>NC_071092.1:10478571-11108392 GCF_027358695.1 Spea bombifrons | reverse complement strand
GACACATCCACAATCGAAAAAGGTTTTCAAAAGCAAAGAAGCTTTATAACTAGGAATATGCATCCACATACCAATTTAAACCATCTCAGGGCTGTGCTGTTGCAAGTAACTGAGTTGTAGTTACACATTTTGTAAACCTATTTTACTGGGGCAAAATATCCCTTTAAAAATAGGTAAAGAATCTAAGTTATAAGCCCTTTCTACTATGATTTACAGCCCGAATTTACATTAATTGATACTCTTCCATTTATTACCTTTAGTTAATCAAACTGCTGTTTTATACTTACTGGTTCCACAGAGGTGACATAACACATTTAACAGTCGTATATACTTACTGCTCAAGGACAATTTTCTGCTGCATCTCTTCTTCGTCTTCTTCTCATGGATAAATTCCTTTTCTAAAGCATTCATCTATCATTAGAAAACACAACATCAGTCTGAAATCATATATATTCTCTTGGTGATTCTAGAGAGGTTTACAAGCAATTCCATCAGAAAAAAAGCTACTTTAAGTTTATCAAGGAGGGGAATCACTCCAACAAGACTCAGGAAAGACATCAAGTGATGAGAAAAGCTCTTCACTAATCTCTTCAACCTTATCTCTGGAGAAAAATCACCGCTTGAGAAATAGGCTCTATAAATAACAGATACTTTGGAGTGATTTTGGTCGAACCCTTCATGAATCAAGGTTCATGTAATTTTCTTTTGCTTGTGATAACATAACTGTGTTTGGTACGTTCGGCGCCTACAAAAAGCATTAAGGTACAGAGGAACTTGGTGGGAATACAACATTTTACAATTCGCACAATATTCATGTAGAAACGTACAAGTTGATTACACGATACACAATCTATTCCGGGGCTAGTTAGGCGGCACTTTGATGTGTCACTCAAGCCCCAGAAACTTATACAATCTTGTTCAAATGGTATGAGCATTGATGTTTCACGCCACTCACAATGCAGTCTTCCTCACCACTCATACTTCCAGTCAGGTTGTTTTCTATTCTTATCCTGGTACTCGTTGAATGTAAGTTAACCTCAGCCTTATATCAAGTCGAAACACGTCTACACAACTTCTTAATGTATATACAGGAGCGGCACATTTTGAGGTCCGTTTAGCAGATAGTGCCTGCAGAACTGTACATAGGTGATGACATATTCCATTACTGGTGGGTTTCTTAGAAGTAACACCTTATTATGGTAGCTGTTACTGAAAATGGATGAAAGCCGTCAAGAGGCTCTTTGCCTGAAGGTAATAACATCTCAATATTGTGATTAGGAACTCTCAGGGACTGACACAGAGTCTTTACATTTCAGCATGAAGGTCACAAAGTCTACATCTGACACCTACATATTTTACTTCAGGGACAGCAACAAGTAACTCCAGCTGCTCGCCCCACTCCCATGACTACATGGCACTATATCTATGGCAGTAGTCTAAGAACTGGCTGTGGGTAATGGGAGTTAATCAGAGAGAACTATTGGCTGCCCATGTTCTGCAGTATTCTGATAATATTCTTAATACATCCTTACTGTAATCCCGGAGGTCACTCAGCTAACCCTGTCTCCAATACAATAACACGTTTTTCATGACAGCTGATATTAGCCCAATTTGGCTACTTTTTTAATTATGACATTTCATTACCCTCTCAGCCGCTTTACTAATGGGGGTGACTCTGCTGACTTCTATTCCTCCAGCTATACACAGCAGGTTTAATAAGTTCTTGCGTCCCTCTACCTCCCTCACCTTCTGTGAGACATCTTTACTGCTCTTCGCGGGAGAAAATTACTGAGGGGAGGGCGCGAGGCATTATGGATCATGTAGTCTATCCGAAGCAGCCAATGTGATTCAACCGGCACACAGAACTACATTTCCCAGAATGCCTTGTCGTATTTATTCCTCAGACAGTTGCAGTTCGGCCTTATGGGCTCCGCGTGCGTTTGTAATCGTGCTGCGGAACATTTTAAGTGGTGCAACGTGGACGAGCTATAGAGTTAAAAAGTATTCTAACATAACATAATCGTTATATATCTATATATATCTTTCTGTCACTTTTCTCATATACACAGGAAAGCTGTAACTTGCATTACTAGTCCTGATCTTTAAGTCTCTGTCAAAATGTAGTTTCTGCCTATTTGTTATATTTAATTTAATGTCTGCATCATACATTTTATTCACAGTGAATACTTTTATATATTACTTTTCTAGTGTATAAGTCTATGTAGTTATATATTTTAGACTGTGCTCACCATCTGTTGCTTAAAAGGTTAAGTCTCTTTAGTGCGGATAGCTTGGTAAATACCTAAAATAATTTAGCCACTAACCCCCCAAAAAGGGGGTGCAAAGTTTGTGAGAAGTTATAAGTATTTTTTTCTATTTTCGCACCAAACATTAGTTGAGTTTATATACAGCGTTAATAGTGCGATCAACCAAGTTGATATTTTTATGATGTGTTTATAACTCCTGTTAGTGCCTCCTTTATATGTAAATTGTATGTTCACTATATGAAGGAAACGGTAACATTGCAATAAGGACAAACAAGTTGTCTCAGTTTGTCCTTTCTCATATTATTATACCCTATAACTGTAAGGACTGTAAGAAGCTCTGCGTAAACTGTCGGTGCTATACAAATAAAATATAATAATAATGCCCCCTTAACACTGGGAAAATGACGCAATGGCCAATGGGTAATGGGTCCTGATGCCAAAGTCAAGCTTAATCAACCAATGGTGGGAAAAACTACAACTGGTCTTAATAAAGAAATTTTAAGACTTTTACTTCCTGAGGCTTTTCCTGAGATTTTAGTCATTATCTTTAATAAAATAATAAAACGTTTATGTAACCAATATCTGGCCTGTAGGCATTATTAATGTAATAGTAACATGTGTAACATCAGTCATCACGAACACAAGAAAGGGCTAAATTAAATCATGCCGAGGAGAGAGGAGGTTACCAAGAGTAACTTTACTCCCAGCATTGGAGAGATTTAGTGTCTTTTATGTAAATATTGTTTTAAGTTACATTATGGTTGGGGATGGGAGATTCCCTTTTAAATCCACTTTCATATCTGGGAAGGTGACAATTTCCGTCTAGACTGAGCCTAGGCAAATAACTCTTGTTCACTCCCCAGCAGAGTTGGCCTTTGTTTTAATTCCTTGTCTCCCCTTCCAATATTATTTACAGTGTTTTCTGTCTCTCAGGTGCCGGCGCCTATCAAATCCATGAAGATTTCGTCTAAGCGAGTAAGTAACTGACTGGGAGAGGTGAAGGGTAATCTGACCTTTGTATACTGGGAGAGGTCAACTGCTCAGTGACCTCTTAGAATAGAAGAAAGGTTGACTCTAAATGACACCCAGCTATTACATTTACAAGTTGTGTAGGCTCATAAAGGCAATATATCATTATATATTAGCTAGAAAATGAGACGATGTTTAAGGGAAGCATCAGTAAAAATGTAACACTTTTAAAAAAGAGAAAAAATATAAGTAATTATTATGAGATGGCAGATACCTACATTTTCTGAGGACCCTTCAGAAAGCAATGCTGCTCTCACATGTGGAGGGTATTGAGGAGAACATAAGAGTAATTTAATAGCTTTTGCTCCAGGACTGAGTCTGACTGCCCAATGTGTCCTCAATGAGCTTCTGGGCACACTGGCATTTGCTTAAAGGATCGAGATCAATGCAGTAAGTGATATCTTGAATAGAGTGAATGCAGGTGATCTTTATGATGTCTTTTCATGATGTCACTAAGACTACGTGTTTTACAATTGGTGGAAAGTATTCTAGTTTCCTGTGTCTACATGAAAACGTGTATTTAAATACTATATTCAGAAACGATTTTGTAAAGCTACTCTCAGTGATTTTTGACTAAAGCAGTAGAAGACCTATTTCACATATGTCATGTAAATATGTTTCCCATAGATCACAATTGGAAAACCTCCCATTAGCCTCATACAAACTAGAGATGGGCTACCACTCCCATCACCCTAGATGACAGGCTAGGAATTTTGAGAAACATAGGCAAGAGTACCTTGAAACCAGCAGTTTGCCCATCCCTGCATTACAATTTGTACTAATCACTAACAAAACTCAACTTCAAAGAGAAGCCATTTAAAAGTGTCTTTCTATACAACTAACAATTTTGGCACAGATTAGCACTAGAGGTTTATAGCTGCATTGATCCCATAGAACTGCATACCTTGCATACCTGTCACGCAAGGTATTATGTTACATAGGTTTTTGATGTTACAGAGGCTCTTTATCCTCAACTATGTTAAGGAAATATCTTGATTGACTGATCATTAAGGTGTATCTGTCACGAAAAAAGACTTTACATCCACCACAGGAGCATTAAACAATGCCCAATGTGTTGTTAATCTTTTTCAATGTTGAACCTGTTTTATTATTTTTAGCAACTTTTTTCATTTTTCAAGCTAGGAAACTCTTTATAATCTTTTTCTGAGGAGCTTATCATCCTCCGCTTCCTTTTAGTGTTTTAAAAAACATTACGAACATTTAAAAAGATAATTGAGTAACCAATCAGGAAGAGCAGGCAGCTGCAAGCGTGGAAATGGCTAAAGCACAAGAGAAAAGTAGCGAAACTGCAGATTTATTATAAAAAAATATTTGGCAACAATAAAAATATGAAGACAATTGGTAGGGATGCACCGAAATGAAAATTTTGGACCGAAACCAAAAATTCAGGATTCACTGGGCCAAAACCGAAAAAAGAAAAAATATAACCACACTTTTATTAAAAGTAAGTAACACACCAAAATTGGACTTAACATGATAGGAGTGTGATTGCGGTTAACAATTTTATATATATATATATATAGTTATTTAGTTTTTCTGTCCAATGTTGATATGTTACTTACTTTTAATAAAAGTGTGGTTAACACACCAAAATGACAATATTATATATATATTTATATATATATATATAAAATTGCTAATAGCAATCACACTCCTATCATGCCCAGGCAGCAGGTACATGCTAGAACCTGAGCATGATAGGAGTGTGATTACACCATGCCATGCTACCCCCCACTTACACATCTATGCTATCACACACACACACACACATTCATTTACTCATTCACAAACATTCATTCACTCATTCATATACCGATTCATTCACAGATACTAATCATTCACAGATACTCATTCATTCTCTTAATCACGCATACTTGCTCATACACCCTCCCCCACAAAATGACCGCATTTGTAGCACCTGTTTTTAGGGAAACCTGTAAAAAGAAAAAGAAAACTCCTGTAATAAATCCAAAACAATCAGTTTTTCTGCCTCCATATGTATAGGACGTGCAAAGTTAAAATGAAATGTGCAGGGGTTAGAGAACTATTGTTATTAAGTGAAGGCAATAATATGACCCACATTTATTGCCCTATCCACAAATGCATTATACCTCTTGCTAATCTGTTTTAATGCTTACATAGACTCCTGGGCTGTCTATTTCACAACCGCTTAGATTTGAGAGCTTAGCACTTGCAGGGTCTGGCCCGCGAAATTATTGTGAGATAGAAAAGTGTTATATTGATTTGGCAATAGCAGGGTTAACAATCACTAATATTTAGGTGTAAATTTTTTATATTACTCACTCGAGATAACAGCTGCCTTTTATTACCCATGGTAGAATAGCAAATGTCTTCCTTTATTAGGCTCAGCTTGCCAATTTTCAGAAAGAAACAGACATTGTAAGCTGAACAAGACAAAGGGCGGAACATTTTGTTACAAAATGCCACACGTTTACCATTGCTTTTATTGCCACACTATTATATAGAATTAAAATTATTGACTTAAATCAAAATTTCACTTATTACAATCATCAAATAAAGCCTTCACAGCCGTAGAGAGCAGGTATTATTATTTCAGGGACTGTAAATGTTCTTCATAAAAAATACATGTTTTGTTAAAGGCAATGTTGGTGCGTATATGATGGAATGCTCATATATATGACTCACGAGTTTTAAACCTTAATGAAAACGTAGCATAACATCAGGTTGGCAATGATATTGCTAGTTAAAACTGGGAAGAGTGCTCCAGTTTAGATTTTAAACTTGGTGGCATTTTACCAATTGGAGATGTTCATCCTGTATAAATCTTTTGTCTTCTTCTTTTACAGCAACAGCTTTACGTGGCATCCATGTCTGGGGTGACGCACCTAGCCCTCCACCGTTGTGATGTTTACGGGGAAGCGTGTGCAGACTGTTGTCTTGCTCGGGACCCATACTGCGCCTGGGATGGAAAAACCTGCTCCCGTTACTCAGCTTCCTCTAAGAGGTAAGGACAGATTATATGTTGGAGTAATTGACTTACTGTTTTAAATGCCCACTCTCTTACCACTCTCTTTGTTTATAACTTGACTTTCACAGACGTAGCAGACGTCAGGATGTGAGACATGGAAACCCCATGAGACAGTGCAGAGGATACAATTCAAACGGTAAGATCTAAAGCAAAACAATCCAACTTAACATGCAATATATGGACAAAAGTATTGGGACACCTGACCGTTACACCAACAGGAACTTTTATGGCATTGCATTCTAAATACATCAACATTAATATGTAGCTGGACCCCCTTTGCATCTATAACAGCTTTCACTCTTCTGGGAAAGCATTTCACAAGATTTTTAAGTGTTTCTGTGGGAATCTTTCCCCATTCCTCCAGTAGAGCATTTGTGAGGTCAGCCACTGATGTTGGATGGGAAGGCCATCTCACAATCTCCGTTCCAGTTCTTTCCAAGCTGTTTGATGGGGTTTTGGTCAGGGCTCTGACACAGAAAAACCATCCCACCATGTCTTTATGGACCTTGCTTTCTGTGCTGGGGAGCTGTCATGCTGGAATAAAAAAGGGCCTTCCCCTGTTCCCACAAAATTGGAAGTATTACATTGTCCTAAGTGTCTTAATATGCTGAAGGGGACAAACCAAGACATTCTGTCCATATATATATATATAAATATATATATATATAAAATCGTGTAAAGAGCTTACACTTAGGGAAGCATCTGGGACAAGTTATTTATTTATTGATACATAGTTTAGGGCAAACTGTGCTTAAGATAACATGATATACCCCCTCTATTACCTTGCATAACTTTCAAACCAAACCATAAAAGTAACAAAAACAAAATCATTTTCTTACAAGGTTTCTTCCTTAATTGGTTTTAGTGATTGTGGAGAGGGGACCCTATATGGTGCATGGTTGGCATCCTAGCATTTTTTTTTACTGGCCACATACATAGTTGGCAATTAATGGAGTTCAAACCATAGAGTTGTGTGCCTCTGTAAAACTTCATCCAACCCTTTCTCAAAGAGTGGTGTCGACTTTTCCATCATGCAGTGAGCAAGAATGGGATGGACGCAGTGCAATATGGAGTGGAGGGCAGTTCAGCTTTTTTGGAATGCCAGCCACGTTCCCCACAGGCCTCTGTCAAATGGATTCTCCAGAAGGACAATAGTGACCGGAAAAAGGAGGTAAGGGTATGCGAGGGATGATCCGATAACAAGCGAGGTGACACATTAGAAGCAGTTGTATTTGTTAATGGGATGGTATAGAGGTAAGAGCTACAGTACAGGTACTGAGTACCTTTCAGGATGTAGTGTATTAAAGTGTCTAGGAAGGGAGCGGCAAGTTAGGAAAGGGAATCATTAATATGTGTGGGCAGTATGGCAGCTAGTATTCGAAGGGTCCATATTGAATAGATGTGTAGTAAGTTGGTACAAAATAATGTGTTAAACGAGAGCTTTAGAACAAAGAATTTCAGAGACTGAGCTTGTTAAATTTATTGTTGTGAATTACATACATCAGGAATGTCTATTAACTCCATTGTGCTCCTATAGATCCGCTCTGAAGGACGTTTCTTGAAAACCGATCAAGGCCTTCTACTGCGCTCTTTGCAACTTGCAGATGCTGGAGTGTACCACTGCACAGCCACAGAGAACAACTTTAAGCACACTGTGATGCGTGTGCGCCTCCATGTTCTGAGTGCTGAGGCAGTCACTGCAGCCCTTCTTCACCCTGATGCCCCTGCTGCTCTTGCCACCAATCCTGCTGGCCCCCCAGGAGCCTATGATGATTTAGTTCAGCTCCTCTCTCAGCCAGAGATGGGACTTATCAACCAGTACTGCCAGGGATACTGGCGCCCTCCAGGCTCTGCTCATAGCGATGCTAAAGACCTTCAGGACCAAAAACGTGCTAGGAACCGGAGAAATCACCCACCCACTGGGGAACTACAAACATGAAAAGGGACATCCATTCCCTTGGACTTATTCTATTCATCTCCTTTTGCCCCAAATGTTTTCTCATCTGCAGACTGATCCCTATTTTATTTTTACCCAACCCCCTTTTTTATATTAAGACAAAAAGCAGAACTATAAATATTAAATAAATATATAAATATATATATATAGACAGATGGTTGCTTGATCCTCCATGGATCTCTCAGACTTTATTTATTGGGGAGCACAAAACTTCCCCACCAACCCTGTCTGGGATGCCATTTGAAGTACAGGGACTTTGTCCTAATTCGGACATATCAGCATGGGGAACAGTTATATCTTGTCACTGGTCTGGAAGCTCAGATTGTTTTCATATTTTTCTGTGTTGGGAGTATTTTCTGAAACTGGCACTAAATATTTCCTGTAGAACTTTGCAACTTTGTCTACTGACCTCAGACGACAGGACCAATAGGATAATATGATTTGTACGTTCCATTACGCATTCTGCAGACCATTGCTCTATGACCACTGTACCATACAGTCTACAGACAGCCTTTCAGTCACCAGACAAGTTATACTGTTTCTACATTTTGCTCTCCAGATCCTCATCACGCCAGTAAATAAATAATTCACCAAGCTTTTGTCTTTGGGGATATAAAATAAACACATATGGGATTAGTCACGTATCTGTAGGAAGCCACCTTTCCCTAAACCTTTCTGTATGTGGTGCCTACATTTTTCCCTGTTTGGACTATACAAAATATTCTACAGGACTTTTCCGGGAAGGAGTGATAAAATAAATGTACTATGGACAAGAATAAGTGCTGACCAGAGGGCTGCATTTTCAGAAAGTTTTTCCTTGGTGATAAACACCACGCTTTGAAATCTTCCATTATTTTATTATGTTACAGAAGAAATATTGATGTAAAATACAATATTTTCAGTGGCCTACCTAAAATTGTCTGCCATTGTGAAAATGTACTGGACATGTAAGTGTTGCATGAGTGAGCGTTTGCACTTTATATAAAAAAATACAGTTGTGTTTTATGGGGCCCAGTGCTTCAAAGATGATGGCATTTGGATTTATATATGTTAGGCATTGGTATACGAGAGAGATGTGTGCAGACATAATAGACAACAAAAGCATTTTTTCTACAAGTCTTCCTTTTTATATGTCATAAGTTAGGATGTTTGTTTCTTTATTCAAATAACAAATAATTTCCCTGAAGTTTGTGTATTAAAAGGGGCGAGGGGCATATACAATATGTAAATAATAAGGGAATATAAAAAGTACATCTCCAGTGTTGGTGATTATGGGGGGGGGCGGAGGTATTTTTTGGTAAACCAGGAAAAAGAACAATAGACTTGCAAGAGTTATTGAAACTGAGAGGTATGTGTCCTTGTGTCCTTGTTTTTGTCAGGGCTGTAACCTCCATGGAGCAGCTGCCTGAGGTGGTGCAAGGTGAGTGGCGCACTTGAGCAATGCCCTTGCCCCTGTCTCTTATGTGACATCAACGAGGGGCTGCACCTCTGGCCTGCCCCTAGGTACGGTTCTGGAGCTAATATGAGATGTATGTGTGCTTTATGACTAGATGACGGATACCTGTTGATGTCTGTAGCTTAAGATATGATAGATACTGGGGCCGGTGACTGTGCATTAGGACATGGCCAAAGGTACCTGGGCTGGCGATTGTGTATCATGGAAAGGAAATGAGAATTATGGAGATATTTCTTCTAATGCCTATGAATTAGCAAGACATGAGAATTACATGTACAAATGTCTCTGTATTAAGAGGAGGTGAGGCGTATCAGGACATGGTGAGAGGTATTTGCACCCCTAATATCTAGATCTAAGGATGAGGAGTAATGTCATTTTCTCTGGTGTTACCCATGTATTAGGAGGGAGTGAAAGGTGTCAGGGGTATGTTTCTAGTAGGAAGATCTGAAATGTGTGTTTTGCGTAAATAGGTAGCTCTCATATTTGTTCCCCCACTCCTTTAGATATTTAGTGGGGAGAGTCTGTATTGTTCATCTGTAAATAGTTGTAAATGAATATGTAACTAAGTTTCTCTCAGAGTATAAATCTGAAATGTGCAGTGAATTCTCTCCTGTGGATGAAGCAGAATATAATAAATACAGTCCTGTTTTACACAATATGATAAATGAGATTACTTAATTACAATATTTGGTCATGTGTTAAATATACTGATTGTGGTGTGGCACATGAATTGTACACGCTGTAAAAATAATCACCCCTACAAGATTTTGCTCCATCTGTGTACCAAACACTGCTTTTAATCTTTACCTGAACAAAAGCCAGAGGCAACAAGGGTGAGGAAACCTATACTGAAGTAGAACAGATGAAAAATCTGATGATTTCCTATACCTGTGTTTATTTAGAGTGGACTGATCTCCTAAAAATAGTTTCTCCCATTGAATACAACTAATACAACGAACTCTTAAAATTATATATTAAAGCTGTGTAAATATATTGCATTGTGAATTAAAACATCTAGTTAGTGCTGAAAATATGGCTATTGTGAGATTTTACGTGTGCAGAACACAGATATTACGGGTAATTGAGGATGGGTTGAGGTGTGCATGGGACAGAACCTGGATGGCTGGATATTAGAGGTATACATGGGACAGAACCTGGATGTCTGGGGATTGGAGGTGTACATGGGGAAGAACGTGGATGTCTGGGATTAGAGATGTACATGGGGAAGACCGTGGATGTCTGGGGATTAGAAATGTACACAATGGAAGACCCTGGGTGTCTGAGGATTGGAGGTGTACATCATGGAAGACCCTGGAAGTCTGGGAATTGGAGATGTACATGGTGGAAGAACCTGGATGCCAGTTCATATTTAGAACAGACAGTATTGTATCAGTCTAATACTCCACATAATTTTCATTAATGTGGTCTGATACAAAAATGTAAAATGACATATTCTGAGGCCTAGTACTAAATGTAGTACAAAAACCATCAAAATCAATGGAATGTTCCTATGAGTTGCTTGACATTTTATTCTTTGCAGTTACAAAACATTAAAATTGTTTAAAAAGAAAGCAGTGACATTGTGCTGTTTTCAATTAAATAAACGTAACCTTTAACAAAACAGGGTCATTAAAGCGTACATTAAAAACAAGGAAAAAACAGCAAGGCAAAGCACGGGACAAGATTGTTAGTTAAGATATGCTGAGTGGAACAGCATCTTTAACCATGCCTGAAGAGTTACATATTGGTTACCTATCTAAACCTGGTGCATTGGGTCAACAGCTTAAATCTAGGGCTGGGGAATGTGGCAAAGATCAGGATATGGACAGGCTCTATTTCTTTGGTGGTCATGCCTTTCACCAGAAGAGAAATCCAACTCACATCACCGGACACTCATTTATATCACTTCCAAAATGATAGAATTTTGCAGCCAATGAGATCTTAATAGCTTACTCAGGCTGCAAATTTGAAACTATCCAGTTCTCACAAACTGTTACCAAGCTACCTCCACTAGCCGTTTATTCAATGCATTACTTTCCTGAGAAAAAAAACTGTATATTTTTAAAATGTTAACATTTTCCAAACTGTACCCCATGGTCTAATTTGACATGGAGATAATATACAGCATATTTACAAATGCTTAAAAAACAGTCAAAACATAATGCTAAATACCGGCAAGTGTACAACTTACCGACCATTTAAAATGTAACACATATTGGGAGCAACCCACATAAACACAATGGATGCAGTATAGATTTAATCCGTGTTTTTAATGAGTTGAGTTTTGTAACCAATTCCCATAGTTCTAGCCCTTAAACCAGAAATGCATATTTTCTCTCATAGAGCACAAAGCATGAAGCACTGCTGGGTTAATTCACTAATGCCCCATGGGAGGTAACTTGTGCTTAATTAAAACAAAGGTCAACAGCAGTTAATTGAATATCTGGCACCACCACAAACCTTAGTACATTTGAGGCAGCAGCCTTGAGATTACAAGGAGCTCTGGAGTCATGGTTTTCTGTACTATAAGCACAAGAATTTGTATAACTTCTGTATCAATGAGTAGAAGAGAAGAGGGATACAGCCTTCGTCATAAAAAAGGGCGCCAAAAAGACCGAAGAACTGTAATATATCAGGCTTGGAGGCAAGATGAGGGACATGGGGTCACAATAATGAGAAAGCTAAGGCGCACATTAGTGGTGATGATCTTTTTGTGAGCATGTAAAAGTGATGTAATAACATAACATCACGTCTGGCTCCATATATCTCTTCTATAAATGGTGTCTGCATTCAAGCTCTGAGGAAGTTTAGGATTCTGAAGAAGGGGCATGAATTTATTAACATTTTACTCAGTTTTCAGAAGATACAGTGGCAAGAAAAATTAAATGAACCCTTTGGAAATACCTGGTTTTCTGCATTAAGTGTTCATACAAATGTGATCTGATCTACATCTAAGTTTAGACAAACCCAATGATGCTCTTTCATCTCTTTATTAATCATACCCATTAAACATTCACAGTGCTGGTGAAAAAAGTAAGTTAACCCTTGGATTTAATAACAGGTCAAACCTCTTTGGGCACCAATAACCTCAGGGAATTTCTTTTGGTAGCTGCGGCTCAGACCTGCACAACGTTCAGGAGACCATTCTTTCTTACAGAACCGCTTAAGCTCAGTCATATTCCTAGGATGTGTGGTGTTGAACGGCTCTCTTGAGGTCATTCCACAGCATCTCTAATAGGTTAAGGTCTAGGCTGTGACTGGGCTGTCACGGTGACCCACAGAGGCTGTGGCTACATGGGGGTAGGTTTGAGTTTGGGAGGGGGCCATGACGGATTCATGGGGAGACTCTTCGCCTGCCTGCCCAGTCCCCACTTATGTCTAAGTCACCCTGTGCTCACATGGCCTGAAACACTCCATGCGCCTGACCAGGACCTAGCCGCAAATCCATGGAACTGTGTGGTTGCTAAGAACCATGGCGATGCCCACTGAGACGACATGGATGTCTGTTGCCCTACCACATTGCTCTTTTGGAGTAATACTGTGCTCGTGTCCGGTCAGAATTAGAGGCCACTCCAAAAGGCAGATTTTCTTTTTTTGAAACCATTCAGTAGTAGATTTACTTAGATGTTTAGGGTCATTGTCCTTGATACACTTGGGAATTCATTGTACCCTCAATGATGACAAGCTGTCCAGGCCCTCATGATTCTTCCTTCACCGTACTCTTTTGGGATCATGTTTTCATGTAGGTATGTGGTGCCCTTTTTACACCATATGTAATGCTGTGTGTTCTTCCAGAACAATTCAACTTGAGCTTCATCAGCCCACAAAACATTTTGTCAGTCGTGCTGGAGTGTCACTGGGCTCTTTGGCAAACTTATGGCGAACAGAGATGTTACGTTGGAGAGCAATGGCTTCCTCTGTGGTGTCCTGCCATCGACTCCATTTATGCAGTCCTTTTTTCCTGATATATGTTGAGCTGAACTGATAATAATTGCTAGGGGGTGCTGCCGGGTACTGGCCCACCAGACCTTTACTTGGTGTGTCTGATGGCTAGTCCGGGCCTTATGCCAGCCTTCTCCTGACAGGCACAGTAGGAAATCTGGCTGATGGAAAATACTTCACAGAAAAAAAGAAGTTATTTCACAGAACAGTATCCCATCTTAGGTGGTAGGATTTTACTCGGTAAGCATTATTGTTCCATATTAATTTAGAATGTGGTACTTATGAAGAATTAATATTAGAGGATTTAATTGCAATCAGTGAAAGCCATGACAAGTATTTTCTTCAGTCTCCCACATTAAAAAGCTCATTTGGTAGCATTAATTAAGTGAATGAATGCAGGCTTCTGGCAGGCGTTACGCAATCTTCATTAGAGAAGGTCAAGGCTCGAATAGGGTCTGGATTTAGCGCAGGTAGGAGAATGGCAGGGTGGGTGGGCCAAACGGTTATCTGCTGTCAAACTAAATAAATCCCTGAAGGGGTTAAGTTTCTCAACCACTCAATGTCATTGTGATTAATGTCGCTGGAGAATTCTCAGGCTCTAATGGCTTATAAACCTGCCAAGTATGATCTGCCCTGGAGAATTATATATAAGGTAAAGAGGTAATGTCTAGTAAGGGGGGTATTTAGCTACTTTTTACCTGTGATAGGTTTGAAAATCCCCTCAAACCCCACCAAGTACTGTTTAGACAACGTGTCCATAAAAACTTTCCAAACGCAGTTCGCATTTCAAACCTGGTAAGAAGGATTTTTTTTTTGTTTAATAAAAAAATAGCATCATCTTTCTTTTATTAGCAGGAATTAAAAGAAAAAAAAAGGTTTCACGCTTTGATTTTTTTAATAGTGCATACATCTAAATTTGCATGAAACACAAACATCTGGTTTATATCAAAAACCAAAATATGCAGAGAGGAAAGCACGTACATGTGTATTCAATCCACGCTACAAACATATATACAACTCAAATGCAAACATGTTAACGATAAATTAGGGTACAATACAATGCTGGTAAGGGTAGAAAGCAGGCCCTGTAGGCGCACTAACACATGGTTGTCACGAACAGGACATATTTACAATTCGCATATATGGGAAAAATGTTGATGAATGATATTACCACATCTAACAAAGTGATTGGGGTATGTTTGCTGACTTACTTGCTATAGCCTTTTTAGGATTTAACCCGGAATTTAAGATCGGAATAGTAAACATTTCACAAGTTTATTCCTATAGCTTTAACATATACAAAACCCATGTTGCGTGATCTGTTCTATAAATAATGACATGGTACATATGCTTGTTTTTCCTCTTTTATTGTTTTTTTGTGTGTTTCTGATGGGTTGGGGGTTAGTCATAAGAATTTCATCACAACCTTTTGTCTCTTTCCCAGAATCACTCTTTTACCCCCCAACGTCGACAATTTTTACAGCATCTGTAAATTCCCTGCTTTATTGGAAAGAAAATAAAGTCAATTATTTACAGAGGCAGAAACCGCGTCATGTTACAGGCAAGTAAGAGGGCAGATCATTATATCTTGTGGACTATTTAGGGGCTTGTGACATGGACGGAATACCCTGTGACTTTAGTGGGTTCAGTTAGGATAATTTGAGAATGTAACAACATTACCTTCTGAAACACAGAATTCTCCTAATAAATCAAAAGTAATAGGAGTTATACCTGGTCCGGTTCCCGTGGGTTATTTGTAAGGCGAGGAATACATCTGGTTGAATCTCACATGGATAGAACACTTTGTGCTGGAAACCAATGGGGAGAGAAATAAATTGGAATTACTTCTTTGGTGTAATGTGTCCCCCCATCCACTGAAAGGGTTAACTAGTCATAAGCAATGCAGTACAAGAGAGCATGGCATACAGGCATGGAAAGAGTTAAAAAAAAGTGATTCAAAGAAAAGAACGCCTGGCAAGAACAGGGCGAAGCAGCTGCAGCCACACAACAGATGGTTGGGAAAGAAGAGGTCAAAAAATAATTTCTCATTATTTATAAAATGCAAAGATTCAACCCAAATAATAGCACAAATGCTAAACAAAGAATGATTTATATGCGCCTCGGCCAAACAAACACAGAAACATGCAGAATTTGGTACATACATCTGAGACCTGACCTCTCACCTCAGTCAGTCATCTGTCTTAATTCATTTTATTCAAAGTTGCCAATTTTTGAAATTCCCTTTCACTGAACTTCTCATCCCTCCCCCCAAAATCTCACACAATGTATAGTACAGGGAGGGCTGGGCATGCTTATTACGCCTGTGTAAAGGGCAGCAGGGGGTGCATGACAGTGATTATTTGTTAGAATGCAGGATAACGCAAGACTTGCTTGAATTACTGGGAACTTCCCATGTGGCAGGCGACAGGAGATATCACCCCTCTGGGGGAGTGGTTTTGTGAGGGGCAGGGCTAGCCATGTGTGAGGGTGGGGCTTGTATTCTTTGGGGGCAGGGACAGCCTCAAACAGCCTTCAATGGGCAGGTAGTAGGAGGGCTAGTGGGTGGGCGTAGGCGTGGCCAAATACAGCTCCTCTACCCACATAAATAGGATACCCAGAGATCCAGGGAAGCAGCACGTCACCCGAAGACTCTGACTCAAACCAGGTCTGCCTAGTCAGAGAAGTCATGGAAACATATGGAAAATCCAGTCATCTTGGGTGAACTGGTTTTGTCTATGTATGGAAACAGCGTAAATGCAGCCAAAAACCCTGCATTGACACGCTATTGCTATGCCAGCTTCCACCTTTCACCACAGATTATACTGAGTTCAAATAGTTTATAACTATAAACCAATACAGAATCATATGGAAAGAGCACAAGTCAATAAATTAATGTTTTTATCCTAAAATAAACTGTTAGTAGATGGGAAGTTGAATATTCTTCCTTTTGACCTGACTGGTAGGTCCAGGGACGGTAGCACTTTACTAGGGGGATAGTGCCTTTTTAGGCTATACTATGCTGTAGCTCTTCATGTGACGGTTGAGAAGATCAAACCCTCAATCCCTCCGTCCCTTCCTGTTATCTCAAAATGTTGGCTGGGTATGAGAGCATCACAGTGTTCTGTAGCCCTAAAAATTTACAACGATGTGTATAGAAACAGCAGGGAATGTGTTTATACATTATTATTATATTACAATCAATTAAATAATTTTTATATTAGAATTATTTTATTATATATTCTGTAAAAAAAAATACATTCTTCTTTAAATGCTGTTCATGTTGCATAAAAAGGTATTTCGGGGTCAGAAAGCCACTTACAAAGAAATCAGGCACACCTCTAACTATACCCTCCAAAACAAAGGTGTGTATTTTTGGCTATTTGAACTGTTGGGAGTTATGAAACTATGTTTATAAAATACAGGATTCTGACTATTCTGATTCTAAATGCCATCAATGTGATTGGTCATCACAGCGCTTACATGACTCTACTGGCTGCTGATTGGTTCTCCCTGGACTGTGAAGCAGTCCACTGAAGAGAGAACCTGCCGCATTGGAGGTCACCGCTGTATTTTCTATTGGACGTACCAATACGTCCACACGAGCGTCTTGCAATCTCTTTTATGGATGTACCAGTATATCTATATGGCATTTGTGGTTTGACATTGACTCTCAAATTCCGTAGCGCTGTACAATGGGTAGACAGGACATAACAAGTAGTATATAATTTAAAAATTTGACTTACAGAAACAACAGGTAAGGAGGGCTCCGCTCAAATGATTTTACAATCCAGAGGGAGTTAGGGTATAATACACAAAAGGTAAAAGTGACACTGTTAGGGATGGACCATGCCTCAAAGGCATACGTGAGGAAGGGCTTTAACATCCTTCATTATTTTTTTGAAGGACCGATGGCAAGGGAAAAGATGGATAGGCGGGGGAGGGCACTCCAGAGGATAGGGGCAGCCATTGAGAAATCTTGCAATCCTGCACGAGAACCAGAGGAATCAGAAGAGAATTTTGTGTTAGAAAGGCACGAATGCCGGCAATGTTTTCAAGATGGAGACTGAATGTGGGGGGTGAACAAGAGGTCAGAGTCAAGCGTGAGGGGATGGGGAGATGATTACACCATTGATTAGCAGCGAGTAGGGCATTAGTAACTTTAGTAAGCGTGGTCTCAGTAGAATGTTGAGAGCAAAATCCAGATTGACGGGGGTCAAGTAAGGAGAAGGGTTTAAGAAATTTACTAAGTTGGACGTGAACAACTCTTTCAAGAAGCTTGGATGTGATAGGAAGTACAGAGATGGGACAGTAGCTGGACAGATTAGTCGAGTCCAAGAAGGGCTTTTCCAAGATAGGAATAATGATAGCATGCATGAAGGAGGATGGGACAGATCCTCAGAGACTGAGTAAGGTGAGAAGGGATTGGATTAAGGGACAAGTGTTAGGACAAGAGCAAAGTAGAGTCCAAACCTCATCTTCAGTGACATGAGAGAATTGGTTTAATGTAGAAGAAGGGTTCAGTGTATAATAGGGTGTGGAGTCAGAGAGGGGGCAAGGGCAGGAGGGGGACTGAGCAGATATTTCACATATGATTGTTTCAATTGTATTATTGAAGTATGTGGCAAAGTCAGAAGCAGTAAGCTCAGTGTAAGGGGTTAAGGCGAATAAGGGAATCGGAGGTACTAAAGAGACATTTAGGGTCATGAGAAAAGGAGGAGATAAGGGAGGTGAAGTAGAAATAAATAATAATAAGATAATAAATAAAACACTGTATTAAACAAGAACATGGAGAGGGATGACAATCACCTGCATTGCCTGGGGTGGCCTTGAGAGGTTATTGCCCCCAACTCATCCATTGACTTTGATAAAATAATCAAATCCACCTTTTCAGTGTATCCATCCCTGTTTTGGTCTAGAATAATCAGAGCTAAATTAGTTAATAGGTAATCAAGGATATTGCCTCAGGCTCTTGGCCCATGTGTCTTCCAGTAAAAACACACAGACACACTGTTTCCAACTAACCCTCAATGATGAAAAAATATATATTATTTGACTCCAAAGACAATCTGATTTTCCCTTTGATCAATATGGCACCTCTGTTTGTTTTATTATTTTTTTAATTAAAAGAGAATCTGCTAACACAACATAATTTCTTCCAAACACACACTTTTGGAAAGAGCATATGCCGAGGATCCTTTTGTTTAAGGTGAAATCTCTGTTTTAATTCTGCAGCATGGTATATATAGAGAAATTAATTTACTTTACCCATACCCTTAGTTGCAGGGTGTTTGCTTCTTCAAACATTTAAATTATTCTCAAATTTTGCAGGTAATATCTGCAATAGCTAAACCATATAAACATTCACATGTGGGAGTGTAGTTGTGGTAAACACAAGTAAAGAACTGGAGACTATATGTGAAGAACAACCCAAATCCATGGTTGTACCAGTAGTGTAACTCTCTACAGCAGGGACCGGTGTATAGAACAGACATTGGTTTCTTGCGTACCTGGGTAATGACAGTGAGGTTAAATGTCTTAATGATTAGCTAGAGTTCGGTTGCCCCAGGCCAATTTTCTTTCAAGTTAAACAGGGTGGGTTGGGCAGCATACTTGAAAGGTTGACAAATATGTAGTTGTTCTGCTAATCGTGTACATTTGATGCAGGGTTCCACTTTGATTGAAAAGCCTTGACAAGCATTTGTTCGTCCAGGGCCGCAACTTGTCTTTCAATCATTTATGTGCCTTCTATGAATATTAGAACCTATGCTAATTCCATTGGGGTGATTTGTTCCAATTTAGTATTTATATGTAGAGCTATACATTTTAATACATTTTTTATTTCATACTTAAACCATTTCATTTTTGCTTGAAATTCTTTTGACGTTCCTCCAAACTCGAATACCCAATAAACTCCTTGAAAATTGCTAATTTAATTTTCGGATACAAATAGACAACCAAGCGGTAAGGGCTTCTCACCCGCTTGCTGTAAGTTAGCAGAGTCGACAGTCTTGGTGCAGCTTCTTGAATGTTCCATAGGGAAGGAGAACATGTTTTTTGCCTTTATAAACTATAAACTATAAACTAATTTCAGTCATGAATCATGACTGACAAATGGGTAAAATGAGTCTATTAAAAAATTGAATGTTTTTTACATTATTAAACATCTATACTATATATCTTCTTAATAAAAGGAGAGAGAAGTGTCTCTTGGCCACTGTATTTGTTAACTGGATCACTAAGTACGTTAAATAACCCATGAACAAGTATTCATTTTTACAATCAGGTTTGTTGATGAACATGTCTATCAGGACCGGGCTGAGACCAGTGTTTTCATTGTGATTTATTCATGGCCAGAGTATATTGCCAAATAAACATCTGTCAACGCATTTGTGGTTTTATGGATCAGTTTGAAAGCAAACAGATAATCTGGAGAAGAGCTAAGCACTTTTCCAGATACACTTTTACTCAGATCATTGATCTACTGAATGTAAAAGTTTGCTAAAGTTACTTTTTGACATTTATATGTATATGTGACAACATTCTGAAATAAGAAAAAGGCGGTGAGAATGAAGGGGTAGTAAGGAGCATCATAGAAAAAATCTGTTCATCAGGAAATTCCATTGGTGCATTGCACTCTCAGCGAACTCTAGAATATCAGTGTGAAGCTTACTTACCGTTGGTCACGCACTGCAACCGGGATGACGCCGCGGCTCCCATGTCCGTTAACTATTCATCAACAATACATCTTCAGACGGAGCCGAGCTCCGTAGAACAGGAGGCACATTTTCCCTCGGCTGACCCAACATTGTCTGTGGGGGAGTCGTGGTTGGCTGCCTCTCTGCCTCTCTGGACGACATCACTACTGCTACCAAAATGTTAAATAAAGACTCCAGCAGCTCTCTATGGAGTTGCTTAGTTGTTAGCTGGTTTTCCTCCTTATACTTGGCGTTCTGTTAGTCCATATTCTCATTTATTTCATTTACTGATTCTGTGGCCCTCTGGTTCCCCTGACCTCCGGCTATTGTGACCTGACTTTTTCCTCACTCTCTGTCCCAGATACTGTGATTTTCCCTTGGGCTTTCCCTCTGGTTCAAGCAATTGGGGACCAATCTTACTCTACTCTAGAGAGAGGCCGGAAACTGTATGAATATTAGTCATGGTACTGTTCACCTTGGGCCAAGACATAGATGAATCATTGAACATTACATTTTATGCGTTAGCATACACTAAACAAAAAGACATCCGCTAATTTCAGTCATAAAACCCTCTAATATTATTATACATGAATGCACAACTAAATTAAAATCTCATAACCCACAGCTATTGGCATAGGTCAGCTGAAATATTGACCATTTTGCATCCAAATCAAGTTCTTTGTGGTGCTGGATCTGTTGACTGGGAGGCACAGCTAAAACATTGGCTCTTAGTGCTGGCAGCTTTATCTGCCCATAGTGATGTCAATGCACAAAGCTTGTGCATGCATGCAGATATCATTGAAGTCTCCACATGCTACTTTAAGTGGGATAACTGACTGGAGGCTTCATCCTTCACTACAAATAAACGTGAAAAACTTCATGAAACGAGAGGTTCTTTACTATGGGTCACCTGCCGACTGCTACCACTTCCAGATGGCCCCGTAGAGAAAAATAGCCTATTTTCCTAAATTTCTCACATTTAACTGAAAGCTTGGAGACCTTAGGATAATAAATAAGTTGTTTTTAGTTATCTCCTTCATATTGTTAAGTTTCTGATTTTTGTAGCCTTTGTAATCATGGGTAGGACACTGGAGAGAACTTCATGCCATGAAACTGATGCCAATCTCAGCTTTTTCAAGGTAAATCAAATTTATATTTACATTTTTTCACAGTAATAAAGAGATTAATATGATGCAGAAGAAAGAACAGAGGAGGGGTTATACAAATTGACATAGAATACCTAAACATACGGGCAACATGCCTGAATACCATCGGGCACACCTGGTAACCAGCTCTCATGAACAATGCAATGGACTCTGTATTATCAACCTGCGTGCATGCCTAATTTCCTCTCATGGGAGAAGAGGAGAAAGTAAAAAGAAAAAATAGAGGTTATTGGGAGTTGGCGTATAAGTATCTGATCAGGGAAAGTGAGCTGTGACTACCATTCTAGAAATCTTTGCTCAAACAGACATTTTATTCGGACTACACTCAGGTACCTTCTGATAGGTAGTCTGCCTCAAAGTCGAGGTAAGATTAAAAAACTACATACTGTACCTCCAAACCATGGATTGACAAATAAAAAGTTCATGCTATAAGTAGCTCTACAAATTAACTTAGTTATGGTAAAAGTTGTGATAGCAATTGTTTCCTTTTATGTTTATGCTAATATTGCCCAAAAGGAGAGTCACATGAATTCTTATCTGAACCACTATATAAATAGTAAAAATACATCAACTAAAGTAAGCAAAAGTTACTTTAGTACAAAAATGTCATCCAATAACATCAGATCTGGAATAAAAGCTCTTAAACTTGTTATATCTAAATGTAGGGGTACCAAACTCAAGTCACAAGGAACTTAGAAAGACCACTGAATAGAACACACCACAAAATATAAAAGTGTCACTCTTAGAATGGACTAGCAACACTACTATACCTATTGTCCGAAAGCAGTAGAGGGACTAGGAATGGTGAGCTAAAGAAAGACAGGATGAAGGGCGTTAACACAGAAGTTTGTAGGCATCACTAAAGAAGTACAAGATTTTCCAGAAGGACTGAAGGCAGGAGGAAAGATGTATAGCACATGGATTGGCATTGTAAAGGATAGGGGCAGCCCCTGAGAAATCTCGCAAGCGTTTCTAAGACCTAGAAATCAGGGGAGAGGACAGACGGAGATCATTGGATGAGCAGAGATAGTGGTTAGCAGTGTATTCTGAAAGGAGCGAGGAGATGTAAGTAGGGCATCCGCTATGAAGCACTTTGAAAGTAGGGAGACAGAGGGGAGAGGTGTTGGTAAACCAATGGGTGAGGAAGATAAGTCTGGCAGCAGCGTTCATGGATGATTAAGGGAGGGAGACGGGTAGGAGGGAGACCTCTTAAGATAGAATTACAATAGTCAAGATGGGAGATAACAAAAGCATGAACAAGAGCCTTAATAGTATCTTGTGTTAGCAAGTGACAAATGCGGGCAATGTTTTTAAAATTGAGGTGGGGGTGAATGAAAGGTCAGAGTCAAGGGTGACACCAAGACAGCGAGCTTGAGGGGACGGGGAGATGATTGCACTATTGACACTGAGGAAAACATTCACATTAGAGGGATATAAGAAGTTTTTGGAGAGATTAGGTTTTAGGAAACATTTAGGAAACATGCAGACATCCAGTTAGAAACAGAGGCAAGGCAGTTAGCTTCACGATCATGAATATGAACAGAGGGAGAGAGAACAGGGGAGCATAAGTAGATCTGGGCATCATTGGTTGTATATTGAAAGCCAAATGCTGAGATTAGTTTGCCAAATGAGGTAGTGTAAAGAGAAAACAGAAGGGGTCCTAGAACTAAGCCTATGGGTACCCCGACTGAGAAGGGAACTGGAAAGGGAAAAGCTGATGGTACAATCAGAAAGGTAGGAGGTGAACCGGGAGAGTGCTGTATGAAGGTGGCCAAAATTGTAAATATTTTGAAGGAGAAGATGGTGGTCCACAGTGTCAAAGGCAAAGGTCCAGTAGTATTAGCATGGAGTAGTAGCCCATAGATTTTGCATTGAGGAGGTCATTAGTAACTTTAGTAAGGGCGACCTCAGTATAATGTCGAAAGTGGAATCCATATTGGAGAAGGTCAAGTAAAGAGTTGACACCAAGCAACATAGCTTGGAGGTGAGAGGAATGGGAGAGATGGGACGGTAGTTGGACAGATCGTTATTTTCCAGGGAGGGCTTTTTCAAGGTAGGAGTTTTGATAGCATGCTTGAAGGAGGATGGCACAGATCCAGTAGAGAGGAGCTAGTGTGGGGACAAGAGCAGATGAGAGAAACTGGGTAAGGTGGGAATGGTTAGGATGGAGGGGATATGTGGTTTGACAAGAGGAAAGACCAAGAGCACAAATCTAATCTCTTTACTGCTTGTTCATTGCTGTTCCATGCACACAAAGGTCTGATGCATGCACAATCTCTAGCTGGGTTGCACAAAAAGCCACTGATACCAGTCAACCACTAAGGTTGAGTCAGATGTTCATTTTTGTATAGTTAGGGCATTTCATATCACAAAATGAGGAGTGCAAAACACAAAGCTAGTGTATGCTGTTTTCTAATAATAAAAAAACCAAAACATATAGGAGGACTATACTGAAAAGGTCCCTAGATGGTATGGAGATCACAGATTGCAGGCTGTCTTGTTTTCAAGCCACGAATAATCATCTGTGCAGCAGATCATTAGCCGTTAAAAGTCTTAAGATCTTTCTTATGTACAATACAATGAGATAAATATCCTGCATTTAATAATGGAGTAAAAACATTACCTCAAGAGCAGCAGTTTACCGGTTCTCAGATTAATGGCTCAAGATGACTGGCTGAAGAAGGATGAATAATAACGTGTCCTGTTAAAGATAAAATGCAGCCAAAAGAACATAGGCTAGATAAAATCAGTGTTAGAGGAACCTAGTAGGAGTAGAAGTCAGCAATGAAAAGACATCAAACAGCTTGTCTCACAAGGGGTGAACCTTGGGTTAGTAGAACCTAGGTGCAGCATTTTTTCGCTCCCACTCCTGTAATTTACTATTATTTACATACTATTTATACTTTCCGGCATTGGCTCTAACTGAACGTTAACTAGTGAACAGAATAGGATGCATAGGGTACTAAAACCCAAAATCTAAATAGATTGAAATCCAAAAAGGAAAGAGAGTCCTATTTTTATATTATAAATATAACCTCTATTTAGATATTTTCAAATTCACAGAACACAAATTAACTCTACACATATCCCTAGCTTTGCTGGCTGATAAGGGGTGAGTGCAGTAGCATACTCACACATATAGTACCTTACTGACACAAACATACTCACACATACAGTAACATATTTATAGACATGCATATAGCAACATACATACTCACAAACTGACACATACAGTAACATAGTTACACACACACACTCAAACACCCACACACTGTAACATATTTCCGCACACACACAGTAACACACTGGTAAGTTACTTACAGATATACAAACGGTAACATACTTAAAAAATACTCACACATACGCACAATAACATACTCACATACACATGCTCACACACAGACTTACTACCCACTACCTGAATTCTCTATCGCCATTAACAATACGACCATCTCTTCTACTAACCAGGCCCGATGCCTTGGGGTCATCTTTGACTCAAACCTCTCCTTCATCCCTCACATTCAGTCCCTATAAAACATCTCTCGCATTCGCCCATTCCTCAGCCAAGAATCCACAAAAACTCTGGTTCATTCACTTATCATTTCCTGCCTTAACTACTACAACACTCTTCTGGTTGGCATCTTGACTCTCTCCTCCGCAGTCTATCCTAAATGCTGCGGCTAGGTTTATCTTCCTTGCACGCCGCTCCTCTTCTGCTTCCCCACTCTGTGAAACCCTCCACTGGCTCTCAATTACCTTTAGAATTAAATTTAAAATCCGGGTACTAACATATAAGGCCCTCCATAACACTGCCTCCCCCCTCCATAACACTGCTCCTCCATACATTTCTGCCTTCATAAGCAAATACTTCCCTACTTGATCTTTACGTTCTTCCCATGGGCTGAGGCTCTCCTCCTCACTTATCACCTCTTCCTTTTCCCGTCTACAAGATTTCACTCAGGCCACCCCATATCTCTGGAATCTACTTCCACCAAACCTTCAGTATTCACCCTCCCAACATTCAAGAAACATCTCAAAACCCACTTCTTCAGAGAAGCCGCACCATCTTAGCTGCTAGAACTTCCTTGTCATTGATACGACCACCACACTACCTCTCACCCTTTCTCTGTGCCTTATGTTTGTCACCCCATTCCCTCAAGATTGTAAGCTTGCAAGCCGGGCTCTCGCTCCACCTAATGTATCGGTTTGTCTTAGTCTGTCAATTCTCGTCTTGTCATATCCCTTGAATATATGTATTGTATTAAGCGCTGCGTAAACTTTTGGCGCTATATAAATAAAAGATAATAATAATAAAATACACACACCTACATACCTGATGCCATATTCTGGTGCTGCCCACCCACGGCACTGCCTTAACACTACTGTTTTTCCACTCTATATGAAGATACACAATGTTGCCAATATTTTAGACATTTTACAAATAAGAAACATCTTTAAGAGTGGCTGCCCGCATTTGGCTTAACCCCCCAGTGTTTTTTTCCTCCCCTAATGTCTCTCTTTTTAGGACCTCATGAAGTTTAGTGGGTACGAGTAAGTCAATGTATACAGCCGTCAAATAATGTATATAGCAAAGCATGTGTCTATAAATGAAGCTGTGTGAATAAAACTCCTGCCTTCTGGCCATGCCTCTAACGACACCCTATAAAACTAAAGCGTGTCTATTTAGTCAATTGAAATGTTTAGGAGATTTTTGTAACCATTTGTTCATTTAAGAAAGAGGCTGCAATAAAAATAGAATATACTGGCATTGAATGTATCATCAATTTTCCATAGGACAAAATGAATACACTTTATTTTGTGTTGACTAAACAGCACTAGATGTTGTATAAACGGCATTTCTTGCTGTATTATGGGAAATAGCATTTTTGGATTACTGGTTTCCTCAGGGCACCAAAGCACTAAAAGAGAATTACGGGAAGGTGGAATATCTACTGAGACGCACCTCATTTTCTGTAGCTGCCTGACGGCTGACGGGCTGCAGACATGTGCAGATGATGCCAACAGTGCGCCGTTATCTCAGTAAGGATTGCTCATTTCAGCATAGAACCTCTATCGATCTAGGATAAAAGTAAGCCTCTCAGTGCAGGATTAGGAAACAGCTCCAAGCAGACAGATCTTGTCACCATGAGAAAGTATATTGGAAATACAAGCTGCTTTCTCAAAATGTTGAGTATACTAAAAATAACTTTTCCAAATCATAAATATACATTTTTGAGGAGGATTGGGTGGAGAAGCTAATATGTTTTCTAGAAAGTATGTTTATACATGAGGATCTGCACATTGAGAAGGGATTACCCAGATTACCAACGTGCCAAAAGGCAGTCCTGAAGATAAGAATTATTCTCTGCAGACTCCCTCCTTATAGTTTACCAGCGATATTGAGTATAAAGAGGACTTTGGTTATAATGGTTCTGTCTCCATGTGTATTTTTAATGTACTTTCAGTTTAGCAAAACATTTGTAGCAATGCTTGTGGAGAGGGAGAAGCTTCAATGAGGAAGGATCTGGCATAGATGCAATACCATAGCTGCCGATATTGAGCAATTTGGGTTGGGCACAAAGGAAACCCAACTAATGAGGTGGTAGCAAACACATACTTTATACTTTGTGTAGTTAATAAAGTTGTGTTATTCTCTGGGTGTTTAGCCTAGGGGACAATCTCCCTTTTTTATGAGACCCACTGAGAGATTTAGGGAGATTGGTTGGGTATAATGAGGCTGGGTCATTATTAATGACATAGGGGCACGTTCTGGTGGAGTTGCGAGTGTTGCCTGGGATACTTAGCCCCAGATGTTTAATGCGCACGCAGGGGGCAATGACCTTGCTTCAGACAGGTTCATGGAGCTCTTTCATGCCATGCAGTGTAATTTACTATACTTGTCTTGTTCACTTAAGAGGGTATTAATGATGTGATCCAATATTGCTGTTAGGCTGTGTACATAGCAATTGGAAAGATATAAATAACAATCATGTCAAATTTAAAGAAGTTCTATGGGAAAATATATGTTTTCTTTGAACACTAAAGGGATGCACATGTGAGCTAGATGGTCCCTTTAAATTTATGTGGTGTCTCCCTTGAATGATTCATGTGGGATTCTGTAGAACCTCTTCATATGCCCCCCCCCTCAACACACACAGTATTTTCCATGCAGGAGATGTGTTCAGACGCACATTCATAGAAATGTACTTACAAAGTACTTTGATATGCATTTTACGGTAATTTGGTGAGGCAGCTTGGGTCATTCTACTGTATATCTACTGAGAGATACAATAATGTAGTTTGGTTATACATCAAAAGGGGTTTTATTTAATTTTGTTCCAATGCATTTCCTTTATCTACATTTCTGAGTGCTGCCATTGTTATCAGTCTTGTAATATTTTGGGTGACCTTTCCTGCTCAAACACCACACAGGGATGGCTTTTTATGGCAATGAGATGAAGTCCTGTTTAACTAATGAAGTTCTCTCCCCCCTGTGTGATTAAGACAGAGGCATTCTATGGTATAGGGTCAGTCGGGTCTAGTAACTATAAAATTATAGGTCCCCTTTTTGTGCAGAATAATATAATAATGTACAACAGGCTGGTCAAAACTAGATTGACAGACTAGATGTGCCTAATGGTCCTTATCTGTGGTCAGATTCTATGTAGACAATTTCTGAGGAACCGCCAGTGGGCTTTAGTTAGTTTGGTAGTTCCCTTTAGCTGCCCCTTGGAAAGACTCACCATTGCATGTGTGTATGTTGTCAGGATGCACCAATACCGCCCCTGCTTGCCCTATGCTATGTGTTAGGGTAAAGGGCTCATAATTTTATAGTTACTAGACCCGACTGACCATAGAATGCCTCTGTCTTAATCACACATGGGCAAAGAACTTCATTAGACAAACAGAAATTGGCCAAAGTGCTTTCATTAAAACAGTTGTCCATTGGTATTGTATTTTCCCACCAGTGCTTTGGGTCATACAAGAAGATAGTTATTGTTATTATTGGCTAGGTAGAGATCACATTGACCATGTTATACTAATAATGAGAGTTTATACAGCATCCCAGAAGGGTTATTGTTTCCATCCATTTAATTTACGGCAATCTTAGCAGAGGCTGAGATAATTTTTATTTTATTGTACTCTTGGAGGAAGGTGGCACTTAATGATTAATGTACCTGTAACATTTCTGGTGACAGTAATTATTTTCTGCTAGAGGAAATGTGCTGGAAATGGGGTCTCAACATGGGATAACTTTGAGCTGCTATGCTAATAATTCCACAAGAAGACCTGACATATACACACTTGCAATTCTGATTAGTGGCATCCATGGACTGGGGAAGATAATGGAAAATCTATTATATCATTGTTTTTATGAATAACAAATAATGAGATGCTGAATTGCAAGAAATGTATTTAGGAACAAGAATAAAAATTGAATGCATTTTATTGTTAGATATTTTGTTAATAAACAACACTACTGCCACCTAGTGTCTTATTGGAGTGTTACAGTGTTTACCTTTACCTAAACAATTTTAGGCCAGTATTACCTGATTAGCTAATAAATTTACACTCAATTTAAGTCAACGAGGCTTGGTTCCAATTAATTTGGCTATAGACTTATGATGAATACTGACACTTTACAAAGAAATAGCATGCTTAGCCAGATACAAGCCGAGCATATTCTGCATTTCACAAACAGTAAGTCAACAATGTCCTATGCTACTGACAAAAGTCCCAACTATTGTATTTGGCCACCTAAGAGTAACAGGCCCACAAGCTGTGTGATGTGCCCACTTTTAAGCCCACTCTTAAATGTGTAAAACATGCATACCCCACTTTAAGGACACTCGCGAGTAAGAACATAGTTGCAGCACAACCCTTTCGCCTATTTATGTATGCTTTTATAAGGATGGGCACATAACATGATGCCAGCCTGTCAGTTCATCTTTTGAACATCTTTTGCCATTCGTTTGAGCATTTCGTGTTTTGTGTTGGAAATTACCTGACTATTGCAGCACATGCATTGATAAGTGGAAAAAGGTAGTGCTTTAAGTAATTTTTGGTTTTACATACATGCTCTGAACCACATGGTGTACGATAGCGTGGGGTACGTCTGTAGGTGT
Organism: Spea bombifrons; assembly: GCF_027358695.1. Classification (NCBI taxonomy): domain Eukaryota; kingdom Metazoa; phylum Chordata; class Amphibia; order Anura; family Pelobatidae; genus Spea; species Spea bombifrons. The sequence goes on along the minus strand of NC_071092.1, from coordinate 11,078,723 downwards.
TTGATTGCCTTTGATCATTTATCAGACGTAAGCCAGAAACAGCTATACATCAACATCTGGTGTCATCATACGCTGATCTTTGTAGTCCCAAGAAAGAACTAAAGAGACCTAGAATTTATTGAGATGGGCAGGGATTAGGAAGAAATGTGAAATATCATCTTTAAGGTGTCTTTGTGTATTTCTCACATATAACAAGGATACAAGATTACTTTGGGTACACACTATGCTCCTCTGTATCTATCATCTAGTTACACTATATGGAAAAAAGTATTTGGAAACACCTCTTAATTATTCAATTCAGATTATTCAATCACACCCATTGCCGCAAGTGCATAAATTCAAGCACCTAGCCATGCAGTCTGCATTTACAAACATGTGAAAAAAATGGGTTGTTCTGAAGAGCTCGGTGAATTCCAGAGTGGTTCTGTGATAGGATACCATCTTTGCAATAAATATTTTGTGAAATTTCATCCCTGCTAGATATCCTACGGTCAACTGTAACAGGAATTATTGGTAAGTGGAAGCGTTTAGGAACAGCAGCGAGTCAACCACAAAACAGAAGAGATACTCCAAAATCTCGTGGAAAGTCTTCCCAGTAGAGTGGAAGCTGTTACAGCTGCAAAAGGGGGGGCCAGCTACATATTAATGTCTATGTAGTTAGAATCCAATGTTATAAAAGTCCCTTTTGGTGTAACGGTCAGGTGTCCCAATACTTTTGTCTGTATAGTATATGCTTGTTGGAAGGTAATGTGTTAACAAGGACTCATGCCCTCCTGGTGGTTTTGTCCTAATGTGTAGTCATACAACATTTATTGAATTAATACTAGGTTAACCTGTTCCTAATGACTCATGGCTTTAACTATTAAGTCAATAAGTATCCTCCCCAATAGTTTTAATTGTCATCAGCTAGTTAATATACAGCTTGCATGTATATTATTTTTAATAAACACGATTTTGAAAACTGAGCAGTGTCCAATACCTGCTTCCAATGCCAATTCCAATATTACCAATATTGTATATCCCTGTCTTCTGTCTTTAACCAGTTTTGTACCAGGACCTGAGTGTTTAATTTATACATTGTGTGAAAAAATGAAATATTATAGCACAACACAACAGAAAAGGATGAAAGAATTGTGGAGATAAGTAAATACTTTTTGTAGCAAGTGTGGTAGGTACAAGGAAGTGCCTTAAAGCAAAGGTTGCAGAGGGCGAATACTGTAGGAACATCAAAGAATCCTTGGCATAGAAGTAAGTCTGTCCCTAGTAGAAAATTTTAAATTAATTCTGAACTTTTTAGTTTAGACTGCCAAGATGAGCCAACATGCTTTGATCTGGTGTCAAATTTTCATCTCTATAAAATAAATAATACATCAAATACACATTAAAGTTAAATGAAATATTTTTACTGGTCACAAGTCGTAGCTGAGAAATCAATGGATACACAGAAATATCTGATGCATCTCATGCTTTTTACAGTGCAAAATAAAGTATTCTGTTCCACGCATATGAGTTACCAAGTGCTGACGAAGAAAGCATGGTATGTGTGAATACAAGAAAGCAAATCTCTTTTTTTACAAGGGAGATCTTTGATCTCTTCAAATGATGTATTCACACTTTGTAGCACTGTGCCAAGCCGTTACAGCCTCCATAGTATGAAGCAAATGGGGCTGCAAGGCTTTAAGATGCAGAGAGGTGGAATATGACATCATATCCCAGTGCTTAGCAGTGCTTAGCAGTGAAATGACATCAGCAGAGGAGGCAGCCCCTATTCATTTCACCATAGAAGACTGCATATTTTGAAGTACTTTGCAATATGAATTATTGCCTATGAGGGGTATACCGACCCTTCTGTTGCAGCTCGAGAGAGAGAGAGAGAGAGAGAGAGAGAGAGAGAGAGAGAGAGAGAGAGAGAGAGAGAGAGAGATGGAATAGAGGGGGGGAGAAGGAGGGAAAGAAAAAGAAGTAGGGGAGGGGAGAAAAGAAGGAGATAGAGGGAGATAGAAGGTGGTTAGAGAGATTGAGAAAAAGAGGGAAAGAAGGTAGGGAAGGAGAGAGAGAGAAAAGGAAGCGAGAGAGAGAAGAAGAAAATGGGGTGATAGATGAAAGAGAAAGAAGAAAGAGATAAAGGGGAAAAGAGCTTTTTCCCTACATCATTTTAATGATGGTCACATCCGCTAGTATGTTAAAATGAATCATAAGAATCAGGTAAATAGGAACTCAAGATGGGTGCTCTCTGTCACACATAAGCTAGGTTTCTAGTAAATGTACTTCTTCAACACTATGATGTAAGTTTATTTAGTGTATTGAACTGAAACATGTAGTATATGGAAAATGTGTCATACTGGCTTTAATGGAAGAACATGTGACTAATCAACAAACATCTTACCTCACCGTCATCCTTCCCACGCTGTGATATTGGGTAGGCAAGTGTATACTTGAAAAAAGTTAATTTAGGTAAAACTGAAAACTCTCAATGGCGGGCCAAGAATTGTCGTTGTTCAAACCATCAATTAGTCACTGTAATGTAGCACTACCCTGGCTAGCGTTGAAGACATTAAGTGCTGACAGGACCCAGGAGCTTTAGTGGTCAAATTGTAATTTAGCGGATTTGGGTCCTAGAGGTTATCAACACAATTATTAATTTGACATTCAAAGGGTTAAATAGCTGCATAGTTACTGAGGTTGCAAAAGGTTCACCAAATTCTGCAAGTGTGCATTTTTTTCATAAACTGATTCTCCAACTCCTATGCCTTATTTTATTTGAGTGTCTGGCTGCCATCTGGATACGCATGTACATCAGCAGCAGCTACAGATGGACCTAAAGTGCCAAGGCTGCCTTTTCCTCCCCAGCCAAGTCCTGATTACTGCTACCTTATATTTTATTTGATTTATCATCCCTTTGATGTCCCTCTACATTCCTCTCTAGCCACATATCTGTGCTGTCCCAAACGTAAACCGTGTACAGTAAAAGATGTATGTCAGTACAGCTCCCCCTTGTGGTCACAACCAGAAACTACTGTGCAGCACAAGAGGTTACCAGAATAGCAGATAAAATACTAGACAGGGAGGATATCATCTTTTCAGATAGAAAACCATAGTTGGCAACTGTCCCATTTCAGCTGCAGCAGTTACGCCAAAACCATCTAAATCCTGCTCGACAGCCGTCCTCCCCTACTTCAAATAGGACAGACCACTGGTATTTAGTGGAATAAAAACTGCCCAAAGTGAATTCATAGCTTAAAAAATGGTTAAAAACTAATCTTTAGCACACACACAGTCCATGATAGATCTATGATTATTCAACCATGTTAATGAATATAGATGTGACTAAATAGATGCCATTAAAGCCATCTTTGCACACTGCTCTAGTTATTTCATGTAAACTATAGAAAATAATAATAAAATGAAGAACATGGCATTCAAGCTAGTCTAGGGTATAGAAGTGCAAAGGTATTCTAAGTGTCTGCGGCTGGTAATGGACAGAAACAGATGGATAGTTCCTTTCATTAGCTTCAATGGAACATTACCCATCACAGCTTTTACCATACATTACAAAATGACTTATTTGTGAGACCTACTTTTTTTAATCAATGTAATTGTTTGCAGATATTTAGTTAGGGAGTATTAGACTTGTGGAAAAAAGTGGAAAACAATAATCAATTTTCCAGGGACATTGCAGCTTGTAGTCAATAAAAGTTTTGATACTTAGAATTCCTTTGTATACATAACCCTTACAGACTGTTGCTTGCAGTGGGATAGCAATCAGGGGTCTAACACGTAGCCCAGGAGTACAAGTGGCCATTGGTCTTGGGGGGCCTCTGGGCACCTTGATTCACACAGGGGCCTTGCAGTGCCCGCATTGCTCTTAATTACTTTTGGATTAGGTATTTCCCATCATTTGCCTGTTACAAATTGCATATTAGTATAATTGCTTTTGAGATAGTTTGTTTAAATCGTAACCTCATAGAAACAGACATCAGTGGCAGTCAGTGGCAATGCCAGCATTATCTAATCAATTTCATTTTCTCAAGTTATCTTCCTTCTTCTCATCCCACCCTCACAAAGGCTACTGGAATCAATCAACAATAATTAGTAACTATATAGTATATACAGTACAAATAGAGAGTTCCCTGAATAAATATATGTCTTATTCCAGGGACTGTCCCCTAAGGCAAGGGCTATCTAGTTACCCTACCTTTGTCAGCTTTAGAAATACAACATTCACATAAAAGAGACGTGTCTCTTCAAACTATATATATGTATTAATTGCAGAAGCCTCAGCCTATAATAATTTATTTTTCAATTGTAAACAACAAATCGGTAAAGCAACATGCATGGACTAAGAATGTCGGTGGAAATGTGTCAGTTCTGTTTGCAGGATGCAGATGGCTCACTATAAATCTCTCCTCTCTGGACTCAGCGTATACAGAGATTTAAGATAAACCTCTTCTGTGGATAAGGATACCTATGTGTCCGGGATATACACTTCAGCTGAGCTCAGCATCTCCCACACCTGCTCAGCCCCTATACCTGTCCTTGGCCAGCATAGGCTACAGACAGTCACCTGACTACTTGGGGCTGTAAAATCCAGTTGGGAATTAGAACAGATCGGATTTGGGAGAGGGCAGGGTGAGAGGACTCATTCCACCATTAGTCCAAGTGGTGGTAACACAGGCGGTTTGACTCACCAACTCCCTGTCCCCCTGTAAAAAAGGAAACCCAATTTTCAAAGTAGCCAAGAGGAGCAGTCTAGGGACATACGTCTCCCCCCTAGGGAAACGGGAAGATGGGAGCTGGAGCTAGTGCAGAAGAAAAGCATTCTCGAGAATTGGAGAAGAAGCTGAAGGAAGATGCTGAGAAAGATGCCAGAACAGTCAAACTGCTCCTCCTGGGTGAGTATCTCACTGGCAATATCTGTACCTGTTAGCACCTGCACACAGATAGCAAGGGAAACCATATTCACTCAAAAGAGTCAACGGCAGACAAATCGCAAGTTAATTGCTGTTAGTGAGAAATATTTAATCTCCACTTACAAACTAAGCATTGTGGAGAGCAAACACCAGTGATTTTCCTGCTGGGGTTAAAAGGTGAGAGGAAATTGGAATCATAAAAAGGGAGAAATTGACCAAAGAAGAATGGTCCTGTCACTGGGTGAACTCAGTTCTGTTTTCAATGCTGGATGTTGAACCTTCCCCTCATCCAGTCCTGATAAAAGATGAATTTCACATTTTGGTGTAACAATGTAACACTGTCATTTAACATATATGGAACTTGTATAAATCTTTACATTTTTACTAAAATACATTTAAATGCCCAAGTTTTTCCCCAAGAACACAGAGAGTACATGGAAGACACATCAAGAATTTAAGAAAACGTAAAGTGGCTGAGCATTATCTTTATTTGCGCTGTATCTCTATTATGCATATTTATAGATCCAAAATGCTGATACTGGATTTTTTTAATATTTAATCATCGGGAGATAAGGAGAAACATGTCTTACGCGTATACAGTTATGATATCAATGAGCTGATACTATAGGTGGTAGTGAACGATATAGATGAATAAAGTATTGTATTTTAATGTATTTTATGTTAATTTCATATAGGGCTCGGAAAATTGATTTTATAAATAATAGAAATAAGGGATTAACAAGAAATAGGGTGTGCTGTCCAACAATATCTGAAGCGTATATTATTTTTTCCCATACACTTTTATAGTTCCAGTAGAGCCTCTGCCTGCATTTCTCATGTTTGAAACTCTTTGCTCTGTTCATAACATGCTTTTACTGGGTGGTTATTCTACAAGTAGGGCAATATACAAAAACCCAAGACTTAAATAAACAGAATAAGCAAGTTGGAATAGGGGAGAAAAATACCTACCAGCTGATCCCAGATCTGCATCTTATCCCATTAAAGCTGCCATGCTTCAGTAAGCAGAGCCTTAATCCTAGCAGCCTAGACAGGTAGAAGGTCGGCTGGGTAATCTCTGTAGGACAAGAATAAACGGAAGAAAGAAGGCTCTGTATAATAAACAAAGAGGCATCACACCTGTAAATATACCATGGCTTGGCAGTGTAGGTCACTGAACAGTGAAAACAATGTCACAGGTCTAACACATATCCCTTCAAGACAACCAATGCTTTTGTGACTGACAGATCTTGTTGGACTATGGTGTCAATCATTGAGACCACTGATTGGCTATTGCTATGTCACTTCTCCACAATAAGTACAGTAGGAAATCTCATCCACCAGCCAGGAAGGTGTGAGGCTAAGATGGGGGTAACTTTATAAAATTAATTTTTTTTTCCCCAAGATTCTGTTCAGAAAATTATATTTTTTAAAATACCTCTTGTAATTTTAACAGTCCTTCCACCTTTAAGATCCTTTAGCAGATAAGGTTAAAATAAACAATTATATAACACATTTCAAACTCTGTAAATGAGTTATTAGTAGACAGTTAATATCAGTGATACCAGTGATCTAATTTTACTGTATGCGTTCTATTTAACAATCTAAAGCACAACTGGCCATTAACTCTGTGGAATAAACTGCAATTTAGGAAATATATCTGACAAGTGTCCTAAATAATTGTGATATAGCTTGCTATTTAATAGATATTACCTGGACTGGATAAAATCACTGTGAAAAATAATGATACCATCACTGTGGCATGAGTACTACATTGATGTGGTTGTTGTCAGATTCCTGGGAGGTCACATTATCGTGGTGGTGGTGGTGGCAGCAGTGGACCATTCAAACATTTGATTTACTATCAATCGAGCAGCTGCATATGTGGCTAGAAGCCCACATGCTTTTCCCAATCCTCTCTGCTCTGCTGGAGGGACCAGGATAACATTTCTTTTATCGGCAATCTCATGAAAGGAAAATACAGTTTTCTATTTGTAGTTTGCCATGTAGTAGGAGTCAATTTCGAGCTCAATTATAGCCTAAAGTCAGTTCTGGAGTTGAGATACAATTTTTAAAATAAAAAATGCTCTTTTTAATAAACAGAAGTACCGTAATGTCATTATATGACATTATATGGTATATTGTTGCAAAATGTTACGATGCGACAGAGTTGTGTTACTTTAACTACTTACCTGGACCTCCCTGTTACATAGTACCATGTCCTGTTCCTACATAATGTACTAATCGTTTTCCCTATACCTCCAAACCAATTGTACCACATTTGTTTATAAGAAAACCCAGTTAAAAGAGCCATCTACTTTTGTCAGCAGGGTTTACACCAGACCTTAAAGCCATCAGAATGCCATGTCAAAATAAACAAAAAGAAAAAATACATACTCCCCGTACTATTGGAGTTGGATTCACTGGTAGATAAATGTATAATACCTCACTGAATAAATATAAGACTTAACTTTTATGAATTCCCGTAAAAGCAGAGAAAGAAGAAGAATAAATAAGGTGTAGGACACTGGCCTAATAATCTAGACTGAGTCTCTAATAGGAGCAGTGTTGGGACTGATAGGATAGGGTATATATCAAATTTAACTTTACGCTCTACCTAATTTTTTATGTTTATGGTTTAAACAGTCCATCTCTCGTATTAGAGGTTCACTCATAGAGACTATTAGACCCGTGTGATACATGTTATTTATTCTTCCTCTCATGTTTCTTTCCCCTAATTACATAAAATCAACGAAGCAGATAGCAAAACAAAAGTATTAAGCGGTTGCTCCGAAAATCACATACTATTAAACCAGGCAGCTACACAGTGTGATTAATCTGACTGGCTATATATTTAGGGTATAGGACCGGAATCACAATGTAAACCCTGTGATGACATCAGGAGCTCAAACTATTATTGCAATTCTGGGTGAATGCATTGCATATGTTTGTACAACATATTTCGTCCTGTTATCATAACAGGCATTATAGCATCTAGAATGAAGTATGTGCTTACTATAGTAATAAAATAAAATAACTAATTTTATGCAAATCTGTATATTTACGAAACTGTTGCTGCACGATGTGAACAGTACCTCATCCCATACATATCATGTTAACCAATTCTAAATGCTCTACAGCCTTTCTCACTCTGTTTGGGTTACAGGAGCTGGTGAGTCTGGGAAAAGCACCATTGTAAAACAGATGAAGTGAGTATAGCATACATCTTCTAATAATCACAATTACAAAAGTCTGCTCTGTCTAACCAAAGTTCCACAATGTCTGTTTCTTATGTAGATGTACTTCATGTCCCTTCTTCTCCAGAGTGTCTCAATCCCCCCCCCAGCTTCCCTTTTCTATGAAAACTAATGCAAATGTTTACCATTTTTTTTAAACATTTCCATCACTCCTATTATTTATTACCCCACTCATGCTACTTCTCTACACAAAACTTTTTCTCTTCTCTCTCTTACTCTTAGAATTATACATCAGGATGGTTACTCCCTTGAGGAATGCATGGAGTTTATCACCATTATCAATGGGAACACTCTCCAGTCCATGCTTGCTATTGTGAGAGCCATGAACACACTGAATATCCAATATGGAGATCCTGCTCGACAGGTAAGATATCCGTATGTATGTATGTATATATACTTCTTTCTTGCCTTCACTGGGCAGGGCCAAGCCTAGGGTCAGTGATGCCTGAGTGCAAAAAATGTTTTAGGCCCCCAGGTGGATGTGACAATATTGCCTTAACAAACATAACCCCTCTAACCACATGCATTTTCTATGGCAACCACTCCATCTCTTTGGGCCCTCGACCCAGCTCTGCCCCCATCCATCACTCTGACTTTAAAGCTATCAGAACTGTAGAGAGTTAAAAAAATAATAGTAAATCAAATTTCCCCAAACCCAGTGATTTATTCAGATTTTGACACTGGTGGCGATACAACATAACTCCCATCTATATATATACTGAGCCTGACAGTGGTATACCATAACTTCCATCATCACAACCACATCCGTATAACTCCTATCAATATATAGTGATCAAGACACTGGGGGTTGTGTATCTCTTATTATAGCAAGATAGACACAGACAGTGGTAAGCCATATATTGAGCCAGACATTGAAGGTAGTATAGCATAACTCCCAATATCACATCAGTATATTAATATCACTTTTTCATTGTATGTGATGGGCCATTGGTGAAAGCATTCCTAGTTTTCACACCAAGTAGTTGTAGGTAAAACATGCGTGCAATAATGAATGCAGAACAAACTATAAAAGGTTGGCCCATCAGAATGCACAATTAAGAATACATCACAGATCAACACATTCAATTTTTATGGTATAAACAAGGTTAGAATAAAACCCAAATAGAAAACTACCCAAGTGCGATCAACTTAAAAATGCACATTTGTATTCACTGACCCACATAGCTTGCATAGTTCATAGGACACTCACCCTAAAGACCAGCTCCAGCACCTGGATTGCGCACATATGACATATGACAGCACACAGATTGAGCACCACTGCACTCATGCAGCACCAAGGAGGGTTACGGCAGGAAGTGGAGGAGAGAGGGGAGAGCAGTTGCTGAAAACGTTTTCATGAGAGACTGCTCGGTGCCCCTCTCTCTCCTTTGCTCTCCGCTATCTAGGTGCTGTGCGCCCTGTGCACCTGCCTTGGTGCTGCCCTGCCACTGGGACACCTATATGGCAAATACATCAAACAATAAGAAGTAGCCATATAAGTAAGCACTGTTGAGCAGTTTCCATTTACATTTTATTGTCATTTTATTTAGTGCCATGTACAATTAATGCAATTTTTGGAGGGAGAAAGGGAGGGAGGGAGAAAAAAAGGGAGGGAGGTGATAGAAAGGGAGGGGAGATAAAGGGAGAAAGGGAGGGAGAGAGAGTGAAAGGGATGGAGGGAGGTAGAAAGGGAGGGAGAGATAAAGGGAGGGAGGGAGAAAGAGAGAAAGGGAGGGAGAGAGGGAGGGAGAAAGGGAGAAAGAGAAAGGGAGGAAGAGTGAGTGAATGAGAAAGGATTAGTAAGTGTGAGAGTGATGGGACTTTTACTGTACTATTGCCAATGTCTTGTTCAGTGGTGGGAGTTATGCTGTACTGCCATCAGTGCCTGACTCAGTATGTAGTGATGGGAGCTTTGCTAAAAGTAGATCATAACTTCCATCACTTTATACTGAGCCAGACATTGCATTACATGAATGTATATGGTGCCAGCAGATTCCGTAGCGATGTTACATTCAGTCATTAAAATTAAAAATCACATAACAAACCAACACAAAAGGAGAAGAGGGCCCTGCTCTTGAGAGTTTATATCTAGTTGACGGTGGTACAGCATAAATCCTATCACTATATATCACCGTCAACAGGACATGTATACGTTTTTCATATTGATGACACAGGTATAGTGCTGCCTTGCAGTATGTGGGATGTATAGACTCATGGAAGGGAAACAATTAGTCAGTTATACATCATCCATACTGCAGGGCAGCACTTTATCTGGTCTGGTCAGCAATATATAAAAATTATGTCACCCTAGTCTCAGTATATAATGATAGCAGTTATCATGTACCACCGTCAATGTCTGGCTCAGTGTATAGTGATAGTAGTTATGCTGTTCCACTGTAATATCTGGCTCAGTTTATAATGATAGCTGTTATCCTGTACCACCATCAAAGTCTGCGTCAGTATATATAATGATAGCAGTTATGCTGTACCACCGTCAATGTCTGGCTCAGCGTATAGTGATAAGATTTATGCTGTACCACCGTCAATGTCTGCCTCAGTATATAATGATAGCAGTTATGCAGTTTTAAAGTGTGTGTGTAGGGGGGGTACCACATAGAGGATCCACGCCAGGTGCCAAATACTCTAGTTACGCCCGTGGTTTCGGGTACCCTGTGGAAGGCCACTGTCAGGTACCTACCTCTTGCAGCCGCCGCCCCTCTGTGGCACGCACTAGGAGAGGACGGCATGGTCACATGGTCCTCCTCATGGCGGCGGTTGTCTTCCTCCTCCCCCAGTTCTTCACTCCCTGCGTCCTCGCAGTGCTTCCTCCTTAACCCCTTCAGCTATTGAACAAGCAGGGGGCAGAGCTGCAGGGAAGGTGTCCTAAAAAAACACCCCTGAAACCATAATGGCCGTGCTCAGGTATCCAGAGTTGCTTCAGTGCACTCTGTGTCTCCCTGCTGCTGTTTTCCTGTCCCTTTTGTACCTTGCTTTTTGACCCAGTTTGACCTGGATTACTCTTGTTTGCCACCTGCACCTGACTCTTTGGACCGTGACCCGGATTTCTCTTTTTTGCTGCCTGACTCTGACCCTTGGGCCGCTGACCCATTATCATTTGGACTGTTTTTTCGTTATCATTTACCATTATTTGGTACTTCCCTAATTGCCTCCAGTCTTCTCTTGCATAACGGGTTCCTACACCTGATACCTACCCAGAGTGTTACAGCCACACAATACTGGTAGACTTCCTAATGAAATAAACAGTGATAATTTGGAAGAGGATAACAAATGTATGTATACATAGAGATTTCAGAAAGCACATCATGTCAAATGAGCAGATAGATGAAGTATGTTTGACCCTAATAGGCCCCCGATTCTGGTCCTCAAAAACTGTATGCTTCAGGCATTTTGTATCTTCTCAAGTCAGCACATAGTGTTTGTTTAATCGGTTCCTTAGTTTTACGCCGATCCACTTGTCATAATAAGGCCATGCTGGGAATTTGTCAGGATATTCTTCACTGTTGGGGTCCTTTAGGAACAAAGTTTGGGAATAATGCTCTAGACACTTAATCTTACATATCATAACAAGTGAAAATGCATTTCACACCGGGGGCTTGGTCACAGATATGCTGACATAAGATCAGCAGAAGCTCACTTTTATAGAATGTATACAGTTGCATTTATGACTGTTCTAGATTAGTGCCTAGGTCTCACTATGTAATGTACATAATTATAAGTATCGATATTGGTTCATTGTTTACACTAATCCACAAATCCCAGCCTTTTTCGACAGCTTCCCATGTGTCCTCAATTGCAAAAACTATATTCTATGGATCTTCTAAAAATCTGCTAACTAAAATGGTTAGACTAAGTCCTGTGGAGGCAGCTGAGTACTTGACGGCTGACTGGGCCAAGAGACCACAACATGTGTTTCTGATAACGTGTGATAACGTGTTTCTTATATTCAGGATGATGCCCGTAAACTCATGCACCTGGCAGACACCATTGATGAAGGTTCCATGCCTAAGGAGATGGCTGATATCATTGGGCGCCTATGGAAGGACTCAGGCATCCAAGCTTGCTTTGATCGTGCTTCTGAATATCAGCTCAACGATTCAGCTGGATAGTAAGGCATTATTATAGTTGCTGATTTGCTTTTTTGCAATGCCACCCTATTCAAAGCGTCAAAGAAAGCAAAGCCAGTAAAAAGCTTCCATTGCTTGTTCAATTAACACACAAAATCACTGGAGAGCAGGCAACTTTCAGCCAGCAGGGCAAGTCCAGTCAAACAGCAAGCAGCCTAGCCATTTGGAGCTCATTCAGTGACCCATCTAAAACTTAATCGGTGGAAAATGGGTTAGCTATTCAGCTACCTGTCTATACTACCTGTCATCCTAATTAATTATGCTGTCGCGTGTAATATTCTGCGACAGCTAATGCATTGCTACATTGAAAGCAACAGGAAATCAGTACTCCTAAATAATTCAACGGTGAGTGAGGATCTGAGCCGATCTGAAATCACTTGCATTCTGGACCATCACATAATTTGTCTAATAATTTGGTTAACAAGGCACACAACACACATTATCTATACTGTCTATGCCTAGAAAATTCATAAGATTGAGCACAGCTAAGATCCAGCCAGGAACGGAAAAACAATCTACACCTACATGTTGCTACAGTGTGTACCCTCTCAAAAGTGGGAAAAAAGAGAAAAATCTACCCGTACTGGCCCAAAATATAAAAAAAATATTATGGTGGAAATTGCCTTCTTGATCTAATGCCATCCTTCATCTGCTCAGACCCTTCGAATAAATACATGTCCTCACAGTGACGTTAGGGGCACATCAAATACTCTTACTAGGATAAACATTGCATGTTATTAGAGGAATTATTCAATATCTAGCTCTCACATATATATCGTTTTATATTGAAATATATTTAAATTTATTTAAATATAGCCATGGATGAAAAACTAAGTACACCTTATGATTCAATAGCTTGTTGAACCACCTTTAGCAGCAATTATGAAAGCAGTAAGTGTGTGCTTAGTTTTTCACACATGGCTTCTCCATTTTGGATTTATTTTCATGGATTAAATCATGACTCTGTGTAATAAGTAATGTGTTGTGGTTCATCTGAGGTTGTATTTACCAGTTTTAGACCTGCTAAGGAACAGATGATTGTTATTATGTCCTGATATATAAAACCATAGAATTCACAGACGGGGTACTTCCTTTTCATACAACTGTATTTGTGATATCTAGATTTATATCATTTTATATTAAAAGTACATATTTCATTTATTATTTACTTTCAATATGCTCCCCGTAATAGTTTTTCCCCAGAATCAGACTTTTGTTATGTGGGCACTACCGTTTGTGCTATGTCACTCAATGTTTGAATAGCCAGAACCCTTCATTCCAGCCTCTGTAGGGAGCCGCTTTACAGAACATGAGAGCAGCAAGGGGCAGTTTAAACATGCCAAAGAAAATCCCTTTGAGATCAGATGTAACCTTTATACAGACTAAAATACTGATTATTTCTAAATGAACTGAAGACATAAAGCAACCAATTATTTGCAAAGACTGTCTTTGGGTAATTGAAAACCTGGTATTTATTTAAGGTTACCCAATAAAGCCACTTGTGCACAGTAAACCAACAAGCAAACAATAAAAAATATTGGATATTGACGTAAGGGATAAAATTTGAATAAGACCCACACCTTGATGTTCTCTTCTCTCATTAATGTATGTACAGATTGTTTGGATATTCAGTTTTTCTCTCTTCTTCAGTTACCTGAATGATCTAGACAGGCTGGTGGCCCCTGGCTATGTCCCCACTGAGCAGGATGTACTGAGGTCCAGAGTCAAGACCACCGGTATCATTGAGACCAATTTTGGCCTCAAAGATCTCAACTTTAGGTAACAGCAATAATCTGTCAATCCTTTGTATGTAATACTTTGATACCCCTGTACAGTAATATTGTTTTCTAATCCTGCATTGCATTGTAATACTGTGCTAACACAAGATGGACTATTTAACCTTCTCTTTTAAATCCTGTCATGACACATAGATAATCTCTCCCAGACACGAAGTACCTTATTCTAAGCCTGCCCTGCAAATCCTGTCCTGCGACTCTAAGAAACAAAAAACTCTACAATGCCAGGCTGTGTTTCAAAAAGCTTGACATCTTTGATCTCTGGGTCAAAACATTGCCTGTTTGCAGTTGATGGAACAGTCAATGGTCATGGTACTACAACAGAATGTAGAACAACAGACTTTTTTGTTCTGTTTTCACATTATTTTTTCAGTTGAAACTGAGTATTCCTCTTTACACCCTTCTTCACATTCACAATTTTATGCCGAACACAAGCTATATCTGCACATCATGCCAATCCTTTCCTGAAATGTTTCTCTTATGTTAATTGTCATTGAATCGGTCAATTTTAACAGAATGTTTGATGTGGGTGGACAGCGCTCTGAACGTAAGAAGTGGATTCATTGCTTTGAAGGGGTGACCTGTATCATCTTCATCGCTGCACTGAGTGCATATGACATGGTCCTTGTGGAGGACGATGAAGTGGTAAGTATGTGGACGATAAGGAAGAAAACTACAATCATCAACAAATAGTTACTTGGAAGGAAAATATGAAAAAAAAATAAAAAAAAATATATACACCATATTCAGAAAGTACAATGTACAGAGAGAGGGTAATAGCAGAAGGGTTTAGGAATAAATAGCTCAGTGTTTGAGCTAAGAGAACAAGGGAAATGGAAAATGATGTGTTCTGCATAAGGGTGGCATGCAGAAGGAACAGTGAATGTCAATATCAACAAAAAAGAAAGGGCTGCAAACCGCATAACTGCCCTATAAACAAACATAAAACCGCTTAGTTAACAATGAGAATCTAAGCATACAGAGTAGATCTTAACTACTGCCTCACTCATATTCCAACAGAACCGCATGCATGAAAGTCTGCATCTCTTCAACAGTATCTGTAACCATCGTTACTTCGCAACAACCTCCATTGTACTCTTCCTTAACAAGAAAGATGTCTTCACAGAGAAGATCAAGAAAGCCCATCTGAGTATTTGCTTCCCAGATTATGATGGTGAGTCTAGGGTTTATTGTCAACACTTATTATCCATACCCTCCAGAATAAATGTAATTCTTCTTACCCTGACCTACAGAGCCCTTAAGAACTCTTCACCGTCCTATATCTCTACACTCCTATACAAATACTCCCATATTCAGGATTTCACCCGTGCTGTCCCACTTCTCTGGATTTCCCTTCCCTGTTCCGTCAGACTTTCTCCCTCGTATACGACTTTCAAAAGCTCTCAACCGTGCAACCTTTCTTCCTAACACTCTCAGCCAGCATCCTATCCAAGCCATCTGAATACCAACAGTCTCTACCAACTCATCCTCATTTAAGCTGTCCTCTCGTACTGTTTCACTTCCCCCTCAACCACCAACTAGATTGTAAGCCACCAATAGCAGGGCCCTCTCCTCCTTTTGTACCGGTTTTTATTGTGTGTTATTTTTAATTATTTTTAACAGCACTACGGAATCTGCTTGCGCTAAATAAATATATGTCATATAATGTAATGTAATTTACTCTCTTATTTGCTTTCTCTCTTTACATAGCATAGCAAAATAACTGGAATATATTTCAGGAATATGGGGGGATTCCAAGGAATTTGGGGTTTGCTTTACCTATATTAGTAAATTCTTCATAACATGTTTTAATAGTTATTTATTATGACTTATTCATTATTTATTATTATTATTATTCATGTTTACATAGGGCCAAACACATATGAGGATGCAGGGAATTATATCAAGACACAGTTCCTGGAATTGAATATGCGACGAGATGTGAAGGAGATTTACAGTCACATGACCTGCGCCACAGACACAGAGAACGTCAAGTTTGTGTTTGATGCGGTCACAGACATTATCATCAAAGAAAACCTGAAGGACTGCGGCCTGTTCTAAGGAGGTACAAAATAACCCAAAAACTGTTTTCTAGTTACCCAGACCAAAAAATATAACTGCCAATACAGACAGGCACTACAAAATCTAAGAGCAATGCTATGACTAGGTTCACCAGTACAATATCCATATTCTGGAGGTTTCAGGGGTTCAGCTGCTACTAGTCAAGAAGTCCAAAAGGCATGAAAGCTCAGCACCCCTCTTTCTTCTTTACTGGTTGAACGTTCCTTATCTCTTCCTCTAATGCTAACATTCCTTCAACAGCTTCCCTCAATGTTAATGGTGCAATCATCTCTTGTCTCCAACATTACTTTCACCCTCAACATCTATTCTGTTTAAACAATTGCGGTTTTCATCTTAAAAAAATTGTCTGCATTTGCCCCTAAAACAAGATGCTACTAAGGCTCTTGTTCATGCCTTTGTTATCTCCTGTCTTGACTTTTGTAACTCTGTCTTAGCTTGTCCCCCTTGTACCCGTCTCGCCCTTCTACAATCCACCATTAAAAACTACTGCCTTAACACCCATCGCTTTACTAACATCTCTCCCCTCTGTCAGTCTCTTCACTGGCTGCCTGTCCTGACTTTAAATTCTTCATAGCGGTTCCCCTACTTACATCTCCTCACTCATCTCTAAATACACTCCCCAGTTTCTCTGCTTATCTGATGATCTCCATTTGTCCTGTGCTCCAATTACTAGTTCTCATTAACGCTTCAAAGATTTCTCAAGCGCTGCCCCTATCCTCTGAAATGAGTAAGAATTCCATGTGCAAGTAATAGCCAGGGTAGTATGTAAGAAGTCCAAAATAGGAAGTGCAAGAAAGAGGCAATCCAAAATCAGAAAAGTAAGCAAAATGACAGGGTCGCAGGCAGAACTAGCAGAGTCTCACTATTTCCCTATAGTAGTCCAAAATAAATCACGCTCCTATTCTACTTCCTCTTCCAACCAGTGCACCTGTGATAACAGAGTGATAGGGAATAAAAAAAAGTAGAAGAGAACCTCAGGTTCAAACATGGGGCCCCTTCCAACTTAGTCAATTTATATGGCCTCACTAAGGCAAAGGGTGAACCTTTATTTATTTATGTAGCTCCATCATAGTTTGCAGCACTGTACAATGGACAAACAGGAAAAAATAGTGCATTACATAACAATTAACAGAAACAATGGGTAATGGGTTGCATGGGTTGCAACTGCACCTGTGACCACCTGTTCCTGTCTCCTCATGTTGGTTCAAAATTGTTTGGAAAGGTCCATTCTAACCCAAATAAGCAGTTTAGTGTTTCCATGCATTATTTATTTGATCTATACCTTCAATGTTGAGTTTTCATGTGATTTTCAGTTGATCTATACCTGCAAGGCCGGTTATTTGTGTTACTCAGTAGCTCTATACAGCAATGCTATGTTTCCTTGTGTTATTTATTTAGTTATTTATTTACTCTATACCTGTAAATATGGGGTTTGTATGTCATATTCTGTTGCTCTATACCTGCAATGCTGTATTTCCATGTGTTGTTTATTTGACAAAGGGATGATAACAGGGCTGGCACCTTGGACACCTAATGCCAGCCCTGATCACGTTTTGCACGTCTGTTTCGGATTCTCCCCATTAATTTGCTAGGGTCAGAAGGAGGGAAGACCACACTGACCCTAACAGCTCCCTCCTAATTTACAGAGTACATGTCAAATGCTTACCCAAGGTCCAATCAATATCACAGGAGGCCCTGGGTGGCTGCTAACACAACATCCCCATCCGGAGACGTTAGGGAGGGAAGCAAGTGGTCATATACTGTATATCCCTTTGGGAGTGCAGCCCCAAGAGATTTGTGACCTTGTAGTCCACTGTGGCCCTATTGCCGCTATTATATTCACTTGATGATTGCAGCACTACTGTATAAAAGTAGAAATATTACCCAGCCACATACTGTGGATCTCTACCAAGCTCTACCACTTCTATTGTTCGTTTATAAACCCTATTTGGGCAGCTTCTTAAGGGTCAGTATAACCTGATCCTTAGTCCTAACCCATCCTCCTCAGTAGCCCTGGTGGTGTGGGAAAAACAATACATTCCCTCTCTCTGTCTGCCTTTAATCACTATTAGAAACTGGATCCAAGAAAGGAAGGAGTATTAATGCATGTTCTCTCTAAGTATGAACTTGGAGGCATTCTACTGATGCAAATGATTAGATACCTGAATTGCTTGTCTCCTATCCCATTAACACTGGCATTTTCTTGCCTTCTTCTATTTCTTTTTACAGATGTCCGCAGAAGTTACCCTGGTGAATTTGCCCTAATCCCTACTGCCTCCCCAACAAACCAAACAAGCCCCTAATGGAGCGTTACACCGTGCACATCCTACAAGGGGACCCCTTGGACATGAGACAAAGGAGTCAAAGTGATAACTGTAACATCGGTCCTCCCCTCACACCACCCTCTGCAAAAGAGGGGTGCAGACAATGAACCTTCAGTAGACATCCCCTACGCTTTGTTGTAAATTCACCATTCCCATGATTGGCTTCTCAACTCTGTAACAGCCAATGGGAATGTAACATTTTATAATAGTTGGTTAAAAAAATGAGAGGCATTTAAACATGGCAGCCCAGTTGTTGGGTGCTAATTAACCTATATATTCTGAATTATAATGCTTTTTCGATCCACATAAAAAAAATACATTGGTAGAGCAATCTCTGATGAACAGACAGAGAGTAAATTAAGCACAACAGATGCTGGCCTCTTAAGAAGCTGATCCATGTGTTTACTTATAGGGGACACATCATTGTTAGAGAGGCCACATTATAGTGAGGGCTGCCAGCCTGTTTATGAGGAATCTACCTCTTTATCAGATTGGAGAATACCCCCATATGTGACTCGATTAACATCTTAAGCTGGTAGAAGAAATTCTATGCCTAAGAGATATCAAAGTTGACATTTCAAGAAATTCTGGCTGATATGTATATTTTTATAATCCCAAATGTCCTCTACTTTTATACATAATTTTTTTTATAACTCCCTTAATGCTCTTTAGTTTAAGGGTTTCTTCTCCATCATTATGTCACTAATTTAAAAAAAAAAGCACTTTAAACATTCTAAATTTCCTGTTTCAGTTCCTTTGCTGCAAATGGGGGCCTATAACAGCAAAGTGTTAAGACTTATTTTCCAAATCACTATTTCCCAAATCATTCTACACTTATTTATTAGCTGGAAAGGAATATTGTCAATCCGGTCCTATGCACCATTTTTTGTAAGGAAAATTGCATGTTTTCCCACTCACCTATGGCTCACAGTCAGTTGTACAGGTAGAGTATAGATGCAAATGAATCTGCTTCTCATAAATTAAATGCCATTATTAGGCAGAATGATTTCATGTGATGCATGTTCTCTCATTGGTGTCAGCTACTTAAATGAATTCTTTAGAAGATCAATGAGTTGTTAAATGGGAGTATAAAAACTTTGGTTGGGCATCCATAGGTGTGATACCATGGTACGTTGGGTCACATGGTGCAAAAAATTGTGAAGTTGCCGTAAGAATCAATGGAACGTTCAGTGTTATTGTCGCATATTTTTTTTTTAATCAAATATATCTTTTTGATCATTTAGCTACAAAGCACTGGTTGATGGTGGCTTTTGGAAAATTATATTTCAACAAAAAGTTTGCAGCAAAAGGTTGCCTACCAAGTACATATTATAAACGCTTAAGGCCTGTCCATTCCTACGTATGCAGAGTACAGACAATATGTGACCATTGCAGTCCACCATGTACAACAGAATGTATCAAAACTACCATCTGTAAGGGTTAAATTTGATGACTATATTGGCTGCGCAGCTCACCATTTTTCTACTAGGCAGTTCCACTAGATGGCAGAGGACACCAAAGCCAATGTCTGTTGGTTCTGTAACCTGTGCCCATACGGAAGACATTATACATTCACAGAACACCTACTATGTATGCATCAACTGTCATTTAGGGCTGTCAAAAATGTGCAGTTCTATTTAGCTTATTTAAAAAAAAAAAAAGATACTGCACAGCCCACATATTCAGCACTTGGAAGAGGACAAATCACATGCACACAGTAATGAATCCGTCTCACACACTATGGCAAAATATAGTGTAGGTTGAGTATTTCTAGGCTTTGATAAATATGTTTCAGTGTGTGTACAGATTGCCTTACAAAGTACATGCTACAAACATATAATTGTGTTACATGCATTGCTATGGGAGACAGAGCTGTACAAAACACATCCGTGTTACAGTACGAGCGATACATACTAAGCACAGGAGTCCTGCATAGGAGTCAATATGATCTGTGCAAATAATTAAACCAAAAATAAGCAAAGTATTTCATTTTATTGTACTCTGTGCTGTATTCAGCATGCTATATGCACAACTCCCGCTTAATTACATTTTCTACCAACACTTGCTTGAAAAACATGTTTCAGAAAGCACACGGTACAGAGATTGTGCACAATGCAGTACAGAAACCATACACAGTGCAGTAGTGACCCAAATGTAAAGCTGTGCCTGCGCAGGATGCATCATATATGCTCAGTAACCCTCTGCACCCTGGAGTCACCTACACCTGTCAATGTATGCAATAAGGGTTCCACTCATTCAGTGCGTATCATGCTGCTAGGTGACTCCACAGGCTGTCCCAGGTCAGGGACACCTTCCTGCCAGCCAATAGCTGAGTACTTTTGAGGGGTGTGCAGGAGGCAGGACTCCGGGGGAGGCCTGTCTGTTCTAACCCTGTGACTTTGTCTGCATGTGATGATGTAGGGGGTGGTGTGTCAGGGGTTTGAGGCATAATATATATCAACACAGTGTGTATTTATAGAGAAGGATCCTTTTGTATTTCTCTACATATATATATACGATCGCATGTAAACAAGCGGATAGATTTACAAACTCTTGTTACAGTTTATGACAAGGTCACGGTGTATCCATAATATCACAATATTTCTCACCACAAAGGATTTTTAGAGGCAGGTTTATGTGGCAGAAAGCTGGGCTACATCATTCCTTACGTAACTCTAGAGAATTTATATGTACACAGTCCTATAATGATTTGCAAACCCTTGCAGAAGAAATATACATCCAATGTATATATATATATATATATATATATATACTTATATTGGTCTGTAGATATACTACAGGTCTATCTGGAGATGAATGACATGAATTTAATCGCATTCCTCTGGTTTGAACACTGTAGTCTCCTCTCTCTCCTTTGAAACATTCGTTGCTACATCAAACAGATGCAAAAACCTGACCTTTTCTAATAGAAATGACACCAGATGTTGCTTGGCAAGAAGGGGCATCTGCAGTAGTTTGCTTGATGTCATTTTGCACAGTAATAATCATTTGCCCACAGGATGAATGGCAGATGGCCAAACTCTGACTCCTTTACAAAGTATAGAGGCAGTCAAATCTGGTTGACTTCAATGCTAAGAGAGACCAGCAGGTGTACACAGACTGACTCCTCTGGGAACAAACAGCTGCAACTGCGTGGTACCTGAAAACATCATGGATTAAACTATACTCTACTCCTTGAGAACAAAAGCAGAAGTCTAAGGGTGCTGTATGTAGCAGCAGAGGAATCAGGAGTAGGGATATGACAGGTAACGGCCCAGGGACATACCTGCCATTGTCATTTCTGTCTGGTCACATCAATGGGGAAAAGCAGTCAGCCAGATACAATGTAAAACCACCATAGGATGCAGGGATAACAACACATCTTAGATACATAAACTGGAGGTGAACAGCAGCAGTTTAATACACATATAAAATAATCTAATCTAATCAGGCAAAAAGAGCATAGTGCTATTCAGGGTCTGGTCAGGCTGAACAAAAGAGTTGACAGGATGATTAGACAATAGGGAGACCAGTTATGTCAGCTCCCTGCTGGGGTTACAGACACCTGTGATTACTATCTCAAGATCTGATACAATTAAAAACAATACTGCCTGCCATGTTGTGTGCCTTCTGGACAGTGACACACGCTAGACCTAACACATGACAGAACAGAGGCATGTTCCTCTATGACAGGAATGTAGGCTTGTGATATTGTATCACCATTGGGTTATGGCCCTTTTAAATCAAACGTTTTGTTATTACCCCGAAATGGCAACTGTATTGGACAATAACAGACATGCTTTGCCATGTTCCTCTACCAGAATAAGTTAAATATTTAGAGGGACAGGTGGTAATGACAATCTCTATGTCTTTATCCGTTATGGAGTATAGTTTTTATTTTAAGCAAACATAAGATCATATTTATAAAGCCCAACAGTTTCTGAATCTCATTGTATGTACTGGAGATCCCCTTCTACACCTAAATATATTTGCTTAGGACCTCTCAAAACCCAATTCCACAGCTGTCAAAAAGTATCCTCATTCCTGCTTCCCCCACGATCCCATCACAAACAGATATAGAAAACTAGCAAGATAATGTAGCGTTACCAGTGTGTGGCACTTCTCAACACGTTAAACTTACTGCGAGACATTTTTCTGGCCAAACAGCATTTCAAGAAGAAACCAATGCCCACTGCATGTAAAGTAGACTTCACCCCATCCCAAGAGCTCTGGCAGTTTTCTTTCAATTAAAGTAATTTATGATTACAGGAAAAAAAACATCCATTGAGTTGAATGTGCTGTTCCATCGGCTGAATTTATCACAACTAAATGCAGCACAAAATATTTTATTATTATATAAATCTTTGCCTCGTTCATACTTTTGCCTGGGAACCCTTAATTTTTATCTAATAATAAGCAGACATTGAGAAATCATTGCTATAGATGCTGAAAAACCTTAACCATTTATGTGCTGCCATTATGGTCAGCCATGTTACATTTTGGGTGACTTTCTATACTCAAAAACCACACTGAGCTTAGTGGTGTACTTGGGTGAGCACACAGCACAGATAAAGAGAGATACACTACTCCTACAGGTAAGTGGTGTACCAGGGAACATGTAAACAAGTCCAAAATGGATGGAGAAAAGCTGGGATAAACCAGTTTATAACTTTATGCAATAAACATTGTTATAAACATTACATTTTTGTAGGTGTTTTTACATTATAATGTAGTGGGAGGTGTCAAATCAGGGGTCCGTCCCTGGTTCCATATACTCCACATTTGATCCTGACTGAGCTCATTCTTTATGGCAATGCTAATGAAGTCTTGTCCAATTAAATCCTTTTCTCCACAACATTTCATTACTCAGTGTCTAGGTAATTAAAACGGACACATTCTATTGTATATCATAAAGCAGTATGATAAAGAATCTGATTTATGCCTAGTCGATTGGACTAAGAGCTAGAACACATAAACACTGCTTATATGTGGCTGCTTGGCAGATTATACTACACAAAAACTAGAACATTGGACCATCTATCTTAAAGAGGATCTTGGTATAATTAAATTAATTTATTCAAATCCTATATCGCTTGTGCTATTTTGCTTGTCAAACAGGGCATTTGTTCTAGTGGTATTTAGTTTAAACCAGTGCCAGTGGATGGTCTTGGGACCCCAGACTAATTTCAATAGTTTTGTTAGTTTTGTTATATTTAGGAGATAACAATATAAACACTTTATTGATGGATACCATCATTATAATAGTAAAAATAAGGGAAAAAAAAACAAAAAGAAAATCCACCAATATTCCCCCACCTACACAAACCTCTCTTTGTGTACATGTAGACCCTTACACAACCTATTGCAGGGCAAGAAGGGTACATTCTGTAACCGTGGTAAAAATCAAATATTGGTAAAAATACAAATGAAAACTATTGAACACTTTCGGACACCTGGTGCACCTGCTTTTGAGGGCTACAACCTTAACCACCCATGTCATTAGCTTGTGAATCCATTTAAATTATTTTAAGTGTATTTTGTATTATTTTGGGATTTATGGGGGCTCAGTGTGGGACACTCCTAAGGTCACAATCGCTGATCTCTGCCTGTTAAAATAATTCAGGCTTGTTTTCCAGCATGATGGCTCAGCTGGCCACACTAGATCACCTACCAGCATGCTACAACATTAACTTAAAAAAAAAACACTTATTAGGCTACCTCCTGCATGGGCTGATCAAAAACTTTTTCATACTCACAGTGATGCTGCTGATCAGTCACAGGCTGATCTGTAGGCTTTATTCCTTCCCAAACGAAACTACAGCGTTACAAACAACATATCATTTCATACCACTGATGTTTACCACTGTTGATAAAAGTCGACCAAAAGAAGTGCTATTTGTTGTTATTTATATAAGTTTGTAAATCACCCAGTTTGCATGACCTGCTACTTAAACATGTATTTGTTTTTTTTCTCTTTTTATCATTTGGGTTATTTTAAGCCTAGCACACAGACAGTATCTACTATTTGTTTCCATTAGAATGTGTTAATATATTTAGCCATCTATAAGGACACTTCTGATGATTAGCATAGACACACTAGTAAACGTGTTTTCACTAGACATGTATACACATGCTCAGACTTTAGCTGCCCGGTCAGGTGTATACACGCTCACTCATAACATACGAGAAACAGCTCATGATCTATAATTAAAAATAAACCTTTCATTAAAGCTAATAACTGTTTAGCCTGTATTTTCAGAAATGTTTACTAAGCACTGCTAACTCTCTCTAAAGAATAACTCGATGTGCCAGAAACCCGATGAACCTTGGCAGTTGGAACTATATGGTTTGTGAAGCAACCCTTAGGTAGAATGAACCATATAACCCACCGAGCCAGGAGTCTACCTGAATGGGCTGGTTTCTTTATTTGGCAGGGTCTGGGCACCCACAACTGGCCATTCAAAGATGTTTATAAAAAGTTCTGCAAGGCTGCTTAACTTATTACATAAGGGAGGATTAATTTGATAGAAACGTAAAAACATAGAAACTAATATGATAAGATAAGCACCTTTGGCCAATTTAGTCTATTCAGGACAGCTTTACACTTATCACATAAATGTTTAAACCCCCTTTCTGTGTTCCCCTATATCAATTCTACAGGGAGGCTGTTTTACTTATCTACCAGATAGGTGGATAGGCTTCGTATGGTTATTAAGTCAGCTGGAGCAATGTCATGACCCAACAATAGAACATGTGGCAATAGAACATGAAGATGGCTACCAGCTCAACCAGGCCCCAGCAGAGAAATTGGATTTCTGTGAAACATCAGAACTGAATTGTGTAATTCACTTTTGCTCTACTTGCCTACTTGGTAATTATATGAACAGCAATGATACATTAAAAGCAGAATTGTTTCTGTTTGTTTAATGTCTTTCTCTGGATCTGAATGAGTGCCTCATTGCACTGTAATCCTAGGATTAGAGGGGAATGGGTCCAGGTTTACAAGGCAGATAAGAGGCTTTCAGGAATGAAGTGGTTTCACAGGAATGGATTATTATAGACACACTGAGTCCATCCAGCTCCCTTTGACACCCCGTCCATCTTTCCTGGCTGTCAACAAAGGATCATTCTCATTCTCAATATAAGGCATCTTCTGCATAGGATAAAGCAGCAATGCAAGCATTACACATACTGTAACATCTGTGCACAAAATAGTCACAACTCAAGAAGGGGCAAAAAAAGTACCATTCCAGCAACTACATTACATGCAAATAGCCACAACATGAAATTCATGCACAGCGGTGATTACTCGTCCCCTACTCTTTATACACTACTACAGTGACATGTTTGCACAGAACCTGAACATACAAACAGTGTCAACACCGGCCTTGCCCTCACAGACACACACATACACACCATTTTACAAGATATATGATTAGTATAGCTACAGCGCTTCTGTTTTCCATGTATGTGCAATCATTACAGCATGTATTGGTAAAGTGCAATTTTTAATTTTGAGTCTCTCCGCATGCCTCTGGGCAAGTGTTGCGGGACTACAATTCCCATAACTCACAACCAGAATACAATATGGGTTTTTTTTTTATTTGAGTTGTGTTTATAGCAGACTAAATGCCATCCCCTGCCATCTTCATTAAAGTTCAAAGTCAAGGGCAGAGTGTGGAATGGTTCAGCAGGTATATGGTTGAGTGATCACTCAGATTGCCCAGGACAGTGGGACATTATGTAGGGGCCCCAGACCACCTCAGTCAGACAGATGTAGTGAAGGAGGTCTCAGTCAATCGAGCTGATTGGCTGAGAGTTCAAAAGCCCCTCCTTCACACGGCTTTCAGTGCAAGCTGCAGCCAGCACCAGGTAAAAAGCACACTGTGTGTGTGTGATTATGTTTGTGACTGTGTGTGTGTAATGTCTGGTAATAGAGGCATTCACTTCCCGAAACTTATCATGTCTGGTAATAGAAGTGTTAATTTTCTTAAACTGCTCATGTTGGGTCATAGAGGGGTTAATTATTTGAAACTGCTTATGTCTGGTAAAAAAGGCTTAATTGTCTGAAACTGCCCATGTCTGGTAATGACTTTATGTATCTTATAAAATAATCATATTAAATCAGAAATTAACATGGTTACCAAGGCTTCCTGATAATTTATACAGTATAAAATGTATTTTATGTGTATGTGATGATGTGTGCGTATGTTGATTAGTGTATATGTGAGATATATATAATATACACCTGCTAGTGTAATATCATCCCCTCTGCACTGTGCCCCTGCAGGGCAGAAATAAAATGTAATTAACCTAGTATATAGGGTTTTAACCAATCCTAACCAGTCATACAAAACTAGCAAAGTGTAATGCCCACCCCCAAGAATAAATGTACTATGACCCGATACCAAGAGAAGAGTTGAAGAATAAAATTAGTTCCAGGCAAATCAAGAGAAGAAGAAGTGTTGGACACCCCCCCCCTTCCCTGGTAGAAGGTGACATTTCCAACATTTGGCTTATAACCAAAGTTAAAGTTAAGGGACATCATGCAACTGCGTACCGGTTATTTTCTGATGGAAAATTTGTGTTCATATAGTGTTCTAGGACATTTCTTAATACAGAGATATTGCATCAATCCTAATGCAGATGACAGCCAGGAATAATCAGTCATTGAATAAAGGATTAAACAGAATGGCAGAGAGGTTGGTGAGAGGGAGAGTCAGCATTAGAGATAGGAGGTTCTAGAGAGTACATGAATGCGAGACGGCGGGAGGCTGAGAATTGAAGGACAGTAAAGCAGAGTATATAGGTATGAGAGTGGAAGCTGACGCTGAGTGACAGCATCTGAAAGACACAGAGGATCAATGCAAGTACAAACGCAGGGAAGAAAAGTGATCAAGAAGACAACCAAAAAACCCATACAGAGAAATTAGCAGCAAATACAGAATTGAAAAATGGCCTAAAATATAACAATTAGGTAAAAAAAAAAATGAAAAAGACAGGTTAAATGTCACAAAGATCGTTTCTTGTCACTCTCAATAAAGACAAGGTCAAAAACCAGGTTTAGGTAGAACTGACAAGATGGTCCCAGCCAGTTCTTATGAGACTCAAAACACGATCACACGTCACATTCACTGTGGACTTAGACTTTATCACAGGACCAAATCTACCGAGGCCTCCGCCGCTGTTAAGTGAACCTGTCAGCCACATACGCGTGGATAGCCAACAATGTATGCAGCGCTTCTTACAGGACATACATTCAAAGCTAGAACACACAGACTAAGAGTAACCGATAAGAAAAGAGGGCTCTGCTCGCAAGCTTATATTCTAGCACAAATTAAGTAAAATAATTATAATGAAGTAATTGTCATGCAGAGCTTGATCCTAACCAACCATAGCAGCTTCTCAGCACAACTTTTTGTTCCAACACTAGTCTTTCATTCAAGCATATTTTCCATGGATACTTACAACCCCCTTACCAAATGTAAATATTTCCATAGTGTTCCCTGTCATACTGACAATTTCATTTCAGCGGAGTAAGATGACAAAGGGTCATTCCAGGGTTGCTGTGAGGATACAGAAAAACATACATCAAGGCAGCTCTTACTATATATATATATATTGCCCAGAAATGAAAAGTTGCACTGACGGCTCAAAATTATAGGTAATACTTTATTCACCATATCAATGTTTCCTGATCTTTTTTTTTTTTATCGTTTAGTAGAGGTTATAGCTCATAGTTTCACTGTGTCTTACCAATGTTACTCCTCATTTTCTGTGCAGTAGTTATAAACCCCAAAACACATATAAATAAACCCCAAAACGCATAAAAATAAAAGTGATTTCTAAAGATTCTCAACATGAATAGGCACTTGGTAGCATTCAAGCGCAGTACCAGTACATCACAGGTGAAACCTCTCCTTGAATACAACTTACTTATCTTTTAGTTACGATATCTTTACCTTTAGTTTCTATATGGACCATTACACCTGATGTCACAGAAGAGCCTTCGGAGTGGTGGTCATCTTGTTTGCTAAAAGAACAAAACAAGTGTTTTGTATAAGTTTGTATAAGAGTTTTGCACACTTGAATGTTTAATTATATGCATAATATATTATTCTCCTGTAATTATTTAACAAGCGGGTTATGTATAAAAATTGATTGTGTAAGTATGTTAATGTGAGAGTATATGTGTGTGTTAGCGTGCATGTGTATTTGAGTGTTTAAGTCTGTGTAAGTGTGAATAATGTGTGCCAGTGTGTATATATCGTTTACGGGGGATGTTCAAGAGGCGATGGGTGCACTTGGCTTTGCCTGCACCCTGAGCCAGAAGGTACCAACCCTCTCTTAATTAAATACCATCAGTAAAATGACAAATGCCCTACCTCTTGTCCTGTTTAGTTGTATATAGAGTGTGTTTATTTATGTGTTCCAGGACAAGGCTGTCTGTGCTTTGTTCACAACTTTAAAAGTGTCAATAGTATAATCTTGAAGTCAGAAATGTATTAAGATATGGTCCTATGTTATCCATGCATGCAAAATATGAAGGGGTAGAGAATTATCATACAATCTCAATGGTTTATCCTAAGATTCTTTCCTTTTAGAGACTGGATTTACAAATCGATTACTATTAAAGAGAAATCTTAGTAAGTAAAGACAAGAATCGTTGTCTGCAGTTCTCCAATTCTCATATCACTTGTACACTTGAAAATTAGCTTGTAGTTTAAATTGAATATAGTTTGTATAATTATATGAAAAGTGCCACCTCTTTTTAATGCCATCTTTCACCTTGTATGCTATTTATCTTTTATTTTTAGAAAAGGCAGTACACAAGTACTGTAGATTTAGGGAATACAACTTATAAAAAGGCTAAGCAAAATATAGACACATAGTGCGGGATAGTATTGTTATAAAACAGTCTAGTAAATTAAAGAGGATATCTGATCCCACTAATGTAGGCTGGGGGTCTCGAATTCCCCCCTATGGAGAAAGCCTCAATGAGAACATTAAATGACTTGCTCAATCAAAATGTGGTTAGCGTACTACAAACACACATTGCAAATTAGGATGTGTTTTAAGCATTTCTAATTTTATGTTTTGATTATGGTTTATCAATATTTTGGATTGATTAATAAAATGTTATTTGTTTTTAAGGCTAGTTGCCTTACAGTAGATTTATACAGGCCTCCCACTTCCAGACATCCAACTAGTACCATGATGTCTGCCTTTTGGCCAACTGTGATGAAGACATCATTTACACCTTAATCTGCGTCTGCTTCAAACAAAGGCTGTGAATAAAATTCTAAACAAGCTGAATCAAAATAATCTATTCTTCATAGATTGAATGATGAGATAGGAGGTGAAACATGACAATGATAAGATCAGGGGCAGCAGCCTTGGCCTTTATGGGACAGGGGTTGGAGACGTTTGTCCCCAGGCAGAATAAACAAATGCTTACAAAAGGTGCTTACAAGCCTTTTTATCAATGAATTGACCCTTGTTAGACATAGCTAGGGGTAGTTAATCATGGTCTGAATGTTGTCATGTGATTGGTGGAAAATTCAGATTGTTTTGTGGGACTAAATGGATATGCTGATCATTTATAATTAAATTTACTCCATTACTGTTAATATAATCTGAAATATACAAATCATTTATTTCATTGATTTACATGATATAAATATATGTATTTGAATATACTAGATTCAATCAGTGACTTCTAAAAGATAGAGTTGCTTATATGACTTCAGCCAGGATGGGCATTGTATGAGAGAGAGAACAATTAGTGCAAGTTTCAGCTATTTGGACGAGGTAACATTTGCTTCCATTACTTTATATACGGACCATATGACAAAAGTTCCCAGACTTTTCTTAAAATAAGGATGAACCTGATGGATATCTTTAGGCAATATTTATTTTGTCCTCCAAACATATCTATCTTAGATCATGTATGGGGTGGCCTACACCACAATATCACATCAGATTCCAACAGCTCTTTACGTCAGGCTGATCACGACAGCTGCTCTCACAATAAAAATATTGTCCACTAATAACTAAAACTGACAATGATCAATTTGGTGAAAAGCGGTAGATATAGCGTTATGACCCTGGGAGCTAATAGAGCATTCCTTCTCATTACTCCATCTTAATTAAGAATTGTTCCTTGTAAACCTGCAGTTTGCCCATAATCTTGTCTAATTACACTTTTACTATTATTTTGAAGTTATACATGCATAAGTCATCACCGAGTCATCCCCGAGCCAATATCTTTTACTGGTGAAAAAAAATCTTATTTAGGGCTGAGATTATTAAAAGTATAGCTATTGTAAACTTGGATTAAAAACAATATTTTAAATACATCGACTGTGTCACTGATTAATTTTTAGATTTTTTCCCCTATTTAAACATGTGTCTTTACTTTTGTAATCATGTGCTATGCACTAAACCCAAGACAGATTAGTGACTGCAAAGACTGTAGAATTTTGTGAAAAGACACCTATATAAGTCACCATCAAGAAGTCAAGAAATACTGGTTATTTGAGAGGGCTTGAGGATTTTTCCATAACTGTTGGTATTGAAATCAAGACAGGAAAAAAGAGATAAAGAGAAAAGAGAGGCATGGAGGAAAAAAGAGAGAAAAATAGAAAAGAGAGGCATGGAGAAAAAAAAGAGAGAAAAATAGAAAAGAGAGGCATGGAGAAAAAAAAGAGAGAAAAAGAAAAAACCCAGAAGATGGAGAAGAAAACTTCCCAGCAGGGAGAGGCAGGATAGAGTGAGAGGGGAGCACGTACATTACTGCGGAGAGGGAAAGTTATAACAAAGTGGAGCTTTCATTCCTCATTCTCCGGACCCCTCTCCCTCTGCACTCCCCCTTCTCTCTCAGAATGTGAGGTCTGGGATCCCTTGGCTCATTTTTTCCTCCCCCAAACAAGGGGAGGTACCAATAATCATTAACACCCAATGGGATCAGGACACTGTTGGAGCTTTAAAGCCACTTGGATTACACGGAGGGACCAGATCCAGCAGCCGCTGCCACCGTGCACTGTCCAATGCTTGCTATCTGCCCCTAACTGACATATCTATATACCCCTGCTTCAGTGCACGATCTACCCCAGCTGCCCCACTAAACCCAAGCGTACTGTCCGAGTTCCCTAACCCCATTCAACATACAAAAGGCTGCTGCCCTCTCTCAGCTCCTGCTGCTCACCTAAGCCTGCAAACTCTACATACCCCGAAGCCTCCACATCTGCCCCTCCAGACACTCGGTGTGCGGAAGGTACGGCTCCCTGCAGCCGCGTAAAGAAGAGCCCAAGCTCCGGTAAGTAATTATTAATGTCATTGATCCGATACTATATGCTACAGTATACTCTATATAGTATACTTTATGATAACCATCGTGCTCATGTACATATATATATATATGTATGGTTATTCCATTTAAAATCACCGCTCGTGCACTCTGTGTAGCGCCTTGAGATGTATTCGGGCTGTACATTCCTGTGTGTCAGTGTGTACTAATGGCTAAAGCCTGGCATGTGAGTGCAGTCATGTATGTGAAGTGTACATGTGTTCCTGAGTGCACATGGTGTTACTCGCCTGCCATGAGGCGGCTGCTCTCTTCCGCAAAGGCAAAACTTCCCGTCTGAGTGCCCTTCCCAATACGCGCCTTTATACCTCAGACTGGGGTAAATCACCCAAAGGTAAGTGTAACCCCCTCTGTATGCCCCCAGTCCCCCCGTATGTGCAGTCTGTTGGTATATTCTATGTACCCTCAATATTCTGTAACTTAAAGCCTCATAATTCCTACACTAAATGTGCCTCAATTTACACTTAATTATTGATATACTCAAAATACAATATTATATTCTACTATTATATTTATTAATACTGTGTTCAGCACTTTCAAAATAAAGAAGCTATTTGTAGTAATATATATATATATATATATATATATATATATATACTAGTACTAACATATATATATATATATATATATATATATATATATATATATATATACCTATATATATCTAGAAGCAGTATGTTTTGTAATTAAATTGATGGATACGAGTGAAATATATACCATTAATTGCCAAGAAACTAGTATTTATATAGTTTATTATTATTATTATTATTATTATTATTATCTTTTATTTATATAGTGCCAACAATTAAACAGCTTTTCTTACAGTCCTTCAATTCAAAGAATATGACAAAACTAGAATTCACAGACAAACCGATACATTCCCGTTCACAAAATCTGCCTCAGTAGATGGCATTTTTAGAAACTATTTTATTAACTTTTTATTTACCGGGTACTCTAGCTCTTTTCCTATTCTTTTAGCTGTTTAACCCTTTGTTGCTGCAAATGGATATGTGCCATCCCAATTATAGCCCCCCCACACCATGTTTGGATCTATGTAAATATAATATATATATAACAATTTAAATATAACAATGTAAATAATAATAATAATAATAACAGTGTGGTTTTCAAGTCTGGTTAAGGTCTGATTACAGGCTGAATATTTATTTTATGATTGATGGAGTTGGGAGAAAAAAGTGAAGCTTATATTCTAGAAATCATAATATTTATAGTGCTAAAAAAGTAACCTTTTGCTAAAAAAATAAGTAACGTGATTTGTGTATCATCGACGCTAAAGATATAAATTGGTGGGGATATATATATTTTACACAGTGAGTGCGAAGAAGGCTAAAAGTCTAGGTTACCTTTTGCTTCTAAATGTTTTTCGTATAAATTTATATATGCTTATTCAGGTTTCTGGGTTAAATCCTGGATTAATATTTGGAACAAGAACTAGACATCATGTTCCAGTGACAGAGCCATCCTTAAAAATATTGGTCTGTTCCCATGAATGATTTATACTATACGTATCTGGTGGTAGTAGGTATGTCAGCTTAAAAATACCAGGAAGAGGAGGAAAAATTGATCAACTGAAATGTCTAATACTCTGTGCAGTGCTGAACTATACAGTATGGTAAGTCTGTCATTAAGAGTGAATTACTAGAAGTGTTTCTTCTATTTTCTACCCCATGTATTTTGTTTGTAGCTAAAAAATATACAAGTTATTATTATTATTATTATTATTATTGCAGTCAATACGTTCAAAGATATGCCAAAACTAGAATTCGTTATAAAATGATACATTGTGTAAAGAGGGCTCTGCACGCAAACTTACATAATACAAATACTGTAACAGTACTGCTGAGCAGTATCTATCTATCTATCTATCTATCTATCTATCTATCTATCTATCTATCTTTCTTTCTCTATATCTGTCTGTCTGCCCGTCTATCAGTATCTATCTATCTATCTATCTATCTATCTATCTATCTATCTATCTATCTATCTATCTATCTTTCTTTCTCTATATCTGTCTGTCTGCCCGTCTATCAGTATCTATCTATCTATCTATCTATCTATCTATCTATCTATCTATCTATCTATCTATCTATCTATCTATCAGTATCTATCTATCTATCTATCCATCTATCTATCTATCAGTATCTATCTATCTATCTATTTATCTATCTATGTATCTATCAGTATCTATATTTCTATCTGTCTGTCTATCTATCTATCTATCTATCTATCTATCTATCTATCTATCAGTATATATCTATCTATTGATACTCAATATAAGGAGCAGTTAAGTTTGTAAATGTTTCTGTCCATATACCTTCATTTGTTTTAAATTTGAGATTATGGGGGTCAAACATGTGATGCTTTGGTGTTGGATGCCCTTCTTTCGCAGTATAATCCAGTTTAGACAAAAAAAGACTCCGTATTGGACACGTTAGTAATAAAGGAACAGTTGAGCTTTACATCGTGTTTTCCTTTACATGCAATGTTCTGGCACGTGTGTATTCTAACCCACAGTTATTTTTAACAATGGACTTGATTTAGGACAACGATGTAGATTATATAATTTACTATTCTTTTAACAAATGAAATGGAAATCCAAAACTGTACAAAAACAATAAATCCTTAATACCACACACATGACGCTATGTAATATGGTTGACATTACATGTCATTTAGAAGCATGTTTGTACTTCATAAAATAAGTTCCATTTCAGATGTAAAACAGTTGCTATATATTCTTGATACTATATAGATAGAGAACCAAAAATACAACAGAATACAGCAAATAATGTTCATCACACCTAAATAATTGTTTAGACCAGGGGTCTCCAATATACAAAATATTTGAAAACATACTATAGAATAAATTGAAAATATGTCATTTTGTAGGTTAACAATATTGCATTTTTTTAATACGGGTCGCTTATAGATGTAAGCACCCCTATTCAATGTGTAGAATTCAGTGGTAGCCAGTGGGCTACATGGAACTTTAGAGCTTTTATTAGTGAGCTCTCTCTTAGCTTGTAATGGCAATCGGGAGTATAGGGCAAATGCCCAGTGAATTACAGGATCTGACTGTAAGCATATCAACAGTTAACATGTGGGCTGGTGTGCTTAAAACACTCGGGCTAGATTGTGGCTCCTAACCGGCCCTATATATGTTTATTTATATCTTTAAAGTGACACTCCAGCCATCATATGCACTTTGCAAATGCAGAATCCCCCCAAATGCTTTTACCCTTTTCCTCATCCCCAGCTAGTTGCATGCAGGAGATGTTTTTGGCTAAAGCCATCTCCATGCACCTGCACGTGGAATGGTTCCCAATGTGCATTCTTCAAGCAGCCAATCAGTGACAAGAATTGTCGCACCACAAATGGGGGCTGGAGCTGCAGATGCAGGGCTGCAGCTTCTACCTCAGTTAATGGCCACTGTAACTCCAGTGAGCGATGAGGGGACATTTGTAGTGGGTTTCTAGTCACCGAGTGATGATTGTGCTAAAAAATGATTGGCGTAGCGTTTTCCAAAATTAATGTTGAATGGATTTGCCAGGCAGCTGCTAGGTTTATTAGACTGTCAAAAATAGTAGTTGTCCATTCTGGCTAATGGAGGGTTAACATATCTGGTTTTATATAGAGCAAGCATACAGTCTGGTTAGGCTATAATTAATTATTATGTAGTGTATGTAATAAGATTTACATTTTGGCCCAGAAAGTTTTAGCCTCTGGGCTCTGCTATAGAAAGACAAGCACATAATATCTTGTGTCTCTTAACTCTGCAAGAAGGAATTATTTGCTTGCAGTGGATTAGTTGCTGTGAAGCGAGCCATTTCTAATGTAATCTACCTTAAAATGACAGTAATGCCTAGAACAAAGACAAGACCACATGAGTTTAAATATTATTTATAGCCTGCCAGAGTGAAACAGGCTCTCTTTGATTATCATGTATTTCTAACCAAAATGATAATCTAGCATTTGTCTAAAACAACTGTATTTAAAGTGAATGAAAGTGCTGTATAGCATGATTAGAATGATGAAAACTACCTATAGATTGTTTATGCTTTTTCGTTAGTGTGATAGTTTTGGTGTAAAAGCTTATGTGGTATGTGTGGCAAATACTAATAACTAATGATTTCCCTGACTCAACTCCATGTACCCTCTCGTTGCTCTTCGTTTTAAGGCCTCACGGACAAATCAGCTTCAACCACAGCAGAGGATTAAACATAGAATCTGACGGCAGATGAGAAACATTCGGCCCATCTAGTCTGCTCAGGGCTAGACTGGGATTGTAAAGCAGTCCTGGAAATATTTGGACACCAGCCCCATATATGTTATTGTGTGGTCCAGCTCATGTGACCAGATACCACACCAGGGGTGTAACTAGAAATCAAAATTAGCCTGGGGCACCCCAACTTCACAAGCATAATGTCCCACAGTGATGCTTGTCTGTGCCCCCAAACAGCCTGCTTGTGCCATGTCTCCCCCCTTAAGCAGCCCGCACGTGCCACCCCTGCCCCTAAACAACCTGCCTGTTAAAAATGATGCA
The DNA here is from genome assembly GCF_027358695.1 of Spea bombifrons. Lineage (NCBI taxonomy): Eukaryota > Metazoa > Chordata > Amphibia > Anura > Pelobatidae > Spea > Spea bombifrons. The sequence goes on along the minus strand of NC_071092.1, from coordinate 11,042,282 downwards.
ATATTTGTCCATAAACAGCCTGCCTGTGCCACCTCTGTCACTAAACAGCCTGCCTGTGCTACATGTGCCCCTAAACAGCCTGCCTGGGCCACCTCTGTCACTAAACAGCCTGACTGTGCTACACATGCCCTAAACAGCCTGCCTGTGCCATATCTGCCCTATAAGCATCCTGCCTGTGCCACCTCTGCACTTAAATAGCCTACTGTGCCATCTCTGCCCTCTAAACATCCTGCCTATGCCACCTCTGCCCCACCATCTCTGCCCCTAAACAGCCTGCCTGCACCACCTCTGCCCCTAAACAGCCCACTTGTTCCATTTCTATCCCTAAAAGGCCTGTCTGTGCTATATATGCCCTCTAAACAAGTTGCTTGTGCCACCTCTGCCCCCACCATCTCTGCCCCTTAACAGCCTGCCTGTGCCACCTTTGCACCCTAAAACACTCTGCCAAACTCTATGATGTACAGTAATCAGGAGAATTGTGTGTGATGAATATTTAAAACAACACTCCAGTGTCCCAGGCAGGATCCCCACCAAAGAATGTATATTACATTACTTTGTAATGAACCCCTCCATACACTTGCAATTGGGCCCAAGAAAATTAAAAAAGGAACACCCAGCTGTCATATACATTAAAGTGCACAAGATGACTGGAGTGCCCCGTTAAGATTCCACACCTATGTACTATGGATACTTAATACCATTTAAGTGCAAACCTCCCTAAAAATTACCAATAGTGGCTCTTACTACCCACACACAGATTTTTATGAGGAAATATACATTACAGCCATTAGCTAGAATCAAAAATGAATGCATAGAATGCATAATGAAAGCAAACAGAGTCAAATGATTCTGGAATACATTGAGGAACAAAGCAGAAAGTATTTATGGAAACACTGAACTTCTTTAGGGTTTACAACTATAGCTGGACAAATCTGAGGAACCAGACTTTTCTACATGAGGACATTTTTTTCTTTCTGTCTTTTACTGAGATGTGAACATAGAAACCTGGAAACCCGGAATTTGACCATAGATAAGAGCCATTTGGCCCATCTAGTCTATCCATGATGTAATGTCTTGTTTCGTGATGTAGGGACTCAGACCTTAATTAGTCCTTGGTCTTGTCTTAGATTCAGGAGCCATATTCCTATCCAATGAATGTTTAAGTTCCATCACTGTATTAGGCTCTACCACTTCTGCTGGGTGGCTGGTCCACCTATCTTCCACCCTCTGAAGAGCCTAAAGATTCCTTCCTGGCAAATTGTCCTTTTAAATGCCTAGCCATGCAGACAAATATCGTTTCCTTCATTGATGCCACTCTTTCAATTGCAGTTTTCAGTAACAATATTTCAGGAACGCCTAGTTCTTTGGCAGCTGCCTCCTGTTTCCTGGCAGACTGTGGGGTCTACTCCACAACGCATCCTAAGCGCCAAAGTTCAGGAGGAACCCTGCTGCAACCTATTTGTTATAGGAGCACACATTTTCCTTGCATGTTTCAGATGTTATCCAATAACAGTATATTTCAGATCAGGTCCTGAAGAGCTCCGAGGTCTTGAAAGCTTATATGACAGGCATTACCTTCGTTGAAAGACACTGTGTTGTCTTAAACCAATATGTTAATATATTTTCCTTATTTACAGACTTAATAAACAAATATATATCTTAGAGAGCCACATTTATGATTATGGGAGCTCTTGTTCTCAGGGTTCGCATGATAATTCCTACACGTTAGGAAGCCGTGAAGGGGACACTGTGCCTATAGTGAAAATAAAAAATGTCTCACATGGTAAAACAAAAAGTTAAATTGATTATTTAGCTTTTTTGTAAGGGTAGGGTCCTGCAAATATTTTGGTAATGAATGACCCTCACTTTTGTGGGCCATGAGAACACTGGAAAAACAAAAAATATTTTTGTTGGTTCCAGTGATTTCATGGATTATTTCAAACCTTGAACTTGCCAGTGAAATTTTGGAAACTTTTAAGTGAGAGACTTCTAAAGAATGCAGAATCATGTTTGGCTAAGAGTCAAATCCCATGACACAAGGATGATGTGTGCATTGAATACAATCTGTAGCTTTAAAGAAAAGTATGATCTGTTTTGTGATACATTTTATTTGACCAGCAGACCAACATCGGGCAAAAGTTACCTCCTTCATCTAAGGACGCTACCTTTTCTTGGGCCAGTACAGCTATTTTGTTACCAGTGACATATTCTGGCCAAGCCTAGAGAGCCAGGTTTGGAGGGGGGGGGCAGCTTCTCTGCCTCTGCTCAGTGGGCCGATTACAAGGGGGTTCTTTGATCATCCCAACCGGCCCCTTTATACTATGAAAGAATGTTCTTGGCACAACCTCCATAGGGCTTTGAGTGTTAATGGGGGACACAGCACTGGGTCATGACGACATATCCTGGCACTCAACAATGAGGATGGTATCCACAGAGGGAGCTGTCCTGGCTCAGACCAAGGGCAGCACCTCACTGTTTATTACATCATATGTTATCTGCTGTCTTGGTGTTCCCCCTTTTTCGTTTATCTTGTGCTTTGTCTTACCCTGCTTTCAAATATCACTATGTGCCCTTATTGTCCATTTAAGTAGACTTTCATTTATCAGGTAGCCGTTTTGGAGCATTTCTACCACAAAGTAGTCAGATAAGGTCTTGCTTACAGAGATAGCTTTGTACACAGGCACTAAAGCAGTTTTTTAGCAGCTGTAAACATTTTTTTCATGAAAAGTTCACTATTTTTAGTGAACAGTGTTTTAGAAATCATACTATTCTTCTAAACGTCATAGTTATTTCTGTCTTCTATCTTTTATTATTTGTATGGCTCTCTCATCTAATGTTGATAAAGATCTCAAGTCATTATCTTGCCACAATATACCTGACAGTGGGACTGATGCCTTAACATATCTCTGCTTATCAAAACTTCCTCTAGCGTATATTTTTATTTCCTTTTTGCCATAGGACTTCTTCTTTTAACAGGAAAATACACAGCAGTACTGGGGACAGTTTCTAAAGAGAGCAAAATATTTTTTTATGTTTAGAACGGAACTGGTACTGTAGTCAAACAACTGCTTGGTTCTTTGGTGGGGAGCAAGTAGCCCGGGGTAAACACAATTTACTTATTGGTCGGTGATGTAGAAAATAATTGAAGGTTAAAAAACACACACAAAAAGAACAAAAAAGGATATGTATGATGAAAAGTGTTTTTCTATAAAGCTGGAAAGATTCAGTCACCTTTTTACAATGTGAAATATTAACAGTAACACAATCCCTTTAACAGTTGCCAGATTTTTAAGAAATAATATACAAGCAAAAATGTTGTATTTATAGCGAAAGGAACCGGTAGCTGTAACTACTTCTGTGTATGTGTGAAAAGGTTTAATGTGTAACCAGTTATATGACATGCTGTATATTGCATGTTACAAGGGCAGTTATGCGATGTAAGAATGGCTAAATAACTTGTAAGTCAGCATTTAACCCGACCGGGGCCAATAAAACCAGCATAGCGTAGTTAGAATTGAATAATGTTTACCGCTGTATGCCCATGGTAGAGAAAAAACAAAATGTCCATGAAAATGTATAGGTCTTTTTTCTTGTTTTTACTAGCCTGCTAACTTGTTATGTGACCTATGGTTTCTTTGTTGCTGCTGGTAGAGACTACAGCTTGATCTGTTTTAGAGGTTTGTTTCAGCAATGGTTTTACAAAGTGGTAAAAGACTCTGCAAAGAAAGGTGGAAAGGTGTTCCATATTTTTCTAGAAATGTAGACAGACAAGCAGAGAAATGAATGCTTCACTGGCCTATTTTGCCTAGGGTGAGCCCCAAGATGGAATTTTAATCTCAGGACAATTCACTAACTGTCTGGAAGCATTCCCAGAGTTTCTTTACTCAGAGAAAACGCTCAGTAACTTAGGGTTGTCTCTAGTTGGGTTGACATGAGGTGAGGACTCCACTCAAAACCTCTCACAAAGGTTTGGCAGTATTAATCGACTCCATCGTGTGGCACAAACACATTATGAATCTGCCCCATGTAACCCTAAACCATATCTATTTGCAATGGAAAGAGCAACATCAAAGAAAGATTAAAATATCTGCTTGTTGTTGGGATCATGCATTGGTTAATTTGTACTATACTTTACATGATCCATACATGCATCTATACATTCATTAGTGTCCACTCATGTTGTCCACATGTTTTTGCATTGTGATTTGTTTCATCCTGCTTTTATCCCTGCCGCTGACAAGGCTCGCACAAAAGGCACATGGCAATCTGTGCATGGTAGGCGTTGTAGTCTCCGACAACTGGACTATTGAGATGTTTCCAAAAGCATCTATTGCCTTTACTGAGTCTTTGCTGACCTGACGTAACTACAGATATTGCCAACTGCATTGTATTTTGGGTTAGGTTGACCTCGTTTAACCAGGGACACAGGGGCTTTAATTTCAATGGAGTCGGCCACTTACATTTTCCATACGTGTTCCAGTGTGAGAGGATTTCTCACATTTTCATCTAAATAAGTCTAAATAAATCAACGATGATCACAAAAATGGCTTCATGGCAAATTGTTTGTGAACTTAACAGATTCTCGCACCGGGGCCCTGAGGTTTCTAGTTACGCCCCTGGAACCAGAGGCACGCATAATTGGGGCAGCCTGCGCCCCAGGCATAGGGTGATCACCCTACGGGGTAGCACTTTAGATGTGCTGGTCAGCGACATGAGAAAAATGATATGTTTCCTGGAAAAAATGACCAATCTGGTGGCCCTGCCCTGACATTTAATGGGCCTGCGACGTCAGGAAGATGTGGTAAGTAAGCAAACAAAGCAGAGTTTCTCATGCAAGCCCTGCTTGCATGTGTCGACAGTAAGGGCTCGGAAGGCACACAGTATGCTTCACCAATCCATAAAATAAATTCATTATAGCTGTCCCTTTAAGAAACAAAGCTGCAAAGTATAGTTTAGTACAGACCAGGCAGGTGCAGGTCACACAATTAGTTTGGTTGTAAATGAATTGTGTTCTGCGCATGTAGTGGAAATAAAACAAAAGTATATTTAACAGAACTAAGCTACTTTCCTGTCTTTCAAAATACATTTAGGCACACAGAGATTCTTTCTCATTGTTGTAAGGTCCCTTTAATCCAAACATGGTCTGTAGTTCCGTTAGTTACATGAATGAGTCCAGATCACAGAGATATTTTCTCCGCATGGGGCTGTTCCTATTCACCCCACACCCCACATTTTTATTTTTAATACAAATATTGTGATTAAAAACTGTGGTTTTCCTAACAGCACATGTACCGATGAGCACAGTGGGATAATATGTGGTCTCTGGCCAGGATTTAGGCTGTTTGCCACACTATTGTGTACAAGTCTTGCCCGGTAGTTACATGCTGTGTGTCACAATCCAAGGCTGTTCAGGCAGGTATTTCATGGATGTCAATATGTCACAAGTGACAAACATTTCATTTAAAGGGAAATTATCATGTTACTGAAATGTATGAGAATTAAATACAGTTTGACTAAAGTAAGGTCCTTTGTGCCATAGTAAGGGTTCTGCTTGGTGTAGAATGTATCTCTTTCTGAAAAGCATTGCACAGACATGGCTGTTCATTCTAACAGCTTTCCAAAATTAGTCAAGCTTTACCGTTACAGAAAAAAAATTATTTAACATTATGCATCTACATTATGAATTTGATCATTTTATTATTTAATCTGTTCTTATAATATTTAAATATGTCCCTGTATAATACAGTAGTGTACTACCATTCAAAATGTGTCGACTTACAATGGAGGGATTGTCCTGCATGTGAAGTATCAATATTTATAAAGATGTAATATAAAATGTAACAAAGAGAGAAGTTTATTCTGTGGTCGCAGCAGCTGCCTCACTTGTTGCAGATTGACCCTTAGTGATGCTTCTCTCAGTGTTGAGCTTATTCTGTGTACTCCTTAGGACAGTTTGACTGATTTATGAGACAATCCTTGTGTCAGGCAGCACTCAAATTCTTGGTGCCCAAGCAGGACTCCATCTGATCCAAGACAACAAAATTAAAATAAAACAATATAACTCAGAACTAAGTGAATTGACGTGCACCGTTTCGATCCAAATACGGGCTTGAACAAGATCCTATGGTTGGATGGAAACGTTGTCACGTGGTAGAACAAACACATAATCAAATGAGCAAATCATTTATGTATCATCAATAATGGGCCTATTGGATCTAAACCTGGCAGGCATTTTTGAATAATTGCTGGTATGTGAGGGCTTACTCTGTTTCCACTCTTGGAGAAGCCTATTATAATTGGAGAGGCAACTGCAAAGCCTAATCCTTCCTCCCCCACTACTTGCTTGTGCCCCCTGACCCCTTCTGCCCAACAGACCTCTGTAGTTTTAATCCATCTGCTGCCCCACACCCCCTCTCACCCCAGCATCCATTTTTCCTCTTCCACAGCTGTAAATACTTCCCCTATGTTTTCTTCCCTTAGTTAGTGTGAACAACTTATCTTCCAACGCCCATTATGTTGCAGCTCATTTGTTACCATGTAGTAAACAGGTAATCTTGGGTGCTGAGATCCATATTTTTATTAAGCGGAATGTTAGAAAAGGGGATTATGTGACCCAATAACTAATGGCAGAGAAAGAATGTTATATGGAGAAGTTGTATAGCGTCTAATGAGTTATTGTTTGGTGTTATATGGGGCAACAGGAGGAGTTAAATAGATAGAGCAGTAGGAATAAATACTATGAATTCTTTGTATTAAACAACAGATTTTTTAAAGCATTACTATGAAGACCATGAGAAACTCAACAAGTGATATCACTTGTAGTAATATAAGCGATGAAAGCCGTATAGGACGTTATTGCATTTCTCGATGAGGGAATATTGTGGAGGGGTAGACTGTAGGAACACACTTGTGTGCAAACAAGTCTTCACAGGCCCATATGTAGAAGAATGAACATTAATCATTATATGTCAGGAGCATCGGGTATTAACTCATTCCCTAACATACCACAAGAGTAACTTCTACAGGACTGAAGTGAGAATTATAAGCATACACAAAGCAGCACGGAGGTAAATCTAACTAGTGTTACACGCAACATTTTGAGGAATGTACAAAGGAAAGATTAGTTATTGTTGTCGTATTAGGAAAGCAATACAAGCAACAGTAACTGGGAGAAAAAAGAAGACCAACATAAGATGTAGGCTTATCAAGCCATCAATTCCTAAAATGTGCATTGGTCATTCCAAGAAGATAAGATAGTGATGTGTGGTGCTCAACCACAGTTCATGTGGCACATGATAACACAAAGATGATTGAGTAAAGCGGTAGAGCTGTGTATCAAGGGTAGGTATCATCATCAGCGTAGGCAACCTCTAGACTTCCCCTTACTATAATCTATGGTCTCCACACAAGCTAGACTGCCTGTGGATGCTTATCCTGGTTGGAAACAGAGGTGGAACTATTTCACAAGAAAAATGGAAACCTGAAGAAGAATAATGATTGGCCTGTCATAGCCCCAATGCTGATACTTGACATTTAAATTGAGCTTGCCCTTATAGCTCACGGTATTCCCATAGGTCATTGGAGAGGAACAGTGGATATTATGTGAGTCCCAGGGGGTTGGTGGTTATTTATGTAGAATGACTTTAATCAAAAAGCCAGAGGTCATCTTCCTGGAACACACAGAAGTACTCCTCATTAGCTGACAACTGAGCTTAGCCAGGAACAAGTGGTTAAAAACTGAGCTCAATAACCCTCTCTTACAGGAATAGAAAGGTCCATCGTGTGCCAGCATGGTACCTGCTTTGGCTTTGGCAACTTTCCCTAGGAACGTTTTAATTACTGCATATTTCATAAATATAAAGATGTGTGTGACGAATCCTTAGCATTCTTCCATATCCTTTCACCATTTCATTTATATGCAGAATTCTATAATTATAGCATGTATTGGAACTTGTCTGCACGTAATCTAAATTATGTTTGTGGGTCAGTACACATAATTCATCTATGATTGATTGTAAGATCCAGCTAGCAGGGCCATCCACCTTTTAAATAAATATATATCTCCATAAAAAATAATAAGAAATACCAAGACTATTTACTGTTCTGTACATTTTGTTTTACTGTACAAACGTTTTACAAGATCTTGAATTATATATATATTTATATTCATACATAGATACATAACGCAACAGTTGCCTGTAGTTGTATGTTACAGCTACTGTACTCTGGTTACTGTGCGTCATCAGTAGATAGGGCGACGTACCCCCCCCCCTCGGCCTATGTCCTATAAATACAGAATGGGGTCAGTACTGAGAGCTCACATTCCACTCCCCACCCACCTACAACCATAACAGGGTTAAATTAGGTCAGAGTGTCTGTGAGCGAGATGGAGGCTGCATGGTTGTACAGAAAATCTGTCTACAAGAATACACGCAAACATCTATAAATAACAATCTATTATTAAAAGGGAACTCCCACCAAATGCTGTTGTTACTTAAACAATAATACATACTTAAAAATAAGTTTTCAAAAGTATTGTTTCTTTGTTTTTTAAAACAATTCTAGTTTTTGGATAATAAAATGCTGTTGTTTTTTCTCTTTGAGCATAAAATATATTGCTATATGTTGTTAAGCTTATTTTGTTTCAGTGAACTTCCTGGAGGTGGCCATTGCTGTCCATCGCGATATTTTGGGTTATTTTCCCTGCACAGGCGCCACACTGAGTTGATTCTTTATGGCAATGCTAATGAAGTCTTTTTCTCTGTAGGCTTTCATTAACAAGAGTGCCAATTTCTGTTGTTTAGCACAGGCAGTACAGTATGATAAGGAGTCAGGATGTTTGTCTAGTAGATTGGAGTAAGATAACAGAGTGAGAACTCATACAAATGGCTAATATACACCTGCCTGAAAACATTATATTATTTAAAAACTAGAACCGGTTTGAAAAAGAAAACAGCACAGTATTTTCCAAACTAATTTTTAATCTGATGCTAGTAATATAAAAATGCTGGAAGTTCCTCTTTACTTTTTGTATTTTGCCAACATTAGATTATTTAGAAAGTTGTCATGACTTCAGGTTAGTTGTGTTATTTAATGTAAATATTTGTGTGATTTTCTTGACAGTTCAACTTTGAGACGAGCTATGGGTGTTCTGATCAAAGTTACTACAGATTTGGTTAGGAGATCAAATGGCTTATTTAATAATACTGACTTATAAATATTAAAGAGCTCAGATTAACATTTAAATCTTTAAAGTATTTTAAAAATGCATACTGCACGCGTATAATAGAAATGCCAAGTCTGCATCCCATTCTAAATGACAGCATGACTTCTTTTATAGCTTCGGAGAGTAATGTGTTTGTCGTACAGGTACAGGAACACAAAGAAAGTCAGGTGATGTAGCGTCACACATTGCTGGCCAGCTCGATGACGCCTGGTTTTCCAGATTCAGGAGGATTTTTGATCAGATAATTTGGCTCCTCTTGGCAAACAGAAACAAGAGGTCTTAGGGGGTGGAGAGGGTCAGGCTAAGTTCAGGGGCCCATGTTTCACAATCCCCAACTATTTTGTCATTCTCTGGGACACTGCGTTCTCATGTTGACTGTGACATCACTTTTAGGAAGGCTAAATGCCTGCAAAAAAGTGAAGAGAGAATTCAGACTACATTTTGAAACATAATGGGTTAGCACACAAATAACAGTTTCCGAAAACCGTCAATACAACTCATCCTATAATTCCTTCTATTGGTCCATGTTGCCTGTTTGTTTTTTGTATAATCACTGCCTATGAAATCCCATATTTCTTCAAGTGATCTGAATCTAGAACTATTTGTACTGAAATTTGGTCTTAGACCTACTCCTACCATTACCAACTACTTATAACGCCATGCCCTGCTCTGTGTTGTAGCATCTTATAACTCCTCCAACTGCTGCTTGTAGTAGTGTCTTATAGCTCTTTTCTGTTGACTACTCCATGTAAGGACATATTTAATGGGCCCTCTACAAGCCCACCCCAAAGTGGGCTCCTTCAGGGACCTGAGCGGTCCCTCACAGTGCGCTGATTTGCACCACAGCATCAGATAGGTGGGAAGGAGGAGAAAATGACTGCATTGAACACAATGTCATCTGCTGATTTATAAAAATAACGTTAGCAGGAACACTACTAAATGGTGTGGCTACTAACATCTTTCATACTTTAGTGGCCAACAGAAACTCTCCCCTGTGCTCGACATTTAACACATCAGTAGGGTCTTATAAAGACTGCTGTTCCAAGTATTAGTGTCTTATAACTCCTACTACACTGTGTATTAAAGCCTTATAATTCCTCCTACTGCATCATATATAGCACGTATATAAGCCAAATAGTGATATGTTTTTGTTAATATTGAAAAGAAAATCGGAAATCACTGCTGTGTAAGACCTGTTGCCGCTTTTTATCCCATGTAACTCCTCACATTATCCCATAGAGCATTAACACCTTATGTTTCCACAGTAGAACCCCAGCATGCCTTCCATTACACACTGGTAGGCCTTAGGGGTATAATGTGCCATAGGCCGGGAATTTCCATTTATCAACTGCCTTCTGGTAAATAGCAAAATCAGAATTCTGAATCAGACAAAAGTGGGCTAACAGTGGAGGGGCAAACAGAGAACCTTTCTCAGCCACAGAAATCCTTCATCAGATGCAGTTGACATGGAGATAAATATTACTTACACTTAAATGTGTATAAGCTTGTTAGGCTTGGAGACACGAGTTCACCGGTGAGACTACTTCGAATAATTTAAAACCTTAAATAAGGAAGGAGCTGAGTATGGGTTCCTGCCATTTCTCATTATACATGTCCTAACATTGCTGTTTACATGTATTTGTATATTTGGAAAAGCCTGTATATACCAGTGTAACCAAGAACTGTGTGTAGCCAACAAGAGATCATCAAGATGGACAATCTATCTTTTTGATTTCACAGTGAACCATAAACCCAATTCTTAGTGATGCCATTAAAAATGTCTTGTGGATTATAACGATTTACCAATGTGTTTTGAACACAGTGGGCTGCGCAGTCACAGTTACCTATACATTTTTAAGCATACATGATATTGACATTGAAAAACTATATTGCTGAGCTAGCCACTGAGTTACAAGGTGATGAGTCCTGGGTAAGAACACTATAAAATCTACTGTACAGTAGGCACAAGTGGTTTTTTTCCATTTTTCTTTTATAGCAGAACAAAGTCTGTTGCTCCCACCTCCTTTCACACAAACACACCTAGTTAAGTGTACAAAAAAATATAGACTTGTTTTTCGAAAAAAATAAATAAATGCAAAGCAATTTTGTCTATTCTAAACTCGAGGTCACAAACCTATCTACACATTACGCGCGTAAACACATGGAAATGTACCGCTCTCATTCACCTGTTCACTTCTCCCTCGTTATGGGTGTGTGTGCCTCTCCCTCCCAACCTCTCTTGCGTTTGCACAACTTATCTGTTTATTTTCAGGGAGCAGGAAAGAGCAGGAGGTTCAAAGAGGTTAGATATAAACACACATTGGCGTTAAAGGGACAGGACAAACTTATAAACAGCCGTTAGGGTACTACATGTGTTGTTTTTCTTGCTTTAGTTTTTTTTAACAATTCTACCCTCGGATGTTTCTTGTGTTAGTATCAATATTGCCTTGTATGATGCATTTCATTGAAAGGGGACATCTCTTGAAGCCACCATAATATGTACAAAATGTTATTAATAGGGGCAGTCGGAGAGGTGTATTTACTGAACTGGGACTTTGTAGAAGACCCCAACATTGCAACTCACATATTTCACTATACACAATGAAGATCCAACGTTCAGTGAGCTTCTCCTGCAAGACAGGTTGTGCTAACCTTGCATAACCCGTAGTTAATTTGAGGGGTTAATTATAGTGATCGTGTTGAATTGAGGAATACATTTGACGGATCTTGCAAATATATATCTGAATAATGCAGATAATAATTGGCTCTCCTTAAGCACCATGGAACTGGAGAGTTGAAGTGTTCTCTTAGGGATAGATTTCCAAAGTTCTTGAGAGGAGCAAACTCATTTCTTTTGATTCTTTTCAAATGCTGTATCATAATGTATAGATAGAAAACCAGTACAATGTAGCAGATGTTCTATCACTAGATTCTCTACACCTTTTAACTACCTCCAAAGATAATAAACTCTTATGACACGTCAGCCCTCTATTTAACAGTATTGGTCTCATCTCAGAAACCATCATCCCAGAAGCTGCCGGGGAGATGTTCATCTTTAAGATTGTATTAAAGAAGTTTTGTTCCTTATAGACATCCTAGAAACTTGGTCCTTCCTCTGGCACATCGTGATTGAACATGAAATCCTCTTTTTTACTAGAGCTTTTTTTTTTTTTTTTTTTAAAAAGAAAGATAAGATACAGGTTTTCCAAAGAATTTGTTGCCTTGAGTATGTAAACATTTCCATACCTTGACTGAATTGGGTATTCTTGCAATATTAACTGTAACAAAGCTCTGGAACGTTAAAAGCTGTATTCACCAAGAAATGAGGATATACAAACTTTTACTGATAAAATAATACTTTATAAATATTTGCAAGTTTAGATTATTAAACCCAAACTTGGTTAGCAAGGGAACAGTTTCTTCTTGCATGTATTAGTAAATTAGTTAATGGAACACTTTTAGGCTTTATGTGCTATTGTTTGTATGATTCAGATATAGTTGCATATGAACAAAAGATTATGGATTGACTTTTACTTTTAAGTCAGATGAAAAAATATATATATTTTCCTCCTTGAGTATAAAATACACTGCCTTACACGATAATGTTGGCCAGCATTGACAAAAGCTTAATGAAACTGATTTTATCTGCAGACCCGTCGGCTGCCATTGTTCTCCATCACGTGATATTTTGGGTGGCTTTCCCTGCTCAAACACCACAATGAGCTGATTCTTTACGTCAGTTCTAATCAAGTCCTGCTTATGCAAAAAAATCAATTTTTTTCTATAGACTTTCATTAGTCACAGTGTCAGGCTGTCTGAAAAAAAATATATTATGTAAAAACTAGAACAGTTTGAAGACCCTACATTAACCCTACATTTGACTGTTGTAGTTGATGCCCCATGCCAGTCTGTGGCAGGCAATAATTTGCCTTTTGTGTCTTACAGTGAAGAGAGTCTGACCCCCCATGATGGAGTTTCCGGCTCAGACAGAGATGGTGAACATGTGCCTCAGTGGAAAACAGGCAGAGGCTTTGGGAACAGAGACCCCGGAGCCAAGGTATACTGCAGAGATTGCATTCTGATGTATAATATTCTGAATTTTCTGTTCGTTCTTTGTAACTTTATACCACCGCACTTTGTGTATGCTGAGCATATGCATCCTGATCTTATATTGTATTTTCTTTACCTTGTGATCCCTTGTACTTTTTTGTGGCTGTCTGTTCTCCTTAAACCCTCTTCTCTAACTGGCTTATAATTCAATACCTAATTTATATGTCTGCACTATCACCCTGATCCCACTTGGCACCATATGCCCAGCTCCCTGTGGTATTTGCTACTGTTCATTATTTCCCCCCTTTCCTCCCAGTAGCTTCCTATTCTTCACAGTCTGTATTTTTTGTACTTGCGACTGTGTTGCCCTCTGTGGTACCTCTTACCCCATGGCTGCCCATGCCCTGTTCTAATACCCATTTCCCACAGTTTTACTGGAGCTGAGAACCAGGAGCTGGAGGAGTTTCTGCCACACGCACCCGGGAAGGAGAAGCCACGATTTACAGACGTGAGTGAGGGAGTTCGTCATTCCAGGGATCAAGGCTGAGTTCTCATTAAACAGCACTTTGTTATTAGGAATTGCAGACATTTTTAAAGGCAAATATTCCCCAGGTTACAAAGTCCAAGACAAAACCATTAAGCTTGTAAATTCACGATGATGTTGGTGAAGGGTAAAATGAAGGATGAACTGATTCTAATGTGAGATCTGATTGTGGTTTCCTATGTTCACAGTTTGAGGGCAAGACGTCATTTGGCATGTCTGTGTTTAACCTCAGTAATGCCATCATGGGCAGTGGCATCCTGGGACTGGCCTATGCCATGGCTAATACTGGAATACTCCTCTTTCTGTAAGTACCTGTGATCACTGCTGGTATCATGGTCAAAAATGGAATGAACAACTCAAATAATAAGCCATTAATTGCAGAAAAAGAGTTGTCTCATATCTGCTCAATTTACAATATGTATCCATCATTCTATTCATGTAATAGGCATATGGTTAACCCTCTCACCCCCTCTGTCTCCGATACAAATGTCTCTAGCCATCATAACTTCCATGAAGTCCCAACCCTATACTATCAATGCAGCTGTCTCGCTCTGTGTACCCAAAGCACTAATATTTCTCGCCATCATCATCATTTTTTGAAACCTATCTTATATGACCTACCTGACTACAGAGTTAGCATGTCTGAGGGTTAGGCACATAATAAGTTAATGACTCCACACCTGCTTGTTAACTTCTTACCTAATTAGTTTAACAATTTAAAATTCCATTAGCATTAGGGAAAAACTGTGTATTATGTCAATATTCAGTCATGCTGAACACAGCACCACTAAACCTGTTCCTGGGTTTTATCGCTATAGAAGATCTAAACTACTTGAATTGATATATTAATAAACGGTGTACAGAGAGTTTCTCTGTAACCTGTGTCCCAGTAACATTGGGCATTGTGCCTGCAAGAGAGAAACAGGTTCTGCCAGAGAAATCTTTTGCCAGTCTGGACTGGGGATGCTGGCAGGAACACTCGTAATTATGTGGTGTGGAGGGGTAGAATGTGGTGGAGTGTAGGTTAGGAGGGCACCTTGCACTAAATCAGAGTATAGTCAGTGGCTAACCTCAGCAGGCAGAGTGTGGCACAGATTATTCATACAGCGTAGGGATTAATGGTTCGTATGCTAAGCACACTGCTGGGCAGGACGTGAGGGGTTGGCATTCCCATAAGTGGGATAAATTATAACCAGAGGAGAGGTGTGAGTTGCAGCTCTCCCAGTCACCAAATGGGAAGGAGGCGGTGAAAAGAGAATAATACATAGAGGAGGAAGCAGTATCCTCACAGGGTGAATAGGGGGCATGGGCAAAGGGACAGGCACTGTTGTTTTTTTGTTTTTTTATATGTATGTCTGTGATATATCACATCTGGTTTGTAAACTGGCTTGGCTGAGAGTTGCTCTTACAGTCTCCTCCTGTCAGACCCAGCTGCAGCTGTTCTCATGGCTCAGGGACACTACACATGGTGTAAATTGCTGTGGTGAACACAGCTCGGTGTGATACATGTGCATGTCTTGCATGCCGTGTTCATGACTTATGTATATGTGTGCCTGCATATACAGCCAACATACTATTATTGTGCTATTAAATCAAAATTGCAGTGGGGATATCATTAAAGCATAATATCTCTTTAACACATTCTTATATAGAATACAACTGCTATACAACCAGAAAAAAGGCCAACTGTGTAACTTGGGATTTGTAGCGCACAGCTACATCATTCCTTGCGTAGATTTATTGGCTTGGTATTCGGTATCGTAGATGCTGCCACTGATGCTGCCACTGATGTGTCTATCACTTTTGCAGATTTCTGCTGACTGGTGTGGCTTTGCTGTCCACTTATTCCATCCACTTACTACTGATATCATCAGGAATTGTAGGTTAGTAAAATAATTTCTTAGTCATTTATCTGGGTCACTTAGAGGCACAGACTCCATAACTTTCTTCCATATGTATCACTGAGCCACTACCTAAATTCAATAGCCGTTTTGTACCTGTGGAATGACTCCATAACCTCATTTCATAGCATTCTATATTGTGACTGACATATTGTATCACACGTAGGTATTCGTGCCTATGAGCAGCTTGGTTACAAAGCTTTTGGAACCCCCGGAAAACTGGCTGCTGCCATTGCCATCACCCTACAGAACATTGGAGGTGAGAGTTACATCCAGATGAACCAAAAGAGCATCACTATTGAACATAAAAAAATTGATTTAAGAAGCTAGTTTGCCCATAAAAATAAAACACATAAAATCAGCTTTAAAAAAAATAATATTTTATCAGCTGGTAGTCAGGCATCCTATTGAAGGTGCCTAGCCTTAGGCAATTACCTAAGAGGAAAGCAGACAGTCCCACTGGTTACCTTAGTATCATAATTGTGGTTCTTCCTATGACCCTTTTGTCTGATTTTTTTACCCTACAGCCATGTCCAGTTATCTGTACATTGTAAAGTCTGAGCTGCCTCTCGTCATCCAGACATTCCTCAACCTTAATGAGAAAACATCGTAAGTTATATGATATTTCCTCCTTTGTCTCTAGTGCGTGTTCCATGATAATTTCCTCTATTACATAGTTGACAATGTTAAAGCAACATCCCTGTGAGCAATTTTATGACATTTTCCACTGCGCTGCTTCTTGTCTGCAACTCCTGGCAGGACTTATCCGCAAAAATCGCAAGCGTTACATGGAGATGTTAGGAAGTGTACGGCACGACAATGCCACATAAAACCTTTGTCGGAGATGAACAGGCAGCCTTTTGTACTTGTGCTGAAGTTTTAATTATGATCTAGTTTTAATTATGATCTAGTGCCATCCCGAATTTTAAATGAATAAAACTGCAAAAAAAAAAATACCTATAATATAAATAATAAAGCTATAAAACAAAGGAAAAAAATGTAAACTAAAAATGTTATCCCTTCTGCCTCCACTAAGCAGCTGCCATCCTACTAAGACAGAGCTAAGAACCGTTCAGTTCAGTTGCTAGAACTGCATCTTGACTGCAGTCTGTTCTGTATAGCTCGGCATGTAAATTATGGAAAAAATAATGCATGTATGATAATGGGAAATAACACACTACCCCACTAAATTTAAGAAACACACTTACAGATTATACCTGGACTACAACATTTACCATTTAATTGATTTTATGCATTGTCACGGGCTGAGATATATATATATATATATATATATATATACCCACAAAGTCATGTATGGGTTTACTTATAAAGCTTATATTTTTTCTACTCCTTTTGTCATTTTTTTTCACTAATCATGCTGTATAATGCACAAACACTATGTGTTCACAGCTCAGTAGTAGAGTGTCAGCTTCCTGGGGTAATATTCCAATGGTTTGACCACCTTTAATAAGCAGCAGCGTGGACTTGCCCACCTTTCCCCTCTTAAATGAGTCAATTTTGCTGATTCGTGGGCTGCCCTGTGTTCTGACACCTTTACTGAGAATACTGAGATACAGAGATCTTGCTGCTATAAACAGAGCCTGTCTCCTGTTCACCCTCCTCCCCAAACATAAACAGCCCCCAGCACGTCCGCCTGTTCTCAAAGGCTCCCTTATTGGAAGTGACGCGGGGCTCTGACCTGAAACTCTCTCTCCGCTCTTCTTCTCCCTCTCTAACATTCTCCATTCAGTGTTGTGTTGTCCTCTTCGCTCTCTACATTTTCAGACTAGTCTCTTTCTCCATGCCCTGACTGTCCTCTTTTATTTATTTTTTTCCTGTTCTCTACTGCTAATCTCTTTCTCACAATTCCTGGGACTTTATCACATTCTCATTATCACTGGGCCACTTTATGAAATACAGAACAACAATATTGTATCAGCAAACAAATGCACAAGACAGCCTGCATTCTTACATTCTCTCTCTCTCTGCTGCCCTTTAATATCTCTTTTTTTCCTGAATGATGCTTCTCTTTTCCAACTATTTATCTCCCTAACCCCAATGTCTTCTCATTTTTTCACCCTCTACATGTTGTAATTTTCTACTGTATTCTATTTATGTTTCTCTGTCCCTGGGGAGTCTAATATTTTGCAGCGATTAACCCGTTCATGTCTCTGTCCCTCCCCATCAACACTGTGTTTTCTCTAATTCAGTCTCCCAACCCCCTACTCATTTGAGTTTTTCTGTTTCTCTGCATTGGCCTTACGCTATACATTTGTATCCCTTACTCATTCCACCAGCCCTCTTAAAACCACTGTTCCATGCTTATATATGACTGTTTCTGCCTCTCTTATACCCAGACTCCTATGTCTCCTTTTTGAGAAATAGCTGGGCCTTCCAGCACTGTACTAACTCACTGCACCTAAAAATAACGCAGCACGAGGCAAGGAGGCAGTGGAAAAAAACAGCAAGCCTGGAAGGAACTTGTGGAGGGTGGGTGAAGTGGGCCGGTTGACATACATCCCACTGGCGCCTCCTCTTTACCTTTTCACTGCCTGTAGCCCACCGCCATAGAGAACGTAATGTTCATAGCAATTCCACCTCCCATGTTAACAAACTAGTCAAACCGATACCCCGTTTTCATCAAATGTCCCTTCCTTACCCCAACAACCCAGTGCCGAAACCGTAGCCACGTAATGTCCTGTCCCAGTATAGTTAACATATAAACCTGCTTTCGTAATGTCTGTCCCCTTGGTATTGTCACAACAAGCACTTCTACCCTAGTCCTGTTGCAGCGCGTGCCTGCAGCTTGACCTCTTTCATTTTGTGAAACAGCAGGAGTCCTCTCTGCCACCGTCTCCAGCACACAACTTAACAGTGACTTTCTTCTAGGGACTGGTACATGAATGGGAATTATCTAGTGATAATGGTGTCTGCATGCGTAATCCTTCCACTGGCATTGATGAAACAACTTGGTGAGTGTGACAGGTGTTTCAAAAGGAGAATGTATTATAACGTTATCATGAATTCTTGGAACCCAAATAGACTAGATTAGATTTTTTTTATTTGACCGTATGGATTGTACACTGATTACTACAATACCCACAATACATTTCAAGCATGCAACAAAACAAACAACATTTTGTGTAATTGGCAATTATCTGTATGTCTTGGAGCTTCGATTTGGAGTTCTGGTCTAGAATATACTGCAGATAGACAGTGACAGTGATGCATCTTAACTTAGGAGCTTCAGAACCCACAGCAGCTTGCTTGAAATTGTAGGTTCAGGGTTTACAGTCACGTAGCACGTTGTCAGTGTATACACAGCATTCTGGGTGGTTTGATTAGCAAAGCTCACCTTACCTCTGTAGGCCTTATGTAATCAGTAGGTAGCACTCTAGCTATTAGAGCTGCAGCTTCCATAATTCACAGCAAGCTTTGGTGGAGTTGTAGTGCCGTCTGTTTTAAGTGTCCGTTCTCTCCACAGGATACCTGGGATATGCAAGTGGATTCTCCCTCAGCTGTATGTTGTTCTTTCTGTGCTCAGTGAGTGTCACCTATATTTCCCCTCTGGATTCACCCGTTATAACCTGCTGCCTGAATCAATGTTTCCTTGAACCCTGTGCCATGTAGCTGATGTTCTCTCTTTGGAGCTAGATACATACATGTTAGCGTTCTGTCTCTCTTTTCTCCTTCTGAAACCTACCTCATAATATCTCTGTGTACAGAACAACTAATGCATGTACCCCACTAGCCTACATTCTCTATTCATCTGAATACTCCTGTCATTAAAGTCCATCTTTTCCACTGTTTACCAAGTTCACCCTTTCTCCTGATCTCCTCCCGCTTTCAAATTAGTATTTTAAGTTAAGAATGGTCCTCAGGCAGAACTGGAGAGCTTCATTGTAGATTCTAATAAAAAACAGGTCTGCATAGACATTGTTGGTGACGGTCTTAAGGCAGCTGAACATTTTGCAAATGAAGAAGACACTCTTGAGAGGACAAGCCTCATTAAAAAGTCTTTATGGCCAGCTTATTGTCTTGTTCTCTGTGCCCATCTTACATCTGTTTTTCAGGTAATATACAAGAAATTCCAGATCCCTTGCCCTGTGCCATGGAGTAACATGAACTACACTATGGCTGACAACATGACCTTGTTGACGGCTGGCTTGACCTATCAGAATGGACAGAGCCACGAGGCAGAGATTGAATCTACAGAATGTTCACCAAAGATGTTCACAATAAACTCCCAGGTAAGAAAGAGATGTTCCAATACACTAAGAGTCATGCCCATACCTTACAATTCTGATATGTTACATTTTACACAGTAGGATATATTCCATAAATAAAATAATTATAACACATTGCTAAACTGTTACTTTGACAGGTTGTCCTTTTATTTCTTCATATTATATTTCCCCTCCTTTGGTTTTCCCCTCTTTTGCTCCATCTATTTGCTTTTCTTAAATCTCTCCCCATTTTCTTTATCTTTCTGGCCCATTACCTACATACATACCTGGGAACCTAAAATGAGCTCACCCTGAAACTTTTGAAATATTAAGCCTCTAATAGCCCAACGTGAAGATTCTACATAGGGACTCTCCAAATGTGTTACCCAAATGGCTCTAGTACCGGTACTCATGGAAACCTTGACATTATTTAAAGGATACACTTAATTGATTTACGTGCATTCAGACAGGGAGAATAAGTCCTAGTAGTGTTAAATAGGAAGGAGTCAGCTCCAGACAATGTAACCCCGAGAATCTGCCTCTTCATCCTGAGACCATGAGAATGGGGCAACACTGGGAGTTCTCAGGTATGCTTACATCTCCCCCTTTTGTCCCATGTCCATATATTCAATGCTTTTTTTTTTCTCACTCTTTATGCAGACAGCATATACAATCCCCATTATGGCTTTTGCCTTTGTTTGCCATCCAGAGGTCCTTCCCATATACACTGAGCTAAAAGAGTAAGTAGCAAACTTTATTCAGCAGTGAGGGAATTGACTGATGTTATCTTGATTAATAGGACTGGTTTGTGCAGTGTGGGATTAGCTAATAGGAAAAATGGATATAGTTGTTATTGTGGTTTTATGCAATCCTTTGAACTGTTAGTAGTGTATGAAATATTTGACACGGGAAGGGGTTAATCCACTGCTTCTTCCAGTGCAACCAAAAAGAAGATGCAACGTGTGTCAAACATCTCCATCGCTGTCATGTACTGCATGTACTTCCTGGCTGCGCTCTTCGGATACCTCACTTTTCATGGTACGTTTCTGGTTGTGTATTAATGTTCCAGAAATGGGAGGCATATAAGACCATTGGTGCATGGGGGGAATTAGATAGAAGATAGACGGAAGCATGGGCTTACCTCTTTATCTCCCTAGCTTCCAGGAGGAGTAGCGCGGCCGGGCTGAGGCTTTGCGAGGAACCGCGTGTATGTTAGTGTATGCATGTGTGTGCCTGTGGATGTTAGTGTGTGTTAGAATGGGTGAATGTATATCTTGGTATGTTAGTGTGTAAACATGCGTCTTTGGGAATGTTAGTGAAAGTGTGTTTGGGTATGTTAGTGTGTGTGCCTGTATGTTAGTGTGTTTGGGTATTTTAGTGTTGATAAAGACCTCATCGTGAGGTCGAAACGTTGTTGTTCGTCTCTTTCAATAAATCTGCCTGATGGAACCCTTGAGTGCCTGGAGCCTTTTTCTATTTTGATTTACTGGGGAGCTGGCCCTTCCTGGCACAGCTAAGCACCTGAGTTCCTGTGGGGAGTGAGTGCAGATTCCTGATTCTGGTGACTTGGGTATTTTAGTGTGTGAATTTGTGTCTTTGGGTATGTTTGGGTATGTTAGTACATGTGTGTCTGTGAGTGTGTGTATGTGCAAGGGATATTTTATAGTGTGAACATGTTCTTTTCTGGGTATGTTTGCGTGTGTATGCACAGGGGGTATGTCAGTATGTGAACATGTGTCTTTGGGTATGTTAGTATCTGTATGACTGGTTGTGTTTGAGTATGTATGTGTATATATATATATATATATATATATATATACTCGCCTTGTGTGGATGCCATGGGGGCCATGTTCTCTAGGTTTAGATTATTCCTTCTCATGAATGATGGGAATACTATTCCTGGTTAAGCAACTGATCTGTTCTGGCTGCATTTTTTAGGGTAGGAAGGGAAAATTGACACGTCAAGAAAAATATTTCATCACTGTGCTAGTTCTGCCAGCTTTAGCCACATACCTTGGCTTTTGTGAGGAAAAATAGATTTTCAGCTAAATATCTCAGATGCCCCAATTGTAAAACAAAAGCACATCATTGACATCATTCGTTTTTACCACTCCTATCACTCACTATAATTTCCATTTTGTTGTTCTCCACAGGCCACGTGGAGTCAGAGCTGCTGCACACGTACAGCTACGTGGATCCCTTTGACATCCTGATTCTCTGTGTGCGAGTGGCTGTACTCACAGCCGTCACACTCACAGTGCCCATCGTACTTTTCCCGGTATGAATGCTTACTTCTGCTACAGCTCCAGTATATAAAATACCATGGGATGTGATCAAAGTAGATTGGCCGCTATTCCCAGAACCCACGTTTTACAGTAAAAGCTATGTAAAGCCGCTTTTAGGTTAATTGCTATTCTTTTGATAATTGTGCCATGGGCATGCCATGCAGAGGGCAAAGAGACAGACACCTACCGTAAGACTAATACCTCTGAACTAATGGTGCTGCATGTCATGTGAATGGTTCCTTAATCGATGGCCTTCATGGTAATCTCATTACTGTTTTTCATTAGGTGCGCCGTGCCATCCATCACATGCTCTTCCAAAACAAGGAGTTCAGCTGGGTCAGACACACGCTTATTGCCATTCTGCTGCTCACATTAATTAATCTGCTCGTTATCTTTGCTCCAAACATCCTAGGAATCTTTGGGATTATAGGTAAGAATGCACTTCCGCTATGGTTAGTTTGGCACCTCCTATTGCCTGTCTAATCCTTCACCGGCTTTCCTCCTACCCCGATTGTATTATCCCTGCCAGTCTCACCTTTGCTAGCTGCAATGTTTGTACCTGCTTAGCTTCTGTCCTTCTCTCCCTTCCCTCTGTAGCCCCAAAACGTTAACTTACTATGTGTTCCCATTCCAGGTGCTACATCTGCTCCGTGCTTGATCTTCATATTCCCAGCCATCTTCTACATTAGGATCATGCCCAAGGATCGAGAGCCTATGAAGTCCACACCAAAGATACTGGTATGTCCGTTACTATATTTGCTCATCAATTTCCTTCTATAAAAATACCCCTTTTTGTCCTTTTGCCCACTTGATAGCACTTCCTATCCTCTGGCAAAGCCCTACAACGTCCCTAATTATTTTCCTTTTGTCTCACAGGCTGCCTGTTTCGCTGGCTTGGGAGTTCTTTTCATGATCATGAGTCTAAGTTTTATCATCATTGACTGGACAACTGGAAGCAGTAAAAGCAGTGGTAGCCACTAACCCTTACTACCAACACCACCATTCCCCCATCTTATCTTACCCTGGGACCTCACACTATTAAGTGACTTTGCTGCTGGCACATCACAGTCACAGTCGGCATGTGGGATATTGTTTTTCTTATGTTCCTCTGGAAAGGTGTTACAATGTGCAATTCAGTTGTGTGGCTTTAACACCTGTGCACCTGGTGATGTGGTAATACAGAGGTAACATATTTATTCGCCTAATAGAGGAATCAGCATCCCTTATACATTTGCCATCCTGCAATGGGAATGGATGACGCGTTCCCTACTCGTTTTGCAGGAGCTGAGACTAAGAATCAGTGGGTAAGAGGGTAATCTGTGTGTCTTCTTCTTTATTGTAACACCGTAAGGTATGTGTGAGGGGTGGTTATTTCAGTGATCTAGCACTTTTTTGTAAACTTGGTTTTCGTGGAAACATGCAGCTTGAGCCAGTAAATATGTAGGACCCGTTCTCCAGAGGCGAATGTTGCATTTCCCTCGCCATATCTGTTCCGCAATTTACTAAACAGAAGAGATTTCATAAACTAATCTTACAAAAAAAAACAACAGTGAAAGGGTCAATACTGAGCACCTCCTTTTCCAGGCATGTGGGGTGTTCTGCAGAGGGGTAAATATGGATAAATAGTAGACCATTGTAAATCAGGACAGAAGGAGGGAATGAAATGTTTTGGCCACATAGTGTGGGAGAGAAGTGTGAAAGGGAGAAGGGGATCAGATCTCAGATTCAATTAGGGGAAATATCAGAGGCTCATTGTTTGCACAAAGACTTTTAAAAATTAGGAAATCTAAAAGGAGAAGGACTCCTGCAGGGACGGAAAAGCTGGGGTTAAAAGTTAGAGAAGCTGCTGGTGGGCATTTAATGTAGAACAATGCCTGGCAGATATTAAATCAAGTCACGTCCACTGTTGGTGACAGCATCCTAGCGGGCTTTGTTATTTAGCCTCCTTTCGTTTTCAGTGAATCATTGGGACAGCGTGACACAAGCACGCACCTTCTTAACGAAATTCAGCAGAACAAACAAAAACTTTTTGTCCCATGCAATTTAGATTCTGCACATTACTGCGGAGAAGTATGAGTGCCATGGGGGGGGGGTTAACGTACTAGAGACTGACAAGAGAGGAGGGCCAGGGGCATCTACTTTCTGCTAAAATCTGTTAATGGGGGAAAACAGTTCCATTTTGGTAGTTGCAGTGGATTGGTGAAGCACCTTTGAGAAATGAATTTAGTTCCACACACCCCAGCAGAAGACCAATGGGTGTACACAGGATCGCTCCCAGGATTCACAGTGAACCAGATCTCCAGTGACCCCTCCTGTCTGCACTTGCCACCAACAAAACTGGTGGCGGTGTCACCTATGAACTAGGGTCACCTATGTGATGGGACTGGCCACAGGTATACGTAGGAGTATAAATAAATAGTGGGACACGCACACAGCATTCCAATCCAATCAACCAGGTACAATTTATGTTCTGAACCTCCTTTCAAGTTAGTCATTGACCCTTTCACTGCTGTCTTATTTTGACAATCCCACAATGATCTTTTACATTTAATATGTTTGCGGCTGTCTCTGTCTTGATATAGCTAAGTGGGGAAAATGAGTGTGCTTTCCCACATAACCTTTTCATTGCCAGGAAGAATAGATGTGTCAATTTACCATTCTGAGGTCAGAGATTCTTTAAGGAAATTGTGTGTAAGATCACAAACAAACAAAAGGGTTAAATCCCTTGTACTTGACATGACATGGTTCTGGTGGGCTTAAGTGTGGGAGGGGGCGCATTATTTTTTGTTTTTCTTCTCCACAGCCCTGCTTCCATTTTCCAAGCTGGGCGCTCGATGACCTCATCACCATGACAATGTTTTAATCCCTAATTTATCTTTTGTGTTATTGTTTTTCACTATTTTTAACTACTTTGTAATAAAAAATATTAGACAGTAAGAACCTCTCCCCACCTTTCTTTCCAAAACAAGGAGAGGGGTGAGAGGGAGGGTATATGATTGTGCAGTTCACTTGTAGAATAAATACTGTTTTAAATTATGATTAATTAGTTATTATTTTGGAGAACTGTTTATATGGGAAAATGAAATAAATATTTACATGTGGTAATTAAAAAAACATCCTGGGTATTGCATTTGTAACTTTTTGAAGGTAATTTGGGTTGTGAGAGCTAATGCTAAACCTGTGGAAAAAATAAAGTTAACTACACAGGGCCCTCTCTACCTAATGTAGGGCCAGATTAATAGCATCATGGGCCTGGTGCTGAGGATTTTGGCGGGCCTTTACAGAATCTTAAATCCTCGGCATCCATGTGTACTGGATAAAGAGAACATCAGAGCTGGGCGGATAGTATAAAATAGAATCTTATGTGATGGGATTGGGAGTACATCACTACACTAAAAAAGTCATCATACACCTGATGTCACAGTTTAGCGCCACTAATCCTTTTTAATAAAATATGCAGATTGAAATAGAGTAAATAACACACTCACTGATTTCTGGGCCTAGAAAGTTTTGTCCTCTGAAGTGACTACAAATTCAGGAGGCGTTTTATCTCTGGATTAGTAAAAATTTAATAATTCAATTTATTCCTACTATAAGTAAATTGCCAGGAAACAGATGACCAACCGGACAACCGGACACACCAGGACAGGCTCTGCCACACCGACACCCAAACACACACACACCAGGACACGCTCTGCCACAACGACACCCAAACAACCCAAACACACACAGTGAATGCCATTTCAACAAATTTAACAAAAGTGAGGGAAGAGAACACAAATCTAATTAAAATCAATATTTGGTATGACCACCCTTTGCCATCAAAACAGCATCAATTCTTCTAGACACATTTGCTCAGTTTTTTTAACAAACTCAACAGGTAGGAAGTAAACTTCTGACCAGACTTCTACAGACAGTAGATTGGTGTACTGAGGTCCCACTGTTTTCTGCCAATGGTGAGCTGATGGTGATGATGAACATCTTCCGATTGCGAAGGAAAATAAGCATGATGTTTCCTTTGCCAACAACAGTCCTCGGCTTCGCCCATTTCTTTGTGCTTCTTCAAAAGACCTTGGACAGAGCATCTGGAAACCCCTGTCTGTCTTGAAATTTCTGTCTAGGAGAGATCTTGCTGATGGAGTATAACTACCTTGTGTCTTGTTGCTGTGCTCAGTCTTGCCATGGTGTATGACTTTAGACATTAAACTGTCTTCAGCAACCTCACCTCATTAGTGTGTAAATGGATGATCATTAGCACCTGCATGGTATGATTGTTTAATTATACACCTACCTATATGCCTGCAAAATCCCTGACCGCAACTGTACCTAGAAAAATTGATGCTGTTGTGAAGGCAAAGGATGATCACACTACAGCAGTCACCGTATACAGAATTGGCATACAAGTTAACCATCTGCATTCAAGTCGCTATCTTTGATGCCTGGTTTATTGGGTTGTCCTGTAAAAATGGGGTTGGGAAGATAGTCCACGAGCCAGTCATTTGCCCGCTACAAAAATGCCAAGGAAAGCAACTGCTCAGAAAAACAGCCGGTTTAAAAGGAAAGTGTTTACCATGACCAAATTCTTTGCTTCAAACTTTGTCAATCAGCATTTAGTGTAAAAGCTGACCTCATGGGAGCCAAGAGAGAGGCAGCAGCAGTTGACAGAGCCAGTATCATCTGATTAATTTCCTTTCTTCTTATGCCCCATTAAAACACAGTTACATATGTGTATCTCCTGTATAGAACGTGATGGGCCGCTTTAAGTGGTAATGCTATTCTTGCAAAGTGTTTCAATGTGTGGTAGTTTCAAAACTGCCCATTCAGTGACCCTCAAGAATGTGACGTAGACAACCTTTATGTGAGCCCCGGGCGTATTAATAAGATATTTGCCTTTTTTTCACTATTACATTTAAAGAAAAATGGTTACAGGCCAGGCACAAATTGTGCCTTGTCCCCGCTGAGAGGACAGATTTGGAAGAATTTGGCAGAGGACCTTGTGACTCTTTTTTTTTCCCATAATCCCTATCACTGGCCTCTGTTCTTTTCTCCAGCCAAAAGACTTAATTCCATTGACCTGACGCTCTGTCGGAGCCATCCTGCAATGCCTGGCTGTCCCCAAACAGAAGACAAGGGACACATCCACCCCGTGTTAGCAGAGCTCAACTACCCAATTAATAATTAATTTGCAAGGGGCGCCTACCAAACGAAAAATTGGCTCTTGCGCATAGATCCAACATTGTATGACAAAGTACACACGCACACATAGAAGTGCTACAATACTCCTTTTACTGTTTATTCTCCAGGCAGCATTTAAAGGGGAAACGTCCCATTCCAGATTATCCTACTTTTTTTCTTTCTCCGATGCCCGAGGTACCTCATGCTTCCTTTGTCGATAAAGAAGGTGAACAGTGGTTAGGGACAACCAGGCCCCCAATCTCCTTCTCCTAAGTCTATATTCCACACAGTGGGATATGCAACCCCTTCAAGACCAAGGGAGGGCTGAATCTTTTAGGGAACCCACTGAAGCCCTTCCCCTGGTGTCAGGAAGAACCTAACATGGAAGAATTTAAATTAATTAAAGATAAGAGTGGCCCCCACAACATTTCAGATGGCCAAACAGGTTGTGGCCTGGAGGACTCTGGGACTCACTAACATTTATAAAATTTTAATTATGTATTTAGAAAAAAACATTTTATTTTTTTGCAGTTTAATCTACAGTGTTTTTCATTCTCCTTACACGCACATTATCTGGATTTTGAGCTTTTTAAAAGTCACATACTCATACCATAACTAAAAACTTCTGGGCTCCAAGAAATGAGGGATATTATGTGAGAGAGAATCACACTAGGCCATCTAAAATGTTGTCTGTGGCCATCTAAAGCTAGCTTTTATTTTTAAAATTACTTTACAACTGAGATTTGAGATTTCAACAAGGCTATCAGAAAGCACTGATATTGGGCTTTAAATGCTATGAGCATATAAAATACATATAAAATGGGTTATAGGGTAACGAGAGGAGATTATCACTGCTCACTCATGGGATGGAGCAATAACTGATGGCTACTTTCACACATGCTTTAGTATATTACTCCAATTATCTGTAGGGTTGAAAAGAGGATGGATACAGACGCCCTTCAGTTACAAAGTGATAGATGGGTCTTTTTGGGCCTCTCATTGACTTTCCATGAAATTAAAAACTAGATTAATGAAAGTTTAATCCAGATCAACAAACTACTTTACCGAGATCTTCTTCATAGTCATACACATCCACTCTCTCTCTTTGTGTGTGTTTCACTATGAAAAGAAAGAAAAAGAGAACAGTCAGTGTTTCTAGTGGAATAACAGCTGTGTGTGTGTCAGAATTCCAAAAGTGGTTTCCCACATCAGTGATGTCATGAAATGCAGCTTTATGATCAGGATGCAGTTCCTGGCTATATAAAAAGTAGGTGTTCATTCAAGATAACATGGGGGAGTATGGCACCACCCAGTGGTTATTATAATAACATCATGTGTGAAGTAGGAATAAAACACAAAATATTGATTGATAATGCCAAATAGACTTGTGCATTCAAATTCGTACAAATTGCAAATTAAACACATTTTGGTAAAATCTGCGATTCGTCCAAAGCAAGACGAAAACAAAGCAAAAAGCTCAGAATTTCCATCTGAAATTTACGGGTTCACATTCAGTCCCACACTCTCCCATTCTCATTTACTCTCTCAGTTCACGTGATGACAAAATGACGGTGCTTGCGGTGACGTCCTCTCCGCCGTTATGGTGGAAGTTGCGGAGCAAATGGGCAGGTGACAAAATTTATTGCGTGGAAAATGATGGGCCAAAAACGAACAGAAATATTTGTCCGAATTGTTTTTGACACATTTGCACATGTCTAATGCATATTATTTTGTTCTATGGTTTTAAGTTAGGATTTTTAGAGGTCAAAGGAGAAGTTCCATGGAAAATAGATATGTTTATTTGAGCCTTAAATACAGTGCTGTATACGGTAATGTAGTTTACCATTGAAGAAAACTGTTTCACTTAATTTTGTTCCAATAAACCTAGTTTATCTGCAGACTTTCAGTCATGTGAGTTGTCAGGTAACGTTCCCTGCTCAAACACCATATTGAGCTGGTTTGTAGTAATGGTGCTAAAATCCTGATGTGTGTGTTTGTGTGTCGGTGTGGCAGAGCCTGTCCTGGTGTGCGTGTTTGGGTGGCGGTGCGGCGGAGCCTGTCCTGGTGTGTGTGTGTTTGGGTGTCTGTGTGGCAGAGCCTTTCCTGGTGTGTGTGTATGTTTGGGCATCTCTGTGGCGGAGCCTGTCCTGGTGTGTGTGTTTGGGTATCTTGTGGCAGAGCCTGTCCTGGTGTGTGTGTTTGGATGTCGTTGTCGCAGAGCATGTGTGTGTTTGGGTGTCACTGTGGTAGAGCCTGTCCTGGTGTGTGTGTTTGGGTGTCGGTGTGGCAGAGCCGATGTGTGTTTGGGATATCCACTGACACAGCCATCATCTGCACTCAGAGTACCCACCCTCTATTACCCAAGGGGCTACATGTGTCTATAATCTGACAGTTCCTGCCTGTCAAGGCCCAGTTCCCTACTGCTGCTGCTCCTCTCTCATTATCCTTACTTAAAGGGATTTCTTTTTTAATTTGTAGAGAAAATTGTACCAAATGTGGCAAAAAATGACCAGGATAATTTTTATTGGTTCGTTTTTGGACAATAAATTTGTTTCTGACAAAAAAACTATTTTTTTAAATTCGTTAAAAACTGACGTCCACATTCACTCTCACTCTCTCACACTCCTTCTCACTCTCTCACACTTTCATTCACTTTCTCCCTCACACTCTTTGAATTTCTCCATACCAACCACTTCTGTGTCTCACAGTACCGCCACTTCTCTAGCTTCTCCTTCATCTTCATGATCTTCTCTTTTCTGTTTAGTGTTTAATAACTCATAACATAACATACTTTGGCATTCATCCTAAGTGTCACTGTCAGGGACCCAATTCCTTTTGACCTGATTTCATGCCCTGACGTCCCTCTTTTCTATCAGCTCAGAATGTTTGCTGGGTATGAGTGTATCACTGTGTTCTTCAGTCATTAAGTCTCATAAATATGTGTATAAAAAGCATTAAGTGATTTTACAAATTAAATGATGTAAACAAAATACAATATTCTTATTTTGGATATCATACTTTATTAAATAAATACCACTACTGCCATCCTACCACTAGAAATGTAAATTAAAAAAAATATCTTTGATCCTAACCTAAAAGTTAGTTAAGTATATGAAATATTAAAAAATGTATGTGGGGTACTACTATACTTAGGGAGTGTTGCTGAAAATATTTTTTTTCCAGCAGCTGTCGTAAAGTCTTTTTTGTTTTTTTACATTTTTTGCATTTTAAAACATGTTTTAGTGTTAATAAATATAGCATTATATGTATTCATGTGGTTTACAAAATTTGACTTTTCTTGCAAAACAAAGTATAATATGTCTAGATACCCTAAACATGGAAATGCAGAATCTTGGTTCCACAAACATAGCAAAAAAGCTCTGGTCTTCAGGCTAAAGAAAACATTAATTATGAAAAGGTTAATAGGTGATAAACTGTCTCAGTCCAGCTCTCGCCAGACATTGACGGTAGTGCAGCATAACCCCCATCACTATATTCTAAGCCAGACATTGATGTGGTAGGCCTCTACCCCTAAAAAAACCTGCCTGTGCCACCTCTGCTCCTAAAACAGCCTACCTTTGCCACCTCTGTCCCTGAAAAAGCCTGCCTGTGCCACCACTGCCCCTGAAACAGCCTGCCTGTACCACCTCTGCCTCTGAAGCAGCCTGTCTGTGCCACCTCCGACCCTGAAAAAGCCTGCCTGTGCCACCACTGCCCCTGAAACAGCCTGCCTGTACCACCACTGCCTCTGAAGCAGCCTGTCTGTGCCACCTCCGACCCTGAAAAAGCCTGCCTGTGCCACCACTGACCCTGAAACAGCCTACCCGTACCACCTCTGCCCCTGAAGCAGCCTGTCTGTGCCACCTCTGCCCCTGAAACTGCCTGCATGTGTCACTTTGGCCCCTTAAGTAGCTTACCTATGCTACCTCTGCCCCTTAAGACGCCTGCCTGTGCCACCTCTGCCCTGAAACAGCCTGCCTGTACCAAATCTGCCTCTTAAGCAGCCTGCCTGTGCGCCTCTGCCCCTGTAACAGCCTATCTGTGCCACTTCTTCCCCTGAAACAGCCTGCCTGTGCCACATCTGCCCTTAAGTAGCCTGCCTGTGCCACCTCTGCCCCTTAACAGCATGCCTGCCTGTCCCATTTCTGCCTCCTTAACAGCCTGCCTCTCTCATTTCTGCTCCTATACACTTATACATTCATTCATTTACTCATTTGCTCTCTTAATTAACCCACCTTGCCATTGCAAGTCCAGTATATATCTTACTTATTGCTGACCAGCTCATGTAAGATGCTGCCACTGCTCAGCAGTTTATGGGAAGATGGTTTGTTTCTATGAATCCATCCTTATCTGCAGGGTATATCATCTGTGTGTGGTTTTTCCCTAAAGTGTAATTATCATAACAACTCACTAACAAATAGTAAAATTACTCTTAATGAGAAATACATTTGCAGTGAGTGGTTACGCCCAGGTAATTACTTTTCCCTAGTGTCATTATTACAGTTTAACACACAGGGGCAGCAGAGTACAGCGTTTCTCCTGTAAAAGAACCATGCACAGTTTGTATTATTATTATTATTATTATTATTACTACCTTTTATTTATTAAGTGCAAACAAATGACACAATGCTGTACAAATTAAATGGGGTGGTTAGCACTTACATAACAAATATACATTAACACATACAGACAACATGAGTTGAGAACTCTGCCAAAAGCTTGTCTATAGCTTTTACA
Source organism: Spea bombifrons (assembly GCF_027358695.1). Taxonomy (NCBI): domain Eukaryota; kingdom Metazoa; phylum Chordata; class Amphibia; order Anura; family Pelobatidae; genus Spea; species Spea bombifrons. The sequence continues at coordinate 11,010,138 of NC_071092.1, read as the reverse complement.
TATTTAGGACAATTATCTTTTTTACATGCATTTACAGATAGTCTATATTGTTTTATCTTGTTGTCTTAAAGAAACTTATCTTTAGTACAGTTTGAGCTTAATGAGTGAATGGGCAAGGTGTTTTAATAGACACAGTATATGCAAGTTTGAAGTATTTCATGGATAAAAGTATGAAAAATCCCTTAATGCCTAATTGTTATTACAAAAAATACTCTTAAAGGTATAATGAAAAGGTTTTAATGATATGTTCCCTTTAAGGGTCCGGGTGTTAAACTAAGAACCTGAAATGGAGGCCCAAACAGTGCTTGAGTCTCCCATTGATAGTGCAGGGATTAAGCAGATGATATGCCAGTTAAAAATTAATTCCGCCCCTGGTCCAGATGGCCTCTCAAATGTATATTTTAAATTAAATTGCCTTTTGCCTTGTTCCCTCATTGCAGTCTCTTCAGTCATTTAAATTCTTCAGGGTCTATTAAAAAAAAATACAGGCCTTCATAGTCACCCTGCCCAAGCCAGGTAAAACCCCTGATCTAATCCTGTTATAATTTCAGGCCAATTTCACTCTTAAACAGTGACTTAAAAGTGTATGCTAAGGTATTAGTGAAGAGCCTAGGTACTACCTAAATTACCTAAATTGTTATACCCATACCCGGGAACTTCTCGGCTCCGGCTACCCAGAGCCTTCCCTTGCGGGACGCGGGCAGGACTGCACACTGACGTCAGCGGGCGGTCCCGCTGACATTGGGGGTGTTCCCCCTGACGGCAGCGGGAAACACCCCCATTTCACACCAATCGGCCATAACATTATGAGCAATGACAGGTGAAGTGAATAGCAGTAAAGCAGTGAACCGGCAACAGGGTCATGGGCGGCCAAGGCTCACTGATGCATGTGGGGGAGAAGGCTGGCCCGTGTGTTCAAATCCAACAGACGAGCTACTATAGCTTAAATTGCTGGAAATGTTAATGCTGGTTCTGATAGAAAGGTGTCAGAACACACAGTGCATCGCAGTTTGTTGCATATGGGGTCGCAGACCAGTCAGGGTGCCCATGCTGAGCCCTGTCCACTGCCGAAAGTGCCTACAATAGGCACTTGAGCATAAGAACTGGACAATGGAAGAAGGTGGCCTGCTGATAAACCACGTGGAGGGCCAGGTGGAGAACACATGGCACCAGTATGCATCCATGGAGGCCCCACCTCGCAACTTACAGGACTTAAAGGATCTGCTGCTAACGTATTGGTTTCAGATACCCCAGCACTCCTTTAGAAGTCTAGTGGAGTCTATGCCTCAAAGGGTCAGGGCTGTTTTGGGGGCAAAAGTGGACCTACAAAATATTAGGCAGGTGGACATAATGTTTTGTTTCCTTAAACCTTCTCAAGATGTTGAAGACTCTGTGGAAATAGGGGCTCCATGTTTCATATATGGTGGTCATGCCCACTCATTCGTCCTTTTGTGTTCTCTATTTGTTGCAGAATAGGGTTGAATTGTTCATTAGTGCGTTATGGGATGGCTAATATGCACTATAATGCGACCTAGATTCTTTGCAATTGTGTTTTCTTTGCTTTGTGTCATACATTGGAAAACAAAATATTGGCATATTAAACAATTAACAAGGCTTTCCTCAGTACCAGAAGAATGCTGTGTTACTTTGTCTGCTATACAGATTTGTGTATTGCAGAGAGCTGTTATTGTGAATCCCACTGCATTCTATGTACTCTGTAGAACCTGAAATTATCACTAAATATCTCCACAGAACAATATTTCCCAACAATGTCAACTTAGTGTCCCATAGTCACCTACATACAAGGACAGCAGAACATGAGTACGAACGAGTTTTTTCTGCAGTAGGCCACTTCATCATAAACGTATGTGTGGGCCGCACTCATTTGTCATTGAGATGAAATATACAGCATGACTCCTATCATCATATCTGAGATACCAGAGACACTGGATGAATAGACACTTCTCCAGGTTTCCGTGTCTCCGCTGGGAAACTCCAGGTCATGGGATCGGTGTTGCGGCATGCCCTGCTCCCTGCCCACCTCCCCTACAATAAGTGCTCTCTCTCATTTGCTTTTATTAACATTTTCTCACTGATGCTGTTTCACACTCTCATTCACTCTCTCATACTCAGTCTCACTAACTCACTCTTACTCATATTCTCATTCGCACACTCTCTCACACACTCTGTCGACCCATATGCTCTCTCTCTCTCACACACTCTCTCAGATGCTCTAACTCTTACTCACTCTCTAATGATCTCACTCTCTCTTTCAATGTCTCCTTACCCACAGCTCCACTTCTTCTCTAGCCTCTTCTTCTTTTTTTTCTTCCTTTTCTCCCGTGTCCTCTTTCTTCATTCGTTTCTCCTTTAACCAGGCCTCTGGGACACTTGCTTCCAGACACACCCTCTCCCCTGACTGGAATGGTAGGAGCAGTCCTGATATAGGTAAATACAGGTAGATACAGACACAAGCCACAGGACATAATGAGAAAGGTACAAGAAAGGACAGACAAGAGCAAGCAGGAAATGGAATTAAAGGGACTTTCCAGACATCACATGAAAATTAACGAATATAATAGCTGAGGGTCCCCTTTAATTTACTGTCTGGTCCCTCTTGCAAATGCATTTCTTTTTTTCCTGCCCATCAACGTATGCGCGCTATACGCACGGTGAGTCAGCTCCTTAGCTCCAGCTATGGCTCGTGCAAGAGTTTCAGGGAGATTTATGAGACCCCCCCGAGCGCTTGCATGGAAAATGCTCCCATTGATTTCCTGTTAAAGTTTCCTAAAGGTATGTGATTTATTTATTTTCCACTCCACGCACACAAAAAGCAAATGAAAGTACTAACTATCACTTTAATTCCCAAAAAAGATTGCGTTGATAGTTTTCTCCATACTGTCAAGGTTTTATGGTCAAGTGGTGGTGTTTCCCAGCCCTTGGCGTAGTCTGCAGCCTCTTTACGGCAGGAATGTTGTTCTCTGTCCTCTTTTGCTCGTAATATATTATTATATTGTTTATAGCCACTTCAAATCTCTACTGAGAAATGACAATAAAATGCACAGAATCTCACAGTTTTATATTTATGATACAACCCCTGTGTGTGTTTTATGTGTAGACTTTACATGGCCTTATAAATTCACCTGTCCCGCCCTGCATGCCAGTTCTCCATAAAACCTCACACGTCTTTTACTGTGTGTTTAAATGTATTGGTGTCCCAGTGACAGAATGTCACAGTGGTAATGACACAATTTAACATATTCGGTGTCACAGGTACTGTTACAGGGTCACGTTACAGATTGAGTATTTTACAACGGGCCACAGAAATACTGGACAAGTATCATTACAGCCGTGCAATGTCCTTGGTGCTCAAGGTGTTCAATGTCACAAGTAATCAGTATCACCACAGTAATAAAATCTAAAAACAGTGTTTAGGTGTTAACAAAGTTTGAGTGTTATTGATACAATCATAGTTACATAGTTACAATATATACAATATAATGGAGCTCTATTTATTCCAGTACCAAAACTATTTCAGGCGAACAATATTACACGACGATCAAGATCGATATGCACAATATCAAATTGCTACAGTCATTATTATATAGTGTGATAAATATATTATATGACACGATAAGGCCACATTCTGCTTAGCCTACCACTACATCAAAGTACCCCAATTTACGCGAGTCTGATCTAATTTTACTTGGCTATGTTGCTTACAAAGAAGCTGAATTATTGAGACTCAACTTTCTTGTTTATATGATTACAGCCATGCGGTGTTATATACAGTATATTGACTTAGAGTATACAGTTGCACAGATGTAGTTATAATCTCCCACTACAGGGTTACGGAGTAAGCTTGACATCCAAATTTTAAAAAGATACTGTATTATATTATAATAATATGGTTTCAGATGATCTGCGCTGTCTCCACACCTCAGTGCCTCCTTGCACTGTATCAAGCAGATACTGGTACAGCCCTTCTCACCGCAAACAGAAATGCATTGTCTTTTGTTTAATTTCTGTTTACATAGAAGAAAGAACGTGTCAGACGGCATGTTTATATAATCCCTCTCCCAACCCTCAGGCCGAGAGATTTCTTAGATTGTCGTTTAAATGCAGGGCAAAGCATTGGCTAGTATTTGTACAACATGCTTCTCCAATTTTCCAATACAGTAATAATTATAGAAAGAAAGAAAGACAGAAAGAAAGCTTGTACTACCTCCAGACCTTTGAATTTCAAATCCTGTCCTCTGGTTCTCGAGCTCCTCTGTTGTAATATTTTGGTTCCCCTTCTTTACTAATTTCTCTAGTTATTTAAGTTCCTCTGAAGCCATGATCTTCAGAACCTGACACAATATTCTAAATGAGGTCCCACCAATGCTCGATATATTATTATGTCACTTTTCCTGTTACCGATACTTCTTCCTATACAGCCTAGTACCCCATTTACGTTTCCTGCTGCTTCGCTACACTGCCCGCTCCTCTTTACATCATCCAAAATTACAACTCCCAAGCCCTATTCTTCTGATGTAGATGTCAGCAAACTACCATTGAGTCTGTATTCTGTTTTAAAAGCATTATTTCACACATGGCCGGATTAAGCTTTAGGACCCAAACATTATTCCATTCTTCTAACGTCCTTAAATCATTTCTCATTGGATTAAATTAACCTGGGGTGTCAACTCTCTCACAAATCTTTGCAAATCTGCAATATATGCATAACGTCCCACGAAGACCACCTGTAGTATATCTGGCTAATACATCAAAAAGAAAAGGCCTCAAGAATACAACATGCATTGTTTAAAAATTAACTTACTGTGTGAGACAGTGTCAAATGCTTTACTCCAATCAATATATACAACAACTCTTATTTTATCTAGTATTTTCATTGCAGTGTCAATACCATTGGTCTGACATGATCTCCCTGTAGTAAATTCATGCTGCACCGAGTAAGTTATAATACTAGGTAAGCAATACTTTTTATGTTCTTTCAATAGCGTTTCTTTTAATTTTTCTACTACTAAAATAAGACTCGCAGGCCTATAATTCCTGCAGTCTTCCCTGCTACCCTTTTTTTCATTGAGCATTTTGTTAACTCATTAGGAATTACGCCTCATGATAATTACTGACTGAAGCCCATCTGCAGAGAAGTGCCCAAAAGAAGTTCTTTAATCATATTACATTTTGCCCCACTTATCTAACTCTTATCTGTGTGTTTTTGAAACACAAAAAAATGCCAGATCTTCAGGGAAGGGATTACAGTTTTCACCTTGGTTGGTAAACCCGTCCAACGGCCTTAGAATATAAAGACCCCATGTATATTTGGCAGGCAACACACACAAACACACACTATCCTTCTCTGTCGGACATGAGTTTCCTAAATGGCTCTTCGTATAACCCCATTCAAGGAGCATAGAAACAACCCAGCTGGGGTTTAAATATTGCCAACACCTATTGTAGACATCCTGGTCGCTATAAAAAAATCTGGTACAGGCATAAAGGCTTCTTCCTAAAGGCTTATGTGGCATTTGTCCCCCTGCCTCCCTTACCAGCGCTCACCAGCGCTCTCCAGCAGAGCTACAAAGTTGACTTTAAAAGAAACAGCACCTCCAGCTACACAAAGTCTTTCTAAATGTACTTTGTTTCATCAAAACAACACTGGTCTTTCCTTAGAAGATGCTAATTATAAATATTACGCATCACTTTATCTTGAAGAAACCCAACTACCAATCAAACATTCGCTAACCAGGAAATGTGTTTGATGTTTCTATAGATACATAAATTATCCACCAATTAGCGTTGGGAAAATCAAACACCAGTGAAATAAAAACCACTGTTTAAACACGTCAATCTGTTACATGTTAGATGTCCTACTATCTTTATCGAGAGATACAAATCAAGCAGATGGAAGGCTGGGGTTGGTAAAACAGGGTCAACGAGAAGGATCATTATGCTGAATAAATATATCTTACATGATTTAATTGCTGTAAACATATGCTATACTCTGTCATTGTATAGCTCATACACTACATATTTACACACATTTTTACTTACAACTCCATTTGACTTGGTCACAGAAGCAGTATTCGGAAAAACCCTGCCGGAGTGTTGCTCTCTCTCTTGATATATGCTCCCATCATATCTGATACAGAAGTTAATATCTAATCATTCGCTGGCACAACCTCCATGGTATGTTTTTCTGATGCTTTGGAAACGTCTGACGAGGAGCACATGAATCTGATGTTACATCTTGGTGACTACTAGAGGGAACTTAGCTATGGGCGGAGGTCCTGGGGATGCTGCCCTAGTTCAGGCCTAGGACAGGGCCCAACCCTAACACACCTCTGTCAAAGATATAGGGTTTATTGCATGAATGAATTCATGCAAACACATCTCTTGCCGTGTCATATACTCACCACCAGTCCGCTCCAGTGCTGGCTCACCAAAGGCTCTTCAAGAAGCAAATGAGTCTCATGAAATGTTGAATCAGGGAGAAAGTGTTGCGCTGCAGCTCTTGAGCTACAGTTTCTACTGAAGGTCATTTTTTTATTGGTTTAACGAATACGTATTAAAATTATTTTCATATCTACTCTTTGCTATTGTGTTACATAAAAGATACTGTACAAATCATGGCCTGTCGAGCACAAGAAACAATGTGTACCTGGATTGATAGGTGTATAAACAATAGAGCGAGCAGATTTGTGGTAAAAATGTTCAAAGTCAACAAAAGTAGTAAATAGTGCCCTCAGGGCTCTGTCTAAAGGTCAATAAAAGCTTTGTTTTTGTGCTTACAGGTGACAGAAAGGCTTGCAAGGTCAATACATTCTGAAGACGATCTTATCTCCAGATGGGTCATTTTGGTAATTTGGGTAAGGTAATAGTAGATGAGATCTAATGCAAAGCTAAGAATGCTGGGAACAAAAATCAACATTCAACACACAAATAGTATATTTCTGTAGTAAGCATATTCTGTTATAAGTGGATTTGGGGGATATAGAAGACAACGAACTGTGCAGCAATGCGCAATTTGCCAGATGCCAGTAAGATTGTATCATATATAAGAAGGGCTATTCATTGATAGAAGACTATATTTACGTGCCTCTTCTCAAACTCTTCATTCTGTTTATCAGTGGTATAGTTATGTTGTAGGTAGGATATTTAGAAATGTGTGTTTAGTAGGTATTTGTGTCCTCAGTTTCTGGTTCCCTCCATGTTGACAGCCTGGAGTAACTCATTTTCATCACAGGAATAAATGGTTTGGTGCTACCTTGTGCTGACATCAGATGTGAAGCCGCATATCACTGAATATAAGTCTTCTTAGCAATATGTGGCTTTTCACACGGGTCACTGGATTCCAATTGTGTCATCCGACAAAATCTGAGGATAATGTTTTCTGAAAACAATATTGGACCGGGTGGTTTGAGTTCCCTATAAGTCATGACTTCTGCACTGATAACCACGGAAATAGGGAGCGAAATAACCACACAGAGAAAAGTGTTGGATTTTAAAGGCTGCAGGGTTTTAGGAAACACTGCTATGTGTTTTGATCTGTGGAAAAATAAAAACTTCCGTACAACATGGATGGTGGGCAAGGATAACTTGCTGGATAAATAATTTTAAAGCAAGTAGCCCTGCCTTGTAGGGCCCTTTAAAAACCTTTATCCTAAATGCCTGAACCCCGTGGGCTGTGTAAGCCATGCAAACCCACCCAATATTCTCCTTTTCACCTTCCCCAGGTGCCCCCTTCCTCCTAGTCTGCTCTAGGGGATCTCTCTACAGTGCAGTTTTTGTCATATTTTATTGTGAACAGGGCCGGCCTTAGGGGTGTGCGACCTGTGCCACCGCACAGGGCGCCATGGTAGCAGGGGCGCCTGCCCGGGACCTAACTTAAAACATCGTTTTTTTTTGTTGTTTTTTTTTAAAACTTTATTTAACATCATTCATGTTAAATAAAGTTTAAAAAACAAAAAACGATGCTTTAATCTAAGTCCCGGGCAGGGGCGCCTAGCGGTTGCTCGTGAAGTTCTCAGCAACCGATCGACGCCCCTCACTCTCCGTGACTCCGTCGCGGTGCCGGCATCTCATGTTGAGCGCCGGACTATTCCTCCCGCTCTCACCGCAGGACTCCGGCAACAAGGTAAGTGGGGGGGGGGCAGTGTAGTTTGAAGGGGCATAGGGGGGGTGTAGTATGAAGGGGCATGGGGGGGTGTTGTATGAAGGGGCATGGGGGGGTGTAGTATGAAGGGGCATAGGGGGGTGTAGTATGAAGGGGCATAGGGGGGGTGTAGTATGAAGGGGCATAGGGGGGGTGTAGTTTGAAGGGGCAGAGGGGGGTGAAGTTTTAAGAGGCATGGGGGGTTTAGTTTGAAGGGGCAGAGGGGGGTAGTTTGAAGGGGCAGAGGGGGTAGTTTGAAGGGGCAGAGGGGGGGTAGTTTGAAGGGGCAGAGGTGGGGTAGTTTGAAGGGGCAGAGTGGAGGGGTAGTTTGAAGGGGCAGAGGGGGGGGTAGTGAGGGGGGCGCCAGAGGAGTAGTCCGCACAGGGCGCCACAACGCCTAAGGCCGGCTCTGATTGTGAAGTAGTAAAAAGTAAAGACCAGCCACAAAATGAATGGAGATGGAAGAACTTGGATATGGTGAGAGGCTGGAAACATTGAGTCTGAATGCAAATTTGAGTCAAGAAAGATAATTTTCTAATTCTTTGTCCTGAATTGCTGTGTATCTATATGACCTTAAGTCTGGGTTTCCATATGTCCAACATATATAGTGTAATTGTTTAGTAGTGTATGTGTATAAGGTTATCTAATGTTGAGCTCTAGGCTTGTCCAATACATATTTGCAAATATGGACTGCATAATACCCTAGTTAGTCTGGACCTCATGGCGGCTATAGGTGAAAATGCAAATAAAACAGACTTCTGGCAGTGGCTCAAAATCTTAAAATCAGAGCAGATCAAGCAGTGATGGCCCCCCCCAGACACTTGTCAATCATCCCCCGTACCTGCGTAGGTTTTGCCCTGATCACCCTGTACATGCAGAATGTCCCTCGGAAGCCATGTGCAGGGTGATATAGGCGTAGGACTCTGATGAAACACTGTTAATAGGTGTGACTGTCGCAGTTAAGGCCACTGCGTAACAATAACAGAAATTTGAATGCCCGGGTGAATGTCACTTTGCATTCTAATATGTTTATTTATAAGCATTTGAGAATTTGTATCTTCAAGTGCACGGATTTGTCTGTGTGTGGTTATTTGCCAAACCTAAACAAAATTATGTATGTTAGACCATTTTGTTTTAAAGTCATACCATAATAAAAGTTTCATTATTTTATTAAATGCAGTTATTTATCACATTTGGGGGATATTAAAGGGAAATTCCTACCATTCTTTTTACTAGTATCAAAGTAAGTTTTCAAAGCTTTTTTTGCTGTTTACAGTTCTATTTTTGGCTAATATTATGTTTTCAGGCTGTTGGATATTAGCGATTTGTATGTGTTGGCCTAACCTACTGGCAAACCCTTATCACACTGCCTTGTGGCAAACAATAGAATAGCTCAGTTTTAATTGCTAACGAATCTGACAAATCGAAAATCTATAGCGGAAAGGTTTTTATAGTAAAAGCAGGATTTCATTAGCATTTAGTGATGTTTGAACAGAGAAAGCCACCCAAGATATTATATAACTGACAACAGTCGCAGCCTCCGGTTCTATGGAAATTTGTTGACGCAAAATAAAATAAAACGATGTTTTTTTGTCGAGAAAAATATTTTTACCATGGGAACTTTCAGAAAGGATCATAGCAGGATAGCCCTATTCTACCGAGCTGATATATTTCAGGAAGAAGATTACTTTACGCTTAAATATGGATCTTGTCACATGTATGGTGTTGCGCATTTGGTTTTATATATGTGAGTCTGTACTATAAGCATGTGTGTGTGTTACTGTATGGTCTTATTGTGCGTGTGTGTGTTAGTACATGGTGTTAGCATGAGTGTATGTCAGCAAATATTATAAAAATAATGTATTTTATTATCCCCATTTAATTAACAAGGAGAATTACCATATGTACAGACATGAGAGAACGTTAAAATCAGGGAAAGGAAGGGGGGGATTTGTTCCCAAAGAGGGACTGTTGCTCATAAAAATAAGGGCACAAACAGACAAATCTCTGTCTAGCCAAAGGCTAAATTACAATCACAGTAGCTCAATAACAACTTGAGAACTATCTGTCTGCCAGACCTGTTTAAGGAAGATGGTACTTCCCAAGACGTAGGTAACAGTTCAAACAGATATATTTCACTGATTAAATGGACTACAATGAGTGCAGTTGAGATTACAGATTAGATATTTAACGAGGAACTGTGACATCTAAACAAAGCCATAATTAAAAACTACCTTAGTTCAGGCCCTAGAACTCGAAGAGCCAGATGCAAGTACACCAAAAGTCAAGGATATGCAAATATAGCATGGTATGTATGGTATTGTAATCATATTTTTCACTGTTTTCCTTACTTTTGTTTTACAGGTCTCTAGACCCCAGGGACTAGAGGGAACCCCTAACAATGTCATGATGAAATCACTGGGATTTTTTTAAAACACGTATTGGAATTTTTATTGATCCCCCACCATGTATTTTATTACTAGTATCAGATAATAATGTTTTCAGGCAGCTGTATATTAACCATTTGTTTGTCTTCTAGCTCTGTAGTTTTAGCCCAATCTACTAGACAAACACACTGACTCCTTATCATACTGCTTTTGGTATGCAATATAATTGCTCAGTTTTAATCACCCAGTTGGACACAGAAATGGACTTCATTAGCATTGTGCAGGGAAAGTCACCCAAAATATCACATGACTGATGGCATCTTCTAGGCCTGCATACAAAGGAAGTTTATTGGAAGAAATAAAAAACAAATAAAAAACAGTTTTTTTCAATGCCGACCCACATTACAGTATGCATCACTGGACTATGGTGAAGGAGATACATTATTTTCCACTGACTTCCCCTTTAAATTCAATAATAATTGGTGTTATGATTTGTAGTTTAGTGGTGGGACAGCACACCAGTGCACAAATGTCAGCCTAAAACTTGCTTTGCACTGTAATTACCTGCTTATGACTGTCACTAGTTCACTAGTAACTAGAAACCACAGGGCCCTGGTACAGAAATTTCCCCACAGTGCCACCTTTGCCCCAAAGAGCTTGAGTGCCTTCCCCCAATCAGCTTTTTAGTGCCATCTTATCCCCCAAACAGCCTATTTGTGCCATCATTGCCCCCCGAACAACTTGGCTGTACCTTCTATACCCCTTGCTCCCCCTTATACACTCTGGCACACATATGCAATCATATTTACAGAATTTACACACAGTTACTCATACTCACTAACACACATGTACACATTCTATCTCACCTCACTTTCACATCTATGCTCACACACAATTAAATATCCATGCTCACAAACACATAATTAGACATCCATGCTCACACACTTAAGACATTCATGCTCACATACATACATAGAAATAACTAAACACACATACCCCCACCCACAACCACTTACCTCTCATTGCTCCAGCAGCTTCCTGTGCGGCTGCTAGCGCATCGTGGGGTCCAGGTGGGAAGGGCCCTTCTATCCAATTTTGAAACATTAAGAGGAGCCAGGAACAAGTCACAGTTACGCCAATAGTTCTGTTTTAATTGCTCAGATTTGTACTTTTCAGCTCTATCATATCTGATCTGAAAAATTACATTTAACACGTCCCACACCAGGGAGCTTAGCTAGATCATGCATTGTTGTGAAAGTCATGTAGAAAGGAGGGACTAGGCAGAATTTGCAGTCGGCTACAGACTCTATAGCAGAGATGGGCTGCACCCATATATACTATATAGTAAGATATTAAGATACACCCACAGTTATTAAAAGAGCATCAAAGTCTCCTGGCAATACTGTTGCATTTAACCACTTCACAATAAGAACTGAGAGAAGGGATCCAAAATGTGGTTTGCAGGACCTAAGGATAAGGGATCTTAATATGTAAAGCTTGGAGGAAGGAAGAGAGAAGGGAGGTGTAATAGAAACATTAACATACTTAAATGGATTTAACGAAGTACAAGAGGCAAGAAGTCTTCTTTTAAAACTGGAGCTTCGGAGGCTTAGTGGTCACCTCAGCGAAGCTATCCTCACCATGGGACTATACCAAGGACTAAAAGGGGTTTCAATAATGGGCTGAATGGTTCTTATCTGCCATCAAGTTCTATGTTTCTAAACATATCCTGCACTGCTTTAGAAGACTTGTGTTAGTGTGTAGTGTTACAGCTGTGCGTTTACCGCAAGTACGTTAAGGTGAGGCAGTAGCTTGGGACCTGTGATGCAGCAGTAATTTGGTGGCTCTACTCAGAGGACAAGAGACAATATCAGAGGTAATTTTGTATACTTAAGTTACTTAAGTGATGAAATACAATGTTGTAAATAGGAGCATAAGTGCAACAGTTGATTCTAAAATTGGTTTAAGGATAAATTGGAATGTCTAAATGATGTAATTGTTAAGGCAGTCATTCATTACATTCGTGACCTTATGGGTAGAACAAAAGAAAATTGAAACCAATGTGGCTTTGCGATAGTGGTAATTATGGTGTTTGGTATTATGCTAACCTTACCCAAAACAGTTGCATTCTACAAATACAGGAACAATGAGATAGGCACCTGCATTAGGTGGCAAGGCAATTTATTAGATATTCCTTGGGACAAGACATACACTTTATAGCCAAAGGGTATTGGGACATCTGACCATTACACCAACAGAGACTTTTATGTCATTGCATTCTAAATATATCAACATTAATATGTAGTTGGTAGCTATGATTGTGGGAATTTGTGCCCATCCACCCAGTAAAGCATTTGTGAGGTCAGGCAGGGATGTTGAACGAGAAGGCCTGGTTGATAATCTCCATTCCAGTTCATCCCAAAGGTGGTCAGGGATCTGTCCGACCGGTCAAGTTCTTCCACACCAAACCCATCCAGCTATGTCTTTATAGACCTTGCTTTGTGCGCTGGGGCACAGTCATGCTGGAATAGAAAAGGGTCTTCCCCAAACTATTCCCACAAAGTTGGAAGCATAGCATTCACCGTATAACCCCCCACACACAGGAATGTGTATGGTGCCAGATTCACAATGGCAGAATATAGGCAGTGGGGTTGCAGATCTTTACGAGTAATAATAATGGTTAAACACACAAGCTTGAGTCTTTAAGGTGTAGAATACCCCTTGTCATGAAGGGTTAACGGCAGTAACGTACAAAGAGGTGCAGCACTGCAGAAAGGTGCGTTTTATGTCATATTGCCCCAATAAACATCTTTAACTGCAGACCAGGGGGTTATTTATGAAAATGAAAACATGATAGAGGAAGAAAAAAAGTTGTTTCCTAAATTTTTTGGCTGGCTCCTAGATCCAAACCAAATTTCATATATCTTATATATGTGAGAGAAAATTCAGACAAGGAATAGTTGGAAATAGGTAGAGAAAGAAAGAATGAGGAGGATAATGGTCAAGATAGACTGTCTCAATGAACATGCATGTTCAGGGAGGAAGAATTTTACTTTATCTTAAACCACTAAAGCAAAACCAGTTTTGAAAATGAGGCTTGGTGGCATACGTTTCTAAAATCCCTAATTCAATAGCTTAATCAGTCAGTATTGTCAGGAGTACTTTCATAACTGCTTTAGAAACTGGCAAATGTAACACTATACTAAAATATAGCAGAAGAGAAACTAATTGATTTAAGATAAATCTAAGGGAATATTAAATATTTTCAATTTAGATTTCAGGAAAGCATTGATCAGAAAGGGTTTATTAATCAAATTGGATCAGACATACTGGCTTGTCATTACCAGCATTTGATTACCAAGCAATTGAACTAATGCCAGGCTGGAGAGTGTTGCAATTATTTAATGACAACTTAAAAGGGACATCAAGAATCTGTATTTAGGCCCTCACCCAGTGTTGCATTTACCTTGGGCCCTGCCCTAGGCCTAACCTAAGCCAGCATCCCAAGATGCCCCCACTCCATGGTCACCTTCAAATCAAGCATCAAAGCCGGCAGATTTGCCCCCCAGTTTTACACCAGGAATGCTGCTATGGGTACTGTTTGTCCAGGATGAACATTATTTTTAGGTGTTAGTCTGAAGTATATGTAAAGTGCTACCTTTCAAGATATGGACAAGGAAACCATTTACCCAATCAAGACCGTAGACTAAATTGTCTTGTGGGTGCTTTGGGGTTGAAGATGTAGCTAGGAAACTTGTGACCTAGAGATTAATAGGCATTTAGAAGGATATAGGATTCCGCTTACACAATTTAATTTATGAAAAAATAACCCACGGTTCATATACACATTATCGTGAACATTCGGAGCTCCTACAAAAGAATGACATCGATTAACGTTTCATCGGTTCATAATAGAATAAACTTGCTACTATTTAACACAAAAGCAGTCTTGGGTGTCCTTGCTTCCTGAGTACACAGTGTCCTTACAGTGCTCCAGTGTCATCAGCATACCTGGGAACTTCTGGGTTCCGGCTACTGGGGGGCGACCCCTGCGGGATGGGGCCAGGACTGCCCACTAATGCCAGTGGGGGGTCCTGCTGACATAGGTAGGAGGTCCCACAGATGTTTCCATTTAAAGGAGAATTGGACGGGGAGTGGGAAGTGCCAAGGCCCTGCTCCCTCGACACGGAGGATGTGGGTGTTGACCCGGAGAACTGTTCTCCCAGAGTTCTCAGGACCAAACCCATAGAGTTCCCAGCTGGACCACATGGAGACGCAACTTCCTTTTATGACATCAAGTCACTCATTTCATAAAGCTTCATATTACAATTTGCAGCCTCCATATTCATGGGATGGTGTCAAAGGCTACATTCCAAGCACCGTCATCTCTGGAGTACTCTGGCCTGGGGTCGCAGGTCCAGCGGGGAGTGAACCGAACATTTGGGTCCCTGTAGAATCACTGATGTCCCCATGCCGCCACTAATGGTATGGAGGACTGTGCTGTGTCGGCAAAGCCTCCATATTTAATGTATGCTTGGCTCGCTGTGTCCTTAAAATGCAGAGCACTGGGATAAGGAGTCATATCCTGGCAGTTGATGGTGGCACAGAGTTAGGCCAAGGGCAGCACTGGAAGTAACTATGGCCCTGGCCAGGAATCATGGGTAGGTGATGGGCAGACTAGATGGGTAGATGGATTCTATGTTTTCATTCCATGGCTGGGCACTGTGAGGGTCATAATGCAATTAAACCGGTTAACCTTTTTATAACAAACACACACCGGTTTTCTACGACAGACCCACTTAACAAAACAAGCAGAATCGGGAGCTTGCGGGTTTCCTCTCACTCGGGGGCTTGGTGCATATCCCACCCCCAGGCCGCAGTTCCTCTCACGCTGCTCCCAGGGTCCCCAGAGATGTTCTCTGCATCCAGCGCGTCCCTCACCCCCCACTTCCCATTCTCTTCACATCCTTGGTCCCTGTCAAGCTGTGGGAGGCCCGGGTGGGGTCAGTGGGCGTTGACGGCCAGGGGGCGTATCATAAGGCGGAGCTAGCTGCAGGGCGGGACTCCTCCTTTCTGTCGCTCACAGGGCGTCACTTCGCTCTGTCTGGATACATCTGTCTCTCGAGCAGGGCTGCTGGAGCCTGGGCGCACCTCGTCGTGACATATCGGTTGTAGGATATCGCTGTGGTGGAGGAATCCGGGAATCGCGGCGGGGCCCGTGGCTCGCGATCCAACGCTCTATCGGGTCGTTTCGCATTGTCGCGACATATCGCTGCCATGGGCTGCACCGTGAGCGCCGAGGACAAAGCGGCAGCCGAGAGGTCGAAAATTATCGATAAAAACCTGAGGGAAGATGGCGAGAAAGCTGCGAGGGAGGTTAAACTGCTCCTACTGGGTAATTAAATTCTGTGTGCCCCCTCCCTCTGTGACTCTATGTGCCCCCCCTCTGACTGTGTGCCCCCCCTCTGACTATGTGCCCCCCTCTCTGTGACTGTGTGCCCCCCCTCTTCTGTGATTCTGTGTGCCCCCCTCCTTCTGTGATTCTGTGTGCCCCCCTCCTTCTGTGATTCTGTGTGCCCCCCTCCTTCTGTGATTCTGTGTGCCCCCCTCCTTCTGTGATTCTGTGTGCCCCCCTCCTTCTGTGATTCTGTGTGCCCCCCCTCCTTCTGTGATTCTGTGTGCCCCCCTCCTTCTGTGATTCTGTGTGCCCCCCTCCTTCTGTGCCCCCTTCTTCTGTGATACTGTGTGCCCCCACCTCTTCTATGTTGCTGTGTCCCCCTCCTTCTGTATGGTTCTGCATTGCTCTGTGTGCGCCCCCCACCTCTTCTGCATTGTTCTTCTGCATTTCCCACAATGAATGCATCTATTATCTATTATTATTTATATATATATATATATATATATATATATATATATACATACATTTATAGTGTGTGTTTTTATACGCCATGTAAGTTTTGGCTGTGTGTATATTCACGCAATAGAGCAACACAGATGATTTAATAATATAGAAACGTGACGGAGATAAGAAGCTCATCCCTTGGTAGGTGTATACAGTACGTTTTGTGATTGCCCCGCAATCATCCGCTTCATATATATGCATTAATCTGATGCATTACTGCCCACCCTTGCATGTCACAATGTAGGCCCTTTCAGATGGAAACGTACTGCGTTGGTGGCAGCGTCATATTTCCCTTCCGACTTTATAATATTACATATGTAGGATGTTGTGTAGTGTGTGTACCTTATGTATCTGAATACATGCATGTTCCCGAATGTATGTATTATGTGCCTAAATACATTCTAAATACCGCAGAGTCCTCTAGGGCACAACCACATTAATCACATAAATAATATAATAATAATATAAATAATAATACAAAATGCCAGTATATGCTTTATATTTCGGTACGTATTCCAGAATGCTGCTGTCCCTATAGAAGGTACGGTATGCATTCTATAGGAATACACCGTAGCCCTAAGACCTTGTTTACCTGCATAGTACTTTCAGTTCCACGTCCAAAGATACCACGTATGACACACATGATCCCCCCCCAAAAAAAATCCCTTAAGTTGCAATCACAGAAAATGTAAATTATTTGTGTTTCCTTTCTAAATGTAACATTTTCGGAGGTTTTACACGACTCCACATTTTCTCTACTAAGTTTTTGTTTGGGAGACCCAGTGGGCGATCGAGCCGTTATATCTGAATAGTTATTTAGTGTAAGACGCCGGAGTCTCCTTTATCTGAGTGTCGGAGGCAGAATGAAGCCGTTCTTCACGCGGGTTACAGCTGCCTTTTTGTGTTGCCGTCCTGTCTTTAGGTTAATGCGCGATGTCGTTGTGAGGCAACCGTGTCTTCTGCAATCTGTGTTGAAATGGTGGCTCGTTGAGCATCACCCCGGCCTAGTGCTGCCGGTCACTCTCTTCCCCCCTCACTTCCTCCTGTCAAGTACTTCATCCCCTCCTCGGTGCGCGACTCTCTGCTCAGGAAATGGCAAGGCGGAAACGCTCCGGCCGACGTCTGCATCTTGGTTGGTTATCGACCGCCATCTTAGTAAATGTCACCGGAATACTTCAGTGGAGTTTCTCGGTGGTGGTTGCAGGGCATGGGGTAAGAGCGTTGTGGTATGGGGTGTGAAGTGGGCATGTGTCGCTATCGCTCACGTGTTCCCACAGTATACTATCTCCGGTCAGCGCTGCTACTTGTGTCACTCGCTCACAGAAGTAGGAAGCCTAATTGAAGTGACTTCCATATTTGCCTCTCATCTCCCTCCTAAACATCAATGTGTGTTACTTCTCCTTTTCCCCCCCACTTAACCCTTTCTAGTATGTCATGTTTATGTGGCGTGTTCTGGATACGTGGTCATCCTTTTATGCCACGTTTAGGTAGTCGCTCCGTGTTCTTTGTGATGGGTCTCCATCTGTCTAGTCCCTTTCATTGAGACGTTTATGATTGTCACTACTGACTCTGTAACACGTTATGTCTTATGTATCAGGGCTGTCTAGTCTGTTCGTTAATTACCATCTTAATTTGACATCTTGTTCGTGGCAGCCATGTATCTGTCAGGGCTTCCTAATCTCTCGCCGCTCTCTCTGCTGGAAGTCAAGCAGCAGCCGTTGCAGCAGGAGAAATGCGTTTTGTGCATAAATCTACCCCCTTTACATACGCCAGGCCTGGGGCACTTCTTGGAGACTGTAGAACCAAAGGCATGCCTGGGGTGCTCCTGGGTTCATTTCTGAACCCCACATCCATGTAATGGGGGAGTATATGAAGATGGACTCCCGTTGCCCGGGTTCATGTTCAGAGCTCCGTCTCGGATGTTGAGGAGGAGTAAAAAAAAAAAAAAAAAAAAAAAAAAAAAAAAGTCTCTGGCACTTTAAAGCCGCTTTTAACCCTAAACGCCTTATTACCCCCGAAAATTGCCCCTTGTTCTAGCAGTCCTCTACTTTTATTGGTTTACATTTGCGTTGCCCCGATCTTTTCTTATTTTAGGTTCTTTGCCTATTAAGAGGGTTACTCCTTAATACTCCCAACGTTTCTCCGCGTTTTGTTCATAGTGGGCTTTATTTTAGTCCTGTCCATCAGTGAGTTTTTTTTTTATAATAAGAAATTAAATTCCACCGTGAAACACATTTCTTGGCCGGTTAAATCATAATATTCCGTCTTTTGGTTGTTATTTTTGGCAGTGCGTATGTCTGTGGTATCAGAAGGGTTAACACATTTGTTTAGGGTCGTTTTTGCCATCTGAGTGCATTTTCAAGAAATATGAATGGGACTTCCTGTTTTTGCTTCGTTTTGCGGCCCCATCTGAAGATAATATTTACATTAAAAATAACGCCTGTTTATACACAGCTTTGCCCGTCGCCAGTCCTCTCGGTGTGCCGTGGCCTCTGCATAAACAGGGTTTCTGTTTAACCCGTCCAGATAGACCCACGAGTGACTTCAGAATATTAAATGAGAATAATTTCATATTTTATTATACTGTTGTATAACCTCATCATCCTTAGCTGGTGTGTTGCTGACGTTAACACAGTTGATGTTGTGTTATTATACAACGATTCAACAAATGTCAGGGATGTTTTAAAGCTGCTGTTCCACCTATACATGTAATTAAAGTCAACATTAGACACGCAATGCCCTATTCTTTCACAGAAATGATTCTATAATCACGTAAATCAAACAAAAGCAGGCACAAATGGTTGTTTCCATGGTGTCGGTGTGGGTTTCATGTTGGTAAACCATTATAATTACAGATCTGCTAAGGTTTATTTGGTTAACTTACTAAAGAGTGGAACAGCACCTTTAAGCGAAGGACAATCACTAGGATTAAAGCGAAGTAGTGTAACTCTCGGGCTCCTTGCGTTTGTCCGGCCCCCGGTGTGAGTTGCGTGTCGCACTTTCCCATTTCCCTGTGTATAATGAGTATGTTCATGAATTTGTGACCTTGAAGAGTAGCAGGATCATTTTTCCCCAAACACTCAGGATTCTCTCAAATCCCCTTGCTAAATGTGCTATTTTTATTCTTTGATTCTTCCCACGCTGCCCAGTGTCGCCCCCGCACCCCTTCCGACTCTGGGGATGTGTAAGGGGGGGAGCTTAACCCTACAAGTGCTGGACTGGATGCTGCTGGTTGTCAAAAGGTCAGCCAGCCCTGTGCCACTGGAAGGCCGATTTAACCCCTTGTTTCCTTAGGTGCTACCATAAATAATCCATGTTGCATTGAAATGGGTTAAATATGCATATTCAACAATGTTGAAAAATATCTTTTAGTGAAAGTAACCCTTTGGGCGACTGGATTTCCGCTCTGAATGCGTCCTTTTGGTTCTATACAAGATTCTCTATATGTTACCGTCCTAAATTAGAACAAAGTGACATTAACTGATCGGGTTCTGAATCATGCTTAAAAGATGAGACTTTATTTTGCTTTCAGGTTCATCTGACCTTCATTCATGTCAAAGACATTTTACGCATAGACAAGAAGTATGAGAAAAGAAAATGATAGTCCGGCTGTGCATATAACCAAAATCTGTTATATATGCAAATACAGATAGATCTATGGCTGGTTACATTTGATTGGCATTTATAATATAACAAAAGCTACTGTAGTAAATAAAAGTTTTCGTATGTGGAATTATGGAAAGACTAGCAGAGATATGAAAATGTGGTTGGTACATACATGTTGCATGTATGCTAACTGTTTGACATGTATAGACTCTATGGTAACCCGGCACATGTAGCATTGTGTTTACTGCTGCCTTAGAAGCGTTCAGCTCCTCTCCACATTGCACATAGCAACTGGGGTGAAGGTTCTTCCTGGGACAAAGTCCATTACTACACCAGTTACAATTCAAGCCTTTGTCTCACAGCAAAGGGTTAACTGTTGCCAATGTCTGGATCAATCCTGTTTCATGGGTTATCCATGCTAGCTGACACTTTAACCCTTTCAGGACTCCAGCAGCATTCATTTTGGTTTCAATGGAGTGCTCGTTAGCAGTTGAGTGTTCAAATGCAGATTCTTGTGACTGTGCCGGTGACGCTCGTTCATGCCAATGGCATTTGGGTCAGGCTGTACCTCCAAAATGTATCTGTCGTTCTGTAATGTGCCGATAAAGGTAGCGTTAAAAAGTCCTATTGTTTTGTAAGGCGTTGTAAGACTTTGTGTTTATGTGACCCCTCCCGATCGAGTCCCTGTAGTCCCAGGTTCAATTGTCTTCGCTATTGTCTAAAACAAGCCCCATCCCCAGCCCCATCCCTAAAATGTTTTATGGGTTTCACATGAAAGTTTGGTCTCGTTTGGTAGCATCGCTGTCCCTTTTTCATGTGTCTCAAACTGAGTATGGGAAATGGCAGCGTTTCAGGTTGGGACCTGCACAGAACTCCTGTTCTTGTGGGAGTCCCCAAATGTTTTCCGGCTTGCTACGTCGCTATAAACATCTTCTGAATGGAGACGGCTTAGTATGGTACGGGTGTACAGTCACTGTTGGTGTTAGCAGGGCCTTCAGCACTTATGTGCAGTATCTTGAGGACATTGAGTTAGCGGGACGCTGTACCGCGGGTAGGAGACTGGGCCAGCGAGAGCTGTAATTATATCACAATAAACCCAACAGACGTACACCGTGGAGCTCTCCTTCTGTTGAGAAATGGAGCCAGCTTCCCCCTCACAGGGATTCATAAACCACACAGGTAGTGACGGTGCCAGCCTCCCCCTCGCACGAACGCGTACAATGCTCATTCAGTCTCCTTTTCCCACAGATGCACAGCGTGGACGGTAGTAGCTACTGCCTCTATTTCGTAAAGACTTCACACACTCTTGCTATTGCCACCTGCGCAGGAAGTCACAGATTAGCCTCTCTGAGCATCTGGCCCATCCGGACCACAAAGAACGTCATGGACAACAGTGTTAACAACCTTGAATTCAATGGTGATAAAGCTGGGGCTACACATACCATTCCTCTGTCATGTGAAATGTAGGCTTTGGATTGCCCTGTACACAGCATAGTTCATATAGGTGCTAGCGTAATGGTTTAATGTATAAATGGAAACTTCCATAGGAGTAAGAAGAGTCATTTGAATGCGTTCATCCATAATACCCCCTTGCTTTAGGGTGGATGGTTAAGCCTCATTATTATGATTATATTTTATTTATATAGCCCCAACAATGTATGCAACTCTTTTTGCAATACATGTATTCAAGGGATATGACAAGACTAGAAATGACAGACAAACTGATCCATTAGGTGGGGAGAGCCCTGCTGACAAGCTTACAATCTTGAGGGAATGGGGTGAGGACAAAAAAAAGGAACAGGAAGGTAGTGTCGGATGAAGGGTGAAAGCTTAAGGTTCGGTGGAAGTAGATTCCAGAGATATGGGGCAACACAAGTGAAATCTTGTAGACTGGGAAAAGGAAGAGGTGATAAGCGAAGAGGAGAGCCTCAGCCCATGGGAAGAACATAAAGATCGAGTAGAGGAGCATTTGCTTATGAGGGCAGAAATGTATGGAGGACCTTATATGTCAGTAGAGTAATATGATTTGTAATTCTTAAGGTAATAGGGAGCCAGATGAGGATTTCACAGAGTGGGGAAGCAGAAGGCGGCATGCAAGGAAGAGGAGCCTAGCAGCAGCATTTAGGCTATACTGCAGGGGAGAGAGTCGAGACAGTGGAAAGCCAACCAGAAGAGTGTTGCAGTAGTCAAGACGGGAAATTAGATTCTTGGGTGAGGAATGGGCAGATGGGAGAGATCTTTTTTTACGTAAAAGCATCAGGATCTGTCGAGAGATGAAGGAGAAGTTTGAGTCAAGGATGACCCCAAGACATCCGGCCTGGTTATTAGGAGAAATAGTTTTGTTAATGGCGATAGAGAATTCAGGTACTGGTGTGGAGATTGAAGGAGGGAAGATGAGTTCAGTTTTAGAAAGATTAAGTTTCAGGTAGCATTGTGACATCCATGAAGAAATAGCAGACACTATAGAAGACAAGTAGATTTGTGTATTACCTGCATATAGATCATACTAGCGGCCAAAAGGTATGGGATGACCAGGGGAGTGATGCATGGTAAAGGAGATATGTAGGGGTGAGACTGATGACTATTGTTCATAGACCTCTGGTAATCGGGTGCAAATGGGACTTCTGAAAGCATTTGGGGGAGCACAGATCGTGTGAGAGAGAGCAGAGGGATCAGAAGGATTTATGTGTGTGTGATGGGGCGGTGGAAGATTTCTAAACCTTGTAGATTGAGAAATGCTGCTGTTGTGTAGGACCTCATACAAAGATGTTTGTGGAATGTCCAGCTCTAAGGTCCACACATACATTCAGCTTATGTGGAGGGTGTGACATAAGGTGCTGTACTATGTAATTGATTGTGACAGATGGGTCACGCTGTTTATGAAGTGGTTACATGTATCTGCTTGTGGGTGGGTGGATGGGTGAGGTTCTTGGTTCTCTATCATGGTTTTTTTTTTTTGTAATTGAATCTGGTATCTACCAAAAAAGGCTTTGTGTGTCCAGCCGTGGTACTCTTATTGTGGTCACTGTGGCTAAGTGCCTGCCATTGGCTGCGTTTATACTGTGACTTTATGCCATGCTGGCATGCCATGTGTTTTTTTACTGTTGGTCCTTTGTAGGGTTTGGTAGAGTTGGTGCCAAGTAGTAATACAGCATCTGACAGATTTAACTCCCCAAGTCTGTGATTTCCTTGGTGCTTTTATATGGATTGTTTGATTTATTTATTTTTCTTCACTACTAGATGCAGAGGATCACAGCTTCTGTTGTAGGTTCCTTTTTGTACACATTTAGTTGACATGTTGTCCTGTCAGTGACATTCAGTGTCTATATCTAATGTTAGTGTCAGAAGGCTTGTGCAGCATTCATTTCCAAATCAGGTGCTGAATATTATGAACGGCCCATTGTAATGAACTTCATGTATGTAAAGGCTCTGAGCTGTATAATGCATAGTTAAACCAGAGAGGTGACTCCCTAATTACTGATGCATTATACAGGGCCAGTATTTTTGTTTTGCAGGTCAGGCTCACTGTGGTTGATCCTTTATAATGCATACTAAAGTCTGTGAGTTGAAACCGTGATTGTTTCGCAAACTCCCCAGTGCATGGCCGCACACCTTTCTAGAGTCCTGATTTCGGGGTACTGTCCCTCACAGCTAATTCAGTCTGCAGAGTTTTGCAGGTAACGGGGATCATCTGCCGGTTGATGAGAGCATCTGAACTCCATGGACCAGCCGAGTGAGATGTTAATTCATATAGGTCTGTGCTATAGCCATACAGATCTCTAACATCTCCCATGTGGCCACCTCATAACTTGTTGTACTGGTCTTGCCTTTATCCCCGCCACCCAGCAAAGTTCTCCCACTTTGGACACATGGGGGGTTACTAAGAGAGCATCAAGCAAATCGTTTTTTAGACTAGGATATGGCAAGGTTACTGTGTTCAGAGCTGCAATTGAACATCCTGATCTATCATGTAATTGTGCATTCATAGCTGTCAATACTAGCTCACCTACGCAAGCAATCTAACCACAGACCTCCCCGCAGTTCCGCTTCCAGTTTTTACCCAAGAGGGTGTAGAAGAAGCTGTGTAAACTGTGTACAGTAGCACCTGGTTATACGCAGCTACAGAAGAGCTGGACGGGGCTTTAATATGGATAAGGGTGCCACTTAAATTGTTTGCACAACATGTTAAAAATAGTTTTGGCCATCATATGTTTATCCTTGGCTGTAGTGTGTTGCACATTTCTTTGTCCCTGAATGGGTTAATCATCTCTCTTCCTCTCTCCACCCCCACATGACCCGCTATCACTAGAAGTGTAGAAGAGGAAGTCACACTTTTGTGGTCATGGTCCTTCTAACTGAAAAAGTAATGGGTATCCAATTTATATACACCCAAGCTATAAATCTGTGGGAGCAAATGGGTTAAGCGTCCAGTACCTTCCTCCCCCACCAATGCTGCCTCGTATTTATGGCTCACTGTAATTATACAGTGCCTTGGCGTCTTGTCTCTGCCAAGCGTATACACCGCTGTGCACTGTGTATGGACAACTGGCGTTTATTTTTTGGCTGGTGATCTGTGTATGTGTGCTTGGGGTATTCTGGTATCGGCGGGGCAGTTATCAATATATGTAAGGTGTAAGCTATGCATTCTATGATCTCTTGGAAGGATGCAGGGTGCGTGATGTTGGACTCTCCATCTGGTCCCGTATGTCCAGTCTTGTGTTCATTTGTTCTTGTGGCTCACATAGCCTCTCTCCAAAGGACCTGTCAAACCCCAGCTGTGATAGACAACCCTTGACACTCCAGCTTACAAGGATGGTAATTGTGGTCCCCTACTGAGTGACTGAAGTTTGAAAACTGGGGCATTTTGATCCTGCTGCCCAACCACTCCAGTGTCCCATTTAAAGGATTCTTTGCCTAGAATCACCAGAATATTATAGATCCTCAACTATGACCACAGTATACATTTGTCTAGGCCTGGGTTTGACTGATTCAGCACTTCTTGGTGCAAACAAGGATGCCAATTAGTACATTAGTGGTATTTATTTGGTGAGTTACACAGGCAGGAAAGCTTCATTTCTCCTTAACAAATGCATTACGTAGCGCCGATGCAAGTGAGCTTCTCCTGTCGGATGGATCAAGTTTACCAAATATGAGACATGGTTAACGCATAAGCCAATTATTGACTAAACCATGTTCTGTGTCTCTACGTGGGGCAGATGACAGTCACTGTACAAGTACTGGGGTCTGACAGACAGATTTATGTCGCCTCTCTTGTCACCATGCTTGGGAAGCGAGACATTCTGTAGGTTTTAGTTGGCTCCATATCACCGTCACCCTGTGGCTGGAGACAGACTGTGCACAATCTGGGTTGTATTTATGACAGATGGGTGTTAGGCAGTGCGTGTGACATGTTTTCTGGGTATCAGTGAATGCATCTGGCCTCCCTCCATCCTGTCCAGAGAATCTAATCAGGTTCGGAGCCTATGAGAGGAGTACGAGGTGGCAGCGAGTCTGTGGGCGCTCCCCTTCCTGCATCAGCGCTCACTTCCCTTTTATGAGTTTCGGAGTAGAATAGCAGGAAATGGAGAGTCGACTGATGCAGCTGTAGTCCTGAGTCTAGCGAGAAGTGAGCTGGGGGGGTTAGTGGAAAACATGGCAGCATCGCAAAAACTGAACTTGGGCTCAGTGGTGCCATTAATACCTGGAAGAAGATCTCGAACATAACAGGGACAGTAAAAACCTCCTAACAAATAATTGGTGTGTATACACACTGTCTTTAACAGCTTTACTTTTTACATTCGGCCCGGCGCTCCTGTGATGTGGCTCGTCGCTTTTATGACACCTAGGGAAATTAAAGACAACAGTTATTAAACTGTGAAGAGAAGCCACAAGGTTTCACACATTTTAAGTAGATCCTAAAAACATATCACGCTTCTGGAAGTTTTAAGAACCTTTTACTCCCTCTATTATGGTATGACGGCATGATAAGGACTACTGCATACTATCAGCATGCAATAAGCCTAGGTTGGTAATTGGGTATTTTTACAGGCGCATTGATCACTGTGGTATAAGATCATTTCCTCCATTCGTAGGCAAAAAATCTACAATCCCCACCAAAAATTTGCATGTGAGCCTATTCCGCTTCTACTAGAGTCGAGTTATACAGAGATAGGGTGAGGTTATAGGAACATTATAGGTAATCGATATTAGCTAATCATCCTTTGATCATTGAACCATTGTGATAATATCATGGCATGATGGACAATTATCAAACGAGGTGTTACTGGAAGTCCATCCTTGTGTCCGAGGCTGAGATTACATCTATTTCTATAGAAAGTAAAAATTATTAGCAGAGTAGCCACTGTTACACTTCTGTACTGTTTTTTTGTTTAGATTCTTTTGGTATCATCAAGCACTTTATGGTTTTTAATATCTAGTTCCTCTTTTTGGTAGCATGTCGCTTTATGGCTTTGGTTTTCTATAGTTTTCATTTAGAGGACAAAGTCACCTGAGGATACAGAGATATAGAAATGTATATAATATCCGGCATCTGTCTTCAGACCATTAAACCCAGGCTTTCGGTTGTTAATGGCAACGTAAGCTTTACCTAATATATCAGCTGGTCCTAGTCTATCTATTGTAATTTTGTAAGACCCTTTGAATATATATACTGTAGGATGTTGGCGCTATATAAATAAAAGATGATAATAATGTAGTCAAATAGGGTTCCACTTTCTTTTTTTTGGCAATCAGAGATAAATACAACTGAAGACTAGCAATTTCTAACTGACGTATTATTGTAATAGAAAAAATTTCGTTATTCTGAAATAAGTTAATTGTTTCACTAGTAGTGCAGTTATCAATGTTTTGGTTCACCTATTGTAAAATACTTTTTATGCCAGGCGGTAAGGTTGGCAACATCATCAACGACATGCTATTTGTTGCCCTGGTGACTGCACCTTTCGCACCAGGATTTTTAATATACGATCAATTATTTTAATTGGTGGACTGTATATTATTTATAAATATAACCTACAAAAATAGAAAATCTGTAAAGCATACTGTGTATGCTTTTAAGCCTCTTTCTCTTCAACTACTTCTAATGTAATTATACATCTTGGCAGGCTCCTTAATCTTATTGTTAGTCTAAACGTTCTAAATTAATAATGTATGTCTGTTTAATCTTTAAGATCTTTGAAACTTTTCTTCCTCCAAATGTTCCCTTTTTGCTTATCAGACCCTTAATAGTTGGTTAGACTAAAGAATTCAGTCCAACCGTGTGCTCCTTCATTGCTGTGCTTACCACAAAAGGCTTAAGGAGAACTTCTACTTACAAATATTAGTCATTACACGTTTTAAAGGTAATTAAACCGCTACTTTTTAAGTATATAATTGAAGTAACATACAAAGCAAAACTCACTTCACTAGCCAGTGGAATCTGGAATTAATAATAAGATTGGGGAATGCGTTGGACGGCTCGTACTCAGGATATCACATGGTGCCTTTCCTAATATTGTTTGTGAGATACTAATGCCTCGTGACGAGTACATTCTTTTATAGAAACGGTTGGTGGTTACGTGCGCTCATGTCTCCTTTATAATGTAAGAGTAGCCACTTATGTCTTTGATCTAACTTGCATGTTGTTTTTCTTCTTGCATAAATTATTGTAATCCAGATTATATTCCTGGGTGTCTGCGAGGGCCAGACTTGCTCAACATTTAGCACAGTCTCCACTAGATATGGGTTTGTTTAGATGTGACTACAAACTAATTCGGTTTGAAAGAGCGGTTTTCTCACCTGTTATTGTAGTAGCAAAATGAGACTTCTCTCTCATTTTCTCTTTCCGCTGCTTGCGTCTACTGAAACAAGAAGTGCATGTAAGTACAATTCCTGCACATGTGCTGCAGCGCTGGCATTAAAATGGGAGTTAGGTGCATGCATTCAGCCAGCATACCCACGGGCCACTTTATTAGATACACCTGAGTTTACAGAGAATGGTCTGAAAAAGAGAGCGGCAGTTGTGTGGACAAAAATGCCTTGTTGATGTCAGAGGAGAATGGGCAGACTGGTTCGAGATGACAGAAAGGCAACAGTAACTCAAATAACCGCTCGTTACAACCAAGGTATGCAGAATACCATCTCTGAACACACAACACATCGAACCTTGAAGCAGATGGGCTGCAGCAGCAGAAGACCCCACCAGGTGCCACTCCTGTCAGCTAAGAACCGGAAACCGAGGCTACAATTCACACAGGCTCACGGAAATTGGACAATGAAAGACTGGAAGAACGTTGCGTTTCAAATGACAGGGTCAGACTTTGGCGTAAACAACATGAAAGCATGGATCCATCCTGCCTGGTATCAATGGTCCAGGCTGGTGGTGGTGGTGTAATAGTGTGGGGGACATTTCCTTGGCACACATTGGGCCCCTTAGTACCAGTTGAGCATTGTTTAAACATGACAGCCTACCTGAGTATTGTTGCTAACCATGTCCATTAGTTTTTGACCACAGTCTACCCATCTTCTGATGGCTACTTCCAGCAGGATAATGCACCATGTCACCAAGCTCACATCATCTCAAACTGGTTTCTTGATCATGACAATGAGGTCACTGTACTCCAATGGCCCCATAGTCACCAGATCTCAATCCAATAGAGCACCTTTGGGATGCGGTGGAACGGGAGATTCACATTGTGGATGTTCAGCAGACAAATCTGCAATAACTGCGTGATGCCATCATCTCCGTATGGACAAAAACCTCTGAGGAATGTTTCCAGCACCTTGTAGAAAGTATGCCACGAAGAATGAAGGCAAAAGGGGGTCCAACCCGGTACTAGCAAGCAGTACCTAATAAAGTGGCCAGTGAGTGTATATGCAATTGGCTGCTGGAAGTATCTTGAGTATGAGCAATTACATCTCACATATTAAGGGACACTTAATCATGAATTATGGATTTCTAAACCCCAGTGGCATTCCTCTCCAATAGAAGGGACCTGGAGCCGTATAACGCACGGTTGAATTGGGAAGCGTTTTCTGGCTCCTCTTGCAGGACAAGCTCAGAGAAGTTGGTCACTCATAAGGTATAGTGAGAATGATACAACATTAACCTCTCCTACAAACTCATGAGTTTATATTCTGTTAACAATACAATGCTTTCAGAAACATGTGGTGCTTTATGTTCTACAGAAGCATAGTTGTTCTGCTGATTCTGATGGAAATTCACTTATTAAAATATTTGTTGCTTTGAGGGTGATCTGAGCATTTTATAGGGACCTGAATCATTTTAAGCAGTGGCCTTGCTTAAACAGTCCTTTCCTGTTCTCGTTTTCTGGCCTCAGCATTACCCCTTCCCTGGGCAACTCTAATCTTTTTGCTAAACTGTTTGGGCTGAAATGTTGCTTTTGCTAATGTATGTACAGTATTGTGCAATAGTTTCAGGCAGTTGTGAAAGACAAATGCTGTAAAATTAGAAAAGACATGTTAATAGTTTATTTTTATCATTTAAAAAATACAAAGTGAGTGAACCGAAAAAAAATCTAAATCAAATCAATATTCATGTGACCACCCTTTGACCTTCAACACAGCATCAATTCTTCTAGGTGCACTTGCAGAAAGTCAGGGATTTTGCAGGCATATAGTTAGGTTTATGATTAAACAATCATACCAAACCGGTGCTAATGCTCATCAATTTAATCTGTACGTTGAAACACAAACATTAACTGAAACAGAAACAGCCGTGTAAGAGGGGTAAAACTGGGTGAGGAATAGCCAAACTCACTAACAAGGTTGCTAAAGTATCAAGTCATGCCAGGGCGAAACTGAGCACAGCAACAAGACACAAGGTAGTTATACTCCATCAGCAAGGTCTCTCCCAGACAGAATCTTCAAGGCAGGGGGGTTTCCCAATGTTCTGTCCAAGCTCTTTTAAAGGAACGCAAATGTCGAATACTGTTAGACGCAGTGGTTGAGAAAGGAGACAGTGTGGCAGATAAAAAACATCATGCTTACTTCCCTTCGCAACTAGAAGTGGTGGTGTGGCCCCCACAGAGCCCTGACCTCAACGTGACTGGGATTACATGAAGAGAGAAGCAACGGAGGCTGCCTAAATCCACAGAGAACTATAAAAAAGCTAGGGCCGATTTTGCTAAGGTATTAATCACAGCAGAGAGAAAAAAAATAACATTTTAATGACATTGAGGATCTTAAGTAAAAAATTACTTTCCAGCTTTTATTGTTTTCATCAGTTTTTCTCGCTCTGAAAAAATATTGTTTGTTGGTGTGTAGCATTGATTTTTAGAGAAGAGATCGTAGAGAAGAGACCATCCTGGTCATTGTTTCTTTTATTTTAGAAAGAATTACTTTTATGTAAATGCCTTATCATAAAACTCTTTTAACCCCTTAAGGACCGGGCTCATTTTTCGTTTTCTACCCTGTGGGACCGAGGCTGTTTTGACACTTTTGTGGTGCTTGTGTTCAGGTGTAATTTTCTCCTCACCCATTTAGTGTACCCACATAAGTTATATATTGTTTTTTTCAGGACAAGATGGGCTTTCTTCAGATACCATTATTTTGATCGTATCATCTTATTTACTATAAAAAAAATAAAAAAAACATGGTGAAAAATTGAAAAAAAAGACATTTTATGACTTTTATTTGAAAAATCTTTTACTCACCTAAAAAAGCAAGTAAAAAAACTAGCTAAATAGATTCTACTACTTGTCCTGAGTTTAGAGATACCCAATGTTTTTATGTTTTTTTGCTGTTTTTTGTACGTTATAGGGCAATAAGTACAAGCAGCGTTTTATGATTTCCAAATCTTTTTTAACAAATCTGGTCAGTCTGCCTCCATCTCCTCTTTGGAACATCTTTGAAGCCGGTTAACTCAATTTAACCCATTCAAACCATATATTTTTGAAAACTAGACACCCCAGGGTATTCCAAATGCTGTTATTTTAACCCTTTCCATGCACCAATTATACAACTACACTTTGTCAAACTTTGTAATAGTAATTTTTTTTATTTTTTTTTCCACACAAATTGTACTTTAGTTATAGATATACAGGTTCTGGTATATGTCACCATCAAACAACACCCCAATGTGTGTTCAGGAACATCTCCTGAGTATAGCGATACCCCACATGCATGGGTTTGTCAGATTGTTTGGCTGGTAAAAGGCTACTTTTGGGGCATGCGTAATTCAGGTGGTCATTTGGTCATTGTGCCTCCCTCTCCTCTTTGGAATATCTTTGAAGCCGGTTAACTCAATTTAACCTATTCAAACCATATATTTTGGAAAACTAGACACCCCAGGGTATTCCGAATGCTGTTATTTTAACCCTTTCCATGCACCAATTATAGAACTACACTTTGTCAAACTTTGTAATAGTAATTTTTTTCACACAAATTGTACTTTAGTTATAGATATACAGGTTCTGGTATATGTCACTGTCAAACAACCCCCCAATATGTGTTCAGGAACATCTCCTGAGTGCAGTGATACCCGACATGCATGGGTTTGTCGGGTTGTTTCAGATTTAAAATGCCACATTTGGGAAGTGCGCTTTTTTTCTCCATTTTGGTCAGTCTGTACCTATGCCCTATCTGTGAGCTAGGCCACTCCAATTTACCCCATCAGCCATTTTTTTTATATATTAGACACCCCTTGGGTATTTGAAGTGATTTTATTTTAACTCTTTGAGATTTTTGAGAAATTTTAGCACTTGCTCAAAATAATAAACTTTATTTTTTTATTTTTTTTATTTTTTTAATACTTTTTTTATATTTTTTTTACACATTTTGCTGGTACTGGATGGTTCATCTAGTGACATCACTGCATAATTATTTTTAAATGTTAGCACATTTTTTTTTTTCCATTTTTTTTTTATTTTTTTTTATTTTTTTTTTAATATTTTACTAATCACATAGTGATTAGAAAGCTGGGCTCCATTGACTTGCATGGTTGAATGCAGTACCTGTATTCAACCAGCAAGTGGAGCCAGTTCTCTAGAGGGTCTGGAGACCCTCTAGCAAACTTTTTCTTGTTTGTTTTTTTTACAGAGCGGCGGCCATCTTACTTGATGGCGAAGATCACCGGCAGCTGCGGCTGTGACCGCTCTCCGGAGCGGTCACAGCCCACCTAAAGGTAAGTGTTTGGTGTCGCTGGATGCCTCCTGATCGAGGCATTCCAGCGACACCATTTAAGTTTAGGAGGCGATCGTTGATCGCCTCCTAAACGCTTTTAAAACGGGCGTCCGCCGCCATACAATGTATGGCGGCTGTTGACGCCCCGGGGAGGGGCCAGATATGGCCCCCGATGCCGATCTCGGCCTTGCTGAATGCCTCGACATCGAGGCATTGCAGCAAGGCCGTTTAAGCGAAGAAAGTGATCCTTGATCACTTTCTAAGCTTATTTAACTTTTTGACGGTTCAGGACCGTCAAAGGTCATTTAGTGACCTTCTTGTCATGACGGTCCTGAACCGGCAAAGGTCGCGAAGGGGTTAAATCTTTAATTTTATGTACATTTATTGAGTACTCACCTGCCCATCATCCTCTGATACTCTCTAGCCTTAGCCCTTGCCACCTGGAAGACTTCAGTGATTACGTTGCACAGAATATCGCGTGGAAGCGCCCTTTTAAAAAGGAACTCCACGGCAATGCGTCATCTTCAGAGCTACATGTTGATGTGGAGCATCGTTCCAGTCTGTCCTTATACGATCACAAACACATGCGCAAGTCCGATCACAAAATCAGAGGCCAACACCATGAGCAAATCTTCATAGTCTGCACAAGTGGGTACCCTATCTTCTAGCATGTGAAGGGTTAAACGAGGCCTTCTATATAACGAGCCTCCGCTGTGGCATGTCTGTTCCCCTCTTTGTGTATCCAGGCAACGACAGGAAGTGTATACCCAGTATTTTTTTGTTTGTAATAAATTTGATAATGTGCGTAAACACGGCCTTGTGCATGGAGCTCTCGCCTTGTAAACACAAGCGTGTGTGTTGGCGAGATATATAGCCGCGCGGTATGTAAGCAGGGCTGCTCCAGCCTTTGATAAATCGCAAGCGAGGCAGCCTGGTGTCGCCGTGCGAGCCGGAACAGTTTATCCAGAGGTGGTGCGCTGCCTGCGGGATTTATTAGTCAGGAAGTTGGGTTTCATGTTGAGGTTTCCCGTCCTCTCAGGGTGATCTGCTTTGTGTATGGAACTAGGCTTCCTATGGATGCTGCGGTATAACTTATTTATATTATGATTATACGATCTATGGCATGCAGGGTACAAAGAAAGATGTCTGCAGGTAACAAAAGTAATAAAATACTACACTGTACCGAGGCAGAGGCTCATAAGAGTTCTGCTGCCCATATCTGCAGCATGGGTTTGTTGGACGTTGCAGGGATACTGCTACTAAATACAATGTATGCCAGGCCCGCCAGGAGCCCATACAGAACTG
Source organism: Spea bombifrons (assembly GCF_027358695.1). Taxonomy (NCBI): domain Eukaryota; kingdom Metazoa; phylum Chordata; class Amphibia; order Anura; family Pelobatidae; genus Spea; species Spea bombifrons. Next base: position 10,976,636 of record NC_071092.1, on the reverse strand, counting down.
TGTGATGGAGAAGACTGGCTCCGTTCCCCGTTCTTGCATAACCCAAGGTCTGTCTCAGCCGGCTCATTCTCGCCACTGGCTGGCTTACCAACATTTGTTATTATTGGGGCTGTTATACCTTGGCATTTTCCTGACCCTGTTCTGTGCATTCATACCCCGAGGTGCTCGTAGGCTAGACTTTGATTACAGTTTTAGTACATCCGTATCATTTTAGTTAGATACTGTCGTGCAATCTTTAGAACTTGTATTTTATGCTTTCCACTTATTAGGTAGCAAAGCGGACTTTAAATAAAGTTCCCCCAGAGACAAGTAGACAGCCTGGGAATTTCTTCTATGATTAGTACAGATTTAAAATGATTATCGGACCCAGAGAAGATAGTGGAAAGAAGCCTGTGATGTCCTAGAAGTGATAACTTCCAAAATAAAAATCTATTCAACTGGAAAATGGGGGGGGGGGGGTAGCAATGATTTCAGTTCTGCACCCTTGTAATTTCTGGTAATCTTCACTGTATAAACAGACAGCACATCCCTGTGATTTAATGTATATATTTATGTTAATGGACCCCTCCCTGTCTGGCTCCTTCATCTTTTGTATAGTTTTTGTCCATCAACACATACAGACACACAGTGCATTTAACTGCGTAGTAGCGTTCAGAAGCCCCACGTATGTCAGCCCACCCTTTCCCAATCGTCTAACAATGGCAGGGCCACTTGTTATTACTATATAAACACGTGTTTGCCCTTTTCCTGTGCTGAAAGCCCTGTGATGTTTTCCTTTCCAGCCATGTAGCTAAAATAAGAAGAATCACACACATCAATATGTATAATGTATGTACAGCGTGTCCCCAGGTGATGCAGGGTCACGGCGATGTTTATGGAGACGAGCAGGGATCTCCTCTTTCTTCTGTTTAGTTATTCCACAAAGGACTCGGTGTTCCCAGTAACAGTACTGGCTGTGAAGTCGTACAATCTCATTTCTAACTGGTCTTCTCAAAGACCAAAAATGTACGGCCAGTGACAGAATCTAGTGTTTCTCATCAAATCTTGTGGGTTTTTTTTCATTAGCCGTCTTTTGTATTTCAGAGCAGGGGGACGTTTGTTGGGTTTGTCTTCATCCATGCGTTTATGGTCCGTGGACCACCTTCGTTGCATGTCATTGCTTAGCTTGCAGCCAATCACATAACAGTATTTTAAAAGTTGATTTTAATGTAGTATTTATGTGTTTTCCTTTCGCCATAAGAATCCCTTAAAAGGGTTGTGTGGTGGTCACATCTTATTTCTAGGGCGTCACTCGCCTGAATCACAGGACTCTCACCCTCTCCCGCACCGCATCTTACGTCTCTTCCTCCAGCGCTGGGTGTGCCTCAGGAAAGACCTCCGCTTCCTGCATTCGACTGTGGTGTTAACCCTTCATCTGTCATGCACGTGCTTTCAGTGCTGGGGGGGATTAGCAACCCCCAATGTTTTAGAACTGTTGGTACAAGATTTATATACAAAGTGACTTCAAATACAGAGCCGCTTATAAACTCTGATACAGTAATAAATCTCAACCGTAAAAGTTATTGCGCTAGCGCCATAAAGTTGATCACAGTCTTATATGAAAACGTTCTCTCTGTTGCCGTCTTCTGTCACTTCAGCGATCAATCTGATTTCTGTCTGTTAAATAAAAGAATAAGGAAGAACCTGCCAAGAGGTTCATGGGGTCAGTCTTGTTTGGCCCCTGGATTTGGAGTCAAGATTATAGTTATTGGATCTTCATCCAAGATGTAAAGGCTGGGCATCCTCTGTTCATATAAACAACTGTAGCTACGTGTCTGTAGTTCTTTACAGTGGGTTAGCCACGGCTCCGGCAGACGTGCTGATTTCTTCCTGTGGCATCTGACGTTATTTCCTACAGAAACCCCGATGCAAACGTTATAATCTCTAATTTGCCGTCTGTGATTTCCTAGCCTGCCAGCGGTACCCGCTGGGTTCAATGCTGGAACCGGCTGCCGGGGAGGCATGGGTGGGTGTAAGTAAATTGGCAATGATTTAACGCATGCACTCAAGTGCTGGCAAAAAAAAAAATGGAGTAAATGAGGGGGGGGGGCAAATATTGGCTTCCCCGCACCTGCCAGGGAATTGTTACCGTAATGTAAACCAATTTTTTTGGTAATAAAAATATGAATCAAATTCAATCTTTAGATTTGCTATTTTGGCTCTTCTCTTTGTTAATCTCCCAGCATTTCATACCGTTGCCATGGAGATGAGTCATCGGGTTCGCTGCTGTGGAAGAATGCACTGGGAGAGCATACACGTTCCCATTCAATGCTCGTGTGTGGGTGCTAACCTGGCGTTCCTGACTCACTGGGGCTGATACGATGAACCAGTGATGCCAAGAAAAGTGTCCTGTTTGTCAGGGACTGAAATAATTGGGCGTCTGTCTCTTTAAATGTGATTGACTTTAGCCGCACCGCATCAGAAGCACCCCACGGAACGTACACGCTGCGGATTGAGAGACGCCACGAGCGTTATTCTGCAGTGATTTCTCTTCCTTTCCCCCTTTGCCGTGTTTGTCATCTCCAGGATAGGAAATTTCCATGAGTCTGTGTCTAGCTTGCTTTAAAAAAAAATAGGACAAGTAGAAGAATTCTGCCGTTCTGTATTTATGACGCTAGGTGTTCCAGCAATCCGGGTTTCTCCTGTGGACATCGGTGGCATTTTTTCCAGTTCTGTCTAAATTTAATGTCTGCTTATATTCAAGTAACCGCCGCTGTAACGCGAAGCCCTGATGGCAGGCTGCCACGGCTCACATTGTACAGTATTTTGGAACGTAAAATTAGACGTTTTCTGTCTTTATGATAATCTCGCGTTTCAGAAAAAGTTTGGCCAGGATTTGAAGATTGAAATGGCGCAGCTCTGTAATTTACATTACATCACAGGCAAAGCGCTGGCCAGCAGTATGTGGGAAATATCCCGTGTAAGGGAGCCATGTATTTAGTTATACATCACACAGAGTACAGGGCGGATTAGGGTTGTCTCTTTACATCGGAAAGGTAGATTTAAAGGGACAGTCTAATGTCCAAGAATGTAAAGAATGGGAGTACTTTTAATATGCGTTCTGCCAAAACAGGGGAAAAATGAATTTAAAGCTCTTGGCGACCCCGAAGAGGCTGTCCTGAAGCAGCAGCTGCCCTTCTCCTCCATGATCTCGCTATTCTTGTCACTGATTGGCTGCTAGAAACAGCCAGTAAGTGGCAGGAAAGTGCCCCCATTGAATTTAATGGCTGTACTTTCCACACCTGTGCACTGGGGTCTTAATAGACCCCCGCATGCTGCGTTCCCTGAGCAAGCGCTGGAGATGGAGGCGAGTTTATCCGTCCTGAACACATCTCCTGCACAGCATTATTAGTGGGTGTGTTTTAACGTCCTTTTCACCGTATGTTGTGATTATTCCTCCCCATTGTTATCTGCTCCTCTTATGTTGGGTTTTCCATAATCTGTAGATTTTGGCAATTCTGCATTCAAATAATTTTTTGTAACCATTAATCTACACTGATTAAAATTCAAAAAGCACAAGCTAAAGATTTAGTTCAGTTGTTTTAAGTGTTTGAATGTGGCTGGGGTCTTGTGAGTCTGGCCCCTTCTTTTTGCGGCATGTCAGAGTAAGAAGGTGATTAGGGCAGTAGATGCGGGGTAGATCTTGGCTCGGGCGTACCGGGGGCACGACGTACAGCTGGCACTACCCCTCGATTGGCTTATTGTGGGTGAGATAATGTTCCAGGATAAAGAGTTTTGCGATACACAGGAGATCAGATTAGAGCAGATTATATGGTAACAAGCGGCTAATCATGCTGGGTAAAAAGCGCATTTATACTCATCGGGGGCAATATGCAGATGGTCAGAGAAACTGGCACTATCTGCACACAAAGCTCTCTGTATTATATGTGTTTAGCCTGGGAATTGGAGCAAGTGGCCCGTTTATAACAGAGCACTAATTTAGAGGTTGCCGCAGATGGCTCTGCCATCCCAAAATATATATTTCTAAATATATATATATTTAAATGGAGTTGGACAAAACTGGAGAAAGGCAGAGCATATTATAAGCAAGTTTAACTTTTTTTTTAACCCACTAAAATGTATCCATAGAGACCCATAAAAAAAATAAATACGTTAATAATAATAATTTAAAAAATAAATAAAATAGGTGCCGGCAGTAAAATATTTTAAGCCATTGCTACCAGAATGCTTGTTTTTTAATGTTTTTTTAAATTAATTTAGAATGTGATGAAGCAGTGAATCGATTCTCCATAGAGCGGGAAATAGTAAATATTTAGGTGCTGCCTAGCATCTGTTCACATGGCACATGGTTTGCAGTTTTTGGGGTGGGTGTCATACATCACCTGGTTGTATGTATTTTGTATACTGCTGCTCAGGCCTCCACTGATGTGCGTCGGTAGTGGATATGTGAGCTGAAAACTGGCGTTGTTGGCTTCTGGTGGACTGTAGGAGCAAATGGTCGGCGGACACAAAGTGTTTATTGTGCTTCGGGCAGGGCCGGTTGTGATGTGGACCCTTTGCAGCTGTCTCTGTGTGTATGTGTGAAGCAAGCAGTGTTGGACCCGGTGTGAACAATTGGCCAGAAAAGCAGTATTGAGTGTAGCTCCCGCTAGTCTATGCACTGCGCTGTATATCTATACGGACCCAAAACTGCATAACATGTATGTGCGTGATGAGTGGAGCTTTTGTACCTCTTCATACACCAAAACCACTCCAACTACAATACGTTCAGTGCAGCCGCACCCTCTGCCAGCAGTACATGCGGTTAAAGCTCTCAGCCTTTGCATGTCGTCTGTTTTCTTGCTTTGAATAACTTCACAGAGCTGGAACTTTTCGGACAGTCAGCTGCTTTTAATTAATCCTAAGCCTCTCCTGCTTTCCCTGCTGCAAGACAATCAAGGAGAGGACCTTCGCTCTGTCTGTCCGATCACGTCTTCCTCTCCGCTTCTTTGATATCCGTACACATGGATGCCCTTCTGTTTAGCCACGTAGGCATGAAATAGTTAAATGCGCCCTTATGATTGTCAGTCCCCTAAATTCTACATAAAATTGGTGGCTGAGGCTCACCGGTCCTGTCTTGCTCACTCGGCCTATTTACTTAAGAGGGAGTTTGCAGAAGAGTTGCAGTTTCATCTCACTGGCCCTGTATAAAGCATGTTTTGAGTCAGGGAGATTTCATGAAAGCCCCTTCACTGATTGAACTATGCATTATGCAGGGCCAGCTCAGCTTCTGATAGAGAACTTTGCCAGGAATGACCGTTTATAATACAGAGTGAATTCAAGGAGTTGATCTGCAGACTCCATCGTTAATGGCATGTAATACTCTGATATTACTGGTACTGGTTTGGGTGTTTCTGTTTCTTGTAGTACCTGATGTGCAGAGGGTTGAAATCATTCTTTAAGCTTTGCGACTCGGAAGCCTGTATCGTGAGAAGTCATGGGTGGGATGCACACGTGCTTCGCTCGCGTCCTGTCTTCGCTCGCGTCCTGTCTTCGCTCGCGTCCTGTCTTCCTGTCTTCGCTTGTGCGGTGATCACTGTATGCAGGGCATAGGATGTGTGTTTGAAAAAAAAATGCTTGTGTGGAAGGTCGATTATAACTAGATGTTTTTATGTCTCATCAGGTGCGGGGGAGTCTGGAAAGAGTACCATCGTCAAACAGATGAAGTAAGCACTCCGTATATATATATATTTATATTTGTAGTCTCACATAGAACTCCATTATGGGGAATGCAGGTTTATAAACGGAATAGAAATAACGTGACCGTTCTTTTAAAAAGACAATCCCAGGGCCCAGAAAAACTGTATATGGGAAGTCGGGGTTGACGAATATTTGTTCCGTCTCGGGGGGGGGGGGGGCACTTGGGTTCCGTCACATCTGTGAGAGGAAGCTCTATCCTCTATGGTGCCAGATTACTAACCCGGCTCTCTCCCACCAGGATCATACATGAGGACGGGTATTCAGAAGAGGAGTGCCGGCAGTACCGCGCCGTGGTATACAGCAACACCATTCAGTCCATCATGGCAATTATCAAGGCTATGGGGAACCTGAAGATAGATTTTGGAGATGCTGCCCGAGCGGTATGTGTCTGGTATTGATCCGTATTGTATATATGTGGGTCGGGGCCTGAGTTTCATCTACTCAGCTAAAGACATGTATCATTAATATCGCTTTTGATAATAAACAATAGAAATTATTTTTTCATCTACGCTTGAAATCACATTATTTTTTTTTAGCGCTAATATGTACGCTTGACAAAGAGTCAGAAGCTCACATGATGCCACTTGGTTGATCTATCCGCACACCACGTAAAGCTGCAGCGTCCCGTCCCCCCTATGCTTTCAAGCTGTCGATGTATAACTCCAGCGTGAGCGGTCTGAGTATCATGGAGATAATTAGCAGGTGGAACATCAGTCACAGAGGGGCTGCGTAATCTAATTAGGAGCAGAATCCTGGGAGCCGGGGACCTTGTTAAGCGCTGACCTTGTTAAATTCCTCCCTGGGGATGTTTAGCTCCATCTCATCTGATCTCCCCTGATATTAATGGTCTTTAACCCGCTAAACACGAATGACAGATATCAGCTATTAACCCTTTACTATTTCATTTACGGAAACATTGATGTGCCTAAAAATCCTACCATGTATTTCACGCGAAAATGTTTATTTAGAGATTCTGTTACTAAAAGAGGGTAAAATATAGTTACTGGTTTTCTCAGGCTGCCTGCAAAAGGCAAGAATGTTTGCCTGCTCAATTACAATTTCTGATTTTGCTGCCTTCCAAGTTGCTTCTTGTATAGAAGAAAAAAAATGACCTCTTCTTATCTAAACAATTAAAGCTGATGTCTGTTTTCACAAAGTCCATTTTTTATTATTCAGCGTGCTTAATGAATCTATTAACATAAGAGATATGTATTAGAATTCCTAATGCATGCATCTTATTCTCGGGATTTGCATTGTTATTCCTCCCTATGATGGTTTGCTGCTCTATTAAGTTCCGAATCCATTATGGTGGAAGCTGTTTGGTTATCTTTGTCCGCTGACTGGGAACACGTCAGGATTGAAAGTAGTGATATGGGAACCCTGGACTGGTCTTTGTGGTGTCGTTTCTCCAATGCATTCTGATATTCTCCTCTCCGCTCATTGTCATCTTTTATTGTACTCCGTCCATTCCCCCATTGTCCTTAGATCCAGTCATTGACCCCATGCTTCCACATCCTTCCCCTTTCCCCACTCAGGATGACGCCAGACAGCTGTTCGCGCTGTCCTGCACAGCTGAAGAGCAGGGCATACTGCCGGATGACTTGGCCGGAGTGATTAGAAGACTATGGGCAGACCAAGGAGTGCAGGCCTGTTTTAATCGATCCAGGGAGTACCAGCTCAATGACTCTGCTGCATAGTAAGTGCGCTGGATGCATTGCATGCGTTTGCACGCTGCTTGTTTCTGGGCTCTCGTTCGGCTGGGGCGTAATGTCTGTCGGTGTCCTCCTGATAAGCCCTTCTGTCTTTCCACCTAAATAAACCTTTGCTTAGCAACTGGTCATATACCGAGGGGGTCACACAGCCTTTTTTCAAGCACACCCATCAGTATCATCTCTTGAGCACATGTCGTAGTACAGGGGTGTCCAACCTGCGACCCTCCGGGTGCTGCAGGACTACATTTCCCATAATGCTCCTTCACCTCAATGGCTGGCAGAGGAGTATGGGAGATGTAGTCCTGCAGCAGCTGGAGGGCCACTGGTTGGACACCCTTGGCGTAGTACCTCCAACAAATTGGCAAATAGTAACACAGATGACGATCACGCAACCGTCTCCCTTTTCCTGGCTCTATAGCATAGACCGCATGGTATGAAAACAGCGCCATCTATTGGTCGCCATCTATTGTATATATGTGGCTCGGGGGCTGAGTTTCATCTACTTAGCTAAAGACATGTATCATTAATATCGCTTTTGATGATAAACAATAGAAATTATTTTTTCATCTATGCTTGAAATCACATTAGTCTCTTTTTAGCACTAATATGTACACTTGACAAAGAGTCAGAAGCTCACATGATGACTTATCTCTACTGCCCCGTCTCTACATTTGTATACTGCCATATTTTTAACCCCATGTTGGCTGGTCCTTTACCTAATCCTATCCTTGTCAGCATTAGTGTTTTGTATTTGGCAATAAATTGCTTCATATATTTTAACCGCACTGATATGTTGGCAGTCTGAAGTCTGGCTTTAAACAAATAATCCACGCTGTGATCATTTGATTCCAGACCAAGGACATTTTGCAGACCACCTCATCAGAGTTTTTCTGTTGAACCCGTGCCCTCGCAGGTGCGCAGGTGTGAAAGCGAGATGGCAGGGAGCGGTGACGATATTAAAATATGGATTTGCATGTAGTGTATTCCTGGATGCAAATTCACTGCGGGGTTTTCTCAGCTCCCACATGCTTTCCATTGACCCTTAATTGATCTTAACCCCATACCGCTTGCTGTTTTTTGTGGAGGTTTGTGATAATCCTTTCGTTACAAAACACCAAAGCTTGGGATGTAGCAGTGGCAACCACTAGATACCCCAGATGTTAATGAACTACAATCCCCATGATCCTCCATAAAGAGACGCAGGCTGCGTACCTTGCCATGGCTGGTGATGGTTCATGTGGGTAATATTACTCCTTTTGCCCAACCTGATTGGTATAATTGTGCTTAGCATCTCATCAGCACTATATATTTAACCCCTCTAATGCCGGTTCCATAGTCCCCGTCCAGCTGAAGACTCGTCATTGTGGTAATGTTTCTATGTAAAGCAGATCTTTGCATGGACAGCTGTTTGGGAGCTCGGTGTAACCAGATCATCCAGTGTCTTATGTTTCTAAATTGTTCCAAAACAAAAGCCAGGGCAGAAAATGCAAATTCTTTCTCCCGGCTCCATCACCTCCCATGTATCCTCTGTGTGCAAAATAAATAGCATGTGGCAGTAAAGAAAAACCTAGTCGTCCAGGGTTTTCTCACATGTTCGGAATGGGTATACCATACTCGGTACATACAGATGTTTCATTATAGGCAATACAAACTCCAACCGCACCGACGATAAGCTATTACTTGGTCCATAAAGACTATATTGGATGTCTAATGCGACTTTTAATGGCTGTTCTTTCATCTACGTTGGCCTTAATCCGCTCGCAGGTGCTGATGGTTCTGGTAAACTGGGTGAAAGCTGTAGCATCGCATGGTACCAGGGGATGAGTGGCAGGCGCCGTGTACAGACCCGATTAATGGCTTAGACAAAACAAACCCAATACTGATCCCGGTATCTTGCAAACCTTATCACGCTCCAGATATTCTCCAGGAGTTTGGATCTGGTCTACACAATGGCGTTAAAGTTACATGGGAACAAACAGGCTGCTGTTCCTAGGCATAAAGCCCATCTTTACCATCCCACAGTATACGTGTTGTATAGCATAAACCTCATCATATGCTGCTCCGTAGTTATATTATTGCTGTATTATTTTAACTCCAAATAGAATTCTAATTCCTTGTGAAGATGGAGTCCCCATGGCCTTGTTTGCAGCTTCCCCCTAGGGGTTTAGTCTGCTAAGTATCTGTGTACGATAATCTATTTTTCCTCTCGCCATCATTCTATTCCTCCAGCAGCTGCATAATTGGCTCATTAGAGCCCCAAACCAGGGTAAATCAGTATTAATTAGCAGGGTGGTAAGTGACGACCTCCGTGGGGGTTTAATTGTTCGTACTCATCGGTTTCCCCCACGAGACCCGAGCAAGTCAGGACCCAGAATGCACGTCTCTTTCCGACGAGCCTTGTGCTCCCTGGGACAGGGACAGGGCCTTGTTAGCAAGTAATGAGCTGATGCACATTGATTTAATTGTTTATAAGTGTTTAAGCCCCGGTTACGTTTGTCACCGTTGCCTAAATCTGCACACGTGTGCTAGAAAATCTGGGATTCCCAATGAGAAAAATACATAAAATTAAAAATATATACAATTTAAAAGGTATTTAAGTAGGAGAATACCTTCTATGGGACTCATAATGCTATAAGGGTAACCTAACCCCCTCTCCTATTTATTACACAGCGTCATTCATGGGTACAGGGCCGGCCCTACAATGGAGCCGACTGGGGCAATTGCCCCAGGCGGCACTTTTGAAGAGGCGGCACTTCGCCGCCCCAAGCGCTTTTTTTTTAAGCGGAGGAGAGAGAGGGGCGCCGAGTGGTTTTCGCTTACCCGCTCCGCGCCCCTCTCTCCTCTGCGGCGAGTCTCCGTGCTCTGCCACGGTGCCGGCTTGTAATGCTGAGCGCCGGAAGTGACGTCAATTTACGGCGCTCAGCATTACAAGCCGGCACCGTGGCAGAGCAGGGAGACTCGCCGCAGGACTGTTAAAAGGTAAGTACCGGGGGGGGGGGTTAGGGTAGATAATGGCGTTGGCGAAGTTTAAAATGCTGCCCCCACGGCGTTGGCGTGGGGGGGGCATCATTTTAAACTTCGCCCCAGGCGGCATTAAGTCTTGGGCCGGCCCTGCATGGGTAGTAAGTAATGTGGTCCATGTAAGTTTATTTTATTACCCAGACCATTAGTCTCTTGTACTTGGAACCTAATGCTTTTGCAAAAACTGCAATATATCTGAAAAGTATCTGTTTTGGTTAATTTTAGGTAATAGTTCTCATATTGATAAGGTACCCTTTTTAAGCTCTGCCTTTATTGTAAAAAAAAAATGAATAAAAAAAACCTAAAAAAAAAACAAACAATACAAAATACCGTAGAGGTTTGATTTCATTTCTGTTTTCAATTACACCCCCGCCGTCCGAGCAAATCATTGATTGGACATGGAAATGATCTTATGAAATTTCTGAAAACGGCTGACCTAGGCTGCCATATTTGTAACGTTTTTAATTCCTCCCCATCTGCAGTTATCTCAATGATCTGGAGAGAATTGCACGGTCAGACTATGTTCCGACCCAGCAGGACGTTCTTAGGACGCGAGTGAAAACTACAGGCATCGTCGAGACGCATTTCACCTTTAAAGATCTGCATTTCAAGTAAGTTTCCCGTGTTATGTCTATCGTCTGGTCTAGGTGCGCGCGAGCGTGTCGCCAAACCACGGGGACCTGATGCTGGTTTCTGTTGGGTGCTACATACTTATGACCAAGTTCTGCCAGAACACCCTGATGTGAACATACCAGGTGGTAGATTCTTTAATTGTGAGCTAGAGCGGAGGTGTCCAACCTGCGGCCCTCCAGCTGCTGCAGGACTACATCTCCCATGATGCTCTTTCAGCTAAGGGGCTGGCTGAGGCGGATGGGAGATGTAGTCCTGCAGCAGCTGGAGGGCTCCCTCCATGTCCCGACGTGGCATCAATAGGCCTACTTTCCACACACAGTGTTAGCCGATCGGCAGCTGGTTAGCGGTAAGTATATCATGTATCCGGAGATATGCTTGGCCAAACGATCTCCTGCATGGGAAAAAAAAGCTTGTGGGCAGGAGAAGGGGGCAAATGCATGATGGCCAGAGAGCGTAATATCGAGCTGATGTTGTCAAACCACTTCACACGTTATTTGGAGTATGTGCCTTGAAACCCGTTACCTGACCAACTTGGCTACTTAGAAGTGATCCAGACCGCACTGTAAGTTTGGGTGAGAAATGAAAATAAATAGAACACTCTTGTTTAAAAAATATTTAGGAGGAAAACCAGCCCAGTTGGCGATAGTTTGCTCGTTGTTGCCATGTTTGGGAAGTGTTTACATACTTCTGTTTTTTTGTTTATTGTGAGATGGACCAGCAGAAGGCTGTAGGAACGGGAGAGTTTATTCTCCCTGCAGGATAATCCTCTCCAGTTTATCTCTGTTGATTCAATCTCTCTCTGTTTGGAAAACTTATCTGTCCGCAGAACACACAAAAAAGCCCAAACCATCCAAAAATACGGACCCACCTATGTTTTAATTTAACTCTTAACTAAAATATTTTAGTTGTCTAAAGAGGAGGCGCTCCCGGCCCGCTGGTTTTGGCTCCAGTATGGATGTACCATGGAGATCCTCGTTGTGTTCTCTCATTGTTGGGAGTAATGCCCGACGCGAGAGACTGAATTAGTATATTCTGGAACTCTTTGGCTTTCAGTGGCTTTTTATTTAAGTAGCTGACTGCCTCAAACATGACGTGCGTTCTAACCGCATATGCCTGTGCTGGAGAGATCACGTTGCTGCAGTGATGTCTTTATCGGTTGTGTACAGGGGCTGACACACAAGTCACAACACACGCTAAAAATGAAATCTGCCTGTTGGAGATCTCATTGCGTCCACGGATGCACATCTGTTGTCAATTACATCGCCGTCTCCTCCGTATACCGCATATTAAGGCTTTGAAATGCTGTGCAGGGAAATTAAACGTTTGGCTCTAGCAATGACTACACTGAGTTAGTGAAGAAAAGACAGAATAAAGCTGCCACAAACTGTTTATTACTGGAAAATAAAGCAGATTTTATGTCAGAATTCTCAAATATATAGATTTAATGTCCTTTAAAGAAGCATACTATGAAATGCAACCTACACACAGCCAAACTATCTCAAACTATTCAATCACACTGTCATCAGCTAGAGTGACGGACACTCAGCTCACTAATCGTCATCAGCCAGAGTGACCACTCAACCCCACACTCACTACTCACTGACTAATCATAATGACCGTTCTCAGCCATGTTGACGTACACTCATGCATACACACCATGGTGAGTCAAACTAGCATTGTGTACAATGAGGGCTAAGTATGTTGTGCAAAGCTGACACCTGCAGCAGGGTAAATATTCAGGTGAGGGACAACCGCGAAGGTAGAGACCGGGTGATGAATTGCCTGTTATCTTTTTATTTTAGGATGTTTGATGTTGGTGGCCAGCGATCTGAAAGAAAGAAGTGGATTCACTGCTTCGAGGGTGTGACAGCCATCATTTTCTGTGTGGCGCTCAGTGCCTATGATCTGGTGCTGGCAGAAGATGAGGAGATGGTGAGTAACGGAAACGATGTCCGTTGCGTAGAAACATAGAATTGGATGGAAGAACTATTCCCTCCATCTAGTCTGTCCAGATCTCAAAACTGTGGTACTTGTGTTTGACAACCCATGCATGGTTGGGTTCCATCTCTCTATTTACGTCTACCGCTTTTTCTGGAAGGTTCCATCTCTGTGAATTGCAGCTTCTTGCGTTACATCTATGTTATGTCATCTACTGAATGTCAAGCATATGACTTGTTTATAACATTTCTCCTCCTTTTGAAATAAACATCCCTTGTGTACTTTGTTGAATCCCTTTATGGCAAGTCTCGGCAAAACCCAGGTCACCGGGGAGAGAATTGCTTCCCGGCGCCTGCTGGACACAAGAAGCGGCTCTGTACAGGGAGCAGGGCAGGGGTTCAGCAATGTCACGTGATGCTGCAGTATAGCATGGCCGCTCCTGTATGTTCAGGGGCTTGCTTGACCCCCTTCATAAATGCTTTATATATGCACTCTTTGCCCCAGTTTCTTTGGTTATTTGGCATCTGGTGAGAGATAACTGGGGGATTCTAATGTCTTCCATTGCAGCTAGTAGAGTATATCTTAAAAACTTCCCCAGCACACCATGCTTGGGTTATAGTGTTTGTCTTTGCACCACCAGGTAGCCATTGGCTGTGAACAAATGTCCCTTTGAGCATTAATGCATCTTTCTGCTCATGTAGAAGCCCACTAAAGTGTATCTTGTTTTCTAATATACCACGGAGAGTCTACTGTGTTATGGACCTTGGTTGGTTACAGTGTTCAGATTTTACTGTACAGCCGAGGCCATTAATGCTGACAGTTCTACATGTTCCTGAACCCTTTTGCTGTCTCTTTTTCACAGAACCGCATGCATGAGAGCATGAAGCTATTTGACAGCATCTGCAACAACAAATGGTTCACAGAGACATCCATTATCCTCTTCCTCAACAAGAAGGACCTGTTTGAGGAGAAGATCACACACAGCCCCCTCACCATCTGCTTCCCAGAATACACAGGTACACTTCCTTTTTTTAGAGACCTCTTACCTTAGGTTGTCTAGGCCCTGGACTCTCTCATCCTCGTCTTGTTTTACTTTGGTAGCTAATTGAAATGGATAAAGATGTATTTATCAAACAGAAGATGGAGTCCATCGTCAAAGTTTATACTTTTCATTTGGCCGATGTAAAGTCACATAAGACCTTGTGGTCTCTTCTTCATATGTAAGAAGAGCTTCTTGCTAGCTTCGTTCCTCTTGTGTATGTTCCCTTCCACTGCCCTCGTTTGTTCCTGTGGTGTGTATATATATATATATATATATACTGTATTTTCTGTACTTCTTTGTTACATGTTGTGTTGTTTTCTTTTCTAACAAGTTCCTGTAGTTTCATTCGATAGTCTTTCCATTAGCCAATTTGTCCCCTTTAACCAGAGCTTCTTGTTCTCTTCCCCACCCAGGTGCTAATCAGTACGATGAAGCAGCCAGTTACATCCAGAGTAAATTCGAGGACCTGAACAAGAGGCGCGATACAAAAGAGATTTACACACATTTCACGTGTGCGACTGACACAAAGAACGTACAGTTTGTGTTTGACGCAGTGACAGATGTGATCATCAAAAACAACCTTAAGGACTGTGGTTTATTCTGAGTCCGAGGTGAGGGAAAGAATATATAATAACGTCAACAGAAGAAAGTAACATCGCTATTAATACATTGTATATATTGCACTCCAGAATGTTAAGTTACTAAGCATTAGCAGTTCTTTCCTCTCAAGGTTTTATAAAAAACAAAAACAAACACAACACAAAGCTTTTTACAGTTCTATGGCAACATCCTATCAGTGCCTGCTTTTGCATATGACTGCTGTTTTACATGAATTTCGGTGGAGTGTTTGGACGTTTACTAGGAGGAATGATGCTTCTAATGCTGCGTTTAGTTACAAGCATTACATTAAGCAGAACGCCACCTTTAATGCATTGTGTGTTCTACAATAGTTACAAAATCAATGTAATTCTAAATTGGATGCTTACCGGGTGATTTCTTTTTCTTTTTCAGGGTTGTGTGTGTCAATGCTGTCTGTGGATTGGGGGATTTTACCCTTCTGGATTTTACAGTTTTTATCCCGAGTTTGTTGCATTTTGTAATTAACCCTTCCTCTGCTGGATTGAAGTCTGCCGAGCAGAGCCATACACTATGCAAGGCTGTGCTTCGGAGTCCATGCTTGGCAGCGATTGGTTGTAAACTTTTTTTTTTTTTTTTTTATTATTATTTTTTTTTTTTTTTACAAGGGGCCTTCTGCTCTTCAGTTTAACCCTTCTGGCACCTCTAGCCTCACAGCTAGCCTAAAACACTCCTTAGTAGGCTTGGTTAGGGAAATGTTTTGGAACCTGAACATGCCGCAGCCTCTCCCATTCCATGATGGCCTTGAAGATTTGAATACTGTACATTTTGAAGCACTAAAGCCATTGACCCAACAGTGGAGCTATCTGCGTTTAGGGGTTTAAAATTAACGTCCTTGGTTACATGGACAGATATGAGCAGGCCAGAAAACTGCAAGCCCAAGCAAAGGTTTAGCCAGTTTCCTGCCATGGGCATGGAATAGGTTATCTTAATGGCTGTTACTTGGGCTTTCAGCATTCCAGTCTGGCACTGAAGAGGTTAAATAGTTTATCCATGTAGTCTCTGCTTGTAAAACACTGTACTGTGTGTTAACTATTTTTCTAAGAAGGTCCAGTGCACTCACCTGTGGCCTCTTTTAGTGGAGGGGTTAACGTACATTCCGGCACCACTGCTATATTGTAGAGCGTGCACTTCCAGCCATGAAGGGTTTAACCCCAACACGCAAACTCACATTCCTTTTTAAGGTGTCATAACAAAAAAAAAAAAAACATGGGAAAAAAATAAAAATGAGAAACTAGAATATTTTAGCTGGGGAGGAATAACCTCTACTGTTGTGGGGGTGATTTTATATAGGGTGTCTCCCCAGGGAGGAATCTACCAGTAGCTTTTGTGCCTTCAGCTGTTCTGTGTGTTCTTTTTTTTTTTTTTTTTTTTTTTTTTTTTTTTTTAAATATTTTATTTTTATCTTAATAAATATTGTAACTTTAGCTCAGCACACAACAGGATAATATTAGTAGCTGCCTCTTGCTCCTTGTTACTTTCTTTCCTTCTATTCCTTGCCGTCTGTCGTCTTATATACAGTTCTCCTGCTCCTTTTCGTTTCATTTCATGCCGTCCTCCCTTCCCACAGATGGGACCTTCTTTACTACATCCCATCAAATGCTGGGGGACACATTTCCTACTTCAGCACAGATGGCCCGATCCCAATGCCTGATATTATGACTATTGTGTATAAGCAGGGATATCCTTAATTCGGAGCCATAGCAGTGGAGTCCGGACTATTGTCCCTCTGTCTTGAGATAAACACTCAGTTTGACAAATAGTTTCTTTATGAATACTGTATCTCTAAAAAAGAGAAGAAGTGAGAGATGGACAGTGTGGTAGTCGGGGACATGAGTTAAAGGGCTGCGGTATGTTTTTGAGGCAGCGACGAAGAAGCGTAACTCAGATGCAAGCATTGCACTAAATAATTGCAAAGCATGACAATATTCATAACATAATGGCAAGCAAGTGTAGAGATCAAGAGGTTTTTTAATGTGCTAGTTCACTGATCTCATGACCTTACCATATGACCCCCTATAGAAAAATTTATTATATTCCAATGTAGACTTTTTATGGGCTTCTGGATCAGTCTTTTGATGTTCAGAACTCAAGACTGTTCTGAGGGTAATGAGACAAAAATGTACCTCGATCTGTTATTTAATTTGCCGTTCTTCTAGCAAAGTTTATTTTTTTAAAGTGCTTACTAATGCCGCATATGCGTGGAAGCAGTGTGGGTGAGAGCGGCATACTGAGCTGTTATACCTGAACAGTTGCTGTAGAAAATTTTGTGGGAAGGGAAGTTGCCAAGACATGGATGAGGAGAGAGGAGGACTGCCTAATGTACATTGCTTTTTACTCCCTGCAGGATCTGTACCGCGTCTCATTCTTCACAGTTGTCTTGATCTTTTTTTTTTCCTTCTGAAATTGTTCACAGAGTTTTAAATAATAAAATGTAGAAAGTAATCCTTGTCTCTATTCATATTGTTTTCCACCAAATTCTGGAATAATAATTATTGGATAATCAAGAAGTTAATTTGAAAGCAATTAACAGGTATTGGGTATGGTGAGACAAATTGAGACAGCAATGTGAAGGTAAACTACACAAATCATCATATTAACCATAGGTGTCCTAATTATTTAGGTAGGCAGAGCTGCTAAGATGTTATCAAGAACATGAAAAGGCTTATATTATCCATAGTCAGATGGTTTGCTTAGCTGAAATGGACCATACCATTCTTCAAGATGGTTCGAAGGAGTTACTTATATAATGATACACATGCCATGCAAGTAGGCATATGCATATCAAAGGCTCAACTTCTCGAACCCTCTTTGCTACATCTGTTGCAACGTTCTAGAAAAAAGACAGTTTAATTACAGAATTTTTCAGTTTCGTTATTAAGTAGGAAATGTTTTTATCCCATTAAGATTACCTTTCCGTGTTCATTCACTCCTTGATAAAGGAGAAGCTACAAGTAAAAAAAACAAACTTGTAGTTGAAAAGGCTTAAGTTTATTTACAGCTCCAAATGCAATTGCATTATTCCCTGGATCATGATCCCCATTGGGAAATCTAATTGCTCTAACAAAGTATATATCTGGGGTTTACAAGTGCAACCTCGGTGCGTAATTGATTCCACAACGTACTGCCTTTCCTTTTAAACAGATACTTTACTATGCTAAGGTCACTTTCTGAAAGCTCTTTGGTATTGTAGCTTTGTTTATCGGTAAATAATGGAATTTCAAAAGAATTGTTAAGACCTCTGAACCCTTCCCAGGTTTTCAGCGTGTTACCAGGTGAGCTCTCTATCTATAGCTAATGTGCCTCTTACTTGGAGACCCAGTCGGTGGTTACATAGGTTGAAAGAAAGCAAGTCCTTCAGGTTCAGCCTTTCCTTAGTACTCTTATCTGTTGATCCAGAAGAAGATAAAGCAAAACCAAACCTGGCATTATCCAAAGAAGCAAAAATAATCCTCAACGCTACATACGATAAAGTGAAATTGTTGTAAGGCATTCAACTTTTATTGAAAGTAGCCACTGAATCCACAAAAACCATCCCGTTTGATTGCATTAGACATCTTAACAGCCCTGGGTGTAATAAAAGAAAACACGCCTTTCCCAGACCCTTAGAGGAAGCCCCTGTTGTGTAAATGCAATTCTGAGTAAATCCATCCCCAGTTAGGTTTTTATGTTGTCCTTGAGCATACTTGGATATGGGAACCATTTCAATAAATTAGACCCCTTTCCTCCAGAGTAAACAAGCCCAATTTGCAAATTCTTCAAATACCCATCTCTAAACCCTTTACGGTATCAGCCTATTTTATGAACTGGTTCCCACATTTGCGCAGTATATTCAATGTATGGCCTTAACAATAGTATATAAAGTGGAAATGTTGTACACTTACTACCTTTCTGAAAACATTGGTTGCTTAAGCAGCAACTTGCCGAGAGACTGCCCTGCAGGAAACTCGCTGACCCCCCTCCATGGTTGCTTTTCCGCATCAATGTTGATTTTTACATTTAGCAAGCTCTACCTCTAGCGGGTAACTCTACTGAATAATTTCCCCAACTGGGAAATGTTCTATCAACAGCTACTTTGTATTATGTCTCTCAACCAGTTCTGTAGCCATGTATGCCCTTTCAATCCTATGTGTTTTAATGGGTATAGTAAGTTATTGTGTGGCATGGTTCCAAAGTCATCTCCCTGGTCCATGTCGTGGCCCACGTCGAGTTAGTTTGAGTATGATGTTGCATAGAACAATTTCCTTGATATTACCCTTAAGGCCAGCTTTGAATAGTTATGGCATCTGTCCTAGGACCGAGCCAGGGACATAAGGAAAGGTTCAAAATTCCAAAGGATCGGGGGTGTTTAAGTCAGCTTGGCTCTGACTTTCTTCTGCTCTCGATGATCCTGTCCAAATCTTACGATGGCTATACTTTCGCTCAGTTTCCCGTTTGCAAAACATGACACTATTTTCATTGTTAAAAATTTAGTAAAAATGTTTCCCCTTAGGTTTTTTAAACATACTGTAAGTGATCTATAAATTGTACCCCGTCAAATGTGTTTGCAAAACTGTAAAATGACAAATCACTTCTAGCATTGTGTCAAAACGTACATGTGATCTGTTGTGCTATAAAATATTTATATATTATGAACAGCGTCCCTTTGCAATTCTTGAAATAGCTTCAATATAATTGACGTCAGAGGAAAATATTTAGTGGATCCAGGAGAGTATCGTTTTTTGTTTAACTCTTGCTTTAGTCCATTAAAGAAGCAAAGGGTACGTTTTTTAAAATGATACAATTTCTGCTCGTAATTACTTGGTTGCAACATAGGCTCGCTAAATTAAGATTTATTCTTATACTTTTCATGCTAAATGATGAGTGAAACATGCAAGTGAGGATTAAGTAACACAAACACAGATACATTTAATCAAAAGGGCAATTTTGCCAATACCCTTTGGGATATGAATTTGTTAAACAATACTAGTTGAGCCACCTTTGAAGTTATTCACTAAAGGGAGAGATATTTCTGCTCATTGTCTTCATGATACATTATGAAAGGCCAACCTAGTGAGCTTCCATTGCAGGGAGAGTTTGGCTGACCCTGTATAATGTGTAGTTAAATCAGTGAGATTTCTCCAATGTCTCCTCACCCATTGACCCATTATGTACTATAACAAGGCCAACTTAGCCCTTCTTGCTGGGTACATTTGCTAGGAAAGGTCTTTCATAACGAACAGTAAAAATCAAGGTGTTAAAAGCACAAGTCTCTTGCAAACTTACCTGGCAACTCATAGTTTAGTGAATAAACCCCATAGAGGCACAGATTCTGGCTTCCTTCAGGTAACCTGACAATGCCCCCGGAAGTATGGTACCTTCTGTATTTCTTTGTTACTGTAGGCATCATGTTGGCTATATGTGGGACTACAAATAAAACACACTCAAACACACTTTAGACAGTGGTGTAAAGTCTTCAATTCAAAAAATCCCAGGGAGAAATTGTTTCATCACCGGCAGTCCACAAAGCAAGGTCCATAAAGACATGGTGGGATGCGTTTGGTGTAGAAGATCTTGACCAGCTGCACAGAGCCCTGACCTCAACCCCATCGAACACCTTTGGGATGAACTGGAACAGAGATTGCGAGCCAGGCCTTCTCATCCAACATCAGTGTCTGACCTTACAAATACTCTACTGGATGAATGGGCAAAAGTCCTCACAGAGATGCTCCAAACTCATGTGGAAAGCCTTCCCAGAAGAGTAGAAGCTATTATAGCTGGAAAGGGGGACCAACTTCATATTATATATGTCTACGTATTTTGAATGAAATGTCATCAAAGTCCTTGTTGGTGTGATGGTCAGGTGTCCCAATACTTTTGTCCATATAGTGCATCTTGTAGGTCACCTCATGGATTGCATTATGCGGGGTAAATTCAGCCCTTATTGTATGTCATTTCTAAATAATAGTGAAGCCAAGAAGTTCTGGAACTTTCCTGCAATCTCACCGGAAATGTCCTGCTTTAGGTAACCCCACAACAGGGTTTGTTAAGAACAGCTGGTTTAGGACCGTTTTTTGGACTCATTACGCACTGTAAAAGACAAACCTCAGCGGGTTTCTGCTGCAGGAAGGGATGAGCTTTCCCTGCATAATGCAAAGTTAAATTATTAAGACTCTCCCACATTAATTATGCACTATACAGGGTCATCTCAGATCTTCTCGCAGGAAAAGCCCATTGGCTGATAATGTGTAGTGATATTAAGGAGTGATATCAACTCTACTACAAACTCCTTCTTTAGTGACTATCTAGATCTAAATACGCATATGCCTGTTAGTCTAAGCTTGCCCCGTAATGGGGCTTAATATGGCTGAGGATGATGGACATTTTTCTCTGTTAAAGGACTGCAGTTTGGCCATAAACTCTGTAATAAACACCGCATAGGGAGTGGTAATCCATAAAATATACATACCAAGATTTCACATTCCATTCTGTGTATATACATTTACATCTCAATATAAATGCCTTTGTTGAGAAAATACCTTTTTCTCTGTATCAGCAGTTATAATTCTATTAGAATCTAGCCTGAAACTGAACGCAAACATGGCTAATATATGTTGTGGGATATCTGTTTATCTTCAAAGAGAACAGAATGTATACAATTTGGAAGCATGCATTACGAGTCCAGGTTAGTCTATAAGCTAAGCGTTGAGCTGGTTCCTTATTAACCAAGAGATGATCATTTCCTCCAATTGTCATTTTTGGAACATTCTATTTTCAGTCTCTTTGAAAAGTGAACTCAGAAAGGAAATGTGTTTGGATACCTCGGTGACTTCGGCGCATACTTCTTAGGTTTTTTTTCCCTTGATTAATTTGAAGGGAACTTGCTGGTAATTTGGGCCTGACAAGTTTACCGTTGGTTGAGTGCCTAAGCTGACTCAATGCGAAAAACACTGAGAACTGAATTCTGAGAACTGAAACGCAGATCCATCAACAGGGGCCGAGAACAGTTACTTACACCCCAATGCATTTCCTCCTACATTCAGGACTAATATCTATAGATGGTTTTGCCACCATTTGTCGAGCTGTTTCCTGGACACTCATTGAGAAGCTTGCCTGTGGGCTTTGGTTTTACCAAGGATACTTAAAATGTTTGGTTTAGTAGGCATAAAGGAGAGGGGAGAAGTAGGAGAGACAAAAATAGACAAGAGAAGAGAAAAAAAGGAAGGAGACAAGAGAGAAAAGAAAAGGGAAAAGATAGAAAGGAAGTGATAAAGGAGCAAAAAGAAAACAAAGAATTTACGCAGCGCTTTTTACAATACATATATTCAAGGGGTCTGACAAGACGAGAATTGACAGACTAAGACAAACCGATACAGTAGGTGGAGAGAGCCCGGCTCACATGCTTACAATCTTGAGGGATAATAGATGACTAAAAATCTGGACAGGTAGCAACCCTAATCATATAGATTATATAGATCTATATATCTATATATTATATAGATATAGATCATGCCAAAGTCAGATACCTAGATGTGTCCGGGGTCCATGGATTGTCTTTTGGACACAGACAGGCTGCCAGTGTCTTCAATTATTTATAAAATGAATAATCAAATGCATAGTTGCTTTGAAAATAATTAAAGGGACACTTTGCAGCACATCTTGAAAATTTACCACACCCACTGCCCTAAAAAGTTCCAGTCAGACACTGAGGGTGTCCCATTATTATATATTGAGCCAGACAATAACAGTGGTACAGCAGAACTCACATCGATATATAGCAAGCCAGACACTGACAATGGTACAGCATAATTCACATCATTAAACTCTCACTGTGTTAGCCATAGTAAGAGAGAAAACAACTTTGGTGACAATGATACCTATATTGGCTTCTTTCAAGATTATATAGGTCTCTTCTTCAGCGATATTATACATTTGAATCAGAAATGGCTTAAATATTTGTACAATAACATGCAGTCATGTAGCGTTGAGGTCCTACGCAAAATAGCAAAAGACCTTCAAATATCACAACACACAGATGTGGCACACGTGTAGGTGGTGCTACCATACAAGATGATTAAGCAGCTGCTTAGATCACATGGGAGGGTGATACATAGATTCACCATAAGGTTATCAATCATGTATTTATTTTTAGATAGGCTTAGGTGTATTAAAAATAGACCATCTAAATATTTTTGCCACCCATGTGCACACAGAAAACCGCATGAATACAGTCACCCCGCAGACTTCAATTTTCTCCTTGGGCTGATCAGGAGAGAACATTGAGATATGCAACATCCAGATATCACATTGTTGGGCCGAGGAGGTAGTTAGTAAAGGGTAGGGAGGCCATCCACAGGCCTCTTCATGGTCCACCCTTAGCCCTCAGAGAACACTAATGCTTCATTTTACTGGTTCAAACTGTTTTGAATGTTTAGATGCCTGACCTACCATGTTCCTTTGGTCAGTGTGGTGTAGACCTCTTTGTGCGCACCATGTATAAGGACATGCTGTACATCCATACAGTGTGTCATAACTTTAGAAATATTGGTTTGCTAAAGGTAATCCGAAAAGGTGTATGTTTATTCAGTGGGTATTTGCTTGTACACAGGAGGATTTGCGTGTTTATACAAAGCACATTTCTGTGTGTCTATGTACCGAGCCGTGTCTGACATTTGCATCTGTGTGTATAAGAAGAGTAGTGTTTGTCTTTCTATAAGCGTGTTTACAATATATCACCTGGGTATACCAGAGAGCAGAAGCCGTATTAATCAGGAGAGAGAAGTTGGTGGTCCCCCAGGGTTGTTTATATAGAGGAAAATACAAGACAGATAAAAAGATGTATAGGTAGATGAATGCCTGTGTATGTTCGTAGAATCATCTCATGCCTGAGCATATGAATTTTAAAAGAAATTTATCTTATGTAGTTTTTTGGGCCAATATCCTAAAAAAAACATTAAATTAGACAGCATTTCTAAGAGCCTTTCATCAACTCTCCAGAATCCTACACCTGGACAAAACACAGGGTGATGCGATATAAGTCTCAATCAACATCGTACAGCAACATCATGACATCACACATCAAAATGCCTATTTTCCCCTGCATGGTGCCCAATTAAAGCACCGCGCATGCTATGCTGCTGGCAGTCCCAATAAATGGGACCTTTGCCAGGACATACGCTTGGTCGTTGCCAAGGGAGCTGGCAAACATAGTTCTTTGGCAGTTGTATAAGAATATAATGCAAAATATAATGCACCAATTTGCATTTAAATGTCGTTGAGCCTTCTCTGGGACCACAGAATTATATTCCTATATGGTAACTGCCAAGGATGTTTATATAATGGCAGGGTCATTCTAGGTAATTGGTACATGTGGTCACCCCGTCAGTCATCCATTTCATTTGGTTTCCCCTTCCTTCCTTAAGTGGGAAATGCAATGACGCATGTCTTATACCCAAAGCATGAAAATCACCCAATTCAGTGTCGGTACATACCGTAATAACTCATGACACCCATAAAGTCACTCACCTGAAATACATGCCTCTTATATCAGATATAGCACAGATCAGACATGGAATAGAATATGACACCCGCTCCAAATCACTGTTTACTACCAGAATTATTATTACCGTTATTTCTTTATTTCTTATCTAGAACACCAGCTCTCTTTTGCAGAGGCCTAGAAATGGCATAAGGGAATAAAACATGTCTTCCTGCTCACTCAAACATGCCAAGCACCTTTCTGATCTACGAAGTCGCATGTATCTTGATTATCTGTCAGTGCTGGACTGGGGGTAAAGGGGCAACGCTTGCACTTTAAGACCAGCAGCTGCCTGATGATATATGTGCAACCAATGGCTGGATATGCGCAGCCGCACGTAATATTCCTAGGAACTCTCCGGGTGAAGCACTGCTCGGGGTCTTGACATGCCTCACTCCCTGCCCATTTATTTCCCCTTCAAATGGGGTGTTTCCCGCGATGTCAGCGATGACGCCACTGACATCAGCAGGACCGCCCCCTGACATCAGTGGGCAGCCCTGGCCGCGTCCCACAAGGGTAGGTAGCCGGAGCCCACAAGTTCCCAGGAATGGTAATGTTTCTATGCTTACAAAGCGTGCGTCCGCCATATCCAGCTGGAATTCAGTGCATCCCTAACATAAAACACCTATATAAGGCATAAATATTGTGGATTCCATCACACTATATGACCATATATCACTTAGCCCCCCACTGCGTTAAAGTACTACAAGTTTGGGGAGTCCTATCTAAGTTTTCGTGGTTATATTGCTTACCAAGGAGCAAATGTGATTCTCAAGCAAATCAAAGCCTTCTCCTGACACCATTACTGAGGCACCTATGTTTTATCAGAACCTCCAAATATGCATAAAAAATCCAAAAATAGAGGAGCGCACCTAAACCCTAAGATAAAGACTTTTTTTCCTGAAATTTTTCACCGTAGTCAATAAACCTGTATTTTAAAGCCGTTTTTCATAATGTGGCCAGATGGTGGAGCCAAGCCCTTGGAAGAACCTTTCGCTAGTATAAGAGAACAGAAATGTGCGTGACAGAACTACGTATAAGCCAAAAGAAAATTCTTCACAGATAGACCGAGATTACATTAATTCTTCAGAGCACACATCGCGCGACAGGTCTACTAAAAGAACTTGGTACGAAGAGAAATACTTTAATCCTTAAAGAACCAATTGTGGGCAATGGCAGGAAGGCATCAATTCACTATTATTATTATTATTATTATTATTATCTATTATTTATGACAAGACACGAATTGACAGACTAAGACAAACCGAAAGCTTACAATCTTGAGGGAATGGGGGGACAAACATAAGGCACAGAGAAAGGGTGAGAGGTAGTGTGGTGAGTCTCCATGCTAACTAGTTACGCTATTAAAAAATTAGTTGTTTGTAATATATTGGGTGCGAGAATCATTTTTGTTTCCCCGTTTTGTGTTTGCTGTCTGAAACAGCTTCTACACGCAACTCATTATATGGGAATTTCTAGTGCGCTAAAAGGTAAATCAGCTTGTCTTAGGTCATTTGGGAACTGAACGCAGATACATTCACTGCAGATTTCATGGAGTTCTCGCTTCTTATGTTAAATCAGCAGGAAAATCCACATTCAATTTTGCTGCCGCATTTACCACTAAGTATGTAGACCGGGGATGAAAAGGGCACCCAGGGTGAAAGATGGGGGGGGGGCAAAACATGGCATAATGTGCATGACTGCAGATAACAATATATAGAATATATTTATAAAGAACAATCTGGGGCAAAGTGAAACATTCTATTCCATTAATAGTGTTATGAATAGGAACCATGGAGTAGAAACATCACATGGGGACACTTAGGTACTAATGCCATAAACACATATTTCCCTAAAAATGGGCTAGGACTGTTTGGAACATGAGTTCAATAAAGCAAAACATACTGGGGTTTATTCACTAAAGCATGAGTCTACAGGACAGTTGAGTTTTAACTCGCTCCATTATTCATTTTTTGAGGCTGTCCTGGGAGATTTCCCTGTAATAAGGATTGATTCGATCCCGGTATCTCAATCAATAAAGCGTCCTTTAAGAAATCTATCCTTTGCATTGTACAAAGACGTTCTTCTTAAAAGGATGGATGCTAACATTCTCTTTCTGACTCCTACAAACTGCTGCTTTAGTGAGTAGCTTCATATGCGAAATAAGTCAGTATAACGATGTTTGCAAATCAAAATAAGCCATATATGTATTAAAAAAACAATACAATTTCCTTTCCCAAAGATCTAAATGATTATTCCTCCCCATTATATTATATCTACATATTACAAATATTAAGGTAAATAATAATCAGTGTATATTATGTATGCATCATTGTTAAGCTTCCATAAGGTTAATGTCTAAGTAAATATCACCAAAACTAAATGTCCTGAAGTACTCTTCCTCTTACTTTTACATAGGCTATTTGAATCAATCAGCAAATTACCCGATTTCGACTGATTTAAAAACAATACGTATTAACTATTATTTTTTGTTAAAAAATGTTCTGACCCTACTCATTTATGTTGATTTTATACAACATATTACTAAATCACAGCCCATGACGAGCTGTCCAGTAATCTGTAAATCCTCCCAGCGTTCTCTATAGAATTCCCCATCGACCGGCTGGCAAGTTACTACATGGCTGGTAATTGACAGTGAAGCCATTCTAGAGTTTTAGGGTATTGTTACAAATTATTCTTAGTTGAACGGTTATGCTTACGAATGTGTTCGGAGCCAACAGTGACTAAAGTTTCTGCAGTTCGCATTTTATACTGGCATATTTCAAATTTTATATAGAACTCGGTCACCTCGCAGTCGAGATTGAAGAATGATACGGCGGTATAGTTATGTTTCAATTCATTTGCTACGGACTCTGCTTTTAGTGAAAAGGCAGGTCTCGCCCCCATATCATATGCTATAAATATGTCTGTGTGCATGCGAGGGCTGGAGGTACAGTATTCACTATGCGCGCCAGATTCTTTGTCGATGTGTTGTTTCTGTTTGGCTAGAATACAGTATCTGTCTGGAGATCAAAGGTTCTAACCCTGTTTCCTTCAGGTTCCAAAAGAATGAAAAAATTCAGCCATCGTTAATGAGACCCTGTGGTCCCCCTTTGTATCTCCATTTCCCTGGTCATATAATGGTGACGCAGTATTGATTGCGGTATGACCTATGTAACCCCAGCTTTCAGACTGGAGCCCAGTTCGATGGTGACTTGGGTCACATGCTCTGGGTGACAATAGCCTTCTCTGTCCCCAGGAACTGGGAGGGATCACTCTTTGCCCTTGGACCAAAGCCACCTGAAAGGACAAAAGAACCTATTGTGACTACGCACACCCCCATCTCAGGGATTCGGGACATGGTATATATGGAGTATGGAGCACATGGGATCATAACTTACAAAGTTTTCTGTGTGCAAAACACAATCTTGTTTTTTTTGTGATTCTTTTTGCTTTCTTGTTAATTCCCTGTGCTTTGCAGCCTGTGTAAGATACTGTGCCTCCATGTATAATAAGTGTCATATTCCGGTATATTATACATATTGTATAATAAGTGTCATATTCCGGTATATTATACATATTGTATAATAAGTGTCATATTCCGGTATATTATACATATTGTATAATAAGTGTCATATTCCGGTATATTATACATATTGCATAATAAGTGTCATATTCCGGTATATTATACATATTGCATAATAAGTGTCATATTCCGGTATATTATACATATTGCATAATAAGT
Organism: Spea bombifrons; assembly: GCF_027358695.1. Taxonomy (NCBI): domain Eukaryota; kingdom Metazoa; phylum Chordata; class Amphibia; order Anura; family Pelobatidae; genus Spea; species Spea bombifrons. The sequence continues at coordinate 10,948,653 of NC_071092.1, read as the reverse complement.
GTCATATTCCGGTATATTATACATATTGCATAATAAGTGTCATATTCCGGTATATTATACATATTGTATAATAAGTGTCATATTCCGGTATATTATCCATATTGCATAATAAGTGTCATATTCCGGTATATTATACATATTGCATAATAAGTGTCATATTCCGGTATATTATCCATATTGCATAATAAGTGTCATATTCCGGTATATTATACATATTGTATAATAAGTGTCATATTCCGGTATATTATACATATTGTATAATAAGTGTCATATTCCGGTATATTATACATATTGTATAATAAGTGTCATATTCCGGTATATTATCCATATTGCATAATAAGTGTCATATTCCGGTATATTATACATATTGCATAATAAGTGTCATATTCCGGTATATTATCCATATTGCATAATAAGTGTCATATTCCGGTATATTATACATATTGTATAATAAGTGTCATATTCCGGTATATTATACATATTGTATAATAAGTGTCATATTCCGGTATATTATACATATTGCATAATAAGTGTCATATTCCGGTATATTATACATATTGTATAATAAGTGTCATATTCTGGTATATTATACATATTGTATAATTAAGTGTCCTATTCCGGTATATTATGCATATTGCATAATAAGTGTCATATTCCGGTATATTATACATATTGCATAATAAGTGTCATATTCCGGTATATTATACATATTGCATAATAAGTGTCATATTCCGGTATATTATACATATTGTATAATAAGTGTCATATTCCGGTATATTATACATATTGTATAATAAGTGTCATATTCCGGTATATTATACATATTGTATAATAAGTGTCATATTCCGGTATATTATCCATATTGCATAATAAGTGTCATATTCCGGTATATTATACATATTGCATAATAAGTGTCATATTCCGGTATATTATACATATTGCATAATAAGTGTCATATTCCGGTATATTATACATATTGCATAATAAGTGTCATATTCCGGTATATTATACATATTGTATAATAAGTGTCATATTCCGGTATATTATACATATTGCATAATAAGTGTCATATTCCGGTATATTATGCATATTGTATAATAAGTGTCATATTCCGGTATATTATACATATTGTATAATAAGTGTCATATTCTGGTAGCCTGTTGACTGCTCTGTGTGAGAAGTCTTTCTCATAGACTTTCCTGTTTGTATGGTTAAAGGTTAAGTGGTTAAAGGCCACGTCATTGAGTCAGAATGATCTCACGATCTGGTCATTTTAGATAAAGAACTAAAGAAATGATGCATCCATCCAACTCATCGCAGAACCCATGACAAATTACAGATTGATATTTGTGCTTCAAAAGTATACCTTGTTTGCCCAGGGCAAGGGGTGGAATAAATGATATATGTTCACAACACAGTGTGTCTCAACAGAGGGGTTCCACCTGTGCTAAGGGTTGTGTGCTGTGGTTTGTTCTCTAGGTAGAGTTTTCCGTCTGGATCGCAGTGTTAGCAGGGTCCATCTACCATTTGTCGTGCTGCTGCTTGCCTCTGTATCTGATCATATCCCTGATTTGCTCAGTATATGTATTTTGTCATTGAGTTTTGAACTTTATTTCCTGGATGTAACCTCTGAGCTCTGTTGATCTGATCAACGCAGGTACACATTTATTGTACAAATCTTTTTTTTTTATGGGTTGAGCTTTCACTGTATTATTATATTTTTATGGGCTAGAACAAGCGCTAATCTATATTGCAGTTTCTTTTATTGCCTTATAAAATGCATGGGGCTGACAAGCCGGTGAAAAATCAGGGATATTAGGTTTTCTATGTAGAATCCTAGTGAAGCTTTTGTGCGCAAGTATCCAGAACCCACTAACCAGAACTTTCAGTTACCATTCAAAGAAAAAAAGGCATTTGCCCAGGTCTTCTGCTCTCAATGGCACAGTCTCAATTCTGGTTACATTCTGTCATCGTTCCCATGCCGTGCTATAGGACCTAGAACCACCCCAGTCTCCCACCGTTCACAATAGCCTTCCATCGTCACTGGTATCCCAATGAAGACAGAAGGATGGGGTTGTGATTGCGTATCACATTAATATTAGAGTGGCATCTTAACCTTTTGATCACTCTTTTCTTAACTGAGTCTAACCGGCCTTTTGGCTAATAGCCCAAATACAGAATACAGCTAGTTTGCAGTATTTATTAGCAGTGGCAAGAAAGAGTCAAGGAACCCTTTTGGAATTACCTGGTTTTCTGCATTTGTTGTTCATAAAATGCGATCTGATAAACACAATGCTCTTATTATTATTATTATTATATAGCGCCATCAAATGCCGTAGCGCTGTACAATGGGTAGACAGGACATAACAAGTAGCATGTAATATAACAAATTGACTACCAGAGAGAACAGGTGAGGAAGGCCCTGCCCAAACGAGCTTACAATCTATAGCTCTTAAGCTAATATCACACAAACAATGATGCTCTTTTATGCCTTTATTTTTCACACCTATTAAACATTCACAGTGCTGGTGGAAAAAGGAAGCGAAGCCTTGGATTTAACAATGGGTCAAACCTCTTTCGGCAGCAAGAACTTCAAAGAAGCGGTACTGGTAGCTGCGGATCAGAACAGCTTAAGACCAGCCATATTCCTAGGAGGTGTGGTGTGAACGGCTCTCATGAGGTCATTCCACAGCATCTCTAATGGGTTAAGGTTTTATTAGTTAAAACAGATCGTATTTGTTAATTATTGTGACTTACACGATCATATTTAAGACAAATTTATAAGTAAATGCTGGCAATGCCAAATATTCACTTACTTTCTCTTGCCATTGAATATGTGAGTTATACAGTGCCAGGGCATTCGACTGAGTACCCCCAACGCAACATTTTTTAAGTATGTCTTTTATAACCTCTCTCGACCAATCCTAAGCACCCAAGATTGAAAATGATGTTTTAGAGGCCTTCTGTATCTCTGTGCTGGTGGTGAATGACCTGTCCTCTGCACAAACACACACAGTGTTCTAACCTGAAGAGCTTACAATCCAATAACGCCAAAATATGAGAAAGTGGGTTACCTAAGGTTTTCCCATCTCGTGGGTTGCTTAAAGTCCTTGTACCCACACAAAACAATACACAGCTTCCCGTAGGCGATACACAAGCAGGTCAGTCCCGCATGCTGTGCTTGTATTCCACCGACTCTGCGCCCACACAGCAGGCAAGGGAACATCTTTTATCTGCAGTTAGCCTCTTCCATTCACAACTTATGAAATGTTTTGGACTCTCCCATAGTCTCTCCTCTCCCTCCCCCTCTCTTATTCTTTAATTTCCTTTCATTGCCAGCGCCACTAATAAACCACCACCTTGGTATTGCCCCATTCACTCTTTCTTCTCTCTTTAACGGACAGACGAGGGGTCACTTCTAGAAAAAGGCGTCCCTTCCACGGGTCACTGCACCTTGTTTGGCGGTGTATAGTCTTCTCTATCTTTTCCATGTCTTCTCCCCTACCCCCCCAACATATGCAACAGTTACACAAGCCTACGGATAATTAGAGAGACAATTATCTGCGGGTGGCCGACACAGAGGGTTTTATTAGCGTTCTGAATTAGAGGGCTTTCTTTTATTTCCTTATTACAAAACAAAAAATTCCATATATCTGGACGCATGCAGATCATTTCCTAATTATGATCCATCACTCAGAAAGAGTTTTGTCACTCGGGTCAGAAAAATGGAAATAGCCGTATCAGCCCATGAGAAAATAGAGTCTTTGGCTGAAATTGGTACTTTTATATTCAGCCAACACAGAACATTTTGTACTGTTACATAAGCCTTCAGGACCTTGGATCGCAGCTAGACAGACGATGACGGGGTGGCCCTGGCGCTTTAAGGGAAAAGAAAAAAGTGTCGGTGCGCTAAGCTAGTCTCAGGCTCAAATAATACAAATGTATAATACGAGGCCTACCAAACAGGTGTAAGCATGCTGCAAAAAACAGTGTATTGGCTGTACAATGTATACAAGAAACAAAAACTGTCTGCGCTTCTTACCCTAATAAAGTTGGCAACAAATATATAAACATAATATAAATGAGAGGTTTTGGTTACATGAATTGGCCAAAGCATAATTAAGCTCACCCGCCACGTCAAGGCACACTCTCAATAGGGTGAGAACCTACTCTCATCTCCTACATAGTGGGCACTGGCGCTTTAAGGCCACCGGCCGTCTGATGCCGCTGGAGCCCGGTGTGCCAGACGTCCAGTCTGGGCCTGCCATTGAGGTCTCTTCTTCAGATGGGAAACATTTGATAGACGCACACACAACCTCCATAATGCTATGAGCTCCAATCGTATTTAATATAAAGTCTTATCTTTGTTCCTGTATGTCTAAACTTTACTTGGTTCTTTCAATTAGGGCTGCGAGTTTGAAATATAATATAGAGGAATATTTCATACATTATTGTTCTGATAACTTGATATAATCCACAATATTTTTTAAATACAGTGAATGTTCTCCGGCCGGCGCCAACAGAGCTGAGCGTGTGACGTACCATCGAAGCTAAATTGCCACCACTGTCTAAAAGAGATTTTCATTCCCGGCGATGAGAAATATACAGTCGCTTTATGAATAAACAATAAGGCAACTGTATCAGCATCTGAGCTACAATTTGCTCCGTTTACAATTATTGGTCAACAATCTGACAATGATTATTATCTGCATTTACTAAAGCAAATGACGATGAAACGCTTATGGATTTGGCAAGTATAGGCTTGGATCGCGCAAAATATCAGTTGTTGTTGGCTAAAGCTTGGAGCGTAATGAGCAGAACCTATATAATTATACTACCGTTCGGTGTCCCGTAACATATAGCACACATTTTACAGCATGCCTGTTAATTATAATTTTGCAAATTCTTGAGAAAAAAAAAAATCCCGCTTATGCCTTTTTCTGTTGAAGGTGGGAGTATGCAGATACGGTGCGGCCGAGGAATTTATTCATTTTGGATAATGTGCCCGGAGCCGAAGAATTTTAAGCTTAGTGTGCAACGTTCTGCAGCGTTACAGGATATTTTATCAGGACAAGCAGTTGGTTCCTTACAGATCCAGTGTGCAAACTTCTGCAGGTATGGCGGGCAAGGCTGTGTAAGGCCTTTTTATTTATTTTTTTTCTAGAATAAGCCTGTAATTCCGTGCAATGTTTAATTTCGTAATTTTTAAGAAGGGTTAATGCCAAACGCTCTGCAGGATTATAGTACAGTGCTTTGCCGAGCCTCGAAAGCACACGTCACAAATACTTTTATAACGCTCAAGGCTTTGGGAGATTAGAATGTTTCGGGGGCTTGAGATGCAGTTCCGGGAGGATTAGGTCAGGTTCCCCTGCAGCATTAGAATACAGTGAGCTATACAATTCTGTATTATTCTCTGCCTCTATAGGGGGTTCTTTTCATGTATAGGGGTTTGAAAAAAATGTAGGACCCAAGTATATTTGCAGCAGTGTTTGCCGAAATGTTTACCTTTTTCCAATCAAGTATTAATAGTAATAAACTTACTAATATTTGTGTGTGTGTATATATATATATATATATATATACTGTAATATATATATATATTTGTGTGTATATCTATATGTGTGTATATGTATGTATGTATATATATATATATATATACGGTATATAACAGTATATATATATATATATATATATATATATATACACACAAATATATTTAATACCCCCTGGACCCATTAAAAGTACTCCAAGGGATACATTTGTTTAGGACCTCGGAGGTATCTAGCAACTAGCTATCCAACATGTAATGGACTACAACTCCCAGTATCCGCAGTAAGCCCTTGAGCAAAGTAAGGTTTTTAGGTATTATAGTCCAGTGACCGACTGTGACTGCTTGTTGGCTGCCAATGCTCTTCGGCAGGTCTTATTTTCCTTTTTACATCTAGAAACAGATTTTCGAACTTGTCAGCCTTTTTGTTCAGAGAGAACCCTTCAGATACCATTAACTTTTGGAATTAAACTGATTTGAAGAGTCCTCTTGAGAAGTATTAAGTATCCCAAGGTGTACACATACCGCCGGTTGGTACGCTCTGCGAGGATTTGGGAGTGTGTGGCTGGGGCACGTTATTGTGTATGTTTCCAGCGCAATGCTCTGTAGGGCTGGTACACAATGCTCTGCAGGTGTGGGAGCGGACAGAATTGCCCCCTCTTATTGTTTCTTCTTTTCCCAGTTCACGGTCCCTGTGGCATGTTTTGGTCCAGGCTTTCGATTGGCCAGCAGAGAGCTGCTGTTCATTTTAGGGGGGGGGGGTGGTGCCATGGAGCTTCTGAAGGGGGCACAGGAATCCCCCCCTCCTCGCCACCCCGCATGGGCTCGTTTTAAGTGATTAATGAAAAGTCCTGCTGCTGCAGGGGAAAGGAGGGGCAGAGACCGCCTGGTACCCACAAGGCACTCGGCGGAGGGCAGGGTGAGAGAAGGTGGATCATTTGGTTACTAAACTGTCACTCGGGGGCATAAGCGGCTATGAACTGAAGTGAACCCAGCAAACCGTGCCAGCGGGAGACGTTCCAAGGAAATCCTGCCACTTTCAAGACTAATTGGCACATAATGCAATAAAGGGCATCTCCTCCTTTATGTGCTTCTTCCTGATCACAACTGAGCAACTTTTGTGCCATTAAGACCCTTCAGCTGAGCCTGGCCCAAACGCCACATGCTATTCAACTCCACAAACCGGATGCGGCATGAAGTCACGGCCCCCGGCCGGCTGTATTCCAGATCCATGGACAGTGTGCCACGCAAACAAAAACCACTATCAGGGCACTAATATTCATAATATCATAACAGACATTGTGACACACAGCAGATCACACTCAGTATCACAACTTCTACACACCACACACAACACAAACACATCACAGCTGACATACCGTAACATAACCATCTCCCACTGCAGACAGCGCATGACAACAGTGAAAGTGTTGTAGCTTTTCTGTAAAAACGTTAATTCTTCAATAATCTGCTTTATATAATGGAAGAAATGGGATTAACCCCAAAACTGCACACTGCAACATAAAAACCGAGGCTACTGCTGTTTGTGTGTGTGTGAATGTATAGACATACAGCATATAGTGTAAGAATGAAATATACACACAGAAAGATTTATAGCTGTCTGGAAAATATATGATTGATGTTCCTCTTAAAGGAATGTTACCCCTGGAGGTGATCTATAAATGCACTTTTCACCCCGCGCTATGTTGTGCTCTGCAAGAAGGAACTGGTCCAATGAAGAATGAATAAGCATTCCGCGGAGTCGCCGTTAATCTGAATGTGTGAGCCCGGTGATCTAAAGTAGTGTACACCTAATATTAAAGGCCATAAATGCAATGAGATCTGGTATATGCTGGCAAATTCCACGTCTGCCAGCCCACCAGGACAAAAGACCCTTATTGTAGGTCCTGGTGTTCTAGGCTCTCTTCACCATGGCAGGCTGTTATCGTAGGAACTTGGCACTGCCCGTGCCCTTTGCATGATATGGGTGATTGTTGAATGAAATAACGTGCCCGATAATGAAGGAAAGCTTGGCATACTCATCACTCTATCGTCAAACGGGAACCTGGCACTGTTGGTATTGACTTTTTCCGGTATTAGCTCTTGCAGTATGCTGTATGCGGATGGAGATGTTGACTGCAACTTGGTTTACAAAGGAGATGTTGGCGCCCTGGCTTCTTGATTTATACAATGGAAACATTTCCAAGGTTATTGCTCATTCCGTGTCTAAAAGGCATGTTAACTCCTCCACTTCCCAATCTGTTATCCTAAATTCATTATTTCAGTGCCCTGCGGCGTTGTATGTTGGATGGACAGGGAGGGTTGTTACCGCTGCTGTATCAGATATCTAACTTTCCACCGCATGCTTTAAAATGAGTCTGTGGCCCTTTTTGCTGGATATGAATGGATGGGTTCTGCGTGCTTTACATGTCCGAGTGGGTGCCATCCGCTGTGGGGTTTTGGCATAACTACTGACGCTGTTGTGATCGGCTCCACTTTTATAGGTGAAAACTGTCACTTTGGGTCGCTAATTTAGCTTGTGACAGCCATAAAAATGGAAAGGGTTATAGGAAAATGCTCTGGAGGGCATTCGCATACTTATAAGGTGATGTCATTAAAACAAAAGTGATGGGTTTTCAATGTGTGTCAAAAATGGAAATGTACTAAGAATCTGAAGAAATGAGGGGAAAAACAGAGGAGAGATGACTGAGACGAGAACGAGTGATTTGGAGGAAAGAAGTGTGATTGGCACAGGAAGACCCGAGGCCTGAGCATGTGATGAGTGTAACAGATTTGCTGACACACACCGACCAGGCACAGACCTCTGGCTGCCTCCTTCTCTTTCCTCTAAGTCCCTCTTCCACATTCCTTCTTCATTTTCGCTCTACTTTTACTGTTTACCCTTATCCTCATGCTCCAAGTAGATGCCTCCATCACTGCGAGAGCGTAAAACTTGTAGGCACTGAGAGCACCTTGAACATATCATCAGCTATGGTGATCTCAACTCACTCTCTCCTGGACCTGCCATATAAACCCAGAAGGCTTTCCTGGAAGACTGTGTTGTCTTCTCCATGAAACCAGCGGTGGGCTGTTAAGTTTAATGTTAACTTTGTATGAGTTGATATGTTGCTCCAGCCAAGTACCTGCTGATACAGAGTTTACTGCAGAGTTCCTTCCAAGTTAAGCTGAAAAGATCAGGGCTCGTTGGAACTCAGCGGGGTCTCTGTCAACTTACTGAATCCTGAGATAGCTCATTCCTAGCTGGCAGGCGAGGCCGTTAGAGTCAGCCATCTACCATGGTAACGGTAATCTGACCAGTCTTCACATTTGGGAGGATTTGGTATGAATGCCATATAATAGAGAGGATTCCACGTGGAAACCGTATGATACCAGGATGCACTAAATCACTAGCAGCGTGACAGGTGTATTCTTTTTAAACAGAAGGTCAGGCTGTACCGAATAAAGGTTCTGTACCGTTTTTATAACGATATGCCCTGTACACATGTATATAAAATCACAGCGTTGGAAATGGACTATTGTATTACAAATAAATGAATAATAAGAAAACAAGTCATGCCGACGTTCACTGTTTATGTTTAATGATAAACCAAATGAAATGCTTAACTAGGATTCCCTTACCCCATGTTTTATTGCACCCAGGTGTGCTAGCAGTACATAGGTTAATCGGCATCTCGACTATGTTTCGTTGAAAGTATGTCCTTGCAGTGCGTGGGTTAAGCGTCTGGGAATCTTATCTCCCCTATTCTTACCTCCAGGGAAAATTCATGTAAGTGTTTGGGGGGGTCTGTTGTACCGCCCCTCTTGTTAGGAAAGTAACAGATGTCCCCCCCAGGGGAGGACAAGAACAAACAGGATAGAGACCCTAAACTATGGAGCTGCCTGGGGTATCCCACCGCTGGCACTAGGGCATAACATGCGGACTGAAGCCTGCGAGTGGACAACACCTGGTAGGTAAACAGGCATGTACAGTAAGAGCGAGAATGTATGTGTTGGTTGCGTCATTGTACAGGTGCGCCCGCCGCCTCTCCTGTGTCAGTTACCTGCGTTTCTTTTTCCCCTGAGCTGCCAGCGTCCCTCTCCTCCTGCCTGTGTTGTGTGTCCACCTCTGCGTCACTGTCGTGCGCTCTCCTCCCTCCCGTGTTTCCTATCTGACCTTGCAGCCGTGAGAGCCGTGGTCCTGCGACTCGCAGGTATGTAGAGCACACACAGGGCATACGTTTGTACACGCCGCTCTCTGTTTTCTGTTTGTGGCATAGAGTGACAGAGCTCAGGCGGCTCGCTGTGATCGGTACTTGTGTAAATGTTTTGCACTATTATTCTTTCTTAGCATCAGGTTTCACACACGCACACATTGCGTGACAGAGGGTTAGATACTCACTGCTTTCCAGTAATCGCTGTGACTTACCAAAGGGATTCTTGTGTTTGTTGTTGAGTTTAAGGTGTTGTTTTATAAATCTCTTTAGTTACATGGACTGTGTTGTTGCCATTTTGTTGACTTTGCCCTTGCGCAGGAAGGTGATATCGAGTATATTACATATAGAAGCCTGCTCATTCGATATACTGTTATCACATAATGACACATAGAAAGCGTGTTTCCTGGACTGGGTGTTGACGACGTTCTTCATCAAGCGCAGCCTATTAATGACACTTGAGGGGCTAAATCTGGGAGCAGATATAGAAAGCCACTTGCCACCTAACGTGGGGTACAATCGCTGTAATGCTTATTCAGTCTTTGGCTGAGAGTAATGGGAGCCATTGGGTTAGAAATGTATGAGTTTCAGTGACTGTCCCAATAGCCAAAAAAAGCAAGTAGCCGCAGCATCGTTTTTTTTCCCATGAAAAAACAGCGGATGGATTTGTAATTAATGGCAGCTCCCCGGAGAGAGGTTTACACGCAGTTAATTTATTCTGGTGATAGAGGCTGACTCCAAGGATAACCGTGCGAACGGGTGAGGGGAGTGAAGCGAAACCAAAACAACTTCACTTGTTGATAAGAATTTGTAGGCCGGTCCTTCGCAGCCTACTGTAAGCATTTTTTTTATAACCAATAATCTAGGATGAAGGTAAATGCCTTTAGAATGTATTGAGTCTCTGCCACTGCTGCCGGCTAGCTACTCCTCACAGCCACTACATTTAAAGAAAAAAGGTTTTCTAAGCCCTTTTCTTGTTAACTTTTTGGGGAAAGTTATCAAAAAGATATATTGAAGAGCAAGATGCTGGACTTTACATAGAGTGAGAGATGCCGGTGTTGAAAAAGAAGCTGTTTGAATAAGAAGACACCGGACCTGCTTACCACTCCTTCGTACAGTTCTCCAAAATAGAGCTCCACAATATGATATTAATGGCTAAAGGAATCAAAAGCAGTCATCGTCCAAGGCAGGGGTGGCAAAAGATGCACGACTACCATGGTCCTCAGGCCACATTTGGTTGGACACGCACTGGCTGAGCTTCATCTGGTGGAAGAAGTCCTTCTGTTGACATCATTCTCTGGACGGTACAGCATGTAAAGTTTATTCTATGGATATGATCTGTAGAATAACAAGGTCGCTGAAAAGGTTTTCCTACCTAGAGGGAAAGCTACCGAGGTTAACGTACCTTAGTGCATATCATCATTATCATTACTCAGCCTCAGACTGGACATCCATACTCGCACTCCATACTCACCCGCATGAAGGGCGGGTTGTCCTCTGGCAAGCAGTTGGTGACACATTGTGTCATCTGAGGCCGGTCTATGAGCCACAAGGTAGTGATTGCTGAAGCACATTAAAAGCCCGTGACCAAATTCCTGCCTCACACTTCTAAGTAGTTTGTGTATGTTAATAAGATCTTGGATTAACCCCTTCATTTTGCTCAGTATTTTCTGTGCACCGATGTTCTCTATCAAGTAGTATTGGAGTAGAACAACGATTCTTTAATTGTGAGGGTAGCATTCTGGGCCTTTGCGACTTTTCCATGTTGGTTAAAGCGTGTTCACTGTTCTTGGCAACTCAAGAGATTGAATGGCTGGCAACTCCTGCACGGCCCTGAAATTTATTTAGTCTATAACCCCATTTCTCTCCCTCTCATAGCGGCCTTCAAAGCCATGGAGACAAGAGTTACCACATTTAACTCTTCCGTCTGGCAGACTGAGCCATTGCGGTACCAGAAGTGAAAGGTTACAACCCTTCTATTATTGGAGTACAACTCCTATGATTTGCAGCCAAACAATGGGTCCCACAAGAGCTAGGGGTCTGCATTTAAGATATTCCCATTGTAGACCATTATTTCTCCAACCTGTTCACATAGATTGATAAATACACTTTGTGCAATATACTTGCATAATCCTGATGTGGTTGGTCTGTCAGTTTGTAAGATTGATTTCTATAAAATGCTCCGTAATCTGCCGTATTTAGCTCTGAGCAATTTGTTGGCCCGGTATTAAAAAAAGATATCAATAATAATTATGGTTAAAACATGAGGGAGACATATTTCATATTAAGGCATGTGCCAGAAAGCTCAGGGGAATGCTGAAATAGGGTATTTTTTCATGTGTATTTAGGAAGAAAAAACATGAATCGGTCAGGGCTTTCCAACTGTGACACTCCACTAGAACTCCCATAACCCTCAGCCAGAGGGGCATACTTAGACCTAACCTATAATATGCTAGGTTTGTATAGCAGTAATAGCCTGCTTGTATTGTTATGTTGTTTACTGGTTGTTATGTCCCGTCTACCCATTGTACAGCGCTATGGAATTTGATGGCCCTATATAAAACAATAAATAATAATAATAATTCAATGGATGGGATTAGAGTGGAGGGACTGGATGGAACAATTAACTTTTATCTTTCCAGAACTTGTATAGAGGAGATGTACAGGGCTATTGTCAGCGAGAGAACTCGTCTTAAACTTGTAAGTAAAATGTATAGAACCCAAGTGTGAGGTATCTCTGCATTCCAATTTTATATCTCGAATTCTGATCTTGCTAACTTATTATGCGTTAAGACATTTATCACCCGTAGCTTTGCAGTTTGTGTCTGGCTGGAGGAGGGTAGTGCATCGTTGAGTAGTGGGTATGGTTAATGGAGGGCAGCCCTGACTTGATACAGGAGTGACTTGCAGAACTGGTTTATGGTGGATGTCATGGATCAGAAATTAGAAGCTTAGTCTGAAAATGGAGTCAATGGGATGTTACTTTGGAAACTCTCCTAGCAGGGTAATTTTGGGGGGCAAACCATGTCTGTGCCACCCACCTCCTGCATGCCCCTGCTTGCTGACATTTTGGACAACATGGCGGCGGTGCATCCAACCATCTCAATGCCCAAGGCAGCTTCCTAGTTGCTTTGTCTATTAAATCTACTTTTGCAATATAAAAAGTCATTATTTTGCTCCTTCATATACGAATGTAGATACATGTCATGTCATTGCCCTGGTCTCAGTGTCTCATTGCCAACTAAACATCATGTTGTAGTCATAGCGCTTTCTTAACCTTTACTATTTAACTACTGTAAGTAAAGAGATCATCTGATACACCTCCGGGATCTGTGTAATGTCCATCATTTCATTATGTTGTTCATGAGCTTCTTCTTCGCATTATAACATTTGGGTCCTTCTAACTCTCCCACTGAGCTCCTTATTGCCTCAGCATTGACTCTGTTATTACAGTGTGGGTTGACCTATGGAATCCATCCTCCTGTTCCTCCACTTCGAGGCCACAGACTCAGCTGGTGACATCATTCCTACCCCTCCCCACGCGTTATAGAAACTAATTGTCCCTGAGTTTTAACCTTGCCCTGAACCAGCTGGGAGATGATGATGGTAGAAGGTGCCACATGGATAATTAATATTAGTTTCCATTAACTCATTCTGGTGTGACATCACTTCTCTGTCACTGTGCAAAATGTGAGTGATGACGTCATGGCAGAGAGATCACCTGTTGCGTGAAGTGGGGCGAGGTAGTAACTAAATTGTTCTCAAGAGGGAATGGGGTGCAACAGTCAGTGCTTAAGGGAAAATAGAAGCTGGAAAATCCAAGGCATCAAAAGAATGTATTTGCAAGGAGCTGGGGGAGGGCCAGGCATGTGTGAGACAGATGGAGGGAGGGAGGGAAGAAGGGATGAAATGGGGAGAGGAAAGAAAAGAGAGAGAGAAAGGAACAAAAGCAGAAAGTGAAGACAGAAATTCATGTGGATAGAGAAAGGCATTGAAATAGAAGACCACGATAGGAAAACAAAGGGACGGATGTGTAAAATGACTGAAGAAAGTGTCGTTTGGAGGAAAATGTGCCGTATAATCCAGGTTGCCTTATGTTTGCTCCTCAGGTCAAACACCTGTTCAGCTGCTTCGTGTTGGGTGGATATCCTTTTTATTCCCCATACCTTAGAGAGCCTACATCGGAAGCACAGTAATATAACGCAGAGTGTCTCTCTGTCTGTCTGTTGGAGAGTTTTAATACTCTGCAACCAGTCTGACCATTAACCAAAGCAGAATTGGGCTGCCTGAAGTCTCTTCTGCTCATATAGGAGCCCAACTCCCAAACCCTTAGCCAGAGCTAATGGATGGAGATATGGAAACTGTCACCTAGTGTATGTTTTTTTTCTGGGCTGATAAGTATGTGTGATCACAACGTGTGTCTATTATTGTGTGTAGGAAGCGTGCATGAAACTTGATTTTATTTATCGGCATCCATGCTTTAAAAGAGAAAACATTACAAAAAAATACATCACATAAACGTACTTCCAAACATCTGCCCAGCAAAATGTCAGGGCATGTAGAAGAAAAGAGAGCGAAGCCACATCGATTCAGAACTCGTAACACATCAAGTACGAAACTTGTTTCATGTGAAGAAGGTGGTGGATTTTGATGGGTTTATCTCTTTAATGCTGATTGACAGCTGCAGAAAAAAAGGCATCTGTTAAAAAAATATCAAGCCTGCTTTCCCCAGAATATAGAAAATAGCAGAGATTTCTACAGGCTTCTTAGTGAATAAGTGCGCTTGGACATTTTAAGCAGCGTTGGGAGGTATGCACCTGCAAGGTATATGGACGGTCAGGCATGACCCCCTCGCTCTCACATCCCTCTCCTTAATGGGATGCTAGCACTTAATACATTCCCTGAGGATGGAGAATGAGCAGGGTCACCGGGCAGGGCGCCCTCTGACTCCACTCGCTGCTGCGGGTCACTTAGGTAACAATGTGTTAAATGCTGTGTAAATGACCTGTGACATGGGAGGGACACATAATACCTCCTGTGTCTGCTGTGTGTCTCTTCCCTACCCCTAGGGGAAACAAAACCGAGATGCATTAAGCTCCTGTGTTGCCTCCTTTCTCTTTCTTCTCCATTCCACCATCTCATCCTGTGATTTTCTTTCTATTTATGCACCTGCAACCTGTTCTGATCCCATAATCCCCCCTTGTCTCCTTCAGCCTTCTTTCCTTTGTCGGTTTTGTCTCTGCCTGGGCCAGGGCTTTTCCTGTCCCACCGCCCCACCATTCACTGCTGTGTTCCTCACACCTCTTTCTTGTGTGTTACCCCCCGATCGCTTTGACTTTCCTCCTCCCCGCAGCCCCCTCTCTTACTGTCGCTTACTCCCCGCTTTCCTTTTGTTGGCCGGTCAATGAGGCCCACACTTGTCACACTGTGGAATGTTTGTTTCTTTCCTGTGTGTCAGTGTATGACTCTTGACACTGCCATCCAGGAAGGCACAACCGCACACAATTGTCAAAGCTTATCGAGTGTGCATTCAGCAGTACACACAAACGGTACTTTAATTCTCACACGTTTTGGTGTGTATGTGTCACAGACTGGGTGTTTACAGATAGACTTTGGGTAATAAACTTCATATTTCTGTACTGTACGCACTCTCATTGTGTAGTTGTTGTGCTTGTGACGTTTGTACTCGGCCATGTCTGTAGGACAGATCTTCGGCGTGGTTGCTGAAGTGTAATATTTGATTATCTTTAAAATCTTCAAGTCCTCAGGGTTCAGCTGGTAATTCTTCACAGCCACAGCTGATGATCTAAGAAGAACGTCTCAATGCAGCGAACGTTTCAGTTGAAACCCCCTGGGTATCTTAACAGAACTGGCAGCGTGACCGGGAGCCTGCCAGCAACTGTTACTGTCTGGTTATACAGACGAGGTGAGCCAGCGGGGGGAGACTGATATGGTGAGAAGGGTTAGCGTGCAAGTGAAACATTTTAAAGTGTCTCGCGAAAACACGATTTGTGTCATTTGGGGCTAGTGTGTAAGTTTTGTCATTTTGTGGGGCAGAGGAGAACACAAGTAAATAGATGGATGTCAGGGGTGCGCGTGGTATGTGGTGCAGCGGTCTAAAGTGACGTGTTGGTAGAAATTCATTTTGTGATTTTATGAAGAATTGACCTCTGGGGTCTTGGCGTGTGAGCATCTGTTATGGGGCTGTCAGAGATTGGGGGCCTTACAGGAATGTTGTCATCTTGGGGTACACTGACAGATGGGGAGGCACAAGGGTTCTCGAGCACCTGGGTACGAGGGTGCATTGCTGTGTTATAGATGTGGTATTGGGTTTCTTATTGTGGTAGCTGTGGCCGTGTCGGATTCGTGGAAACATGTGTGTTGAAGACATGCAAGATCTTCTCTTCTGTCCAAAACATAGGTCACAGCCCAATATTACATTCTCCTCCTTTCAATCACCTCCCTTCATCCTCCCTTCCCTCTCTCCCTCTCTCCCTCTCTCTCTCTCCAGAGCTGTGAATGGCATGTTGAGTGGAGGGAGGGAGACACACAGGGTGAGAGAGGAAAAAGCTCTTACCTCTCAGACATACTACGAGACCCCACAGGGCTGTTCATCGTGGCTTCACGCTGGGTTTTTGGAACGTCACCTCTTTTGTGGGGATACAATAACAGGTGGGTTTTCACTCGAGGAATGCAAGCTCTGCTGTTTAAGGCAACGGGTGGAGATTGTCAGCTCCTGGGACTAGTGAGGATAATGTGGTCATCCTAGGTGGATGACAAGGCACTGCCAGGATAATTAGGAAACCAGGGACGGTCGGCAGGTGTCTCAGTGGAGGTGATGTGTAGCAGTCAGAGTGCGGATCAGAATGTTGCTGCTTTTTAGTGTTTCACGCAATCCGTTTACATATCTCTGGTGATACACAATATAGACGTAGAATCTGTCTTTATGGATTACTGTGAATATATATATAATATACGGTATATATATGCATGTGTGTGTGTGTGTGTTCCTGTTGGCAGTATCTTTTTCTGTGTGTAAAGTTCTGGTTTTGTGAATTGTGACACTTTTATAAGAATTTTTACTTAGAGTCTTGTAAAAAGTTCTATAAGTGTATATTATACATACATATATGATGCAGGGTGTGCAGTTCTGTAGTAGTTACAGTGTATACATGTGATTTAATGTAATGGTTGCAATGTATATATAGCAGAAGTTAATGTATTGCTAAATGTAGCATGGTGTTTTTGAAAATGTATATATATATATATATATATATATCTGTAGAGGGGGCCGTTTATACTGTATTTATATGTGTGAATCAGTGTGTACAGTGCTGTATTTCTATATGTGTAGCAGGGTGATGTATACTATGCAGACTTTGATATATGTGTAACAGGGGCAAATATACAGTACTGTAGCTATACGTGTAGCAGGAAGCAGTGTATATAGTGCTGTTATTATTTATGCATTTAGCAGAGGCAGTGTATTCAGTGCTGTATTCATATACATGTAGCAGAGGCAGTGTATTCAGTGCCGTTTTTATATACATGTAGCAGAGGCATTGTATACAGTGCTGTTTTTATACACCTATAGCGTAGGGCAGTGTATATAGTATCATTATTATATATGCATTTAGCAGGGGTAGTGTATGCAGTGCTGTATTTATATACATGTAGCAGAGGCATTGTATACAGTGTTTTTTATATACATGTAGCAGATGCAGTGTATATAGTGATGTTATTTTATATGCATTTAGCAGAGGCAGTGTATACAGTGCTGTATTTATATACTTGTAGCACATGCAGTGTATACAGTGCTGTATTTATATACATGTAGAAGATGCAGTGTATACAGTGCTGTATTTATACACATGTAGCAGATGCAGTGTATTCAGTGCTGTATTTATATAACTATAGCGGAGGGCGGTGTATATAGTATCGCTATTATATACGCATTTAGCAGGGGCAGTGTATACAGTGCTGTTTTTATATACATGTAGTAGGGGCAGTGTATACAGTGCTGTATTTGGATGATTGCGGGCGTGCATATATTGCCCTGATATGTTATTTGTATTCAGTATTGCATTAATATTCAGCATCTATTATTATGTCTGTATTGAACTATACAGTATTTTGTTGAATGCTTAAAAGCTTAAATGGTAAGGACTGTATTATATGTAATGATTCATTTAAATCTATATCTAGTTAACCTGACGTTAGGGCGCTGCCCTGTGACCAGCATAACGAATAGCTTGCCACAGTATGATTAATAAGGGAGGGGAAGGAGAGGTTTTACCACCTGATCTCAGGAAGTCACATGTCATCCATACCTTCTTTCAGATTAATGTTACATGGCCTTCTCCCGTTACAATGTCTTTACTGTGTATATGACCCCAGACGTCTAACTCGTTTGGTTATGCAGTTTCCGGGGCAGGCCGCATGTGCAGTAGGTAGAAACGTGCGCAGCGGCCCAAGGACAGAACTTTGCTGTAGAGTCAAAACCAAGATTCCTCCCACTGAAATTCCAATCGCTCTATAGCTTCAGTTCCTAACATTTAGTGGGTTTATTGTCACTAGTCTAGTGTGGAGCCAGACCACAATATCACATTGTGTCCATTCAGCTCTGTCCAATGTATTCCCAGAACGAATTAATCTGCCACTAATAATTCTGATGCGATGTCCAAAAAGCGGCAGGAACTTCTGATATATTAAAATTGTATCAGTTCTAAAATTATTTCAAATATAATGCTATTAACCAAATAAGAAAGCATTATGTATTGCTTATGGTTCTTGTTCTGTTTGGTCGGGCAGTGAAAAGTCCTGGTTCCTTCCTCTTCTAATAGGAGCTAATTTTTTAGGCGCTCACATTTTTATATGATGTTTCTGTGGTTGACCTCTAATTTGCACCATGTGTTTTATATAACGCGTTTCCACAGAAAGAGAATTATGTATTTCTACAATGAAATACGGTGTTTGCATCAACTACTAGGGCCAATAGGTTAAAATTGTTCAACTGTAAAGTTGTTCCTTGTTACTGCCTACCTTTACCTTAAGGTGGCTGGGTAATGACCTCTAAATGGGCCACATCTGGCCCTTGGCCTTATGTTACCCATCCCTGCTTTGACAATACTCGTATAACACCGCCGTATAGTCCATGTGAAAGCTTTCATTTCTTCCTCCATGAGCTTACGATAAGTCCCTCTTCTGGCCCATTTTCGAGCCCCCCATGTAGTTTTTTTTAATACTGTATGGTATTGTTCTGCGTGCAATCAAAGGGTTTATGTGTGTGCTGGCTACACGCCAGGTGCCTATTAAACTTAAATGACAACATCAAAAGACAATTTTTCTTTGAAAATAACATTAAAGTTGGCTTCAAAAGTGCCCACTTCCCTATCGCCCCCTATCTTATCTTGAAGTGGCCAAGTAAATAAAATACTCCCCTCTGAGCTTCCCTTGTTTCTGGATCAAACCCTATGGCACTTCTAACAGCGGGGTCTGCGTGTCTGGAATTGCCTCGCCGTCCATGTAGAGGGGTCTCTCGGCCTTTTCCAGCCAAGTACCGCTAGCAAGAGTTTTTTGAAACATCCACTTGTTGACTTATTTTCATCTTTCCAACCCGAGCATGTGTTATACCAACCTCGACTTTCTTTTACATATCCTCTATTTTCTCTACTCATCATTATTTGCGTAAAGCCTGACATTTTCCATAGAAACCTCTCTATGCATCGGAAAACGAAATATCGGGTCAAAAAACATAATTTTCACCCATGTGTATTGACACCTAGTAAGTTAGATATATTAATACCAAATACTAATCGTTATAACGCATCCAAAGATCCTATTGTGTGACTCAACAATGGTGGCAACCAAATGGTTCTAATGGAATTTCTTATGATAAGCATAACTGTGCTGGTGAAGAAGTCACCTGCTTTCAAGCAGGGATTTTAACTGTAATTTTTTTTGCCATTCCTCTTGTCTGGCTCTCCTGCATCCAGATATTAAAAGAAAATCATTTTGTCGCTTGCCGTTCCCACCCCGGCGTGTTTGGGAAGATGTGTCAATGTGTTCACAGCTGGAGGACTTTCATTACTGCCAGTGAAATATTTGAAGTTTCTATGGTATTCAAGGCAGACTTGTTTTCGGGATGTCGAAATGAACCTTAACGTACACATAACCAGCACGCTGCAAAATATGTTGTCCGTTACATCATTAAATAATAGATAATATCTCATGATTACACAACTCCCCCCCCCCCGCTGCCCTACGTGTGAGGAATTTACTAAAATGTACAGCAATTTTACCCTCTCCTTGCAGAATTGTAAGGAGGAATATTTTTGGGCTTTGTTTGTAAGGGAGTGCTTTTATTCCTTGAGGTTTTATTATTTATATATATATATATATATATATATATATATATATATAGTGACATTGTTGCAACTAAAAGAAGACAGCGCTCAAGCAATATGTAGATATAAAGATGTATAATTTATAATTTATTAATAAAACAAATATTAAACAGTTAAAGATAAATATTAAATATACATTTAAAACAAAAAACATTGGAGACATACAATAAAAGACAAAAATATAAGTATTGTGGTTAATACAGACAATCAATAAACAATGTAAGAAAAAGAATATAATAAAATATAAAATATAAATATTTAGGTGGAGGGGGGGATTAGTGATATGTTAGTATTCAGGGCCATCCAGGTGTCCTGGGAATGTAGAAGGGAATGCGAAGAACTTTGGGAATGGATAGAGGGAGAGGGACTTATGGAACCAGCACTCCTCATAGGTGGGACAAGCAGATCCACGATGGAGGATGGGAACGGCTTGTAGCCCAAGATGTAGACAATACAGGAGGTGCAAGAAGGATGAGCTAAGATGTTCTCATCGGAATTGCTATGTTTCTGTATTATTTTCTTTCTCGTGTTGTTCCTTTCTCTATCGCCCTTCTTTCTTCATTCTGTGTCATTTTTAAATACCCGTATCTCATGTCTCTGTACCCCCATACATCCCATGTATATATGTGCCAACTTTCTACCTCCTTATGTAACAGTCACTCTATCACTTCCATGTGAAACCCTAGCTTCTCATAAACCTCTCCCTTTCTTTTGCAGAATAAGAGCTCCTCGGGGGCAGTTTCTCCTTCAAGATGATACCCCTCTGGGGGCACCTGTGTCTCTACATTTATCTGTGTTTGGGAGTGAGAGGGGATAGAGCGATCACCCCCCGCCTCAAATTGTCTTATCAGGGTGAGTGACATTAAAGATTTACTTATGAATATTTTTATCCTTTATATTCACATCATTCTAGGACTGCAGCTCCCATGACCATCAGCCATCATCTGTACTGCTTGGTAACCAAATTCTATTACTGCATGCATTTATTAAGCGCCCCAGGGAATGACGTTCCAAATATTCAAACCTCACGCACTTGACTTGTGACTTTATTATTATTTTTATTATTATTATTTATCGCTTTATATAGCGCCATCATATTCCGCAGTGCTGTACAATGGGTTTACAGGACATAACACGTAGTGCATGCTCTTAGCGATGGACCAGCAACACTAGTTAAAAAATAATAATAATGTTATACATAAGCTTGAGAGGGACTAGGAATTGTGAGCTAAAGGTAAGCGGGAGTAAGGGAGTTAACGTGTGAGTTCATAGCCTGCTACTAAACTGTTAAATACATTCAATTATTTTATTTATATTGTGATACAAGAGGTTTAACAGCACTATTTTTGCTTTAGATTGTATTAATATATATTTTTTAAACATGTTTATTTGTCTTGACGTATACATATAGCAAATAGCACAGAGGGCATCGCAGGGGTGGCCAACAAGTGTAGTAAGCAAGCAAGTTGATTACCCAATAAGAGTAAATTGCAGAACTATCCGTGCCTCCTAAATCTTTTCATAATGTTTTCGGGTATGATATGTATGATATGTGTTATCAGATCTTCCTTTAGAGTAGGTGTAATATCCAGATTTCCAGATACTGTTAATAAATATTCAATGATTCCATCCATGAACTTCAAAGGCATTGGCGTTAGCAGGGAGTACAATCCAAACCTAGTTTCCCATTAAAGAGCTTTAATCAATGGAGCAGAAAGGAACTGTCTGCATCTTGCGTTAAACAAGATTAGAACTGTTCAGCAGTTAGTAAGATATTTCTTAGTAATGAATGATGACCTCACTTTCATGGAACACACGGCACAAACGACACGCAGCGTATTAACCCCTCTTCTTTAATTCTTACACCAGGTCTATAATAAACTAAGATGAAGGAAAATCGGTCCGAGATAATATACAGTCTTTAGTTGAAGGTTATATATTTATATAGATAGGCTATAGATGAACTCTTATTGAAATGATACAGGGCCAAATAAGCTTTCGGGACCTCAGAGGTCTCATCTTCAGATAAATATCAATTACAAAAGTAACCAATGAAGACGAGTACAGTGGAAGTGCTTTCATAAAAAAATATACCGTATATATGTAAAAAATGCTTCTTCACTTTTTATAAAATGGTTTTTTGTTACTTTATTATTCTTTTTTTGTTTTGTTTTTTTATTGTTACTTTATTATTCTATTGTCTCCGTCCCACACCTTGTACTGACCTATTTTCTACCTGTTACTTAGCCCGGCTCATGTGTCATTGCTTTCCGCTTGTTCTTTTTCATCCTCACACCCATTGTAACATCCCCACAGATCTGATAACACATGGCCTTAAGACATACGCAGTTGAGCGCTCTTGCTGTTACGACACTCTCTTATTGGACGAAGAGCGCAGCCGGCTTTTTGTGGGGGGCAAGAATTACGTGGTGTCTCTGAGTCTGGAAGACATCAGCAAACATGACTTTCCGGTGAGATGTCTTTTACGTGATCATCTCTTCATCCTCACACTCCCACCGGCTGTCTGATTTCCCATAATCTGCTGACGTTATCCGCTCTCTCCTCAGATTCACTGGCCTGCTCTTGTTGAGTGGAGAGAAGAGTGCAATTGGGCAGGAAAAGACATAAATGTGAGTGCGGAATAATGCTCAGTATTTGAATATTCATGGATCAAGCACTGAAATTTTTTTCATTGGGATTTCTAAACATTAAAGTGATTCATGGGGTCTCCCACAGAACGTTCTTTTACCGGCTTTGGAGCAGGTGCAATGAAGCAGCGTTAATTCCTTTTAAAGGGAACACTTGTTGAAACAATGACCCAGACAAATCTGGAGGGGATAAAGAATGGAAGGTCCTCTACAGCTCAATTCTGGATGCAGTGAAAATTTACCAGTCCCCTTTTGAGTTCCCCAGTGTCACATTAACATTTCATGGAAATAACATAAGTGAGGGCCTATAATGTCCCTTTAATGAGCCGCGGCCACAGCAAGAGCTTAAGGTTATTCACATTGGATACACGGACAAGAATCCCCTGGGGTATTTTACCATATACAGAGGGTACTGCAGAGTATGGCATGGACTATGTTTTCCAACTAGTACATACTCATAAGTGAATGACATAAGCTTCCGACTTCAGAGGTCTCTTCTTCACATGGAGTCATATGTGACTACATCTTCTTCTATGTTGGCCTGATAACAGATATCAGACCCCACTTTCTCTTGGCTACATCCATTTTCCCTATTGAGTAGATGTTAGTGTTCCAGAAGAACATTAAAATAGTTCAATGTTCTTTGCAGAAATTTGCTGAGCATGTGTCCTGCACACACAGGGCAGATGTGTTGAATTCGTACTGAAGGCCTGTGTTGGCTCTTCTGTGGTCTGCCATCTTCTTACTAGGTCTGGTGAGCATCTGCCATGAAGTGTAGCGTACAGCTACTGCCGAACTTCATAATGATGGGCATGGCTCCATTGATCTCTTTATCCCCAGTGACCCTCAGACATTCACGCAGTTAAACGGTTCACAGTCTATATGGTGACACACCCTGTACAGCTGTGACACACTAGTGCGATGTGCATACAGGGTCGTGTGAGGTGAAATACCTTTAACCCATGAGTAGTGTGAGCACAGACTCAGTTACCCAGGGTGCATTGCTTTCGCAGGGCTTGTTGTAATGTTTGTGTTCTGAGCTGTTAGCGTGGCACCTATGCAGAAAGTGTCAAAGGTCCTCAGCATTCAAATAAAGGTGTGTGTGAGCCAAGGGATGGAGACAGGAAACATGGAAACTATGAAGAGGACAGGTGCAGACGGGGAGGTGGAAGGAACTTATCCGCTCCCACCTACGCAGTGGTTCTGTTATCCTGCCACATTTAGGCTAGGAGGGTATCCCTAACCTGCAGTGACAAGCGAGGGCAATAAAGGATTTGGAGGAGAAGAACATTGATGATAGTGTGTAATCCGGAGCAAGGTGGCTCTAGGTTTTAGAGGCACTAAGCCAAAAGATGTAGTCATCGCCATACAAACCAATGGAATGGTCCAATCAGTAGGCATATTCCATTGGTTGCTATGACAACAATACCACTCTTCTAACTTAGCACCAGTATCAGATTTTATACATATCCCTCATTGAAGCAGAAAACTCCCTGAAGTATGAGTAATGTCAGTGTAGTGAGCTGGCAGAAGGGAGAACTTTATCCTGCGGAAGTAATAAGAGTAAAAATGACGGCATCCGAAGAAGAAAGCGTGTTGCAGCGCACGTACTCCTGGCAATAGAAGTTAGTGGTGGATAGAATACCCAACAGCATTATCACTGAATAACATTACCGTCAGTGTGATGGTATGGTATCAATGAATAGTGCACAGTGCAGTGTGCATTAATAGTAAATAAATATTGCACAGCGCAGTGTGAGTAAGCAGTGTACAGTGCGCAGTAAATGCACAGTGCAATGCGCAGTATGTATTTTAGGTATATATTAGAACATTTAATGGTTGAGCATTGTTCTCTTCAGCCGTTGGCTTTGTGTAGATCAGGTGAAGGGGTACACAGGGAGTGGTGGTAGCGGGCAGAGCACGTTAGTTTGTGATTTAACAAGGGTTACATTCTTCACAGAAGGCTAACAGTGTATTAGCATAAACCTATATTGTTATCAGCCGCAGCATGGAGGTCAGGGTCAAGTGTGGGGGTGTTTTAGTGAATTCCAGCCTGGGGGTGGGACAGTCCCTCTCCCCGGCATATTCTGAGTCTATTAATCAGTAGGTCTCCCCATCCTTCTCTGAGCTATGCCAGATATCTGAGATATGGAAAGAGATCTCTTGAGTGTGAATGTTGAACAGAGAATATGAGAGGTGGGGAGGGAGGACGGGGAGACAAACTCTTGGAATTGTTAATTGAAGAAGAAAAAAAATGTGGCGTAAGGGAGTGGAAATATTCCGAGACAACAGTTTGTGACACACATGTCCCATCCCTGTCCCCGCAGACTGACTGTATGAACTTCGTCAAGATCCTGCAACCATATAATCGGACACATCTGTTCGCGTGCGGAACCGGAGCTTTCCACCCAACCTGCGGCTTCATCCATGTGGGACACCGGTCAGATGTGAGTGGAAAAAAATGATATGACATGATCTGTCAGTTTGACTTAAGAACAGGTTTTTCTGGGTGCATGTTAGGGTGACCACATTCTGCCATTCAGTGGAGTATTCTGGCCTAGGGTAGTAGGTCCAGGGGGGGCAGCCCCTCTGCCTCCTATCAGGGAGCCAATTGCCCTTTTGAACAATCAAGCTACCTGTAGCGCAAACTCTCATTTAGTGGGTTAAAATGGAGATCACCGGCCACTAACAATATGGAGTGGGGAAGGTGCAGCTGGTTGAGTGGGCCTGGGTTGGGCGTAGGACAGCACTGGGGGGTGAATATGTTCCAGTAATTCATAACTGATCCATGAGTGTATACATCCCACAACCTTATATATGCTGACCAGCAATATCTGAAATGTATACATGCTCTGAAAAAATGACTAAATGCGGTCATAAGAATAGGGTCACCTGTGGAAGGTCACTGATTTTGAACATGCAACATTTTTATTTGCAGGAAGCAATATTTAAATTTGACGGCCGAGGGACAGTGGACGGCAAGGGACGCTGCCCATATGACCCAAAACACACAGCAGCTTCTGTTCTTGTTGGTGAGAATAAACCTTCCCGATATAATGCTTCCCCCCATCATACATTGCTCTCTCTATATATCCATTATACATCGCCAGGATTGCTTCGTATGCCCTGTACACCCAGTGATGCCATTATAACCGTGGGCACATTCCCGCATCATTCACACACTGTACAAAATGATACCCAGCTGCTGATGAACTACGTTTAACTTAATTCTTGTCCAACCATGAAAGGGTTATGGGAAAAGTAGTTCGGCAACTGCAAAGATTTTGGCCAACAACTGCCATTTTTTTTTTGTTCAGTATATACACCTACGAAGCTTGCCATGTTCTGCGTGAATCATCTATTGCTCATTTCTCTAATTGTCCTCTGTCCCCCCCGACTGTCTAGGTGAGGAGTTATACTCAGGTGTCGCTACTGATCTGATGGGCCGTGATTTCACCATCTTCCGAAGTCTGGGGAGACGGCCCCCAATTCGCACTGAGCAGCATGATTCTCGATGGCTTAATGGTCAGTGAGGGGCATCCAACTGCCCTCTGGTGGAATATTTAGAAATAACCGGGTGATATTCTATTTTGCTTCTGTAAATTACCAACTTTTATATTATTTTGAGAAGCTTTGTGAACCTGAAATCCTTATATTTTAGTAAGCTCCATAAAAGCCCTAACAGGCCTTTCTATTCTATTACTAATGGCTTCTTTCAGTCTGTGGGTATTCGACAGAAATATAAGTTTCAGTGGCGTAGATTTTTTGTTTTAGGATTTATTATTCTTATTAAAGTGTCACCTAGAAGAGATGATTGACCAGGGCTTTCCTAAGCATGAACGACATAAAATACTGAACGAAAATAGCTCACGATAAATGGGAAGAAACCAAAGTTGTAACTTTGTATAAAGATGAGGTGACAGGAAAATAAAAACGTGAGCTTGGTGTGAAGGATTCGGACAGGGTAGAATACGAGGAATGTGAGTCAGCCCCAGTCTCGGGAGGGCATGTGCGGGAGTAGAACCAGAGTTGAATGACCAAGTGACGTAAAGCCAAAGTGAAGAAGCCAGATTCATTTTTTTATACAGGGCAAATAACCGCTGTCTATGGTCACAATTATCCATTGTTTCTGACTGAAATGAGAGAGGAGGAAAATAAGTTTTCACTAATGCTGGGATATAGGGGTGCTGAGATATAGGGGATGCTCAGGGAAGCTTTGAGTTGCCCAGAAGCAATGTCTCGTCTATGGACCCATGTCCATCACTTGTAGTCCTAGACTGTATTAAAGAAATGGACTGATATAAGAAGCGTGTTACATAGAGTGGAAGATTATATGGTATTAATTGCGCAAGCTGATTGATGGGCTGGTTGTTCTTTTGATTTGATGATTAAAAAAGTAGTGGATCGTGTATTTATCTACCAAGTTGGGTATGAAATCCTTGTTACTGAGCAGAGTGGTGTTGTGGTTCAGGGATGGCGTCACAGATCAGTGTGATATTGAACTCTGTGTCTTCTGGCATTTACAGAACCCACATTTGTGAAAGTCTTTTGGATTCCGGAAAGTGAAAATCCTGATGATGATAAAATGTACTTCTTCTTTCGGGAGACACCGGTGGAGGGCCTGGGGGGAGTCAAGCAGTCGTATGCCCGCATTGGGCAAGTATGTAGGGTAAGTACTCCAAGTAATGACACAATTCCTCTGTTTGGAAATTCCTGATGTGGCTACATCTCAGAGGTTGTTCTGAACTTTGTTTATTTCAGAATGATGTGGGAGGTCAGCGCAGTCTTGTGAACAAATGGACAACGTTTCTGAAGGCCCGGCTTGTGTGCAGCGTTCCTGGGAATGAATCGAGGGGCGATACTTACTTTGATGAGCTCAGTAAGCATGTAGTTAATTAGACCCTGACATATCTATATACTTATTCTTTGTGTATTCATAGTGGATTTAGATAATCCGTTAGTAATGAATGCCAGTAGAGTAGATATCGTTAAAAGAATTTGCTTATTTATAGAATATAATAATGCTAATACCTGATTTAATGAACACTAAACCCCTGCCTCTCCCTCTTTACAGGAGATGTTTATTTGGTGCAGACCAGAGACAGGAGGAACCCGCTCATATATGCTCTGTTCTCCACATCTAGGTAATGCTACCAGAGACTTGGAGCGGTGGCGTGATCATGGTCTACCTAAGTCAGGGGTATAACGAAGTGGGCCATTGAGCACCATTTCTGTCCTCTTGAATCTACGCAGGTCCTAAGGGTGGGTTTGAGGTCCAATGGTTTCAGCAAGGAGATCTGTGGAAGTCATTGTTGCTTATTGGACACTCACTGGAATGTCCGCTATATGCTTGGGTTTCGTTAAGGCCGGAAGCTGTATAATTGTATGTTGGTTGTTTGCTGGGTATTAGGAACACGGTATTATGTCTGTGCGTTGGAAGCAAAGTGTTTTGTCTTTGAATTACTGATGAGGAGTAGTTTAACGATAAGGCAGTCTTCTGTCTGCTTCGGGATTATGAGTTAGTGCATTTTGTCTTTGAGTTATCAGTAGGGTGGATTGATGTTGTTAGAAGAAGGACATTCTGTCCATGTCCAAAGGTGTTTTATCTGTGTTTTAGGAGTAGAACATTTCACTTGTATGGGTGAAAGCCAATGTACCCCTCATTTTGTGGGGTTTATTCATTAAAGAGGGAATTGATAGGAAATTGTGGTTATAACTCTATGTAATGCATAATTAAAATGGTGCCATTTTATTGAAGGTCACCTCACAGAACAGACTATATGTTACGATGAGACATTAAGCAAGGTTTGGTGATTTGGTGAATAAAATAAAAACTCTTCTAGCTGCTGAAGCTCACAGGAGTTGGATCTTTATAATGTATCGTGAAGTTGGTGATTGCATCTCTCCTGCAATTTCTGCTTTAGTGAATAAATATTGCCTCTTCTGTATAAATCATGGGATACTTTGAATGTTTGGATGATTGGACCTGAGACGTGGAGGCAGTCATTGTTTTCAGTCATTTGCTGTTTTGAGTGGCTTTGCATGCTCGAACATCACACTGAGCTGATCCTTTATGGCGATGCCAATGAGGTATTTTCCTCCATAGACGTTTATAAATCAGTGTCCATGTGGGGGATTTACATTAATATACATTATTACATACAGACACATCAGGACCCTGCCTGTAAGCTTGCCATGTAGCTTTAAGGTACTTTTATATACAGTTCCTGGCAAGAACGATGGGTTTATGAGGGCTCCAGCTCGTGAACTTACAATCACTTTATCTAGGTGATAAGAAGTGGAAGTTGCCTTTTTTAATGTAAGACTTTATTGTCAGATCTGGATGAAATAGATGAAACAACGTCTGCAATTTAACATACAGCTTAGGCTGTACATTTTGCATGTGGGTGAACGCTGTGCGAGTGGTTGATTAATAAGCTTTGCATTTGGCGGTAGAGAATTTACAGCATCTAGCGGAATGCTTTGCATGTAAAAGAATCTTGGAGAGGTGGAGAACTGTTGTTTATGGTATAGACCATGTGTTTGAATGTTCTGCATTATAAGAATGCTCTTCCCTGTCTCTTCCTTCAGCTCTGTATTCCGTGGCTCCGCAATCTGTGTCTACACCATGAATGATGTGCGCAGAGCATTCCTGGGACCCTTTGCACACAAGGAGGGACCCAACTATCAGTGGATCTCATACCAGGGCAGGGTGCCGTATCCTCGCCCAGGGATGGTGAGTGATCATATGGAACATATGTACGGGGGGGGAGACATAAGTATGAAGACATGGACAAAGGAATAGGAAGGAACAGATGTTTAAATCAAAAGGCAATGTGTTGCCTTCTGCTTTGGTGCAAGAAGGCAATGTGGTGAGCTCCAGTTTCCTATGAGAGATTGAATGTAGGATTCAAGTAAGATTTCACTATCAGCACTATACTCAATAAGGAAATATTGCATATAATGCGTCTCCTGACACGCCCTGCTAGTTTTAAAGTATAAAGTTTAAAGTGTACATATATGAGAGAGACCCATGATATGCATGTAATCGCTTGGTTTGGTTGCAGTGCCCAAGTAAGACATTTGGCAGTTTTGAATCTACTAAGAACTTCCCAGATGACGTCCTTCAGTTTGCTCGGAATCACCCACTTATGTTCAATCCTGTGGTACCGGGGTCTGGGCGGCCAATCTTCCTGCGCAGCCACAGCGATGTCACGTTTACGCAGCTGACGGTGGACAGAGTGACAGCAGCAGACGGAGAATACGATGTCATGTTTATTGGAACAGGTGAGCGGGTCCTGTAATTTAACACATGGGACCTAGAAAAAAAATACCCGATGATTATACATATATCTGAAAACCTAAGCTCGTCACCCCTTGTTGATCACTGTCCTGTCTACTTGTGTTTCTCTCCAGATGTGGGCTCTGTGCTGAAAGTAGTCTCTGTGCCAAAGCAGAGCTGGCGCCATACCGAGGAGGTTGTTCTGGAAGAGCTGCAGGTCTTCAAGGTATTTGAGAGAAGAGTAACACAGTATATATGAGAGAAGAAAGGAAATACTTTAAAATAAACTTGAAAGAAAGGACTTGTTACAGTAATATTCAATAATACTAATATTATAATAATAATAATAATAATAATAATATTCAGTAATACGTGACTGTTTATATATATATAAAATCACAAATACATGTTTAATGCTTTTCTCTTTTTTCCCTTGCCTCCTCTTTTCCCCTCTGGCGTTCTCCTTATTTCTTTTGCTCATATCTTCTGCTCCCTCTATCACTGCTGCTGCACGTCTCCTGCAGGACTCTTCACCCATCACAAGCATGCAGATCTCATCTAAGAGGGTAAGCAGAATTATCCTTACCACAAGCGTACATTTTCTTGTGCTTTTTTTCCCCCTTCACCTTATATCCCAATCTTCTCACAGCAACAATTGTATGTGGGCTCTGCAAGTGGAGTCTCCCAGCTACCCCTGCATCGCTGTGCAGTGTATGGGAAGGCATGCGCAGAATGCTGCCTGGCCAGAGATCCTTACTGTGCATGGGATGGTGTCAGCTGTACCCGTTACCTGCCCAACACTAAGAGGTAAGGAACAAGTCCTTTTGAGAACCTTTATACCCCTTCACGTTCTCTTTCTGTGCTTAATTATTGTGCATCTCAATGAAACTTGTGATGTATTTATTTTTAAGGCGGTCGCGACGCCAGGATGTTAGGAACGGAGACCCCAACACCTTGTGTTCAGGAGGTGAGTGTGGAAGCTTTTGGTGTCCCTGTGCTCTGGTATCTGTATGTTTTATCATCATTTATTTATATAGCATCATCAAGTAATGCAGTGCTTCATACATTCAAAAGCAATGACAAAAGTAGAACTGACAGACATTGGGTAAAGAGGGCCCGGCTTACAAGCCTACAATGTAGACATATATGTTTAAATAATTGCATAATGTTCTTGCTTGTCCATCACAGAGCAGCAGCGGTTCACCATACAGGAAAAACGTCTGTTAGGGGTTGAGACCAGCACTGTCTTCCTGGAATGTCTTCCAAAGTCCTTGCGAGCGCAGGTCACCTGGACTCATCAGAAAGGACCAGACACCCCAAGAAAGGAGGTAAATAATGTGAACTTCTCTGAAGCTCCATATGAAACACAAATGCTACACTTGGGGTTGACACTTGTTGAAAGGTGGGAGTGAGTGTGCACTTGGTAAATGTATTAGTTGAAGACTAAGTACCATTTCCTGTGGGTTCTCCTGAGTTGAGTCTCCATTGATATCAACAAGTTACCCTAGAAGGACACTATTTTCATGAGTTTCTGGATAAATGATTCAATGGAAAGCTCTCGTGTGACCCAGGGGGTTGCTGTTGGAGAAATAACTCTCTGTGGGTGCTTCATTAAGAAAAAGTTTGAGAAAGTCTGGTCTCTGGTCTCTTTAAATTATTAGCACTATTAAATTATTTAACTATTAGTGAACACTCCAGAACATTGTCTATTTCAGACCCCAATTATACAATTAGATATTCAGTCTAAAGTATTTAGAACTGTGGGTGATATCTCACTATGAAATTCCATATTTCATGCATGTTATCTGACAGCATGCAGGGAGATGGTTTAATGATCATGCTGTACACTGCTCATTTACTCAACATTTGTCAAGCTAGACATCACATTTATATAAACAGACACTTTCTGCCAGCTGGCAGTTACCATTAGCACCTGGTTATAACCCACTGCTGTTATCATGACTGTAGATAAGGGTAAGCCACAGGTAGCTCCACAGGTATCCCTACAATTCTCATACAGTCTGTCTCTGGCCAGAAATTGGTTTAGATTCATGAGCGTTCATCTTGACCACCGCCTACTATGAAATAATTTATTCCCCAATTTGGACAACAAGGGATTTATTAATATTAGAAGATATAAAGTATCATGTAGCCACCAGCTGCTAAATTTCAAACTTCCCGTAATGCTCATTAGTACAAAGGAACTGATCGGAGACAGATCACTAGGAGAAGGTATGCAGGGCTCTCTTAACACTGCATGTCTAATTATGAGCTGATAAGGCTGAGTAAGGGTGCCCTTGGCTGTCTTCTGCAGGACGAAACATGGAGATAGGTTGGAACAAAACAGATAAGAAATGTCTACAACCAAAACTTTGCAGGTTATATATATCTATTTAATTGCGGCTCTCCTTCAGCTATCATTTAGACATACCGAGTGTCATGTTTCCTTCCCCAGGTGCAGTTTGATGACCGTGTTATACAGACAGATCGTGGAATTCTCCTGCGCAATGTTCTACGCCGTGATGGAGGAACCTTCCTTTGTTACTCTTCAGAGCATGGATTCACCCAAACCCTGCTCCGAATCTATCTTGAGGTCATTCCTTACTCTCGTGCTGAGGAGTTCCCGGGACAACAACGTGGCCACCAGCATCGTTGGTATCAGGACTTCATGCGCCTCGTTCAGGAGCCAGGCTCTGCAGAACAAATGTGTGAGGAGCTGTGGGTTCGCAAGGGCCGACCTTCGCACCCACCAGGCCCACAAGGATCCCCGCAACTACCAGGGTCTCAAGGACCTAGCTTTCGACCCCTCCCGCCTCTCAGCGTTAAGGCCAAAGCCCAGAAATGGAAGCACCTAGAGGACAAGAAAAAGGTGCGGAGTCGCCGGACGCATGACCCTCCCAGGGCAGATCGTGGCCCAAGGAGCGCCCCAAGTTAGGGAGCTTTGTGTAACTATATGAACCACTAGACTGTACAAGGGGGAGGGGTACGTTTTACAAGAGTAGCCAACAAGAGGGGCAGTTATTATTTATAATCTGACAGATATTGGGGTTCTCATATATCACTGAGCAAAATGGATTTACCTTGCTCTGTAAACATAGTAACTGCCAAAGATCCACAGAGGAATATGGCTTTGTTTAATAACCCAATCTCAGCCAGATGGACTTACAGACAATTGTTCTAGTAGTACACAGAATGGAGTGTCTCTCCAAACGCCCCTCTCCTGCTATACAACTTCCACCATTTTCATTCTTCCAAGGTGTTCACCGAATATCTCCCAACTCGTCAAACAAGGATTTTACTCCTGAATAGACAGACCCTCTATATCCCAGAGAGTGGAGGTAACCTGGGTGAAAGGAGGTAACCTGGCGTTCCAGACTCACATAGGACTGTGATCAGTACGATGAGGCTGAGGATTTCAAGGATGTGACTTACTGTTTTCAGACCTTCGTTGTTGATTGTTATGTAAAGAGGTTTCAATGTTTGGAAGAGGATGTACCTTACTGAGAGTCTGTGAAATAATCCTGTGTATGCAGTGGGCTGGACAAATCCTCGGAGCCTTTGAGACATAGTCCCTGCCAATAATTTATAATTTCTCTCTCTATATAAATATATTCATTCCTGGATCCTAAAAAAACGTCCCGGGCTCTGAAATGCTGTATCTGTCCAGCCCTGCTGATAACTACATATTTTGTTATATCTAGAAATATACATACAAAAATTAAGCATAATTTCATAATAACACATAATGACAAGCACACAGATATAGCAAAGGATAGACCTCTGTGTGCTACCCATATCACAAAACAGTTGGCTTCCTACGAGTCAAACTATACACAGTCATACTATTAATGGTGACCAGCATGCAATACTCATACCTGGGAGCATCCAGGCTCCGGCTATCCGGTGCTCTCACAGAATGCAGGTAGAAGGTCCCACTGACATTGGTGGGTGGTCTGCAGATGTTGGTGGACAGTCCCCTAATGTCGGCGGGCGGCCTGCTGATGTTGGTGAGCATTCCACTGATGTTGGTGAGCGTTCCACTGACGTTGGTGAGCGTTCCACTGATGTTGGTGGGTGGCTCCACTGAAAACTGTCCCTTTTTGGAGGGGAAGTGGCCAGGGAGTGGGGCGTGCTGCAACACCGCTCCTGTAACCAGGGGTTCCTCCTTGGAGGCCCAGAGAAGCAGAGCTTCACCCAGAGTCTCCAGGAAAAACCCAGAGAGTTCCCAGGTTTCATGTAAATATCCAGTTCAAAGGATATAACAATATGGATGTTTTTTGTTACTCTAACACAGTAGAAGCCAACAAGATGTTCTTTACCCGATGTGAAACTACGTTTCTCATAAACATACCAGGCAGTCCCTCTTTTGGACCCAAATGTATCTGTCCCTCTGCTGCAGTTTTCTAGGAGCTCTGAATGTTTAGTGGGTATGAAAGTATCACAATGTTCTACAGCCCCAAAACCTATAATATGCACATAAACATTACAAGCGTGTCCTTCTTTGAACAATTTAATAAGAAGGCGGATATAGCTGTATTAACCCAAAAGAAAATGGAGGTTTGATTCCTTTCATTCAGCCAACATAGAAAATGATGTAACGTAACATACGCGTCTGGGGCCTCAGAGGCATCATATTCATCCGAAGAAGAGACCTCTTTGGACATTTTAAGAATTTCTGGATATATAAATTAGCTAGCCATAGGCTCGCCATGTTTTTAGGAGCACTTTCTGATGCTATACGAGTAAGTGGTGGAGAGTCAGCTGTTTGCTATACCTGATCTGCCAGTTCTTGCCATGAATATTATGAGAATCTCTACTCTCTCTTATGATGTCCTCGTAAGCTCTGGGCCCATGGGCTGGCATGGCTTGCTTTCCCTTGGTAAAGCAGGGCTGACCGTTTGCATTTGGCTGAAAACTCCCATCATAATCATTACATGTAACTCCAATTTTCACTTCAACTCTCAGCCAATTTTATACTTGGTGAGCAAATACCTGGCCCCCATCACATGTAAAAAATCAATTTTAAACATATTGACCTGGCACAAGTAAGCCGTGATGCCTGCAGTACTCGGCTATGAGCATAATCTTCAGCCAGCCTCAGAAGCAACCAGCGGGATATAGATGGACGAAGTTAGGTTCCAGTGATTGGATGTTCTTTTAAACAGAGATATGCATAAAAAAGGCATCTTGCGGGTCAGTTTTGATTTTAAGGTAGGCTGAGATTGTAAAGAGGCGGACGTTAACCTCCCAGTACTTTACTGAATGCCTGATGCAAATTTCCAATAAATTCAGCAGCACCTCACGTTATCTGACCAGCACCCAACAGGTTAACTTGATTAACAAAACCCCTCTTAATCGGGATCCCACGCGCTAATTAACCCATGAATACAGCCATGTTAGTGTATATATTGATATATATATGATGTATATATTAACCCTTTTCTGCTGCTACAGATTGTGGTCAATCACAATATCTTTATCTTGTTAATGGTGGGGTTAGAGATAAAGTTTTGACATGGATGGAACTGTAGGGGGGGGGAACTGGAGAGGTAAAACAAAAATGACATTAAATTAACACAAAAAAAACATTTACTTTGAGGATTTGTGGATTATTAACAGCAGAGTAACATTACATGTATGTATCGTAAAATAAGTATTGTATCAATACAGTAAGAGAGCTGTATCTTCATGTACAAAACATAACTTCACAAAGTATAAGAGTGAAGAAAGTTAATAAACGAGTCCGTTTAAAGAACAGATGCCTGGCTGGCTCATGGAAAAACCTAATGAACAGCGGAAACAGCCAAGAGGTAATGAATTACAGTTTTTGGTAAGACTTAAACAGAAACATTTGCCATTACAGCATTTGGCAAAATTACATTCATTTATTAAATAGCTGTATTTTGTGCATTTTGTTTGGTAATCTGTAAAATCTTTGGAGATATTTTGTATACATGTACATATGGAAGGGCCATCATTGCGTAACCTCCTGTCCAGACAGATCTGCTTTAGGGGTGACAATAAAATGTAACCCCTACATTACACACGAAACTGGAGCATAAATAATAATAATCTCAATTTGAATATCCAAGATGTAAACTAACTCGGTATATTACTCGGGAGTAATCAGAAAAATAGGAGTTCATTCCGATAGTACCATCGCGAATCGAGATGACATGTCTGCACTCGTACTGACTGTGATTTAAAGTGGCAAGACTTGAATGGTCTTCTAGACTTGTGCCCATATAGGAATATCATAGGCTCGATGGGGCACGTCTTTTTTCATATGTTTCTATGTGTTGTTGACATAAGCCAATGGGAAGTGAAAAGTATATTTTTTTCCTTTAAATGTGCATAGGGTGCTCGCTGCTTCTGGATGCATTATGGAAGAAAAGTTCTGATGTTAAGGGATATCTGGAGCCCAGTAACATAGAGTGTTGGCCATAGTTCAAAAGAAATTGTCTGGATTCAGAAGCAAGTGTTACTCATCTGATGTTCACTTCAAAGTCTGACTGATCTGGACCAAAAAATGGAGAAAGATTCCCAGGAAAATCTGTGCTTGTTTTTGCGAGCATATGTGTGGCATCGGTTTAGCACACTGTGCACAGCAGGGCTAAGGGTGCCTCTTAGGTAGATACTAGGGGGGCTGCAAACAAAGTTAATGTGCAATCAGTAGGCATATTTTATTAGCTGAATGTGCTAAGTAGTGGGGTGCACTAGAAATCACACCATACACTAGAGAGATAACTATTAGAAGCGCTTGTACAGACAGTAGAGAGACATCCAATGGAACTGTCAATGTATATACGTAAAAAAAGAAAGAAGAAATACAATTATTAGTGTGAAGAAACTTAGTGCTAACAACTCAAACTTTTCTGCTCTGTTCACTGGTTCACTTTCAGACCCTTTGTTATATTCTCTTCTTCCATTCATTCTCATGCAACGGCTCAAATATAAGACAGGAGACTGACCACATGAAAATCATGGTATTTAATAAAGTGCAAAAGGATAAAATGTCCTTACATTAGATTAAAAGGTCCATCCATCACCCAGCTTCTGGTTCAGAGCAACCATTTCAGAGCAATGGTAATCAATCTCCTGTTTGAGCCGAGAGTGAAGAGGAGGAGAGAATATAACAGTCACCCAAACGGTCTGAACCAGCAACCAGAGCAATGGTCTACTCTGAAAAGTGTGAGTTGTTAGCACACTGATTCTTTATATATATACACATTATCTCACACACGTGAGTATACCTTAACCCTCACATTTTTGTAAATATTTTATTATATCTTTTCACGTTACAACACTGAAGAAATGACACTCTGCTACAATGTAAAGTCGTGTGTGTTCAAGTTTTGGATCTCCTCTCTGTGAAAGAGCATGGTATGAAGATAGTAGACAAATATGTCTTCTTATTGCTCCTGTATTTCAAACAAGCTGGACTCAAGTGACCAGCAGTATAGGTAGTATATATATATATATATATATATATATATATATATATATATATACAATCATGTGAAAAAGAAAGCACACCCTCTTTGAATTTGCGGTTTTACATATCAGGACATAATAAAAATCATTTGTTCCTTAGTAGGTCTAAATATTAGGTAAATACAACCTCAGATGAACAACAAGATATTACATATTACACTCAAAATATCTCATGATTCATTAAAAAATAAAGCCAAAATGGAGAAGCCGTATGATTCAATAACTTGTAGAACCACTTCTAGCAGCAATAACTTGAAGTAACAAGATTATATATAGAAAGACAGATGCTCACTAAATCATAAACAGCAACTATACAGAGTAGAATATTGCATTACAGTAAGATAGATAAAAATACAGTAAAAAAAAAGCACTCCCTCCAAGCTGTGCGCCCCTAGTATATCTTCTGCATTAACAAACGCTTTAGGATTAAAAGAATTGGAAAGCTCTTTCCTTCCTATACCCACCATGGCCATGACCCAAGCAGCACTTGACCAAAGTGAACTACGGGGCTTTGAAAGAAAGGACCCGGCAAGTAGAGTAGTAGTAGTATAGTAGTATAGTAACAAAACTTCAATTTACTACGTTGCAGATTTCTCTTTCCAAAAACACATAATTCAATGCGTTAAAACGTTAACTGATTCAAAAACTTGCTTAGGGGGGGGGGAGAGGTACAAGCCCCTTTTCGTTGAAAGGCATTCTCTGTTGGCCTTGGCCACTATTCGCACCATTATAGCTGTAGACACTGGACCTCTACTATGTTCTAGGCAATTCTGTCACTACCCATTGCAGTAAAAATATACACAGTAACCAAGACAAACAAAAATTCCCCTTTGGACACATCCCATTCTGCGTTTGTTGATTTAGAAAATCCTAAAGAAAATAAAAGGTTAAATCTCTTGTTTGGCACATAGTCACCAACAAATACTATTGATCTTCTGGACACACCATCCATATACTATACAGGGGCGTTGCTGGGTCTCCAAAAGATCCGGGGCTCAAACCCATAGCACATTTGATAGCAGTGGAGTCCGCTTTGGGGTAGTTGCTGCGCACACTTGCACGACTTCCTATTAAAGTGCAAAAATATTTTTTAGGTCATATTGATGTTTCGGTCTCCTGCACGGAGCCTTCGTCAAATTAGGAGACTGACCTCAATTAATAAATGCGAGTGCTCTATTTTTTCCATGAATGTCTAATTGTGGTAGGGGATCAGCACCGGGGCAAGTAAATTTATGGATTAGAGTATGCCATTCTTGGGACATTTATATATATATATATATATATACACACAAAAAAATACCTGCCAAACATTTTTTTAAATTAACAAAGGTCTAATTTCTCCATGAAGATATGCAACCAAGTATATCTGCTGTAGACATCCCATTTTAACTACCGTATATTTATTTTATACCTAAGGAATTGCCCCAGCAGCTCTGTTGCACCCACAGTACCTGCCCAAATTGTATTCAGAGGATTTACCCCGTACCTACAATGCACCCACAGTGGTCTCCTCTCAGAGTTGCAGTCTGGCTCATGCGCACCCTTTACACATTATACGCCTTTTAGGCCCAAAACACTC
Organism: Spea bombifrons; assembly: GCF_027358695.1. Classification (NCBI taxonomy): domain Eukaryota; kingdom Metazoa; phylum Chordata; class Amphibia; order Anura; family Pelobatidae; genus Spea; species Spea bombifrons. The sequence continues at coordinate 10,909,485 of NC_071092.1, read as the reverse complement.
ATGGATAGACTGTCCGAATACACTCATATACTCCAATTTTACAAATGCCTGCCCATAAACACACATACACAGACACGCACACACCCTTCCATGAAGTCATATCCCAGCACTTGGCATTAATAGCCGTCGCGCAGGGAGCGAGCGGTCATTATAGGAACAAACCTTTCGCTCCCTTCTTTTGTATCTATGATCTCCCCTATCAGACCATAGCACCAAATGAAGGCTCTGGGGCCAAAGTTTGTTTTAGCCGCTAAGGCATACTTTAAACATTCAAGGCTTTGAAGTTAATATTTTGGACTCCAGCAACTCAACTGTCGGCAACCCTATCTACTCATCCAATCCATCACGTCAGTTATTACTAAGTCCCAAGCGCTTGCTCATAGTTAACACGTATAACAATTATAAATCTCCAAATTAGAATCCATAAAACATGTAATGCCCTGCATGACTTCATTTACTGTCATTTGTATGTGATGATTATTTGCACACAATGAGATCACACTTGTTAAGTTTTTAAAACTGATCATAAATCACTGATTTGCAACCATCCAATGACAGCAGTGCAAATAATAATAGTGATGATGTCATTGTTTATAACGCTCTAACTTCCATAGCAATCAACCACAACAAGACGTCGCAAAGCATTGTGGGTAGCGTATCACCTTCCTTACTCTTTCTGCGTACCCGCCCGCTTACTCCATACACAGCTACACACCCCGGCATGCCTTGCGGCCAGTGAAGCGCGCCGCGTGAGCCGAAAGTTACGCCCAGTGCCTGACGGGAGTTGTATTTCCTTACTCCGTTGTAACCGGCAGTAGGCGGCAGTGCTGGAACTTCATGTCCCAAAAATCTTCGCGGTGGTCAAGTCCCACACTTCGTGGATACACGCTGACAGCTGCTCGGGACCATGCCTCGGGCCCGGAGAGCCAACTTATCCTCCAAGAAGGGTAACGGAGGCCGCGGTGAGTCCGGGGAACAGGGTTGGGGATTAGAGCGTGTGATAAGGAGCACATTTAGGGCAGTAGGTGGTAGTTATAACGGGTGCTCCAGAGGCGAGGAGCTAAACCGGCATGGTGTGTGGAGCAGCCGGTTGCATGGCCGCTTAGTAAGTAGTCAGAGTTAGAAGTAAAGTGGTACGCTGGGCTGGTGTTAATTACAGAGTGAAGATGGGGTAATAGATTAATGGGGCAGTTAGAGGGCATGTGGGTTATATGAAGGTTGGTGTGCTGTGTAACACCCCTACTGTATGCTGCTGTGGCATATCGTATGTATTCCCTTCGTTAATATACATGTGGGCCATGACTCTATGATTGGTAGGAACAACCTTCATCCCCTTCTGATTGCTATTTTTAAATGGACCTGGGATCCCCCCAAGCTCAAGAATTTGCCCCTTCTGGAGTTACGGTAATGCCAACCATGCCGGGGTATACGTGTCCGTTTACTCTTATACCGGCATATGTTACACAGAAAGCTTTGGGCTCCCCGATCCCTCCGCCTGGCAGTACTGTGTATACACAACCATCTGAGTGTATGCTTTGTGTAATGTTTGTCTCCCAGAAAATAAATATTGAAACATTGTTTTCATAAGCGGCTGAAGATAGTTGTGTACTCCGTACGTGTCACTCATACATTAATTGAATGGAAAAGAATAACAATCTATGTTTTATATTTAAATGCTTAGTATAGAATAATACCAGATGGAATGACGGGTGTGTGTATGTGTGTGGATGTATGTGTGTGTGTGTGTGTGTGTGTGTGTGTGTGTATATATATATATATATATATATATATATATATATATATATATATATGCTATTGTCATCCACATAATTATCTATTTTCAGCTACATTATTTATGTATAAACTGATATTTTCTTTAAAGTCGCCAACCCCTTTTTTCCCGGAAAAAGCCTTATATCCTCCTATGTTTACCCCTCCTGTCCCCTATGGCTCCATTGCCCCCCCCCCCAGGCTCTCTGAGACAGGAGCTGCTCCAGCTGAAGGTTTCGGATAAACTGAACCAGCTAAAAGGTACACCATGTGCTTCGTTCCCAAGCATGTAGCTCCATCCATTAAAGGAAAGCTCTAACTATAGCGCAAGGTTTATATATATAAAGGAGAATTTTGTAATATTCGTGAAAACCTTTTCTATATACGAACCAAAAAAAAAACTATTTAAAATGTTATTCTTTCAGAAGAACGGGGGAAGTAATTCTGTTTTGCATCTCTTAGTTCCTGGGTTTTCTGTGTACAGTATACTGCTGATATAACAGGAAGTGAAGAGTGCAACAAAAATAGCTTCCCCCAGTCAACTGAATAGTTGCTGATATAGTCAACAAATAAAACTTTTTTAGGTGTTCTAATGATCTATGAAAGGTTAAATAAAGCAGCACTCCTTGAAATTAGTTTTATAGCCATAAAGAGTTGTTTTAAGGCAGATTGAATGTTCGCAACAATTTCTCTTCACTGAATGGAGAAACGAGAAGTCAATTCTGCAATGGTATTTGCTGGTTTAATTACGATTTATGTATCTTGTCCGTCATTCCATTGCATTAATCCTAATTAAAATATCGGTCTCGTTGCTTCCTATCTCAGTTCTATTTTAAATTCTGTTTTATTTGAACTTAAGGAAATAAATGCCTTTAGATGAATACTAGTGAACATTACAAAATGATCCTTTATAATAATGAAACCTGGATTTTAGCAAAAGCTTTTTACTTTTTCAAAACATTTTTCATGCCGCCATCTTCCTTGGCACCGCCATCTGCTTTGCCATAGCACTGCATGAGATTTCCATTCATTAATACTTCCACAGCTAAGCAGTAAAAGCTGCTTTTTGTTGCGCATGGATGTAGGTACAGAACGGAATGCAAAATTGTTTGGGCAACTACACGTGACTGCATTACCGTTCTGCGCTGGCGGTCTGTCGCATGCCTGTCATACTTTCTGGGACATACAGGAAGCGAACGAGCCCCCGGGGGTGTCCCAAATAGAAACTCGCTTCAGTCTGGAATCTGGTATTTTTCTTTTCTTGAACTAATAAAGGTCGTGTTTAGTCCTAACAGGCAGCACATGTAGGGAACTATGAGAATATTCCCCCAAAATATGTGGCTGAAGAGGTTCCTAGAATAGGAATATAGAGTTTGCAAGAAAATAGCAATCGAAAGTAATTTTTCCAGACGCAGCAATGCATCTAACACGACCCCCACCCAGTGCTCTTTTAAAACCCGAGATAAAAACAATTTAGCTTGCTGGGTCCTTATGTCTCCCAGCCACTTTTAAAATGAGTATATGCACTTTCGAGGCTAATTATATCGTTCCTCCTAGTGTTATATTGTTGCTTGCATACTCCCGGGGTAAGCATTCTGTATCGGAAGTTCAGTTGTGTAGGTGATCTTGTGAAAACCTGTTACTTGTAAGAGCGCTTACTTACATGAGAGCGCTTACTTACATGAGAGCGCTTACTCTTCCTCCATGGGCTGGCGATCCATGGTAGTGTCCTTGCAGGAAAGTGCTTCCATTGAAATCAATGGGAACACCTTCTGTTCATGCACACGGGGGTCTGAACACACTCCCACCTGCAGCATTTGCAAAGCCAGTGCCGGAGTTAAATGGAGGTAAATATATCATGTACATGTCTCCTGCATGGCAAATAGTTAGGGGGGGGGTAGCATGCGCATGGGGGGATTCTGCAGAATTACCCCATGGATGTGCAAGGGGTTACAAAAATGGACCAGACAGCTGTCATGTGCATTAACTGTTAACATACAAATACATTTATCATCCTGTTGGTACAAACACCTTCGCTATAGTAAGGAGCCATTTATAACTCAGCTCAGTGAATGAGATGTTTGTATAGGTTGCCTTTTTAAATCGTTTTTGTACGGATAAGACTTCCAAAAAAAAAACCATGTCGTCTTTGTGTGCTATAGTAGGTTAGAAAATGCCTTTAAAACTTCATTTAAACATTGAATAGGTTAAATTCCTGGTACGTACCTCTGTGCTCACCTTGTGTTTTATTTAGCTGAGTAATGTATTTATTTTGTTAATATTTAAACGCTGAACTCTGCTCTATTTTGTTTATGCAGCGGTGATTTATATGCCACCGAGCAGCCCTCTGGTTAAAAGGACATCCAATCACAAGTTTAACACATCCATAAAATGTATATGGCTTATTAAAATACTATATCTGGCTAAACATGTCATTTTGGAAAACACCGTGACCTATGTAATATTATAGAGTTTCACATGATGACATCATGGGCAGTTTTGCTCAGATGTAACACTTCTATTTGGAATCCACACGGCTGGAAAGGCCTGTTAAATGATGCTGCTGCTGTCTGATACCTGACAATAGTTTAGGACTTCCTATTTTTAGTAATTATTTACCGGTCCCATAGGCTTTTGGAAGCTGAGCAGCTGTGGTTGCTCTGTAAACGCGCTCCTGGGCCATAATGTTAATGGATGTTTGGACTTCTTGTTCCAGGTTCTCGACCAGGCGCTCGTGCCGACTCCGAGGCCAGTGAAGATGAGGCAGCCAGTGAAATTCTCAGTCACTGCAGCAGTGCCAGCGAAACGGTCAGCTTGGCAGAGGAGGGCTCAGGTAACGCGTACACTTTAGTATTCTTTATTCTTGAATTCGCTAGGGTATTGGGCAAGATTCTGCCTACACCAATGAAAGCAGATGTTTGTAAGACACTATCCTTAAATGTGCTGCTGGCGCTAGTAAATTATGGACGACCGGAAATGCAAATGAGTAAAGTGCCATGATGATGCATTATTATGCCGTTGTGTGGGCCAGGGAATGAAAGGGTTGCTAACTTATATATATATATAGATATATAATGTACATCATGTTCATAAAATTATATATGTATGTGACTATTGTTCATAACCAATGGTAGCTACATAGTGGTGTATATTCTTTGACCAAATCCTACAGTATCTTTTTTTTCACTTTTCATGGTTTCACTTTTAATATATTTTTTTAAATCACATTTAGATTATTTTCAACATCTATTAAATCAACACACCCCACCAAAAGCTTTTTGGATTTATTCCTAACCAAACCCGTATAATAACATACTGTTATTACTCTCTCCGTTCCATATCTTTGTGTTCCTGTAGGAAGTGATGTACTTGATAACCAAGCCCAGCAAGATCAGCGGGAGGATAAGCTGAGAGAGGATATAGATAACCTAATGGACAAGAGGTGAGGCCGATGTAGATAACATCACTGGATGTTAACTGTCTCAGTTTAACATCAACCTGGTCTGACAAGACTGCACTTAACACGGCCCTCGTAATTACCCCTACCCAGTGTCCCTACATGCTGGAAAATGTACAAGGGGTGTGGTATGGCTGCCCATTTAACATGATCACTAAATGGGCACCTGAGTGTTTTGTAATGTCCACCGGCTATTCTGCAATCGCACAGATAACTGCATAATTGTCTCAAACCATTGATGTGACTTCTCTGCTCTCTACCCTTGCAGTATAAAGACCAGACAGGTTGCATTGAGTAACTTGCGCCTTGCTTTATCCTCGCACACCTTGGGGGACTTTCTGATGGAGAGACGTGTCACCTTCACTGATGCTCTGGAACGCTGCCTAAAGAAAGGTGCGTGTATCGGTTTGTCCGATCAACTAGTTTGTAGGAAGGTGGTATGTATTTCCAGCTTAGCATGGGCGTCTCATTGTCACCAGTTTGTATGGCAGCTGGCATCACACACGGTGTCAGACCATGTACCAGACCCTTATGTGTTCTTCAGCCAGCAGGTCAGTCTTGCTCAGTGATTTCACTCCAGCCCTGTCTGTTTTACAGGTAAAGAGGAGGAACAGTCTCTAGCGGCCACCGTGCTGTCTCTGCTCTGCATACAGCTTGGTTCTGGACCTGAGGGGGAAGAGGTCTTTCGCTGTCTGAAGCCGCTGCTTATCAGCATCCTAACAGACTCCAGTGCAGGAGTGTCCGCTCGTCAGAGTGTGAGTACCAGGGCTTCTTGAACGGTTGTCTAATGTAAAAAATAACTTGCTAACTGGAGCACTTTTGCAAATATCACATCTTGCAGTTTGGTATTTTAAATGATAGTGATAGTGTAAATGTGTGTGCGTGAAATATATACCATTTTAAAACACTCGTTTAGTTCTGATACCTAAAGCAACAGTTCTCGTCTTCCTTCGGTTAATTAAATATTTCCAGAACACCAGAAGACAAATGGCACAAACCATAGGTTGTTTTCGTTAAATAATTTATTATAAAGGCTGTGATGGTGACCTCTCAGTATGCCTTTTGTTCTTTTAATGATAATTTTCATCTCTCCTTGCAGTGTGCTGCGTCTCTAGGTCTGTGCTGCTATATTGCTGCTGCTGATGTAGAGGTAATATTCTTGCCCTTCGTGTTTGCTATCCTTCCTACACCTACACACACACACACATACCCCTACACACACACACACCCCTACACACACACACACACCTACAATGTCTGGGAACTGTATCTTGATACTATCACCTTTCTTCCCTCCTAGGACCTCATTAATAGTGTTTGCTGCCTCGAGGGGATTATCTCTTCATATAATTCAGACTGTGGTACAGCCAACACTGCACTACATAGTCTCCTATGCTGTGCCATCCAGTCCTGGGCGCTGCTTCTTACCGTGTGCCCAGCTAGCCGCATCCAGAAAATATTGGAGAGGTAAGTGGGAATAACTAGAGAAGTGAGAAGATCAGTGGAAGTCTCTGCACGTCAGACGGACCGTAACTTGCTCTTTCTCCTCTAGCCACCTACCTCGTTTGCCTGGAATGCTGTCTAGTGAGAACGTGAACCTACGCATTGCAGCTGGCGAGTGTCTCGCGCTGCTGTACGAGCTTGCTCGGGATCTTGATGTAAGGATTATTAGTAACTTGTCAGATTAGAACAAGCACATGCTAATTCAGTGCATACATTTTCTCCCCTGTCCCTTTCTCACATTTGATTTGGTATTTCTGTATTTAAATAAGCATTAAATATTTATTAGAATCCCACATTATTCATATACCAAGGGAACAGCCAACAACCATTAATACAGGTGAATAGACAGAATATAACAAATTGCAAGTATGATCACAGGAAAACCTGCAGATTTATGGATGTGTTTTGAGATCATTTGGGGATCACCGGTTATCCTATATTTTCCTATAATACGTCCTATTTGCATTATACAGGAAGATTTCTTTTATGAAGACACAGATGCTCTATGTGTGACATTGAAAAAATTAGCCACGGACAGCAATAAATACCGGGCGAAAACTGACCGACGCAAGCAGCGGTCTATCTTCAGGGATGTCCTACACTACGTAGAGGTATGAAAGTCCGAAGGAGCGTTCTTATACATTTGAAGGTTATTGCGATGTTGGCATATAGAACTCTAAAGTACTTTGTATTTTTTCTAGAAGTCACATGATGTTCACTAGAAAGGCTCAAGATGTTGAATGCCTTCCTGGTTTATTTTAACTTGATTTTTTTTTTAACATTAATATAAACACAACTGTACCTTCCATATCACTCGTTGTACATCTGTTCTCCGTTTTACATCTCGTGCAGAGTGGTGAGTTCCAGGAGGAGACCATCAAGTTTGGTCTAGAGGTGATGTATGTGGACAGCTGGACACGTAGAAGAACTTACAGCTCCTTCAAAGAAGCCCTTGGCTCTGGAATAAGATTTCACTTGCAGGTAACACAATGTGGTTGATGCAGACCCCCCCACAACCACCACACATATACGTATTTCCTGAAATGCTTTGCCAGAACTTTCCCTTTTATGTACTGAATCTGCTTTTGATCTCTTGTTAGTATAATGAAGTTCTGCGTGATATATTCTCCCTGGGCTCACCACTTGTGTTGGATGCAGCCGCTATCAAGGCCAGTAAAATCTCCAGAGTAGAGAAGGTATGTGGTTAGCTGTAATGACATTTTTTCAGAAAGGAAATTGTGAACGATGTTTTGATATTGTGCTTTATGTATTTATATGAGATGACACAGTGACTGTGAAATTACCACCCTCCTAGTTTTGTGGCCACAACTACCATACGTCTTCATGTAGCATGATGAGTTGTAATTGGGGCTAAGACGTAATTAATATTGAAATTTTGGGTGTTTTATAATCAGGGTCATCTTATGATCGAGCAATATTATATTGGTGATGCAGCATGTGTATATGTATGTGTTATATCTCTGAAAATCTCTCTCTATCCAGCACATGTTTAACTCAGCTGCCTTCAAAGCCAGAACGAAAGCACGGAACCGAGTTCGGGACAAGCGGGCCGATGTCCTCTAATGGAAGCGATCACTGAAGCCACCCACTTTGTTTCAATGACTTTCTCTCTGTTGATGCCAGCTCCTGTAGAACTAGAAAAGACACAGCAGACAATGCTGTTGGCGTGATTGAAATAATGACAGCAGGAGTTGTTTTATCACGACGTTTTAATTGGAATGTATCACTGTGCGGTGCGTACAAGTTTCTCAGACGGACATTGTTGCTTGTGCAATAAGTCGCAGGATCCTTCAGGGAAGTTTTTAAAAAGTGACCTCCTTCGTCTGCTCCGAATGGTGCTTCGCAGATCACTCTGCTACTTCTTCCCTGAGCCCTTTGGGGCGCATTAACCACTTACTTTACAATCTAATCTTAAAAGTATGACAGTCCCTCCCCCATTTCCCTCTTAAAACGACTGATCACCCACTTACTAATGCCTTTTTTACTTGTACAGAACCCAAAATTTGAATTTTTAACTACTCTCCGGAAATGAATTCTCAATATTTTGGAAAATGAATACTGAGACTTAACCATTGTTAGTATAATTATGGGACATATTGGGGCCTTTGCACAGCAGGCTCTGGGTTAAGCACATTCATTTTACTTTCTTAAACTTAAAAGGGCTTCATGTGTTCCAGGATAGCTCTGCGAAGGTTTGCCAATTAATGGCAGTGACGTGGTTAATTTATCTTTAGCAGGCAAATTTAAATCCCCCAGCTTTTGGAACCTGGTGTCCAGCTGCTTTCCATAATGGCTTCCAGTTCTCTGCGTTTACATGGAAAAATATTCTTAGGTCCAGTAAGTAGGAAAGAAAAAAAAAATATCCCTTCTGCCTGAACGACAGAGCCTTGATCTCACATACAATCCTGCAGGGCCTGGAGCTGCGACCAAACTGGGGGGGATGCCTAAACTACTGTGTATTAAAAAGGTGCAACAAAACAATATCGGAATATGAAAAATATTTATATTTGTGGATTTTATACATTGAATTCTACAAAATACTTTTTTAGGGGATAAAAGGAAAAAAAAGTGTTTTTTTAAGTCCATGTTTAACAATGGGAAAGGGTGGGGGTTATGATCCCCGCTTTTGTCTCTCGGGGCAAATTCAACAAAACTAAGATTAAAAAAATGTCTATTTTTATTGCATATATAAAGAGAGAAATTCTGCTGCTTTGGTGTGTTTTGCTTAATCTGTCAATCTGTGTTAGCAAACAAAAGACTTGGATTCTTATATGCATTTGTGCCTTTTGGGATCATGAAGGTGGGGTTGTGTGGAATATGGGAACGATTCAGGTTCGGACGGTCCCCCACGTACGTAGATCTGGAGTTATGTAAAAAAAAAAAAAAAAAATCAATGTGTGCAAACAATCTACAGAAATTTACGGTACAAACTGGTAATGTAAGGTATCGTATATAACCTGTCTCCGAGAAATGTAAAAATCTGCTAATAGAGTTGCGGAACTATCTGTTTCCGCAAGCTAGGGAGTCCTGGGCGTTCTGTAACTGAGGATTTCTCTGCGTAAATGAATTGTGATGACGTTATGTCCGTTATAAGAAACTGATACTGGGAAAGTATTGTGTATGTGGTCCTTGCCCGATGGTATCGGTATGTCGTATTAGCACAGTAGCACCCATGGTATGTTATGTTCTTTTTTTAGTTTTAGTATGTAGATATACAGTATCTCACAAAATTGAGGACACCCCTCGCATTTTTGTAAATATTATCTTTTCATGCGGCAACACTGAAGTAATGACACTCTGCTACAATGTGAAGTACTGAATGTACAGCCTGTATAATAGTGTACACTTGCTGTCCCCTCAAATTAACTCAACACACAGCCATTAATGTCTAAACCTTGGCAACAAAAGTGAGTACACCCCTAAGTGGACATGTCCACAGTGGGCCCAAAGTGTCAATATTTTGTTTGGCCACTGTTATTTTTCAGCACTGCCTTAACCCTCTTGGGCATGGAGTTCACCAGAGCTTCACAGGTTGCCACTGGAGTCCTCTTCCACTCCTCCATGACGACATCGCGGAGCTGGTGGATGTTAGAGACCTTCCATTGGAGGATGCTCCGCAGATGCTCAGTAGGGTTTAGGTCTGGAGACATGCTTGCTCAGTCCATCACCTTTACCCTCAGCTTCTTTAGCAAGGCAGTGGTCCTCTTGGAGGTGTGTTTGGGGTTTTGTTGGAATACTGCCCTGCGGCCCAGTCTCCGAAGGGAGGGGATCATGCTCTGCTTCAGTATGTCATAGTACAGGGGCGTCCATAGTACAGGGGCGGCCGCACCTCGAGGTGCGGCCCGCGTAAGATCGGCAGCCAGGGCAACCGATCTTACGTGGCCGTACCTCAAGCCCTGCTGCAACAAGAGCCCTGCTGCTTACCAGTACTGCAAAGAGGAAGCGGAACCCAGCAGATTTCACGTGACATCACATGACTCTGCTCCAGTCCTGCTTAAGCTGTGCAGTACCAGAGAACGCAGAGGGAGGCCGCGCCCCTTGCTGAAGTCTGTGAGCGGCATCGATGAGCTGCTTTGCAGGTAAAGGGGTGCGGAGGGTGTTTGAATCAGTATGCGTGATTGAGGGAATGAATCTGTGAATGAATGAGTATAATGAATGAATGAGTGTGTGATATGGCTGTGTAAGTGCTGGAACCTAGGCATGATGGGACTTTGCTGTTAGCAATCATACTCCTATCATGCCAAGTCAGCCAGTACTTAGCTAGCTGCCCCCCTTGTGTATTGATGCTGCCAGAAGTATGGGGTATGCACATCACTTACAGCCACCCTGTACCAGCATGTACTGGCTGACTTGGCATGATAGGAGTATGATTGCTAACAGCAAGCACAGTCCCATCATGCCTAGGTACCAGCATTTACTGGTTGCCTGCTTGGGTATGATAGGAGTGTGATTGCTAATTGTGCTGTGTTACCAACTTTTATTAAAAATGTTAGTTTTTAGTATTATTTTTAAAGGTGGGGGGTCATTTTCGGTTTTGGCTAAGTGAATGTTTTGGTCCAGAAGTTTCATTTTGGTGCTTCCCTAGAATAAATAGAACTATTTCATTTTTAATTATCCTGAATTTGTAGTCACAACACTTTCTAGGCCCAGAAATCAGTGAGAGGAAAAGTGAAGGTTTTGTGTCATTTACTTTATTTTAATCTGCATATTTTATTAAAGGCCATATTTTCTCACAGTGAAAAATGAGTGCGGCCCTCGCACGTATACAATTCTGATGAAGTGGCCCGCTGCAGAAAAAACTTGGACACCCCTGTCATAGTACATGTTGCCATTTATGGTTCCCTCAATGAACTGTAGCTCCCCAGTGCCGGCAGCACTCATGCAGGCCCAAAACATGAGACCCCCCCACCGCCATGCTTGACTGTAGGCAGCCACACACGCTTGACACCACCTGAATCAAATAAGTTTATCTTGGTCTCATCGGACCACAGGACATGGTTCCAGTAATCCATGTCCTTAGTCTGCTTGTCTTCAGCAAACTGCTTGCGGGCTTTCTTGTGCACCTTCTGGGGTGACAGCCATGCAGACTAATTTGATGCCGTGTGCGGCGTATGGTCTGGACACTGACAGGCTGACCCCTTCAACCTCTGCAGCAATGCTAGCAGCACTCATATGTCTATTTCCCAAAGACAACCTCTGGATGTGACGCTATGAGACGAGCGGATATATTCAATCGTGAAACCAGCTAGAGGAAAATCACTGGGTGTCGTGCGCTGATGTATTACCAGGCAGACACGATTACCTTTTCTGCAAAGTCTGTAACAAAAATTTTAAAAACTTAGGTTGCAAAAAAATACTTTTGGGTTGGATAATTCTTTATCCATATTGATGTGGAATAGAATACTGCCTTAACGGTATGTATGTATGTAGCACCTTTAAGAACATATGTATGCCTGATGCCAATACAGAAAGGCACATGCAGAGCTGGGACAAAAACACAACCTTTGATGACAGCGGAGAACCATTCGGCCATCTCCTCTGCCTGATTTCTCTTTCCTGCTGCAAAGACTCAGATCTTAATCGGTCCTTAGATTCTGGATAGCATGCATGTTTAAATTACCTTACTATCATAAACACTACCACATCTGCTGGGCGCCTGTTCAACGTATCCACTTCCTTATGTTACATCTGCGCCTCGTTCTCACATTTCTCTTCTGATTTAAACATTCTTCCTGCGCAGACAGATGTTGGGATACAAAATAAAGCGATGCTGGCTGCTATGGGTTAATATATTAACCCCCATTGTTTTAGATGTAATAATGACAGCTCTAAAGTGCAATGAATTGGATTTAACCCTGCAAGCTGTATTAGTTTTACAGGAGACGAAAATGAAACGTTAACGTATTCCAGTTGTCAGTAAATGGGTCGGTAGCGATAACCCGGTGCCGTACCCAAAATACCAGCCATAGGGCAGGTATTACAGCGATGAAGCAGAATCGTGACGTAATCAGTACGCGCCGGGAAGGGTCCCGGAAGCACGTGTTTAGGGGACTGCCAGCTTCGGAAACGTGGAGTTGTTTCTCAAAAATACGAAGCGATCGCAATGGATAAAAAAGTGAAAAAGATCAAAAAGAAATCGGGTTCCAACTCCGGAACGCCAAGCAACGGGGATGCGAAGCCGCCTGGAGACGGAAGCGGCTATGTAGCAGGGGAAGTGGCCGGCAGCCTGTTTGCAGAGAAACCGGGAGAGAAAGAGACCGGTTTATTTTCACTCTTTGACTCCAAGGCTGTCACAGTCCAGCCAGTCTACGTTCCTGCTCCAAAAATTAGCACCAAAAGAAAGCTACCAGAAGTTGAGGTCACAAAACCAGAAGAAACACAGCTTGAAATCCCAGAACCCACAAAAAAGGCAAAATCCAAGGAGCTTTCTGTGGCTGAAAGAAAGGTAGCAGACAGAGAGCAAGCGCTGACAAAGGCAGACGAGGAAGAGATCGCACAGAAACAAAAAAAGAAAGCACATAAGACTGCGAAAACCGAAATCACAAGAGAAGAGGCGATCACAAAGCGCATCAAGAGAAAGTTACAGAAGAAAGAGGAGGAGGTAAAAGGCAAAAGAACGGTGTTTGTGGGGAATTTGCCGGTGGACTGCACAAAACAGGCTCTCAAGAACCTTTTCAAAGAGTTTGGGCTAATAGAATCTGTACGATTCCGATCCATAGCTAGAGAAGAGGCAAAGTTATCAAGAAAAGCTGCCACTATCCAACGCAAAGCACACCCGAAAAGAAAAAATATCAACGCTTACGTAGTGTTTAAAGAAGAGGATAGTGCTGCTCGAGCCCTTAAGAAGAATGGGGCGGAAGTTGGAAGTGGGGTTCACATCAGAGTTGATTTGGCCTCAAAGAGTAAGTCCCATGACAACAAGAGATCGGTGTTCGTGGGAAACCTTTCATACGAAATACACGAAGAGGCAATGCGGGAACATTTTTCAGAATGCGGAAACGTCGAAGCCGTCCGGGTGATTAGAGATAAAGCCACTGGAATTGGCAAAGGCTTTGGTTATGTTTTATTTGAGACTTCCGATGCCGTCCAGCTTGCTCTTAAGTTAAACAACTCTGAGCTAATGGGAAGAAAACTGAGGATAAAACGCTGTGTGACAGAGCCATCGTCTCAACCCAAAAATAAAAATTTCAAGCGGAAGTTGGATACTGTAAAGCAGGCGAAACCAGACAAGGCTAAGGCTTTTATTGGAGAAACTGCAGATGTGATAAAAATTAAAAAGAAGACTCCCAAACCCCCACGCAGGCCCAAGAAGAATTAAAATGCAGACAAATTGCATCAAAACTGAAACGGCTGTGTTGGTTAAATGTGTTCATTTCTTGTTTTGTTTAACTTTTTTTAATCCGTTTTAACATTTTGGACAGTTAAGTTCAGTAAGTAGCTGGAAAGGGGATGTCGTCAAGATCTACAAAGGATGGCGCTGAGTTGTGAGTGACTGCGCGTAATGCCTAAGCCCAGGGGTGCCCACCGGATGGAGGGAGCTCCTTGCGTTTCCAGGTACTCCTGCACAGTCACTATGACGCTAAGCTGATCTTCACAGCATATCCTCTGCTCCTGATGCATTCGTTCCAACTACACCAAACCTATGTGCGCCTCTCCTGTCAAGAAACATTCCCAACGAGGTAAAGGGGAGCTATTTCCTCAAACCCGGACAATAGTGTAGAAGTGAAAAGAAGCGTACAGGGATCACCCGCGTGGGACACCCCATCAGTGAAGAAGTAGGCTTTACAGCACTTGTATGGTCTCTGCAGACCATGGAACCTACATGTCATGTTGTCTTCTATAGCGGCAACAATAGGGTGAGCGTCATTGTTTATTCTTCCTGTAACCTGTCTCTGAACTCTGGACAAGACCTGTAGTTGGCTTCTCAGCTGGCTCCTGGAACCATTCTGTGGCCTTCAAGTTGTGTATCCTAAGCTGTCTCTCTCACAATACTAAACACTAGTGATGGGATTATGTTTTAATTTTCCACCTCCTGGGGTTTTGGTTATATACATGGACAATTTTGACATCTGGATGAAGTCCAGCCAGACTGTTTGTTAATTTATGTGGACTATAAATTAATTTTAAGTTCATGGAAATGTAACCATTTATGTTTCAACACCCCTCCATCTTGCCCAGGTAATTCTGTATAGGATACATAACAATCTTAATCTTTTTCCTATATAATGCATATACATTTGACCTATACATTTGAAACCCGCACAGGACGTTTATCCTGTTTTATCCATTCATACAATTTGAGTCATAGAATACATTGTTGCCATGTTTCCATTTATTATTTTAAAATGTAATAATAATAATAAAAAAAGTTGGAGTTAAAAAAATGAATTGCACTAAATTATTGCGCATGTATGATACAAAATGTTACAAGGTCTACAAAAAAAAAATGATTAGAATTTATTTGCAGGTTTATTACTTAAACCATCGTGTGGTCTAATAGTTCACATAAATACACATAGTCAGCGCTACAGAATATAAAATGAGAAATAATAATGTCCACAAAGCCATATTACTGATTTGAATTATCTTTGCAGGCACTTGTGTCAAAAATGAGCATATTTTGTGATTTCTGACTCTAGGTTAATGCTAATTATTTAGGTAAAATTATAGACATGGACAAAATATCACAACTTAAACCTAGAAACCGAATTTGAGTTCTGTGGAATGACATCTGGAACTGAAGGGGTTGCGAGAATGCGTAGGCTAATGTTTATCTGTGTTGTGTTCCTCTTTTGTTTAACTATTTTACAGCCAAATCCCATTATGTATGTAGCAGCGTAAGTGATGTGTGTGAAGGCGCCACCTGTTCCCGGGACGGATAGGTGACAGGACTTCTCTCCATCACTGCCCACCCCCCAACAGTGGGCTATTAATAACTTCCAAGTCATTCCTCCCAGTCCTATATTAGGGAGTCGGGAATTTTGTGCGCTCAGACTCGCCTGTGTCTCTGCCTCTCCACGCTTACTGGCATCTTAATCCATCTGCCGTTCCTCCGTACTGTGTTTCAACGCAGTTTACTGTCTTAATACGCCCTTTGACCCAAAATCTTCACCTAGTTTCTCTCCGTTATATATTTTTTTTGGACTATCCCATCTGTTGCCCCTGTCCCCTAACTGCCCCGTCAGTTTGAAGTTCAGCAGGCTCATGTTGCACGCGGAGCCCATTGTCAAGGGGCTTTCTAGTCCGGACCAGGAGCTCCAGCCTGAAGTCCACCTGTTGTCTGTGGAATCCATCAACGACCTGCACGCCGTGTCTCTAGAGATAGAACCTCCAGGGGCACAAGTCGGTAAGTGATCCTTAAAGAGTGTAAAGTGGCACACCTAGGACAGTTACCATAGCAACCTATTAAACTTTTTCCAACCATATCACTTTGCAGCAGAATTGCTCTTTAGTAATCATTTTTAAATACATTTAAACTATGTGGTATTTTAGTGCTCTACCTCCTATTAACACTTTGTTACTGCAACAAAGGTATGGCTATATAACGGTGGCTGTTTAAAAATAATTGTACTATTGGACTGTTGTCGCCTGCCTCACCACACGGGTGACAACGAGCAAGGATCTGCCAATTCCTGCTATATGAGATGTGATGAAAACATGCGGCATCTGTGCTGCGAGACTCATTCCCTTACAAAAAATTACTGCAGTTTTTTCTGAAGTAATACTGCAGTTTTTTGGACATGAAAAAACTGCCATACTGCACTTTTACTGCATTTGTACTTCACTGTACTACAGTTTTACTGCAGTTATTTTTGTAAGGAAGTACAAATGCAATAAAGCTGCAGTACATTGAAGTACAACTGTAGGTTTGCAATATAATGACGTAAAAGTGCAGTAATACTGCAGTAAAAGTGCAGTATTGCAGTTTTTTTTTTACAAACAAACTGCAGTATTACTTCAGAAAAAACTGCAGTAATTTTTCTTAAGGGTAGAAACAACTATTCCAGCTGTACAGAGCCCTTATCAGACCTGATAGTCGAAGGAAGCAAATGCTCTGAAAAATAACCATCATCTTATATTCGAGGTCGTCTTCTAATCATACCTCTAATAGAGGTCTGACTATAAGAATAGGATCCAGATCCCCCGCAGCGCTGCAGGAGAGCCGGATCCTCCTCTCCGGCAGCCAGTGGAGGTCTGTGCGATGCCCGCAGACAACCTCCGCTGCTTCTGGCATTTCCTGGGGGCTTCTATGACGGAGCGCTGGCATTACATGACCTTCCGGTGCTCATTCATGGAAGTGTCGGCAGCACTGGAGGGGCAGAGTGGCATATAACGGGGTATTAACTGGGTACCATGTTTATTATTTTTTTTTATTGGAGGGTAAGAAGCCCCTTTAATGTTACGACTCTCCTTTTTTCTTATTAAGGCCGTGCCCCAAGCTTGCAGTCCCTGCGGTCTGAGAAGCGCGTTGTTCCAGGAAAGGAGCGGTGCTTCTCGAGCTCTTGCTGTAAGGAGGCCAGCTGCAGACAGTCCTGTATACTGTTTAGTTTTATTGTGACAATCTTCTTCATTATCGTATTGCTGATCCTGCTAACGTTAACCCTTCATGTCTGTGGTGAGTATCTGGAGAGAGCCCAGAGCTGCTTTGCTCGTGTACAAACTTTGTGCATGTCTGTTTTTTTGTTCTTTGTTCCCGATGGCTGTTATAAGGCTTGTGGTACAATAATTTCTTTAAAAAACCTCACAGATTACACGCTTTGACGAGGTGTGAATTATTTTATGGAAATTACAGTCCATAACCCCAGGAGCTTCTAGTTGCTGAGGGTCAGGTGCTGGCAGTCCTAAATTGTTCACAAAGGGCTGGTGTGACCTGGAACATAATGATTAGGGTGTGAGGGAGTATGTATGTATGTATGTATGTATAGATGTGTTAGGGAGTGTATGTGTGTGTGAGAGGGACTGTGTGTTAGCATGAGTGAATACGCGTATGTGCTGGTGTAAATGTGACAGTATGTGTGTAAATATATGTGCTGGTGGGTATGTGAGTTACAGAGCGGGGACAAGGGGCCTGTAGGGGCCACTTGCCTTTTTCTGCCCACTGGGCCGGAGGGTGCCACAGAAAGCTCTGGTATTGCATCTGGAATGTATGTCCCAGCATGCTTTTTTAAATGGCTGGGAGTGACAGGTCATATAGTTACCTGCAACAACTATGCCAGATTTTGCCAGTAAAGATTAGGAGATATTTAGAAATTAATGTTGGGACACCCTGGACCCAATAAAGAACTACATTCAAGATTAAAGTAGTAGCGATAGCATGTAGTTAATTGTTCTCCTTCGGCACATAAAGTGACTACATCACTGGAAACTAACCGTATCTGGAGCATCACACAATTCATGATCTCTCCTCTTCCAGTGAATCTGGCCGCAGTTGTGAGATCCTTCTCCAACACATTGGACACTCAAAATCATGCCTTACATCGGCTTCAGGATATGGGATTCCAGCTGTGGCTCCACGTGAACTCCAGTAAAGCCTGAGCATCCGACGTGGCGCATATCGTAGGAAAACCCACGTTTCACCTACTGATTCTACCAATGGGACTCCAAGCGATGAAACCAAATGATTGCGCTTACCACATTATATGTAGTTTTACTGCTAGGTGTATTCCTTTAAATTGTTGAATGGCTGTATATAAGATCCCTAGGGTCTGTCTGCCATCAGAAGGGACCAGTGGACTAAAACCCCTTTTTATTAGAGATTACTATTCCCTTTTACATGACAATAGTACAACAGTTGTTCATCATTGGCTCTGATTGTGGTAATGCGGGAGAACGATTATTGTCTATAAAAATAAGTGTTAGTGACTCTTTCAGGACCAATAACTATCTTCCTCGTCTAATATTGTGGGAAGTAAAGACCCCGTGCCTGCAGGGCTGTGAAACACTGGCCATACTGAAGTTAAGGGGTTTAAGACAGGAGTTGGGTGGCTAGGCGGCTCCTCTAACCGGGGACAAAATATATGTCAGGGCATTAAAATCCTTTCTGCCCTACATTGGCAGGAAGGATCGTTGGGTAAGCTCTCTGGTCATCTAACTTTAAACCCCTATGGAACCAGCTTTGTGCCACTTGATGGGAGTTGAGCAGATAACGTTAATTACATATAATTCTGTACATCTTGTATGCCAGCACATAGCCGGTCATGGCTTCTGAATTGGCCCCATGGAGATGTGCACCCTTTCACTTTTAATGATTTATTGCCATTTTGAGCCAATCAGCCCAATGTATTGATGGGAATTCAAAGCTCAGATAAAAAGTGGATTTCCAAAGCAAAACATCACATGCAATTTCCCAATCTGTAAAGATTGATCTGTTCTTTACATTTGTCATTTCTACATCACCGGGTGTAATTATTAATACATTTATTTTAGAAGCTTGCAATTATACACATTTATCATAAATGGTATTTTGACCAAAAATGGGGTGGGGATATCCCATATTAAACTCCTAGTATTATGGATTTTCATCATTTTCTGAACATCGCAGGGCCTGCCACGATATTTTGTATTTTTTTTTCGGTGACATCTGTTGTCAATTTCTCTATGGAAAGAAGTATATTTTGCCTGCGCATGTACATGTTGCATAACAAGGAATAAAGCGTTTAAAACACTGTATTTTTTTCTTGTTGCTGGCAAACATATAGCTGCTTTCCTGGAAACTCTCTAAGTGAAGCGCCTCTTCTCCGGGAAGCACAGGGAAACTCCGGGTCATGGGAGCGGGGTTGTGGCACACCCCAATCACGTGACATCAACGGGACCGCCCACTTTATGTTCCAGAGGGCCATATACATGCTTTACATTTTTTACTTATATAGAAGGGCTAAGCGGCACTTTTTTAATATATATATATATATATATATATATTTATGTATTTTTTGTTCTTGGTGCAGTATGGCTTGCGATCCCTTTGGGATCTCTCATACATTTTTTATATCTTGGCACATCACAAGCTCCTAATTGATTTTATTTATTTTTTTAATTTCATTTAGATTTCATTTTTTCCCCTTTTTGTTCTTCATTTTTTGGAAGGGAGAACCTATTTTTCTCCCTCTCCACCTCCTGATCTGTTTGTGTTAATCACACTGTGATCAGCAAGCAGGGCACCAAAGCCCTGCATTGCCGATGACAATTATTGTGATCAGCCAGCAGAGGGCGCAAAAGGAGAGCCCAACAACATTCTCTCACGAGGCTCTACAGTCCTCAGGTGAACTTCTGGTGGGCTACAGCATTGACACATACCAGAAGGAAATGCCCGATCTTGCGATCAGGCATTCTTTGAACGACAGTGTACCGGCGCTCGTTACAAACGATCAGACGGCAGGAAGCCATCGATGCTGCCTTCTGCCGACAGGGTAGACTCCAGGCTGTCACTGTATCTGCTTTTAAATGTGCCAATGAGACTTCTGTGTACAAACTCTCGCCTCTACCTTTATGAAATAAATGAGACATCAAGATTAGACAAACCAACAGAGCTAAAACACAAACCTATAGCAAACATACAGCTTTCCGGAAACAGCTGTTCCCCTAAATATAATGATTTGCATGGAAGATATTTTATGGTTATATACATAAAACATAATATATGCAAAGACAACACAGAGCAGGGGGGATTAATTCATATAGGTATTTACTGAGAGATGAAACATTTTATTGTGAAGGGCCAATGTTGGTTGGTTTTTCAAGCAACAAGGGCCGTGTTGGCTGCGCATAAATATCTTCATATTTGATACGCTTATAAAGAAAACACTTATAATGCACAAATACCAGTGTTTATGGTTTTAATAAATACGTTTAAAATGACTTGTCTTGTTATTTTACCTATATAGCACCGACAGTTTACACAGCGCTTCTTACAGTCCATACATTGCGTATAACTAGAACTGAAGAGAAACGGATACATTTGATACATCTGATTCAGAATAATTCCTTGTCACACGCCTTCACAGAGGCGCTTTTTCATCCAGAATATCGGCTGCCCACGGAAATCCCGATACTGGGTTTGTAAACTACATGCAGTTCCGTCCTGTCCTTCTTCTTGGGGGTGAGGGCTACGTAAAGACACTGGATGTGGAGGGAGTGCAGATGAAGGCAGGGAAGGAGGGACAGGAGGAGGAGGAACACCAGATGAAGGAAAGGAAGGTGGCGGCATGGCGGACGTTGAACAAGGTGCGGTGAAAACAGGAGCTGGTGGAACGAGACATTTTGTGTGTAATAGTGAAGAGGGAAGAGGAGGTGGAGGTGGTGGAGATGGAGCAGGGAGAGTTGACGGTTGTGCTGAGGAAGATAAAATATTAGGGGGTGATGGAGACGGAGATGAAATATTACTATGGTGGGATTCAGAAGTAAAGGCTGCAGAAGGTGGAGGTGATGGTGGTGATACAGAAGGAAGTAGAGGTGTGATAACAGATGGTGGTGATACAGAAGGGGGTAGAGGGGGCGCAGAAGGAAATGCTGGGCGTAGGGGTGATTGAGGTTTCTTAACTGAGGTGAAGTCAGTCTTCATCGCGCCCTGAAACATTCCCGAAGGCAGCAATGTGCCCAGTGTGCCCATGTTCTGCACAGGCCCGGACAGCGTGTACCCCAGGTGTGCATAGAAGTACTGCTTGTCGTGGGTAGTAAGGTGAAGGTTTCGGAAACCTCTTCTTCTAGCGTAGTTCTCAGTGGCTTCCATCAGCTTCCGCCCGTAACCTTTCCCGCGTAACTCTTCGCTGACCACCACGGACTCCACAAAAAGGCTGTCCGACAGTCCTATCACTTTGCAGAGGCGGACATGGCCGAGGACCGGGCCACCAGAAACTCTGACGAGCACGAGACACACGGGGAAATCATCGCTTGAACGCTCCAACGAGTGCATTCGGGCACCCAGACTTCTGCGCCATGTCTGGTTCAGGAGTTCAGCGCAGGATGCCGTCAGATCGGGGCGATGGTGCAACGGGACGAGGACGAGATCAGATGGCAAAACCACCCTGAAACAGAGAAAGAATGGTGATTTTCATGGCAGACGGTCGTTTCTCACCAAAGGGAGTAAGAGAAGCTTTTCTGGAAAATGAGCGAAACGAGGGAAGCCAAAGGGGGCTATGCCAAATAAAAATATCTATTCTCATCCTGTGTCACATCAGGGACCGCGCGGAGTGTACCCGCGTCACGCACTGCATTGTAGGGGCCGGGTGGCTGATATACAAGCATGGAAGTCGAGAGACTTGTGTAATAAAGAATAGTATGTTTTAAAATGCCATATTATATCCAATTGCACTATTTAATTAATAAGTTATTTTTTTCTTATAGGTTTACTGTCGTTACGCAGTCTTCTCTATATATACATTTGCCCTTATAAGGATATATACCTAGCAGCCAAAAAAAAACAGCTCATAACACAAACCCATCCAACACGGAGAGCAAGACCCTGAGAGAAGAGCATCTGCAGGACCCCTAGCTGGACTACAACTCCCCTGCTTACTGAGCGTGGTGGGAGTTGTAGAACATTAACTGGAAGTCACTGTTTCCCAGCCCTGTGGCACAACGTAAAGAGAAAGGCGATCCCACTCCCTGCATGAACTACCGTATAAGGTCACATAGACCTAGTTATAGAGCGCTTCTATACTATACGCCCGCAGTCTGCAGGGTGCTGGGTAAACCACGCCCGCCTCTGCCCTCGGAGGTATTGGCCTCACGAACCCCTTTTTCAAATCACACCCACACTCACCTCTCTCCTGAAGGGTCCCCCATGTGCTCCTAGGCTCTCTCTTGCCCGTCCAATCAGATTGCAGGACGTCACAGGCCAAACGAAGGTCACCGAGTGTATGCTGGAACCTGTAGTTCTTAGCGCGCCCCCTCCTGGTAAATGTCTGTAAAGCACCCGGTTAAGTTTTACCGGTGTAAAATATTTCGGGACAGTGGAAACTTCTATAAACTATATATATATGTTACAAGCTGACAAATTCTGTACAGATTTTAAAGGAGGTAACGTGGCATGAGGTCTAAAACTAGAGGTTCAGAGCCTCAGATGTAACATAAGGAGGTTTTACTTCACTGAAAGGGTGTTCGATACATGGAACATCCTTCCAGCATATATGGCAGAAGTTAATCCAGTGGGTGCTTTACGCACATTATTACTGAAACATTATCGCAGGTATCCTTTTACCTACAGAGGACGTTATTGGTTCCAGCGGGGACCTCACACTTTAGAGCCCGTTGTTTTCATTGCAGCGTGGGGCATCCTGAAGGTGTTTTTAAACATACCCAACCCACGTCCTCCCCCTTTTATCTTCTTTTGTGTGGGTTAGTTGTCTCTTTTTTGTTTATTAAGATGCATACAAAGATACATACTGGTAAATAAATGGAACAGACACCCAGCAGAAGTGCCAATCACAGTGAAGGAATTTAAACATGGATGGGATAGACATAAAGCTACCCTGAAGACAAGACCAGGGACTGACTAAGTTCTGAGTCTTTACATCAGGAAAGATGGCCGAATGGTTCTTATTTGCTGTCAGATTTTATATTTCTATTTTCAGAGATGTATTCACCTCTTCAGCCACCCGCTCCGCGTTCTCCAACCTCCAAATGCTGGGTGCAAGGGTTGCGCTGGTCTGGGTAGCGTGCCCCCGTGGGGGATCACAATCTCCCTCTAACCGGACCAACATTAGGGGAGCAGGAGGTCTGTTACTTCATACTTTGGCTTCCGTGCTCTCTAATCACTATGCGCCGGTGATTAATGCCATATCCCGGGGCTCAGCATCAATTGGCAGCAGTGGCTGTAGTGGGGGGGAATAGAGGCTAGTAGTGGGGGGAACAGGGCTAGTGGGCCCTCCACTACAAGCCCTCTGTCCCCCCACTACAAGCCCTGTCCCCCCCACCTACAGCCCCTGTACTCCCCACTACAGCACCTGCGCCCTACTACAGGACGGGAGGGGGGCCCACTATTATATTGTTTGCCCAGGGCCCACCAGAGCCTTGAATCAGCCTTGTATATGGGTAGTGCATATGTGTGTGTAAAGGCAGTGTATGTATATGGGCAGTGTATATCTATATATGTGTGTGTATTAGCAGGTGTGTATGAGGGCAGTGTTTATTTGTGTGTGTGTGTGTAGAGGCAGGCATGTGTAAGGGCAGTGTATTTGTCTATATGGGTAGTGCATGTGTGTGTGTAAAGACAGTTTATGTGTATACATGGGCAGCGAATATGTGTGTGTATGGGCAGGCCTGTGCAAGTGGAGTATATGTGTTTGTTTGGACAGGAGTTTGTAAGGGCAGTGTATATGTATATGTGTGTGTATTAGTAGGTGTGTGTAAGGGTTGTGTCTATGTGTGTGTAGGGACAGGTAAGGGCAGTGCATTTGTCTATATGGGTAGTGCATACGTGTGTGTAAAGGCAGTGTATATGTATATGCGTCTACATGGGCAGTGATTATGTGTATGTTTTGACAGGAGTGTGTAAGGTGAGTATTTGTGTGTATGTTTGGACAGGAGTGTGTAAGGGCAGTGTATGTGTGTGAGGCTGTAGGCTTACAACCAGGTGCACAGGAACAGGGTGAATGAGGGGGCAGCATGAATTTTATTCTGCCCCGGTCAACCATAACTGGTTATGCCACTGCCTGGGCCTACCGTACCCCTTTCTGCGTTCAGTGGAATTTTAAGGCCCTGGTCCCAAACTGGCTTCCTTATCTTCCTTGGTGATCTGTAGGAGGCAACGTTTAAAAATTGTAAGTGAGAAGAAGGGAGAGAACCTCTGGACAGGAAATTGATCAGATAATGTAAGCTACGTTACTCCAAGACACACCATTGATTGACAAGGGCAGTGATGGCAACGGTTCCTCTTAGATGCACAAAGCACCTTTGCTACACCAGAACAGAGAATGTGAGGTGTTCTGTATAAGAACTCTTGTTGTAGGCTTTATCACAATTACAAAAGTCTGCTTTTCTTAAGATAAGTTTATTATTTTTGTAGGAATAACAAAAGCTCACTTTCTGATGTCTTCTGTAAAACACTTTCAGGCAGATCTATACAAGTATATAGAGAAAGAGGAAAAATACTAAATGGCAATGTACGCCAAGAACGCTGTATTCTCAGATATGAAGACATGTTTGCTAGAGTTTTACATTTTCCTATAGGGTATGCAGGGGTTATAACTAGGCCCTTAGCCTTTAAGTTGACTGAGTCACAACCATGGTTTTTTCAGAGCAATCAGTTCCTTTCCACCCTGAATAGCAGCGACACTGGAAATATGTTGCCATATGTGTGATGTCCTCCTTGGTGCTCTGCCCAGACACAAGAAATCCTTGGCCTACAAGGTTCTTCTTGATAATGAAGCTTCCAGGATTCAGGTGAAGATAAACCTCGGATGAGCTATCTTTACGCACGCATCGGCCATTCCCTGAACACAAAGCCTTACTGCACAGCATCGCTCCAGTGGTCACATTTACCACGTACATACCCAGGGTGTCATCTATGTAGGATTTCACAGCCAGACAAGACTCCTGAAAACATCAAGATAATGATAAAGATATTTATTATTAAAACGGGATCAGATCTCTCTGACCCAGATTAACATAGACATAAACAGAAGAAAGTTATTTAAGGTTTGGAAGTGTTCAAAAGTTTTATGGATTTAAAAAAATACAGAGAACAAGGCTTACAATGTATTTCATTGTTTGGGGGTCTCACACATATTATTTTGGGATATTAAATGGCATAAAGTACAAAATGGTTCTTATAAATATATCATCAGGACCAAAGCAACTACAAGAATATCAGAACAAGTAATGGGAATAAAGAAGAACGGAATGAAGTCAGATCTGCAAGTAAATGTAGTAATGGCAGAAGCTGCTTTGGTCTGGCTACAGACGTAAGTTCTTAGTATTGGGCTATCAAACTTAAGTCCTTGATAGCCCAGTCACTCAGTGATACACTGTTTCAGTTACACAATTATACAATTCCATAACATAGGAGATCTAGCTATTTATTACATCTACAGCTGTTGGCTGTGCGATTCACTATGTAGCCTTTAAGGAGTATAACCCAAGTTGCTAAACACCAGAAAGGAACATGATAAAGTCAGAGGAGACCTGAATCCTTTTAGTGTTAAATATTCCGTTTTTAGTTACCTTGCTCACACTGTAGTCTGCATTTCCCCAGAGGATGACACCAGCTGTACCCAAAGCTGCACTCTGTCCTAATGTCTGGATGAGATCCTCCTGAAGCGAACATACACAATAAAGGTAAATACAAGTCACGGGATGTGTAATACACAACAGTATTCAGGAAACATTCTAGGTTTTTTTATGTGGTTAACATACTGTACGTTGTTTAAATAGGTAAGCAGAAATCCTGACTTGGCAAGGACCTGAACTCAGCAAAAAATGTGTTTAGCAATTTCCTACTGAGTTGAGATAAACACTCGATCGCGTTAAGCACATTTTGAAAGCGCTTCCTGAGCGCCTTTGACCTGAGTGTGCAATCGTCAGAAAGATTATGGTATCGTTCACATCAACAAACATTTGTTTGGGGTTCTAAATTAGAACAATAATGTACTTACAGCATTTTTGGGGGGCAGAATTCTAATTGTACAGCAATCACCTGAAATGTTCCATAATGACTGCTTCACATTCAAGAGTGATCTTTATACATATGGCTCATTGCTTGTAAACACAGCAAGCCAAGCAAGTCTGATGCGTCGTCACTCCTTGGCCTTACACATTATGCGGTGATACCATTCGGGAATTAATTCTCTAACAACAGTAAAATGAAGAATGTCAGCTCAAACTAACTTTGCTTTATGAAGGACCAACTTATCCCACCTTCCCCAAGACATTTGTTGGATTTGGCTTCCCATATTGCATAGTTAATTAGTGAGATAAGGTTTTGTATTTAATGGCAATACACTGATAAATCCCTGTTTCGTGAATAAGATGTATGTCTGACCTCATCATACATCCATCCAAGGTCGTGGCATTAAAAAATGAGCAAAACTCACTGGCTGAAGCTTTCACATCTCTTTCAGGGAAATTCAGAAGCCGTAGAAGCTAATACAGTTGGGGAATGTAAACATGAGTCTTTACTTCAGGAAAAACAGGCAGACTAGATCGGCCGAATGGTCCTTATTTGCTGTCAAAATGTTTCTATCTAGATTTCCAGTATTGAAGGCCAAGTTGGCCGATGTTACAGTTTTTTCACGACCCTGGGTTAACAGACGTTCTCTGAGTCTTGCTGAGATCACACCAGACCTCCCAGATCTCTGGCTCCTTTGCTTTCTCTAGTTTGTGTTGATTGCATCCAGCTGGCTCATATTTATGAGTCATCGATGAGCCACTTCAGTGCTCCATGAATAAATGTATTATACACTTACCAGTAAAATATCACTGCATGTCCAATACAGTCACTGACCTGACATAGCTTTTGGCATGCAAAGGTGAGGAGAAATCACTTCTATTCTGAAAGTAAGGCGAGACCAATGACTGGTTAAGGTCTCTACGCCAGGTAAATTGGGCAGACTAGATGAACCGAAATGGTTCTTATTTGCTGTCAGGTTCTATGTTTCTATGTTAAATGTCCTATCTGGGACCTACATTCCCTTCTCATGGACTGCCTCTTCTATGCTGTAGCCATCTTCAAAATCTGTACTTTTATTTTGCAAAGTATCATGAAACCTTCCAATTTTAAGAGACTCAAGTGCTATACGGAATGGGGCGATATAGTCAATAAAACGTTACATGGAGGTGATTTCAATTTGTCTCTTAGTTGGCTGAGCCATCCACACATTGGTTCTTAGCCAGACCCATACATTACATTAAAAAAGAACTCCCTCCATCCTGTCCACTATTTTCAAACAAATAATTAATCATTAACCACTTAAGGACAATGGGCGGTCCCTAAACCCATTAAAAACATGGGCGAAGATCAGAACACTGCACTGATTACGTTACTCGCAATGTACCAAGCAACGTAATCACGTGAATACAGATGTCACAAATAGCATCTAACACCCATAAACAGTCTGCATAACCCATAAACAATACCATCAATAAAAAAGAACGTGTGAGTTTCTCTTTATGAACCAGTGGTTAAAAAACGAATAATTTGGGAATTGGCACATTGAGCACCCCACTTCAGGCTAATTATGGTCCCCACTGATTCCCACTCTACTTCTCCAAGCTTCCAAGCAATTGCTCAAATATAATAATATTTCCTTGAAATAATACAAAACTGTGTAAACATACAATAAACTTTTGGCATTTCTAATCTCTGTTGCCCCCAACCCATGTTCTGTCTGAAGCTTTGTTGACTACTTGGGGACAGGTGCATCATGGTAAAAGGCTGTTGGAACTCACCTGCATGGTTGACATCAAGTGTATGTTATGATGAACCTTTGCCCCTGTTTGATTTATATTCCATCAATGTGTCATTGTATGATATTGTTTGATAGGAAACCAGTGACAATATAAGTTGGTTATACCAAGCATCTCTAGCTTACCTGAGTGAGGAAGTCCATGCTGTATGTGTACACAATACGAGCGTAGGGAACGACAGGTAGTTCCACCCCTCCTGCAACCTTGGAAACTCTGAAGCCTTCCTCTATCCTGTGTTTCACAAACCTTCCAACATACTCTGACATCTTCAAATCCTGCTCCAAGTATATATCTGGAAATAAGGCTCGGCTAGCCCCCCACAACCAGGACAGAAGGTCATTCCTTCGTATCTCTCTTTTTGGGCATTCGCCTGTGTAATTTTGTGTTTTCTTGTAGTTATAGTTATAGCAGCTGGGAAACCCATAAAAACCCCAAAGTCCACCTGGCTTCATCTTACATCCCAACTCCAAAGTTGACTGCATAAATTCCCGAGCAGCGGCTTCAAATTCCAACTTGGCAGCTTTCAATATCTTTTGTTGTGGCCACTCTGGGTATCTTTGTCTCACCAGGTCAGCTGAACGCTCTTTATACACTGTCATTTTATCCCAGTTACGTATCCACAGAGGTCTCCAGTTCTCCCAGTCTACCACAGCTACCCCCTTGAAAAATGGATCAGGTATGGCTGCCTCCAGGTCAACAGAGGCCTTAGCTAGATGGTCTCTTAGGCTGGCATTTTGGGGGAGCCCATCATTAATAGGGTTCTCCTCTTCATCAAAATAGGGATAGAGACCTATTTGGGTGTTGTAGAAGATCACTACTTCAGAGCCCAGAAATGAGTAGTTTTGATTCTTCACAATATCAAAGGCTCCCAGGTCAAGAGTCACTCCAAACTGTTCATAACATCTAGCGGTTGGGGCATTCCAAATCGTCACAAATGGTTGACCATTAAGAACAGGGTCAGCACTGGCAGATGGAAAAAATACTAGGAGTGAAAGTGTAACACAAATGATGACCTGAAAGAGATACTTTGGGGACATTATTTCAGGACACATGATGATCTTATGCCAGGAACAACACATTTACAACCTTTGAAGTCGAGGATGTCTAGTTTACCAAATGATCTCTTTCGTGGTCCACAAAGAAATGCTCCAACAGATAAATGTCCATGTCCCCAGAAGATCCAAAAGGTTAGCAAGCTGTGTGTCCCGGCCCTCTGTCTGCTCCAGTCTGGTTTGAGGTCTGGGAGGGGGATATTATGAACGAGAATAACACATGAACAGAAGGCAGAGTGTGTCCAGCTTCTGTGAAATGTAACTCACGGTTCAACAGGATTGCATTGAGATTATTTTCAGTGTGAAATTTCCCCTCCCCTGCATTTTATCTCATCCCATTTTCAAGTTCTTTCCGCCCTAAACTTTCTCGCTTCCTCTTTTCAGTCTTATGCCTTTAATTGTAACTCTTTCCAGTTATCCGCTCTCACTTCCCAGGGACACCCTCGCTGAACATACTCCCCTTTCTATGTTAGTATTTCTCTTGGTATTTCTGTTTATAAGTGAAACGCATACATTTGTGTAATAGCCAATCCATAGGAAATTTTCTGAACCCTCCGGGTTGAACCACTTTATTATTTAAGACTTTTAAAATTACTTTTACTAGGGCAGTCCTATGGAACAGTATTTTTCTCTGAGTATGAAATACAGTGATATATATCTATATAGTAATTATTATTATTTCTTGTTTTATATAGTGCCATTATATTCCGCAGCGCCATATAATGGGTAAACAGGACATAAAATGAGTGTATAACATAAACAAGAGGTAAGGGGGGCCCTGCTCAAAAGAGCTTACAATCTGATTTCGTTTTTGTTGATATGCAGACCTATGGATCTCCATGATGAGCCATCATGTGAAGGTGACTCTTCCTACTCACACCGTTCCGAGCTGACTGTTTATGGCTGTGCGATTTTCACCTGTTCTTGCTTAGTTTTGGTGATTTTGTAAGGTGATGGGCGGTATCTACAGCTTAGGTCTTCATGGGAATCATGAAACTAATAAACAACATGGAAATTACTAAACAAGTTATGCCATAATGACATTGGCTCTATGAGTCTTCTGAACAGTCAGTTGCACTCAAATATTATATACCAGAGAGAAATGGAGTGATCGGGATGCTCAATCATCAATAAAATGATAAATAAAATGCCCCTTTACATAGAAACCCTGAGACTGGTGTACAAATCCTGAGACCCCGGAGCACACCGTGAGAGATCCTAAGTATAACAATAACTGGAAAGATGTAGGATATGAAGACACAATTCAATTCTTCATTAAACTACCGGTGCTCCAGGACCAAGTTTCTTAAATGGGTGCATGTAACTGAAGAAAACTTCATTGTATTGCTGTTACAAAAGCCCAATGCAGGGGCATCTGACCTGTGGCCCTCCAGCTGCTGCAGGACTACGTCTCCCATCCTCCTCAACCAGCCCCTTAGCTGAAAGAGCATTATGGGAGATGTAGTCCTGCAGCAGCTGGAGGGCCGCAGGTTGGACACCCCTGGCCTAATATGTTGATTGCAGATTTTAAGTATCATTGTAATATTTAGAAATGTATCCATTTCTTTGTAACTATGTAAGGAAGGGGGATGCGAAAATACTTCCTATTGTGAAAATACTTCCTCTATCAGTTGACTTGCAGATGCCACCCCCTTTAGTAACAATAATAATGACAAAGTAATGTAAAGTGAAATAATAGTGATATATAACGGCACTTATATCCGCGAGTTATTTCGAGTCTGAAACATTTTTGTTCACTTTTAATTAATGAAAACAATGTTAATATAGTCAGATCATGGGCCCCACAGTGTCATTTTAATTGACCTTTTAGGTATATTTACACACCAAAACAACGCTTCATGATCCCGCATACTGCAGGGCAGCAGTTTATCCCACATACTGTGATTATACACATTTGCACACAAAAATAATTATTTCTACTAAAGGGGGAGTTTTGGTTTCAACTCCATACATTAATATTCATTATGAAAGTCCAAAACTGGTAGGTTTTTTCCAGCAAGTGCTGTCTCTTTATACTGCATTATTACATGGCTGAGCAGTTAAATATATATATAGGTTAAGGGCATCCTGCAGAATAAACTCATAAGAGTTCCATCTTCATAATGCGTATTTAAGATTCCCATATTAAGGTGCTGAAACCATATATCTCCTGCTTTCAGTGAATAAATCCCACTGACGTTCATAAACGCCGATGGGAACTCCTACCTGCAGAGTATCTCTTGGATCTGGGGGTTCTGGGGGATCCTCGCACTGTTATTCTGAGCCAAATTCACTAGCGGGCAGCCACACAGCTTCCACTCTTACTGCATGCAGCATGTGATCACAAAAGCGGCTAATACCGGCTGATCTGTCACATGACAGGCAGTAGGAAGATAAGTCACTAATCACTAATCATAGTCCAGAAATGAAGTCTGTCTTGCTGCAGTAGAGGGCCCCATGCACCTAGTCGGCCCCCACACCACCCAGTGCACCTGTATTCCTGCTTTCCAGTTCAGACAACTTTACTGTAGCAAGCGGGGTCCCCTCACTACCTGCCATCATCATCATCACTGCTCATGCCTGCTAAATACAAGCGGTCTCGTGCTGCACAATTCTACATGAATAACAGAACAGTATATGACTTAGAAATATGGGAACAATATTTGAAATGGTACGAGGAAGGTGAAAAAAGGCAGAAAGAGTCAGTATGGAGGGAAGAAGTCAAATAAAATGTAAAGTTTGGGCTGAAAGATCATATATGTTGTAAAATGGTAACAGAATACTCTAATATGGGTTTCTTACAGCTGACTAATTGGTATCTGCAACTTCAGCCTTATAATAACAGAAAGGCAAAAGAAACAAAGAGCTCTTCGTTTTTTTTTAATGTGCACACTATTTAAGAATTGTTTTTTTTTGTAGGCATTGCATTTCATTTTCAGAATGCTATTAGATGTTCCTAATGGTTTCCGCGCCTGACATCAGTGCTAGTTTCAGTTCTGGTTTAACTGCGGTATTTTGCATTACACTTTTAGTAATTACAAATTTTGAAAATGTATCTCTACCTTCACAAGAATGCCTAATGCATATGTTTAAAGTGGATATAAATATAGATATATAAATGTTTAAAAGGGAATTGATAGTAAAAGTTACTATGTTTCAGAGTGTCTACTAAGCTTTAGAACAGTGTAAGGAACAAATGAAACCTTGTATATTAAAGAGTAGTAGATATATTGAATAACCCACAACTGATGGTGATTCCATCTAGAATTTCGAGTTAATGTAGTGTTATTAACCAATATTTTCTTGCTCATAATTTGACTTTCATGTTTTTTGGTGCTCTGGAAAGTGGTACTGGAGTTTTGGTTTTGTATGTGTCAAAAATCCCCAAAATAAATAAATACCTGCTGTAGTTAAAATGTTTTGACATTAGATAGCCCCGGATTTGGTCAGATTGTGGACACTTTCTGCCTCAGTTCCGTGTATTATCCCGGATGCTGGCTCTGTCAATGGAAAAGTCTACATCTCATTGTTCTGTTGTGAAAGACCTTTTCCTGCATGCAATCTGTTCATCACAGATGACACTTCACTCTTATTGTTTGAAAACAATTTCACTGTTGGCAAGTCTTGATAGTCTTTTCTGAGCTTGTTGTTTTTATAACACAATTACAAAGTATTAATAGTATCTAATTAAAAATATAAGGTTGGGGGCCCTTGCCACCATGGGCCCTGGGGCAACTGCCTAGTTGGCTCTATTGTTAATCCTCCCCCTAACTGATAGCTCTGTGGTCCATTTACATTTTTCATGTTATCCCTTTTGAAATGCATGGAAGGATTCTGCAGAATCGCCCCATATGTATTTTTCCCTTTCCTTTCTTGATGGTCTGCCCAGTGAGTTCTGTGCCAGCAGGTAACAGCAGAGGGCAGTCTGTGATAGCTGTATTCACAATGTCTGCTTGGCTATTCCTATGGCCAGACTTAGCTGTTGCCGTATCATATAGCTTCTTGTACATTTGCCTTTTGTGCTTAAAAGTGATCAGTACTGGGACCTCTACTCCACTCGCGATGTCTACATTTCCTCCCTTGGACAACTAATTTGTTCTTTTGGTACCACCAAAGAAGAGGCACTAATTTACTCATTGTCTTTATGAAATGGCATCCCACTACCTGAAGCTCAGTATCTCAAAGATTGATCTGCTGGTTATTCCCTCGCCTTCACTACCCATAATTCCTGATATCTCCATCAATCTCCCCAACATACCACGTTCGCTGCCTTGGTGTCACACTAGACCCCTCATATACAGCTGGTCACCAAATCCTGTCTCCCAAATTACTAATCTATTCCTTTGTGATATCTCGCCTGAATTATTGCAACTCCGTACTACTAAACCTCCTCCTCTCCCGCGTTTCCGCACTCGAGTCCGTACAGAAAACTGCTGACAGACTAATTCTGGGATCGCGTGGCTCTTGATTTGCTGTCCCATTGCCCCCCCCCCCCGACTCCCCATATCCACCAGGTTTAAACTCCTGACCTACAGAGCCCTTGGAAACATTTTAACCTCCATATCTCTTATCTCCAAATACTGTCCAAACCATCCTCTTCCGCCTCTTACCACACAGATATCTAGGATTTTACGTATGTTCTTCTGGTTCTCTGGGATTCTCTACATCTCTACTCTGACTTTAAATGCTCACTAAAAATCCACCTATACAGAGAAG
Organism: Spea bombifrons; assembly: GCF_027358695.1. Classification (NCBI taxonomy): domain Eukaryota; kingdom Metazoa; phylum Chordata; class Amphibia; order Anura; family Pelobatidae; genus Spea; species Spea bombifrons. The sequence goes on along the minus strand of NC_071092.1, from coordinate 10,875,567 downwards.
CAGACAATCTGCCAAGGGTGCCTAGGGGGCATAAAGCATATCTGGGGGGGCAGGTGGGCATTTTCTAGGGGGCATAAAGCATATCGGGGGGCATTTCTAGGGGGCATAAAGCATATCTGGGGGGTCAGAGTGGCATATCAGGAGGGCATATCTATAAGTAAGGTACATTATGAATTAAGGGGGGGCTTAAAATGGCTATTGGTTTTCTGTTTGTATATAACATATGCTGACAAACTGATAGATACCAAAAAATGATAAAATACCTGTAAGGGTGCGGCCTATAATCGGGTGCGGCCTATATTCGAGCCAAGAAGGTATATAAGATTTATAACCTGCCAACTCCTAGAAGAGTTTTGCGGTAATACTACTCATGTTCTAGCTAAAAAATGCTGATATGGTAAGAATGTTGTTGCAATGTGATCGGGAAACATGTAGAGAAAGCGACCTGAGGACATTGAACATGGACGGCATAACCCATTAACCAGTCAAACCATTAACCAGCCCATAGTCCTTCAAATACTGCAACGCAAACACAAGGGCCTGGAGGGATCCAGACAAATACATAAAAATCCGCGAGCATTATTGGGACGTTAACTGCCACGTACACATACTAGTATGAAGATATACTAAGAACAGATAAAAATATACAACTAAAATATCACCAATCACACTCTTAATGGGCTATGATATATTTATATGAATTTAAATTTATTTTATCATAGATAATCCTCAAAACTAGCAGAGCGGAATTGTTCCTGTTATAGAGGATGGGTTTGCTCTCGTGCCTATGGTCATACGTCTATATTAATGTTAGGGTAACAATGAAACGGAGATGAAGGAAGGAAAAAAAAGAAGGTATGGAATGGTGAAAACGGGGTAGATGGAACAATCAGGGTAGAAAGGGGAGTGAATGTTTGCTGCTTGAGAGACCAATAAGCCAAGTTTGCCCTATTGACCTTAAAGGTCTTTTATCCTGCTTCCAGTGCTTAACATTTTGCCCTAGTTCCTTATCATATATGGTCTAAATTATATCCTGGCTACTTGGCCTAGCTGTTCCCTGCTAGATCCCATACATTGGCTCCCATTGTTCTGTTTGACCACAACCGGGTCAATACCTCATACCCCAAAACATGGATGTCTCACAACTAGCTAGATGTCTAGTAGAATGCTTCTTATCGTGGTTTATCCTGTAGTTGATTTCTTCCAAATGTTGAAAGGAACAGTAATGTGTTTAATATTAATATTTTGTACATAATACATCATAGAAATTTCCCTGTGCATTGTCCTAGGGTTGCTTTGAACAAAACCAGTATATAAGGAGGTTAATATTCTTCTCTTGACTTCACCATCCTAACTTGTCTGACAGGCTTTCATGCTGCCGGCCAACACGTTCTCACGCTGACGGCATCGACAGCCTACCTGCTGCCTCCATTGCAAAACCAGCCGTGGGGAAAACATACCAGTATTTTCTGTGAAATACTAAGAAATGTGCATAAAAAAGATACTATATAAAACAGATTACAGAACCTGTTATTAACCTATAAAGATCTGTACAGAATTTTAATGTAAAATACAGTTTATTTATTCTTTAACATAAGAGTGGGTCAGAGACAGACTGGTATTAACACCATGTTAATATAATAACACGGCACCTAAAATTCTTTTCATTAAAGGCTGAATACTAAGGCATCCATATAATAATGTTTCCAGTGTATTTAATGACTTATCACGCATGTGTTATTGTATGCAGTAACTTGGTGTGTAATAACACACATACACAAATGTATATTCTTTGTGGTTACCTCCATATATGCAGAGATGTGATATTTAAGTATATTTAATCCTTTGTCCCCTAACTTATTTAAAAAAAATCTATAGAGCGGTTGCGTTGATAAAGTATGTGCATGTTCAGTGTGTCTACCTTCACAGAACAGCAAACAAATGTATTTTTCCTAGAAAGACTGGTTACCAAAGCATTTTTGCATTTCTGCACGGTCAGCATGTCATTGAAGGCTTTTCACTTTATTCTTTTTGTTTTCCAGTTATATAAGTAAGTACATTTTATTCAAAGTTCAAAAATGTTATGCATCATTTTAATAGATTGTATCATTTTCAACAACTTTTTTTTTTAAATTTTAAAATATTGGCGCTTCCTTATACTGGAACAAACTCTGTGATGCTGATTATTCCGCTTTAGACGATTCCTAGCATGATTTCTTGCTCCTGAGATGGGTCATTTGTTTGTTTGTTTGTTGTTTTTTTTTATTTGATGTTTCTTATTTTGTTTGTTCAAAGATATGGCGAACAACAAAAGAATCTACCAGTTCGAGAAAATATTGATGATGTTAATCCTAGCTGAAGGATATTATAATTCCTCTTTATGATCTTGAACATTTATTCATTGTATGGAGCTTTACCATTTTATTTAAAAATTTAAAGAAAATTTGGAAACATGACATATTTATTGGTTAACTGAATTGCAGTAGATTGCATGCTTTCAAGACTACTTGGGTCTCTTGTTTAGGTATATGTCTATATACCCGTCACAGTGGGCTGACCATTCATGAATGGGTGGATTGGGATGGGTCGATTGCTTATTAACCCCTTAATGACAAAGCCCGTACATGTACGGGCTCAAAATCCATTGTTTTCAATGGGTTTTGGGACCGCCCATTGTCCTTAAGGGGTTAATTTATTTTTTTCCTTTTTGTTGATTTGATTTTGTTGATTTTGTGGTAAACAATGGCAAACAACCAACGTTCACAGTCAGAAGTAACATGAATCTCAAGACAAGTCTAACCAGAAGTCATTAAATATATTACGGTGACCTTGACCATTAAAATCTTGACTAGCTCGCTTGACGACGCTTGTCTGGCCTTAACAAAGTGTCTTGCGCAGCTCTGTGCTGTAATTAACCACCCAGGCCGTCCCCATTGATAGGACAGTTATACATGTTACAGGTAAAGCTTGAAATACTCGTATCATGCTATATTTAACACTGGAAATACATTTCTAATTCATTTATTGGGCAAAACAAACCAGAGCTCTTGTATTTTTTGTAACAAGCAATATGAAGACCAAAAAAAAGACGTTCGGGAAATAAATACATCTGTATTCAATAAAAGAAATAAATACCTACGATTGTTTAAAATTGTTTTATTATTATTTGTGCAATATCTACGTAGTAATATTTTTTCATGGTAGCTGACTATAAATGGAAAGTACGTTTCGTATATCCACAGCTGTGTAAATAAGGAGCCGAGGAGCTGGTTTATTTGTGGTCTGTGGTTTATAACCATTCTCATATGTGTTGTGTTGTGTTGGCTCCTTCTGTGCAATTTGTACCCCTCCAGGCCTTGTAACAGCGACACTGGAATTGTGTCCACGTCTGACTGAGGTTCCCGTTGGAGGTCGCGTTATCCACAATGAGTCCTTCTTTGAGAGGATTGTTTGTGATGGTGAAGATCTTGGGGTCAAGGTGGAGATGGGCATCAGAGGAAGGGTCTTTCCGTACACAGCGTCCGTGACCAGCGCACCTGGACTGACTGCACAGGATCGCTGCTCTGGTCACATTCTTTACGTATTTACCTAAGGTCTCGTGTACATAGGACTTCACCGCAAGGCAGGACTCCTAGGTAAAGGACAGTGACACAGACACACAGTAATTGTTAATTCCATTAAATACCAGCTTGATGAAGATTAAAGAAATATTCATACAAGATGGAAAAATGATAACCACAATGTCTACCAAAAACCTCTTAGTGAAACTATATTGCAGGTATATATATATATATGGAGCTGCAATATTTCAAACAAAATGCCATTTAATGTGTAAATTGAACCAATGCTGGTATACTTGTCTCCAGTGAGCACGGTACACTTGGATTTCATGAAACGGACGTAAACAAAATAGTCCAAATTGGTGGAGTGAAACCAAGCAAGCGTCACCATGACGACCAAGGAGAACATTTGTAGCATTAACTATTAAATACTGAAATTTCTGTATTAAGTCAAATAAATATTGAACTCTTTAAATTTTCTGCGGTCTGTTTCGAAATGGAAATATTGTGTCTATCATCGAGTTTTTATGATTTTTGCTGCCTAACGCTGGTCAGTCATAACATTAGTTATTATATAGATATATGTAGTCTATAGACCTCAATATACAGTTTGTGGCAAAAAATCAAATAACATTATTTTGTATATATTTTGACGTCATTGACCATTGGCCTTGCATAATATCGTTTCGTTTCCCCAAAATAAAATTTGAATTCAGTTTGTATAACTCAAGAAAGAGCATTCCAACTAAAGATAACCTAAGCAGAAAGACATATAAAATATCTAATCATTAGGGCGACTATTCATGTATACCATTTTGTAAGCAAAAATGAATGCATTTTGTTGGATCTACCTTGATTTTTTTCATACTTTGGTGCTGCTCGATCCATATATTTTACTAGATAAAATAAGGGCAGCGGTACAGCAGACACAGTGGGTGGGGGGATAATTCTTACATATCAAAATTCTCTTTGTAAACATCTGGGGTATAAACTGTTTTGCTTGAGGGCACCAAGTGACCCTGAGTGAGAGTAGGAAGAATTTTTACCTTGACTGCCTTTTTTACCTTTAGAAAAAGGTTTAGAAAAACATACAATTGCCCTGGACTAAACACGGGTCAGGACAAAGATATTCCAACCAAGATAGTCTGACCCTGACTTTTATTTCTGCTCATAGCAAAAATTAAACGTACTGGAATTTGCCTTCGTTGGAAAAATGAATTTGCTATTTGCAACAATGCACGGTATGTAATTACAAGCTCAAGGGCTAATCGAGGTATAATGCCAGTGAAATTGCCTCTAGGGCATGACACTAGTTATCAATCAATTATATTTAACAGTACGTTTCACTTTGAAGGTAAATGGGAGTTTTGCTGTTTATTTAGCTTTAAAAAGCCATTACTGAAGTCTTCTGTTTGAAATCAATGCGATGACTGAGTTACTCACCTAGTTACCCAAATCTGTCTTATTCTAGAGATTCAGTAGAATCAGTGGCCTCAATGTAGGACCTTAGTCTTTGTGATTTTAGGATGATGCAAAATATATTACTCTGCGATATACCACAGGATTCATTTCGAAATATTCAGAGTGGAAGATGTGTTTATTTTGTTTGTAAAGGCACTGGGGCTTTATGGCTGTTTTGTGGATAATTTTGACCGCTACCATGCAATCCCTGATGGGGACAAAAGCCAACCTGACCTTTCCAAACCCCTCCTTGTCCCAGCACTGAATAGAAGGTGAAGCCGGTGAAGTATCGACCCCACTTTTTCTCATGTGAGACTGGGATGGAGGTTCACCGTTTAGCAAGACAATGACCCTAAGCATATTGCTAAAGCAGCACTTGAGTGGTTTAAGGGGAAACATTTGAATGTCTTGGAATGGCCTAGTCAGAGCCCAAACCTCAGTCCAGTCTGTGTAATGACTTAAATGACCAGCGGAACCCATCCAACTTGAAGGAGCTTTAGCAGTTTTAACTTAAAGAACAGGCCAAAATCCCAGGGCCAAGCTTATAGAGACGCACCCCAAGAGACTTGCGGGGGGGGGGGTGAATAGTTGTGCACTCTCAGGTTTTCTGTTTTTGTGTCTTATCTCTTTTTATTTCACAATAAAAATATTTTGCATCATACAAACCCCCAACAAATCCATTTTAATTCCAGGTTGTAATGCAACAAAATAGAAAAAATGCCAAGACCCTCTGAAAGCTCGTGGCCATTGTAGCCTGAAGGTAACTGACTAAGTGAGGCGCTCCATACATATTGCCTTAATTTATCAAGAAAAGAATACTATGGGGTAAAAATGTGGTGACTTTTTATGGGAAAGTCTGGTTTTTAGTTACCTTGCTCGCACTGTAGTCTGTATTTCCCCAGAGGATGATGCCAGCTGCTCCCAGTGCTGCACTCTGTCCTAATGTCTGAATCAAATCCCCCTGCAGAGAATATATGAACCAACAATGGAATTCAGACACACAATGGATATTATGCTTATTCTATGGCAGGTTTGACAAATTGCAGACATAGGTAGACACTGCTCCTAAAATTTGAATGCTGCTGCTGTCCAGGACCTACTTTCTGGGGTGCCTGAATCATTGGGAAAACTTAGGGTTGCTACCCATCCAGCATAGGACCTAGGGCTAGATTCAGGGCCAGACTGACGATGAAGAGGCAGCTCTGACAGTAGACGCTCACTACTTTTTTATGCGGCAGATCGGGTGAGTTTGTGTGAGGCACTGTTGGCAGGTGGCCCACCGGAAATTTGCCCAGTTTGCCAGATGGTCAGTCTAGGCCTGGCTAGGGTCCCGACATGGTCTGAACGTGGGGTTATGACATAATTTCCCTGCCCTCAGACATAATCAGCACGTGAGGGAGTCCGCAAGGGACCAGGAGAGCTGGTGACCATTCCTTCCTACAACAACAAAACCAGAGGTGTGAAAGTGTGTGTGTGTATCTGTGTCTTACTATATAAGCACTGTATATCAGTGTGTGTGTAAGTATATTCCTGTGTGTGTTTAGTAGGCGTTTATTGTATGTGAGTACTGTACAGCATGTGTATACTGCATATAATTATTTGTAATAAATAAATGTACAAACTAGAGTATCTTTAAACAGAAATGCACGTTCAACAAGGTTACGAAGGGTGATGACATTTTTGAGACCAAAGGCTTGCAGGAACCTAGCCCTACGAGCAAAGGTTCAGTATTTACTAATTCAGTATATATATATATATCAGATAAATGTATTATTTACATGATGTTTGAAAGAACAAATATATGAATAAACACATGTTTAAATGGTGTGCAGAGGCTGACGGTTACCTGAGTGAGAAAGTCCATGCTGTATGTATACACAATGCGAGCATAAGGTAACACAGGCAGATCGACTCCAGGTGCCACCTTAGCGACTCTGAAACCTTCTTCCACCCTGTGCTTCACAAAACATCTAACATGCTTTGACTTCTTCAGTTGCTTTTCCAGGTATATGTCAGGATACAGAGCCCTGCTGGCCCTCCACAACCATGTAAGAAGGTCGTTCCTGCGTTTTTCACTTACAGGACACATGCCTGTGTAATTATAACTAGAGTCCTTGTATTCATAGTTGAAGCAGTTGGGAAAACCATAGAAACCCCACAAACCGTTAGGGTTTAATCTTTGGGCAAGCTCCAGGGTGGATTTCATGAACTTCTGGCTGGCATCCTCAAATTCCATCCTGGCTTTTTTTACAGCCTTTCGGAAAGGCAGCTCTGGGTGTTTCTGGTGCACTAGTTCTAGGGAGCGCAGTTTGTATAACATCCTTTGTTTCCAGTTGCGATTCCAGAGAGGTTGCCAGTTTTCCCAATCTACTACTGCTACTCCTTTGAAATTCTTGCCAGATATAGTTGCCTCTAGGTCTTGTCTTGCTTTCATCAGGTGTTCCTCAAGGCTGGCATTCTGGGGTAGCCCTCCATTGACAGGCTTCGTGTCCTGGTCATAATGAGGATAGTGGCCCAGCTGATTGCTATAGAAGATCACCACTTGGTCTCCAAGGAATGAGTGGTTCTGGTTCATCACAATATCAAAAACATCCAAGTCAATTTCTACACCAAACCTTTCCAAGCACGGGCGTGTGGGAGCATTCCAAACTGTGACAAATGGAAGGTCTAACAGAACTGGATCAGAACCAGAAGGAACAAATAAAGAGAGGAAGGAAGGAATAATGCACAGGATGGTCTTGAAACCTCTTAAGGATTGCATTTTAGCTGGATGCAGGCTTGTACCCTTTTATGTACCACATACCTCCTGAAAAGAAAGATCAATGTCAAAAATGTACTAGCTGTATAGGAGCAGTGATTACTACTGGGTGCAATGCCTCTTTACCACCTCTGTCCCTATGCCTGGTGGGCAGGGAGACCTATACCCTTTGTTCTATGTGTCTGTTATGGTGCCAGGGTATGATGCCATAACTTGTCACCTTAAGTCTTCATGCATATGCAGGAAATGGGAGAAGAGTGACTGCGACACAAATATCCTACTCCTGCACTATACCACCATCAGGATCGAACCTGGGATAACTCCCCCCTCACACACACACGTTGGCAGTAAAAATGATGGGGAGGCGGTGAAAGGATGACCAGCAAGGGTGGGCAATAAAATATTTTAGGCAAGGTGGCCATCTGTCACATGAATTCTACTCTGCCTCCTCCCTGCTTTCTCTTCCCTAGGATATGTTTTCCCATTCTTCCCAACTCTCTTTTGGAAATCATATCACTCTATTGATCTGAATACTTGAATACTTATGTTATTCATGGGATCACCTCCATTGCACTCAGGCTAAATAGTTAGCCAACAGCTCATTTTTGTTTCCATCGATCCATTAAGCTTTGGTCTTAACAAAAAATATATATATTTTTTTTAACACAAACCAGTATATTTTATATTAGTATATTTATAGTACCGGCCCTTTTACTCTACAATGACATAGTGGGCAACAAAATAGACCATGCAAAGCCAATATGCAGCTATCCAACTGCTGATGGACAACAGATCCCATGATCTTTTGCTTAGCCACCCAATCTTTGATCTTAGCTGAAAATAATGGGAATTGTAGAACAAGCTACATTTCCCACATTATTAACTTGTACATATAAAGGATTGCAGAAATACCTTTTTTCAAAATGAAACATATACTACCAAATTGTTAAAAGCTAAATAACAATGCAAACAATGCATGCAGACTACTTGTGTGATTCTGATGTCGTATATAAGGGTCTCACCTGAATTCCAAGTTCCTTTGGGAATTGTTGAATTCAAAGACTGCTAAATGCTTCCATCACATAACATGAGCAATATGAGCTGGTCTGCTACTAGCCCCGACTCCGAGCCCTGCCAGTCCTGTTCCCATGGTCTAATCACTTGCAATGACAGCTAATAATATAAGGCTTGTGGAGTAACTCCTTCTTCTCAGGTTACATGTCTCCAAGGCACCCTACTTCTTCTAACTCACTCACTGTAAGCATGCTGCTTGCTTACATTTCTCTGTTTGTCTATTTTTTTCATTAACACTTTGATGAGTTTCAGACTTTCAATTTCAGATTTAAAGGGAACTTCGCTGAAAGTAGGTCTTTTACAGAAATCTCAACTTTCCGCAAATACTTTTTCATCCAGGTATTGTATTGTAACTGACCTGTGGATGCAGTCAATTACAGAATATTGGTCACTGAGCAGGGAGCGTTGAGCTTATCGGGGTTTTGCCCTTTGATAACATCAGCACACTTCTTCTTGTGCATAAAACCAGTGCATTTAAGGGTATTTAAAGCATATAGATAGCAAACTATGTATAATATCACATGCACATGACCCCCATCGGATTATAATCATCTGAGGCAATTTCTCTGCAAAGAATCCCAAAATCACCCTTTTAAAGAAGACAGAAGGACACCCAATGAACCACCCCAATGCTTCTCCATGCTTTATTTTTTCTTTCTGACTTAGCAACACTAGTATGCTCCAGGGTCCAGGAACTGTGAGATAACACTGGCCCGGAGGAATGGTAACCTGCCCCACACATTGCTCCATACCCCTGACTGATGCTAGAGGCAACAGAATACATACATAGGCATAAAGATATATTCTAGATCAATGCTGTGAAAACAAAGTCAGCCAATCAGTAGTGGTGATAGGTTTCTGGTGGGTGGTAGGCCCTCTGCCACCACATGGATGTCAGGTCCCCATCTTGGCGAATGAAGCCCACGGGGGCCAGAATGGACTAGAGTGGGCCCTGACAGAGTGCTGAGCAGGGCTAGGCTAAGGCAGGAAGTGTGGATTTTAGGGGAGGAGTTTTGGTAGGAAGATATTTAAGTTTGGTGATCACAGGGGTACGGATCCATTTTGTTTAACCTTACCTGGTGTTGTTTGTCGCACCCTCCCTGCCCTTATGTGGTTGAGTTTGTGGAGTGGTGTTGCTGCATTAGTCACAGTCGTGGGCGGTAGCTTGCCAGATATCCAAGGGGTTAATGTGGTGGTATGATCATTGGTGGTCATAACCGGTGGGAGGTTCCTTGCAAGGAGTGGTGGTCGGAACCTCAGGTCCGTGTTAGGGCATCCTGGTATGTCCCCTCCCAAAATTGGTGTGTGGTTTGGTACCTGGATAACTTGGCAAGCTAGGTTGGTTTTGGTTACGTCATTGTCTGGTAACGCATCTATGTTTATTATTTCAGGTTTTATGGGACAATGACTGTTCAATAAAACGGCTGAGGCCTTTTCAAACCCATATTGTGTGTTGGTGTTTTATTTAATTGAGTAACTGAGCTGAGCCTGGCCCGTGAGTCGAAGCTACATCTGTCATAGACTTCCCAGTACACCACTGCTCAAAGGGCTCGTTACAATGGAGATGTCTAATCTCCCAAACTGGTTGATTCACGTTATGGACTGTGCCAAGCCAGCACAGGCTACCCAGAATGCTGCTTCCAGGGCTGAGGCACCCTTAAGAGGCAGAGCGCCAGGATATAACGTCATATCTCGCTGCTCAGCAGTAAGGACAGAGTCAGTGCCGGGGGGGGGCTGGTGGTGCTGGCTTAGGGCAGCGAGGAAGATAAAATACGTTGCTGCCTATGAAGCTACATAGAGAGTGTTTTATTAATATATAAAGAGCAAAGTCTAGTGTAAAGGGGTAATAAATGCCCTGGTGAGTGCTCCACTTTTGTCAGGTTGCACTTTTATAATATAAAAAATACTTATTTGAATCCGTAGGATTTGCAAAAAAGTGGCACTAAAATCCTTACTTGCTTCCTCTTTTCATTAATGCTATATAAAATAGTAAATAAAATAATAATAATAATAGTATCAAGGGAAAATTAGTGACCGTGTCATAAGGATGTAAGGATGTTATAAATGCAATCGCGTAAAATGTCTCCATCTAAAGAATCAAGCAAAAAAAAAAAAATCCAAAGCATGACATTTTAATCTCCATTAATTTCAAGATCTTTTACTTGTTTTTCTAAATCTTATGCTTTATAGTGCAGTACACCATGAATTGTGATTTATCTTCTGTTGCTGGGTGAGCCTTAACACATACCCAGGGGGCTCGTTTTAGAATTTAAATTACGGTAACCAGATGGTTCCTTTATCCTTTAAAATCATTGTGACATTAAAAGCAATGGTCCCTGTATGAGGGAGCCATCTGCTCGCCATCATCTAAGGTCTCCTCCTGGCCATGACCACGAGGCAGGTTTATTTTCATAAATGTGTCTCTGATGTCCATTATGTCTTCTGGATTCACTTCTCACAATTTTACTAACAAATACACTTTATAGTAATGATGAGTTTGAGGGATTTCATTTTGTTGTTAATGTCTGGCGTTCACAGTGACACCTTGTGGTTGCACTGCTGTATTACAATATAAATAACAGTTGCTTGTTTATAAAAATGTGGCAGCTCCTTAACCAGCTAATGGTAGAACCAACTATGAGGGTCCCTGTTTAAAATTGGACACAATTCTCTATTTGTGTACACAAAAGGTAAGGAACTGGCGCAGATAACTACGCAGTGGCAGTGAAGGGAGTGTCAAGGAGATAAATGGATAAAGGTTGTGGGTATGTTGCTGCTGCTGTAGCAGAGACAGCTTATGTACTTGGAGAGAGGCGCAATGTGAGTATGAACTGTATATTAGGAGAATTACGTTTTAACGTAGAGCGAGTGCAGAGGTCTTGTAAAAACACGACACACTCCTGATTGTTCCAATACTTTATTGCCTGATTCTTGTTTGTCTTGCGTTTGGGCCTCCCAAATGATTATGGAAGAAGAACCGTCCTCTTGAGTCTGGATGACCAGCTCCAGATTTGGAGGTCACTCATCGGGGGGGCTGCAACCCCTCTCACAGCAGTGAGGAGCTGAATCCAATCAGGTTCCCTCAGAAAGATTGATATTACCCAAGGCACGGTGTTTTATGTAAAATGAAGGCACTGACAATGAAATGCAGGTACTAGAATCCCTGAGTGCCTTATTGCATTAAAATGTTATTACAAACCTGGGAGTAAGTAACATACATTGCACAACCCTACAAAGATTAGGCTCTGCATCAACCCCAAGACCAAAGGATTGTCAGGCCCAGTAGCCCTTATACCCATTCTTCCTCTGTAGGCTAGAGGTGCTGGGTCACTAAAACATCCTAGAGGTAGGAACACTCAAAGTGTGTAAAAGTCATATAAATAAAGGGCACGTGGCCTGCATTATTGCCATTTGTGCTGCCACCTACTAGTTCTCAGATTCAATGGCTCTCGCAAGATTGAGGTCACATGACCTTGAGTCCATTGTAGTATATAAATGGTTCAGCCAAAGAAACCATTCTCCTCAGAGCAGCTTCAGGGTCAGGGACGTCAATAATGCGGTCAGCGTGTAGCTAGCAGAAGGTCCCGCGGCGCCACTACGTTGTGTGCTTTTTTGTGTTCCACAGCTGACTCCGTACCAGTCTACATAGCACTGACAGCGGAACTGCGAACGCAGAGAGCTGATATCCTCCGCAGACAGCTTGCCTTCTGCCCTAAGTGGAGGAGAAGACGAGGCAGATCCCTTAGGGACACTCACAATTTTAAAGTTAGCTGCGTTGAGGTGCAGAAAAGCATTGGTGGCATTTTCCTGACGCAAGCAACGTCCATTCCCATTGCACAAAGTCTGGCTGCACAACTCTGCCGCAGTGGTCACATTCACAATGTATCGACCCAAGTCCTCCTCCAAGTACCGCTTAATCTTCTGACAGGTTTCCTGGTAAGAGCAGAGAGTGCAATTAGAAAACAGTTCTAACACCTTGCTCAGGGCACAGAATTTCCCCCACGATGCCTTTCCATGACCGTTACCCAGAACATACGAGCACAGGGGTCACTGCGCACCACCCAGTGAAAACGGAATGTATTCCCTCAACGGAGGGCTGCTTGTAACAGTAGGCAGCAACTTCTATGAAAGTAATGTATAAATTTGGGCAGACTTTTTTTGTATTTATTCTTTTTTCAACATAAGGTTAGTATATGTGTACTACAGTAAACCTCATTTGACCCCTTCTGCATCCAACCTCTGGTGCACATAAAGCCCAATTTAAAGTAGTGTGGTAGGCAGGAAGGACTTGAGAAGTACAGAAAAAAGTTATAACAGGAGGCCCCATGGAGTATTGGAAGATTTAATGACGTATGAAGCAGATAGAACAGGAGAGGCTGTTGCTCCTTTACTCACCGGGCTCCTTGTGTACTCTGCGTCCCCCCAAAATATGGCACCTGCTGCTCCCTGTGCGGCACTCTCTCCAATTGTGGAGATCAGATCAGCCTGCATGTAGAGAATACAACGTCATTATTCATTAAAAGTAACAGTTACCATGGTTATTGCACGGTTCTTTTTAGATAACACGAAGTATATTTAAATGAACAGTTCTGTAATATTGGCTGGAGTGGATAGTGCTTTCCAGCTGCAAGACATATAGAAACAAGGGGGTATCAACTGAGGACTTGAAACACGTGATGGTCAGCAGAGCAGTCATGGGAACTCATCATCCACATTGGTATTGTATGCAGCTACATAATGCCAGAAAACTCAGACATCTTATATCAAGTCTAAGGACAGAGATGTGGCACTTACCTGAGTGAGAGGATCCATCTTACGTATGTAGGTGGGACGCGTGTACACAAATACGGGCAGCGAATAATCTCTGTGATGTATATACGAAATCCTCATGGCCTCCCTGACACGGGAACGCACAAACTTACGCCCGTTTTCAGACGAGCTCAGAACTTGGTCGAGATAAATGGACGGATAAAGTGCTGTGCTTTCTTCCCACAACCACGATAACTGGTCGTTCCTGGATATTTCTACATCGGGGCAGTGACCAGTGTAGCTCTCCTGGTTTTTGCTGTAGTCGTGGTTGTAGCAGTCTGGGAAAAGGTAGAAACCCCAAAGCTGGCGTGGCCGGTAGCTTTTAGCATGACTCAGTGTTTGCATCATAAATTCACGAGCTGCATTTTCAAACTCATACTGTGCCTCCTTGGCCACCTGATCTTGGGGCCATTTGGGGTGCCTTGAGAGGACCAGGTCTCTGGAAGCTTTCCTGTAGATATCCTTATTTTGCCAGTTTCGTATCCAGACAGGACGCCACTCCTCCCAATCAATGACTGCCAGACCCTCCGTGTTAGAATAAGGAATATACTTGTTGATACCTTCTGAAAGCCGGTCCAAATGACTTCGCAGACTTGAGTTCTGAGGAACACCTCCATTAATGGGTACCCCATGCTCATCATAGTATGGGTACAGACCCAGGCGCTCCTTATAGAAGATGGTAAGGCTCTGATTAACAAAGCCCTCATTGGGTGAAGCATGAATGTCAAAGAGCCTTAAGTCTAGGTGCACATCGAAGCGAGGAGGACAGTCCTGAGTGGGTGCATTCCATGCCACCATGAATGGTCGGCGGGTAAAGATAGGGGGGAAGGTGGGTTTATTTTTCCAGTTTTCATTCCCTTGCACATCTATCAGGGCAGAGATGACAAGGCACAGAATGATGAAAAAGTTGGAAAAGGAAGGCATCCTGAAAGCGGGTACCGAGGATAGAAGTCGATCTGCAGGAGACAGAAAGGAGGACATGAGAGACTTAATACCAAAACAATCACATATCTTCTCCATAGCCCAGAATATTAGCAATAAAAACATATTGTAGACGCTACAGAAATAATTTTGTACAATCAATAAATCAAAACAAATGTGCATACCCTATACCAATGTTTTCTAGTAAGGCCTTTCTAATTAAATAACTGAAAGATTTTTAGCCAATAATACCTCAAACAACAAGATAAATATCCTTTAAATAATAAAAAAAGCCGTATTGATATGAATTATTGAGTGATATGTAGGAGGGGTGATGGTCTGATGGGTTTTTGCTAGGGATTAGAAAATGAGAGTACGTAGGTTGATTCATCAGTTTCGAGACACCAAATAAATTAATTCATTATTACTATTTATTGTTTTATATAGCACCATCATATTCCATAGCATTGTACAATACATGGGCAGCTTTGTATGAAACAGAATGGCAGGTAAATTTTCAAGAATGTGTAACAGTAAATTTTGAATACGTGTAAAATGAAATCAAAAGCTTTATTTTTTGTTAATTGTCTTAGCTTTTCCCAAACGGTTATCGTCAGTGGTACATCCAGAATCTAGTTGTCCATGGAACATTCTATAAAATGCCTAGGCCATGATATAGCCATCTTATTATTTCTCCAGTCATCTCTAAACATAACTAAGAAACACAGCAGGTAGCTACTAGTCTGTTAACACCGCGTGGTCCAAATACAACTGACCACTAAGAATGCTATAGAATAGCATTTATAAACCTGTTCCCCACCAGGAACCTCTGCAACCCTATTTCTTCAACTAAGCAATTCTGATAAGAATCTTTTAGATTGTAAGCTCCTTTGAGCAGGACTTCTTAGCTTTTGTTTCTGTAAGTCAAAATTGTTATATTATGCACTACTTGTTACGTCCCGTTTACTCGCTGTACAGAGCTGCAGACTATGACTGTGCCATATAAATCAATAAATACGAATGATTCTTTAACTAGCCCCAAAGAGGAATCACCCAAATTTGCTAAGTAATGTATGGGACTGAGGGTAGTAATCAATGGTGGCCACAAGAGGTCACCCTCCAATTTCAAATGCTATTACTATTCTTAATGGCATGGCTTAACGATTTGCACTGTTCTTTACTCAGGTTGGATCATGAAAAGGCAGACCAACAAACAAAGTGATAGAAATGTAAAGGATGGTCCTCCTTTTAACCATGAGTTTACATTTACTATTCAATGTAAGCATGATTTACAAGAGTGGACAGCTTCTGATGGCTGTAAGCATTCAATCTGTGGAGCATTTAAGGTTAAAACAAAAGGTGAGAAAAGGTGATGGCTGGTCCTGTTGAGGGGCTAGACAAAATGATAATGGATAGCAGACGTGACCCACCTAGATTAGGACCCTCCCTACATTCCAAAGACATGTTCAGTTCTGAGTTTTATTTTCTACCGTGCACACAACACCCAAGAAAGCTCAATTCAATGGAAGCATGTGCGGTGTAGAAGTCACGACCTTCACCCAACTGGGAATGAACCCAAGCAAATCACTCCCAGCTCTTGAGTAGATGTTGATATATTTTATTGGGCCAAGATAGAATAAGCTTTAGAGTCATATAAGCTTTCTAGACCTCAGAGGCCTTTTTTCCAGATGGATTTGCATCTAGTGGACGGTACAATTAAATATATTTACGTCAGTACAGACATGTCTAAGACACAAAAACCTCTGAAGACCGTAATGAAAAAAGTGTCATCTTTGACTCCATGTTCTCTTGGACCAACACAGCTATCTACATTGTAGTGACAGTGCACTGGTGTATTTTTGTGCCTTTCACCAGGTTTCTTTATGACTGATGGTAGAGCCATCTTGGTTACCAACGTAAAGAAGGTAGCATCTCAAAAAGAGCCTGATGGTTTGACTTTACACCTGTCACTGTCTGGGGTGAGCACCTGAATTCAGGGAGTATCCTAAAAAGCAAGGTGTGCATGACATTTTACTCACTGATGACTAACGCTCCTCGCCTTATTGCAATAACAATCACTTAATAAGCTGCTGTCAGGACAGAGAAATCCAGTTTAAAAACAATACAACAAGAAAATAGGATCGCAACAACATGTAATACATTCCCTGTGGATGGGGAAGGTAATGAGATTGTGAAGAAATAAAGTATTGGGTAAGGCCACCTGATTGATTTGTCTGTTAAAACATGAAAGACTGGTTCTTGTGACATGCCCAGGTTAATTGAAAGTAGGGTTCTACGGAGGACCCAATATATATGGAAATAGTAAGACTTAGTGGAAAGAAAGCCTTGTCTGCAAATTTGCATATGATAGTATCATGATTATCTCTCCGCTCTCACCCACCGCCTTATCTCGTGTCTCTCTTTGTTTTGCTGATGGTCTCATTGTCCGTCTCCTCCTTTGTTTGCCCCTCAGCAAGATGTTCATTCTTTTCAGAAGCACCTTGCAGAAACCCTTAACCCGCCATCAGTTTCAGCAAAAACCTATCACCAAACTGCCACTTTACACATAAAAAGGGATGTTTGGACAAAGCATCATTCCAACCAAAAAACAATGGCTGATCTTTCTTAGGTTTTGCCTGGGGGAGAACTGGTCTGACAATATCATGCCATGGAGCGTTTTTGAATACTATGATCATGTGATAGGATTGTCTGGAAAAAATAAAAACAATTGTCCCCAAAAGGGGATATCTTTTATGTCCACAGAGATAGCCGTCTTCATCTCAAAGTACCTCCGCTGGTAAATTTTAGCTAGCGTCTGTCCCATTGACAAGGGACAAAGAACCCAACAACAGTCACCAATTCCAAAATTCCCAGTCATGGGGAGATTTTAGTTTGCCCACTCCATACTGATATAGAACAATGATTCACAGAGCACCCACCTCCCCCACTCTCCTATTTATTAACCTGCTTAGTTGTTCCTCCCCAGGGGTTTATTTATTGATGGCTCCATATTCTTTCTTCTCTCTGGCAGGCGCAATACGGCATCTGTCATTATATCATATTACTATTTTCTTAGGTATTTTCTGTGTAACATCCCAAACTCCATGCAATAGGGAATATCTTTACATTGATATGCAAGGCTGGCTTTATATTGATATGGATATTTTTTCTATTAAGCACTAATAGATATTTCTGATACATTAACCCTAATGTGACATTAGTGTCACAGTTACACTGTATCTATACTGTTTCTGGGCAGTAATGACAGTCACTGTGGTATGTCACAATTCAACAAAAGTTGGAAAAAGTAAAAAAAAATATTCCAAAACCAGTTATTTGGTATAAATTGTTCATTCCAGGACTTAAAATGCAATTAGATATTTTTTTGTGTAAAAAAGCAGAATTCTGGGGCTTTGATTCTATTACAGAGCAGCACATAACATACTGAAATCAGCACCGCTACAGATCTATACCAGATAATGTCCTGTAATATATATCAGTAAGAATATAACACTTTCCATAATAGTTATCACAACATATTCAATCTCGACCTTCTACTTGTATAGCTCGAGTTTCACACAATACATATGGCTTCCCATATCTGTACAGTTAAAGTACATACCGGCTGCCACCCGTGTACCCCGCGCTCAGTGTCCGGAGGCTCCCTGCTCTGCTCCTTATCTGCGCTCAGTCCCTCCAGACTGCACTCATTGTCACCGGCCCAGTCTGCGCAGGCCTTCCATTCATATAAAAGGGACTCTCCGGCACTAACCACCCCTTTCGATTAATTCAGGGAGGTACCATATGCCAGACACTGTCACTTCCCGTCCGATTCAGGCATCCTAGACTCTAGAACCCCCCTCACTGTGGTACACTCCACTATTAAAGAGGCGGGGCCGAGAATTAAAGTACTGCTGACTCCGAGGGGGTCTCGGGCTGCTCCTATGGAGTGTCATTACAGGCCCATGTGATCCTGGTAACGAGGCGGCTGTGCCTTGGCGCCTGCTCAGCATATGATAGCTTTTCAGAGTAGTAAAGTACAGACATACGCTCACTGTATGTGTATCTTCTTTTATGGACGCTCTTTAAATCTGTGCCTATGCACATACAGAGCAGCACATACAGCATACATACAGAGCAGCACATACAGCATACATACGGAGCAGCACATACAGCATACATACAGCGTGTGTACAACATACATACAGCATACATACAGAACAGGACATACAGCAGACATACATACAGAACACCACATACATACAGAACAGGACATACAGCATACATACAACATACATACAGCATACATACAGAGCAGGACATACAGCAGACATACATACAGAGCAGCACATACAGCATACATCAGGAGCAACACATACAACATGCTGACAGAGCAGCACATACAGCATACATACAGAGCAGCACATACAACACACCAGCTGCACGGACAGATTAATGTACACTGAGCTTAAGGGACGCCATACAGGTTACAGTTACAGAACAGAAATGTTGAACCTGTGTCGAGGGGCCTCCCTCTGCATCTAAACATGTAATTCCACATGTGTGACAGTAGAACTCAGTGATATGATAACAAGCACCTTGCACAGGCCCGGACTGGCCGCCTGGCACAAATGTCTAATGGGTTGCTCGCCGACTGCACCATTCACCCAATCTCCAGCGGCAGGTCGGGTGCTGCAGCATGTAGCCATGTCAGAATATGCCGGTCACATGCTGTGTGAGCACAACAAGAAGTATCATGCGGCCCTGGCCTTGTGTCTGGTAATAACTAATTACACAACGCAGCAGAGGCCATTAGTGGCAGCATCAGAAGACTCCTGTATACCACAAAGACCTTTGGGGGCCCCTGATGTCTGGTCATTTGCCTCACTGTCTGATCAATGGTCCGTTCTCTCTCTTACCCCTTCCATCTCTGCCATTCCCTCACCCGATTGCTTTCCTTATTTCTGAGTATCTCTGCTATCCTTTTCCTAATCAATACTCCCACCTATACCCGATATTTCTTCTCATACATTCTGCGGTTATGTCCTCCATGCCCTATACTTGCCATTCCTCATGGACTTTCCAACCCTCCTATCAAAATGCAACCTTAATGCTTCTCTGCCAACATCCTGCCCCCTTGGCCATTCCCTGTTATTTTTCACAGGTTAGTGGGAAGCAAGTGCACACGTGTGTCTTGTGAGCCACATTCCTTACCAACATAACACCCCACTATTCTTATTTTCAAGTCATAAGATGCATAGAAACACAGAATTTGACCTTAAATAAGAATAATTTGGACAATCTAGTCTTCATGGTGTAGAGAATCTAAACCACTGACATGCATACCACATACATACAGACCCTCCAGTGTTAGACTTTGACCTCTTGTAACATTTATTCCCTGGAATAATATTCCCTCCTGTGCTTTTTACATTCCCAAAGCCCTGGGCCGCTCTCCCTTTAGCTCTGTAGGACATGTGGACCTGTTTACTGCTAGCCACCTCAAAACCTTCAATACACGGTCACTGGCTGATCAATATAAAACTCTACCCCAAACACCCATTTTCACTTTGCAGATCTATACACCTTTATATAACGCACACTATAGGACACAGTTGTTGTAGAGATAGGCTTGGGATGAGCAGCCATGCATCTGGGTCTGTCTTGAAAGGTGTTAGCATTTAATTATAAAGGTGGCTTAGTGTGATGGTATTGCATGTTTCAATGTGTACAGCGTGATGAGACAGCGTGTGACAGGTTTCAGTGAATTAGAGTGTTGTATGGGGGGGAGCATGGCGAGGTGTCCATTGAGTAGAGGGTGTTTCCTGCCCCCTAGGCTACAGGTCATTGAGGCAGGTTTGGCTGGATACTTTCTGCATTGCCACATTACGTTATTTGCCCATACTGTGCCGTATGGTAAGTGTAGGTATGTGCCTGGTATGCCTAGACAGGGTGCACAGAGCTTGGCATGAAGCTTGTGTGCCAAATGCTTTTCTCGGCTAGCGTTAAAAAAGTATTTCAGTTGGGTTTTTTCTCTGGACTCTATTTGGTGGATCTTGGTATATTATGAGCTGTACAGACTGTATGTAAAGCGTGTAACGTGTGATTGCTCGTGTTTTGGAGCACTGTGAGAGTTTGAGAGTTGTATGAGTGTAGATTCTGCATTGGGAGGCCTGTGTGTTCAGGAAGGATAAGGCTTGGTGAGTTTTGCGCAGTGATGGCACCAGCTCTGGATGCTGTCCGTGTTGCGGCTTCCATGCATTTGTTTAACCTGCGAGATTTTCTCATTTGTCTCCCAGGCGGTGCCTGAACATGGCTTTGATATGTATGGAATGCACATGGTGATCGCTGCACTCTGGCACCAGCATTCCAGCTCTGACTGTGCATTCAAGAGACAAGTGTGTCAGTAACCAGAATAGACACTGCGACCCAAACAAAGAAGATACTGTGATCTAAGAAATATCTCAGCGGGGGAAGCAGCCTGTGACTAGTGTAACTGAAGATGTGACAGTGACGTGCGCTTGTCACTATGTGTACACAATGACGCTTCCTCACGTACCTGTCTGTATTCTCCGTGGGTCCATGTGTCACCTTCTCAATACAGATTCTTCGCTCAGCTACTGTAACAGAAAAATTGGGGTGTCGTTAACCATTTAATACCAGCACTATTGGTATTTTGTCCTGTTATCCCCTATCTCTATCATGTCCCCATGAAGTAAGGATTATTTACTAAACAGTGAGCTGCCAGTGACTTATAGGAAGATGAAAAATCTAACGCTGTGTTATGGACAACCATCTCAAGCAAGTCATCTCTTGCAAATTTGGCTTGATTGGCCCTTTGTCATGAATAGATAACTTAATGAGATAAATGTAATTAACGGACAGACTATTCAGTGTTTAGTAAATTGCCCCCTTGAATGATTTTGTTTTGTCAAGAAGAGATAAGAGGGGGTGCTTTCTGCCCTATTATCTATGAATAATTAACCTGTTGCATGCTCTTCAAGCTCATAAAGAGCTACATTTCCCAACCCCCAAAGATTTAGCAGACAACCAGACAAAGAGCTTTTTCAGAGAATATCCACCCCATTGATGTATCAGAGGGCAGTAAAGTGGAGCAGTTCATATCCTGGGTATATATGAATGGGGTACAAACAAGGAACATCTCTTCTCCCCATCAATTCCTCCATCCCTGCTTTATCGCCCTCACATAAATAGAACCCTGTGTCCATAACTCTTATTCTCATTACTCTGATGCGGATCTTTCTTCTTGTTGGTTGTCCACCTGCTATCTATAGCTCTGCTCACATACTGCTTTCTCTCCTTGGTCTCTGGTGATCGCACGATCTCACTCCCTGCTCATATCCCTTTGCAGATCTCTTTACACCCCTGTAACCCTACAGGGACACATCACTGAACTATTCATACATACAAAATCACAGGCTTTTCACAAAAAGGTGATCTAGCTAAACTAGAGATCATGCTGTGAAAATAAACGGTGACATATTACATGGCAATAATAATACTTATTTAATTTTCATTAAATTTTATTAAGTAGCCCTCCAGCAGATGTGGTAATGGCTAATATATAATATAAGGGACAAGAGTACCAGGAGTAGTACCACAGCTGCCCCAAGTATGAGATTTGAGTATAACAAAATTAGGAGTACCAGTTTGAAACAGGAAATAGATTCTACAGTCCTGCTGGTTCGTATTTGCTTCCAAATTCAGTATTTTCATCATACCCCCTGCAGTTTCTGCTTCACTCGTCTTCCTCGCCTCTCATGTTCCTTCTTTACTCTGACATACCTCCTGCAGATTCCTGTGTCTGCGTAACCTTTTCTTTCCTTACCTCTCCCCTTCCTTCTTTCCTCTGACTGTCTGGCATCTAGAAACTCTTTACTTCTATAGTTTTCATTGCCGCTGCCTGCCCCTTCTTACCTGGGTCCAGTACGTGGCTGTCTCCTGCAGTACTGGTCAGACTGCTGTCTTTTGTAGCAGTCTGTCTTGCTGTAGAGGGTCAGGCTCCTCTCTCTCTCTTCCCCTGTCCCCCTTTTCCTTCCTTCCCTCCATCCCCCACCCAAATCTGCAATAGTTTCCTCTGTTCAATAGAATAGGAAGTTTTCCTACCTCTGCCCATTCGCTTTAAAAAGGAGGGAGTTTGGGCTATGCCCCCCCTTAAACATACACGGTTCCGAGCGAGCAGGGGTAGTCAGAAGGGGTTAACTGCGTCTATGGGTTTTCCTACCAGCTTATTCTCTAAACAGTCAAAAGAGGGTCCTGCAATGGAAACGGAGAGGGGTGCAGGAGATGACGCTGCGCTCAGGGATGTGGGAAGTGCCAGGGGGGTTGAAGAATCTGCTGACAGGTGAAATTCTCTCGTCCAGGCAGTCGAATAACAGTATCAAGAACATTTTGTTTACAAGAACATCTAGTTACACCACTGACACATGCCCCCCACCCCTAGAAACTTTACCACATTCATACCTGTCAGCATATAATGGCCCAAAACATCTGGAAAGCTTCAAGTGTAGGGTGTCGATGATGAGGAACACCTGCTGCAAAGCTTACCTAGGAGAACGAATGAGAAGATAGGTGTCATTTAACCCTTTCACCATTACCTGCGGGTGTCTAACCTGTGTGTGTTTATTACAAACTTAGGTACCTGATGAGGTTTTCTTTAAATGTGAGTTTTTATGAACCGTTTAACGTTTAAGGCTTTTTTTCGGCCTAGTCTTTTCATTTTTTCCACTGTTTGGTCCGCTCATGCCCCCTCACAACTCCAGTCTGCCGCATTCCTGTCACTGTGCGGGTCACAGTTCTACGTGGGCCTAAGTGACACACAATGTCCCCAGGGATGTTTTCGCTGTTCCACTAATCTCTAGTTTTTCCTTATTCTGCAGACTGTAGAACCAAAATACATAAAAGTATAAAGTTGGCCTAATCGGTTGCCCTAATTTGCCCGTCCCATATCTGTGATTTTATATCAATTTCAGGTTGTCCTTATAACCGACCGCCCTAACTACTAACAACTTCTTTTAATTATATGCCACAGAATTGTGAGGTACATAACCTTACTGTATTTTTAGCACAACACATTCGCGTTCAGTCACGTTCTCCATTATATCGTTAGATTTGACACACAAAGGTAATTGGTTATTTTTTGTAACCTAACCGTACGAGTTGTTACATGTTATAACCTGAAAACAAAACCCAAAACAAATATGTACATTTAACACAGAGGTAAAAAGACATCAAAAGAAACATCAGCAAACATACAGTAGTCACACTACCGGTTCAACCACATATAAAGAAAAGGCCAGCTGCGGGGGTAAAAGGGAATTAAATCCAGATTAAATCACCCAAAAGAAAACAAAACAGGAAATAAAGAAATATTTGTAAATGTATTTTATTGTATTGGGACACCGGGTGAGCATCACAATATATAAGAACTTTAAGGTATTGGTGACATCCAGCTTCTCCTATGCGGTCCACCATTTATGTTGGTGATCCACCTCGTTAACTACAAGACTTATAACTTATATAAAAAGGCCATATTATCACATTGGGTGTAATGAGCATCTGATGGGGCAATGATATGCATTAGCATCATTTGAATGTTTTTGAGTATTTTTTTCTCAAATTCTGAATATAATATATTATTAAAAGATGGCATCCAATAAAAAAGTCTAGTGAATATAAGAGGACAAATTATGGACAGAAGGATCAAAGGGCAAAAGTGAATAGCCAATGTTACGCACATAATTTCATTTTCTTCCTTGCCTCAAATGCTAGATTTTCATAACCAGGTCCACTTGTGGACATTTTCAGTCCCGGTCTTCGGTGCGGCCTCTGTTCCTGTATCACACCTTTCAGCCTACATTACATGTAGTATGAACCCATGCAGTCATTTTTTTTGTCCCACAAGCGCTGATCGTTCCATGCGCAACTGTTGTGTTATATTAAACACCAAATAAACATACCTGGGAACTCTTTATATCAACCATCCCTGAGAGCCTTCAATTACCATATCTACTTATTCAGGAAAGAACCTTATATTCATATAGTCCTTTTATCCTGGGGCGGTTATCGAACCATACATTAGGAAGGTCAGGGATGTTTTAAAGGGTTGGTTTGCATATTTCAGTAGAAAACCCTCCCCACTCACTAACTCGGCAGTCTCCTTCTCGTACGGTCGGCCAGGTCCCTAAAGATTAGGGCTGCAGGGTACATTTTTTTGTTAAAATACCATATTAAAGGGAAATGTATTCATGTAATTAAAACTGTAGTCAATCAAAATATGCTGTTACAACAAGAAGCAAAATATCTTCCATTTACACACAATGAGAATAGCGATTCATTGGACTTTTTTCTTCTTTTGGTGTTTTGTTACTTCCATGAAAACCCCTTTCCCTTCCACGCATCTCAGTTTTCTCTCCCCAGCTACTGTGTAACGCTCCCTGCTATTCCCCCTTTGCCCCTAAACATACCCCTCCTCACTACTGATCTATGCCTCTTGCTTCACTAAGCCTGGATCCATTCTCCCCTTTTTGCCCCCTCCACTCCCTTCCCTGCCAGGCAACTCTCTCTGCATTTTATTTCCACACCGACACTCCCCTCCGTCCACACCGACACCCCCCCAGGTCTCCCAGATTTGGCAGAAAGAAAGGAAGGAAGTTTGGGCTGTGGTGGAAGCGATAGGAACAACTTTCAGAGATCACTGAAAATCAGACCAGAAAAGCGTGAGCTCCCTCCCTGTCTCGTTTTGTATGCGTTTGATTTTTTTAACCCATTCACTTGAGCCCTGAAGCCTTTCCGGGGGGGGGGGGGGGGGACTTCTGCCTTTGGGCATTTAGTAGGTGACCCAATGCAGCACACTACAGCCAACCTGCCATGGCTCTGCTCTGATTTTTATACAAGGTCTAGTTGGGTGTACAGATATGTGGTCATCGGGTGCCGGAGAGATCGGGCAAGTGTAGAGTGAATTTCGTTGGTGGCCCACAGGGCTTTTTCCCCGAGGTGCCAGATGGCCAGTCCGTGCCTGATATGGCATCATGTATGCCAGAGGAGGGCTGGTAGCATTATGGCCAGAGGACCAAATCCATCCAAGTGGTCCATAATAAAGACATGAATGTCAGATGGCATGCCCAATGAGCACTATGCAGTCCTGTTCAAAACACATTTACAGAAGACAAAAGTATAGAAAAAAAACTAAGGGACCAGAGAAAGGATCTAGTCATAACATAAACGCTGCCTTAAATTCCTTTTACACTATAGATATTGAATTGCAAGTACGTAGTGGCTTAAAAAGTTTAAACCAGAGCAGCTCAGGGGGAAAGTTGTCCTCCTGCCCGCTTACCGGCCCTCTCCTGGGCTGTGATATGTAAGGTTTAATCTGAGCCCTAACTTTGAGCCCTGCCTATGGTCCTTTAAAACCAGAATCTACATCAAACAACAAATATACTATTAAAAATAAAAAACAGGTTAAAATTTGCATGAAATTCCAAAACAACAAAAAAAATGGCATGATGACATCAGAGTTTTGATTACATCATACAATTCTTAAATTGTTAATTTATGAGGATAAAAGAATCAGGTTTTAGTGTCCAATGTTTGCCATTTGTGGCTTCTGGCAAATTTGACTGGAAAAAAAAACTGTTACTTGAGTAATGATAGGAATGTGGATATGAAACTTTGTTTTAAAAGAACTGAGAAAGAATTGTTGTTGTAAAACCATTGTTCGCGGAGAGAGCTGCTCAGCATAGCTTCTTCTGGATGGATGCCTTGTTTCTACAGCTTCTACCCGCTATTATTCATTGGCCAAATTAATCACAGATTTTGCCATTTTTGTATTTATCTTTCCTAATATTTTAGGTCTCTCCATTGCTGTATCCAGAAATGCAAACTTTCTAACCAAATAATTCATCTTTGGGCTGCTCTACCAACCAATGGTCTCGTTTGGTCTATGGATTCTTTAGAGCCCTAATACAAATAGAAATCTTATCTGTGGTCCACAATCTACAAATCAGAGCAGCCCAGGGGCAATTACCTCCCTTGTCATCCCTCTCATGAAAGAGGGGCAGTTATAGTTTGGGGGTGTGGTTAGAGGTGTGGCTAAGGGTGTGGCTTCGGCAGGAGTTTTAAGTGACACTTTGACTTATTGACTAGGGATGATAAGGCGGCCTTGGCACTTTATGCTCAGTGGCCCCCAATGATGGAGTGTGGGCGACAGCTGACATTAGATGGTGGTTGTATCTAGTGGCACTTGCCGGTGTGCTAGATGGTCAGTCCCAGCCTGGCTTCCAGGTTTCTTGAAGTTTATATTCCAGATTGGAACACATTTCATGCTGGTTCTACAACAAAATGCTTTATTTTATTTGTGACGGAAAAGAGACAGATATTTTACATTTGTGATCCTGTTATGTGGTCGCATTCAATCCTGAACAGAAATTCTGATGGCTCTCTTAGCGGCTCTCAGACAGTCATGTGATCCTTTCCAAATGGAAGTCAGGATGAGTCCCTGGGTATTAGATGAGTGATTTCTGGATAATGTTTCAGAAAAAGAAAACATTGATGTAATTCCACTTTTAAGACTTTTTGGGGGTTTGCTTTCTGGGGCACGTTTCTGTAATTAGGAATATACCTTAAAGCCTGAAGTGTATGAGGATAAGGCATATAAGAGTAATTAGAAATGGAAATATTCAAATTCTTGTGGTGATTACATCATGTGAGCATGTGGAAAACAGGTCGGAGGTGGAAGTATTTGGAGAACTGGTCTCTAGTACAGGGAACAAGGAGAATGGTGGTCTGTGTCCACTTTTCATTACTAATTACCCATTTTTGTGTATATTTCTTTGATATTAAAGGTGCTGTTCCACAAAGACAAATCAGTAATCACACTCCATTATCCTAAGCATATAAACTATAGGAGATTTGCCATTGTATTCTTTCCACTGAAGGTCTGGTCACATAAAGATGGCACAGAAGCTTTTCAGAAGACAGCAACCCATCAGAGTCTACATCCGTGTCACATGACAATTAAGTGTTCCTGGCAAATATTATAAAGGACGCAAAAGTTTTACATGATTAAACAATTACTTCTATGAATGGTTTAGGCATTCAACAGCACTAGTAATGATGTGTTTAATGGTTTATTTAGTTACAGAAAGGTACATTTAGCTAAGTAGGTGGAATGGCACCTTTAAAAGTCCTGCCACTCTGATATGTTTGCTTCCCTGACATTATAAAGGGTGGTAGCAGGAAATCGGGGCAGTTCCCGTGCGGGGAGATCTTGGCTGAACGATCATTTTCATTGTGATGTATAATATGTTTCAGGTAGGGCTGCCAGGGTTTGATTAAAATTCAGACAACTGCAATAGTTGTCACCAAAAGGGTTACAGTTAGAAGAAGCGGTGTAGTTTGAGATTGTAGCTTCTTAACAAACCTCATGAGGCTTCTCAAGAAGTTAAGACTTGCAAAGAAATGGGACTGAGTTTGCAAAGCCCCCCCCCGCCATAGGATTCTAACATATATATATAGCCTGGAAGAAACACATGACATGGGGATATAATAGACACATTTAAACACTTAAAGAGAATCAACACGATAAAGGAATAGAGTTCACCTAGAAGAAACACTACCACAACAAGAGGATATATTCTTACGTTAAATGGGCAAAGGTTTAAAAGTAATATGAGGAAATATTACTTTACTGAAAGGGTAGTGGATGCATGGAATGGAATACCAGTGGAGGTGGTGGGGATTAATACAGTGGGATAACCATGATAGGATAAGGAAAGTATTCAGAGGCTGACTGTTGGGCAGACTGGATGGACCGAATGGTTCTTATCTCCCGTCACTTTCTATGTTTCTTTTGCAAATGGGACAGCCCGGTATTTGGACACTCGGCTCACAAACCCCCAAGAATAGCACATAAACCGCTCCTAACAGCCCGGCGTTTCTGGTATTTTGTTGCTGAAATTAGCCCTCTGCTCCAACACACAAAATGAAAGAAAATATTTTACTTCCGTCCATCCCTGTCACCTTTATGCTTGTTCACGGTGAATATACAAACTTTTCATGCCTAGCCTGCCGTATGCAGAATCCGGCCCTGTTTATCAGCAGGATCTGTCTGAACGCGTCCATCTGTCACAGCACAAATAGATACCACGTTAATTTAGATTTGGCAATATCTCTGCTGAATATCTTATATACTTAGGTTTGTGTTTTAGCTTCTATCCGTTATGAAGGGCCATCTCCACATTGTATCTATCACACCATCAAAAGCGCGTTCATGTTCGATCTGGATTCAGTGTTAATAAGATACCTCAAATAATGAAAAAACACATGATTATTTACCCCTCTAAATAAATAAGGCCTGCAACGTTAAAACAGTGGTTTTTGAGCATAAACTATAAGATTAAAGACACACTCCAGTTCCATGTGTGTCCCAACAAGAAATAATACATTTTAAAAATGTAAAGCATACCTCCCAACCCTTCAAATGGCCAAATGTCTTATTAGTGGTTGGTTATAAGGTTTTTCTAAGAACAGTAATGTATTTTACTATATATATATATATTATTAGCTAAGCATTTTTCCTGTTGTTTATTTTGTTGGGGCTTTTACTATGATGAACTTGAATTCCTAGAAAAGAGCAACTGAGGGATTTGGGTCGAAAAGAGGGACTGTCCCTCCTAAAAAGTGACACTTGGGAGGTATGTTAAAGGTATCTGTACGCCAATAACTGGTTAGAACATGTCCCCATTAAAACCCCAAAGGGAGCACTTTCTGCACATGTGTATGGGGGGCATCCTTGTTAGACCCCCAAAATCTCCTGCATGAGCCAGTGCTGGAGCTGGGGGGCATTAATTGTACCAGGGGGATTCTAATTTAAATATCTATTTATTTGCACTCAGCTCTCATATCATTAATGTGAATATGATGGCTGGGGTGTCCATTTAAAGTCCACTTATTAAATTAGGTCCCCAGGGCTTACGCTTCCAAATGTGTTCTACTGTTTTTATTTTTGGCAAATCACTTTATTGAGGATAAAGACTACAGACAGAAGCCTCCGGTGCACGTAGAGAGAGGGTATTAACGGGGGTGACCCAAATTGCATTTTACACGGATGAACATGAAATGTGTTCATTAAATTAAACGGAGTTGTTTTTTCAAGCCCATAAAGCGTAGACCATTTAACATCAAAGGATACTTTGCGTGATTTACTCTGTATAATTGACCTGCTGCACAGGCATCGTCGGTGAGATCAGCAAGCTATGGAGAACATCGAGAGATCTCAGGATTTATTTGGAAATTCAGATTGATGGGAGACAGATGTCCAGCTGCAACCAATTTAAGGTACCTAAAGTTAACTCTGATACGCTTACATGTCGTAAGTATCTATAAAGACCTTGTTAATGGCCTATGGTTTTGTTTTTTGTTTTTTACTCTGAATACATTTTTTTATTTATTTTATATACCGGTACTCTCAATAACCTATTGTTGTTAATATAATAAAACATAAAACAAAGTGCTTAGGTTACAAAGCAAGATTTCAAACTGGTGAATGTAACATTTTTGTGATCTCTTTCCTTCAAATGTTTTCCAGAAGTAATTATTTAATTAAAAAAATACAGCCACCTTATAAGAATATACAATATGTGTAGACAGGTAGGCACAAGATGTGTTTGGCCGAACAGACATCGTTGTATTCTGGCCTATGGCCGCATGTCCAGGAGGTAGCAGATCTTCTGCCGCCACCCGGTGGGGGTATTATATTACCCTCTTGGGCAATCAGGCTCTCTGTAGCAGCACTGTACAGCCAGACGGCTAGAAGGGAGATCACTGATGTCTCCAGCCGGCCCAATAACAGTATGGAGGACAGTTGACTTCCAGGCGGCACCGTGCGTCGTTAAAAGTGATGGAATGGGGAAAGACGAAACATTACTTTTAAGTGCATATGATGGCACTTATGGTTATTCAGCCAAATTAGAAAGTCTTCTTCTTACCCCTGATCTGATGGAAAGTAAGAATAAAACTGATCTAGAATATATCTAAAACATGAGCAAGAATAGAGTGTAATCAAAATATGGGCTTACAAACAACGAACGGTGCAAGAAGTCTACATTTCTATACATGTTAAAACTGTATTTTTGTAATTTTCTGTCTATTATTCCAATAATAAATATGAATTCCCCAAAGCTGGCTCATATCCCCAACGATAATGTTTTTCTCCACCGGGATATCCGAGTACCTCCCTAAAAATTTCCATAGACTGAATCATCCTGCTGTGTTTCATTCATGTGAAAAATACCGATACGCACAGTTCCCAAGGTGTATAAACAGTGTAGCTTCTGCACTTCTCATGCCTTTTAATCATCACCCTCACGCGTTTTATGATTTATAGGTTTTCGTAATGATCAATACCATATATAGTCATATACCATAAGTGCTTTACATTTATCCACTCTACACAAAACTATATCAAAGCATTTTGTTTGTATAATTAATGGACAAGTCCTATGAAGAGGCAAAGAATTGTTAAGCATTCAATAAAATCTATATATTTTTTTATTGTTATTTCAGTTGCGGTCTGTGGCCAGGTTCAATTGTAAATGACGTCTGATATATTAAAAAGCATATGGACTCCTTCTCTCTGAATGATGATCCTCTAATTCTTTAGACAATTAAAAAAGGAAAACAACTGTTGGCGGTGTTGCAAACTCCTTAAATTAAGAGACATTTGCCTTTGTATCCTCAGCCTTATCTGCCCTGGCGGAATAATGAGTCCTCAAGACGCACTTTTGCTAAATCTATAGGCCACTTGTCACAACAGCTGGGAGCGACACCTGTCCCCATTATTTCTTCAACACCCATACAAAATAAACACCGGCTCATGCTCGGATTTTAGAAGCCTTGATCAATCATAGCTGCCCTCAAAAATAATGCAGTTAAACACATGCGACGGGGGTTACGCTGTATCCTATATCCTAATCTCCCAAGTGTCCTTATTTAAGAGGAACTAAACTTCTTTGGTACCTAAATCGTTTTGTCCCTTTTTCCTCCTTTTTGTCTAGTAGCTCAGAATGCGTCCTTAGTGTTCTACAACCCTATAAGCCTCAAAAATGGGTATATCACCAGAAAAAAAGATTAACAAGTGAAAGGGAGTAAATAAAATAATTTATTCTATAAGCAGACCCACACTGGTTTCTAAGGCACATCACCTAAATGCCCAATAAAGCATCATCCCCACTTATTCTGCAGGGTTAAAGGTGCTGTCCCACTTAGACAATCATTATCTGTTCTATTTGTGTTACGCAATTAAACCTTAGCAGATCCGTCATCTTTTCTTTCCTCTGAAGTTTTACTTTTTCAGTTACTGTTGGAACAACCTATCAGTATGCACGATTGTGTCACATGACAATTAGGTGCCCATAGCAAAAAAAAAAATAAGGCAATTTTTACTTTATTAAAGAAGTATTTATGGTTTGGGCATTGTGTAAAAAAATCCTAAATTTTAATTAATTTAATTTTTAGTTTTTATTGTTAAAACCCTTCTGGGTTTCACTCTGATAAAAACAATGTTATTCATTTGGGACCCTAAATTATTTTCCATAAGTGTTACGACAACAAGGTTTGTGACTGATATTTGACTCGGTGCCCCATATGTGTTATAGACCTGGAAAAACCTGGTCACAGACATTCTGCTGAAACCTGGGAGATGCATTTTCATAAACCGATATCCTCGTGGATGTTAAACAGATTTGTTCATTTATTCAGATGTTAACATTATTACCTTCATTCCGTACAACTATGCATAATGTATGATTTTTTTTTTTTTTACAGCACAAAAATATACAAAGTAGGGGAGAGTACAACCTAAAAAGCATAAAAGGCATACACATTCAGATTCCCGGGCTGCTGCTAGAATAATAATGACCGATAAGTACATAAAACAAAGCACAAAGTCAGTGAACCCCTATCTAAGGTATACATTTTGGGGATTCCATCACACTGTATGGCCATATATTGCTTAGCCCGACTCTACACCAAAGTACCCCAAGTTTTGGGGGTCCTATCTAATTTTTATTGGCTACATTACTTACCAAGGAGCGGCACTGCATTTCAACCCAAAAGAGACTCCATGGTAAGCAATATGACCACGAAAAATTAGACTATATAGTGCCATATAGTGTGACGGAATCCAAAATATTATAGACCTGAAAACAATATTTACCTGCTGCTGACCTGTACTTAATACATGATTGCTCATAAGATACAGCTTTAGAAATATAAGATCCCCATTATTTATTTATTGTTAATTGCCTCTTTCTTTTTAATGTCGGTAGCATACGCTATAAGAAGCAATAAGCCTACATCAGCCGGCAATATCCCCAGAGCCTCACTCCTTACATGCATTAGAGAAAAGTACCATTTATCGAACTTACATTATTTATTAATACTTTTAGTATTCATTTAGCTGTATGTAGTGGTCTGCTGATGGTACATTATTTTGCCAGTAAACCTTCACATTATTAGTTTTTTTCCCCCTTTTACGATTGTTGTCGATTATGCAGTTGCTCAGTAACCCGGAGCATCGATATCCAGAGGGAGTTAGAAACACTATGGGTTACTGACGCCAGCATTCCTTTAAAATATCCTGGAGGACACAGATGACTTAGTTGGTTGACAATTTAATCACAAAATTCTTTTTAAACAAAACAGGACCTTCTTCACTTTCAATAGTCATCAAAGCTGCCAGGAAAGGAAAGGAAAGCCTACTTCTAAACCAGTAAAAACATCATACACAATTCTAGCACTAACAGCGTCTATCTGATCCCATCTAAGTTATTTAGGTTTAGATTGTACAGCTATGGCATCCACCAAAGGTATAGCCGAGGCAATTCATTCACATTTTCTGACATGCCCCATGATCCATCAGTGAAGATCTGCAGTGGGTGGCTTTAGCCGACTCCTCATCAGCTTCTAGGACTAGTTATCATTAAATTATTTTGTAAATGTATTCCCATGACTGAGGACAAGGCAGCAACTCAAACATGTAAAGTAGCAGCAAGACAGCAGCCACCTTATAAGTTACACCAGAAGAATAACACAGACTTGACTTGTGTTGCGAAGATCATGAAGTCCATCTGTCAAGCTGGTTGACCAACTTGGCCAACTGCCAAATCAGCACACTATGTACGGTCTGGACCTTTTGTTTCTTGCACTCTTTTTTGTTTATACACCTCTTAAATTGCTTTGGCCCATGGATGGTGGTTGAAGGGTATTTTTGTAAACTGGACTGGGGCCAGCAATGGCATAAATCTCACTGTTTACAGACACTTTTTTAGTTGTTGAGCATGTGGTCCTCAAAGATTACGTTTTGGTGGGCTGTGCCTTTTGGCCGCCACTCCTTCCTGAATACTTCAGAGGGCCGAGGAGATCCTAGAAGATCCGCCTAGGCTTTGGCCTGGGAGGGAAGGAAGTGGCCGCATATCCCCTTTTGTGACTTTACCACATTTGGAGCACCAACATTGTTTTTTCTTCATAATGACTGGGAAGCACAAGACCCTTGGGCTTCAAGAAAAAAGAACAAATTGCTAAATAAGCATTTTTCTGAATAGATGCCAGAGTACACCCCTGCCAGCATAGTGCCCGAGGCCACCTAGACTCTAGGTAAAAACATAGTTCCTCAGCTTAACTCATGGATAGTGGATTCTTACACTCATGAGTATATTACACATTTACCATACACGTCACATATATACATAGGATGGTGCTTTTCGCATTTATTTTACTGTCATTCCCAGTGATCGTGCTTCATGCTTTCTGAAGTCAGACTAATGTATTACCGTAATGTACTATCAAACTGCAGATAATTGGATGAAAGGAGGTTTGTGATCACTAAAGTTACACAAGGAATAATCATCTCATTGTATTCTGACATCTAAGTCAACATCAAGGATACCATAATTCACAGAACAAATGGAGAATAAGGAACATTCCCAAACAGGGACATTTTAGACTGTACAATACCACAGAAAAAAAAAATCTATATAATCTCTGATCACAAAAAAACACATTAATACAGCAAGTTACTCACTTGCGTGTATTTAGTTCTTGCACACAGCCAGATACCCTATAGTTGCATCTTGGCTTTCCAATATATATTGTGGAAATCTCGTCATTGTTGGGAACGTAGATACAGCATTCGTTCAGTTTCAGGTGGTTAAAGGCCACTAATCAAGATTGCAAAGAAACGTAAACAATGCATAACTAAGGTTATTATTCACAAGTCCCAGCAAGTGGCATTCCAATAATATTGCACAGCAGGCATGCTTTGATCGTACGGTTATAATGTTGGTAGGACTGTAGGGACATGTCCACTGGATCCAGCTTTTCATAGCAATATAGCAAACACTTGACAGTGTTGGGCTAGCACCTTCTTCTCAAAAACCAAATAAATTGTCATGGCCGCTGCTGTGTGCTACCTTTAGAGACCCGGCAGCGCACTAGCAGCTTAATTCCAAGTCAGGCTTTGAGCAGGATTAACCCTCCATATTCCCCCAAGCACTAGCCGAGACTTAATGTAGGGGTAAAACAGAACTCTGTTTATTGAGAACAGCTCAGATATTTATACAACAAACATGATAGAATTAGGGGTATAATCTCATCAACTACCAGACAGCCCGGCGCCTCGATACAGTTATATGGCCAGCAATGCCCTCCTGACAAAGAGCCACTATTTTGGGGTGATCACTAGGAAGCTGCATCAATCTGGGAGTACCAATGGAGAGCTCAGGGCCCGAAGATGTTATGATCCAAAAAGTGATGTTATGCGATGTCAGGACCCTTAGCAACAGCCTCGGAAACTTCATCGGCAATAGTCCGCGCTGCAGCTGGGTAAACCCCGGTCCTAAGGATTGGTAATAAAACCAGGGTTCCGAATCGAGCTCCCTCCCTCCCGTGAGTTCTCATCCTTAGAGGGTTACCATGACAGCCGCCCATCATATTAAATTAGGACTGTTATTTTACACCTGAGCCTAAGCAACTTGACCATAATCCATCTTCCGTACTTTAGAAGGGGTCAATAATTTGGCTGTGACAAAGATATTGCTTGGTATCTTCAGGTATTATTAAATATTGCGCTCTTATCCAGATATAAAGATTGCAATGTGTGGATGAATTCAAATGATACACATGTGAGATTATAAATGTGTTAGACGTTGATAGCCCATGAGATGGAACATGGTAATGCGCAGAGATTCCATGTGACAGAAGTGACTTGTCATCATGTGGAAAAAATGAAAGTGTTCCGCCGTACCCTCACCTCCCATCAGGATATCCTCTTGGGTCAACGGCATCGTCACACACTGTCTCAGGACGCACGTTCCTTCTGGGATGCAGGAGAGGAAAAGGATGTGAAGAGGATTCTGGGAGGATGCCAAGAGATAGACCCGAGATAACCTTCCTGTGTTATTTCATGTTTGTCCATAACTGGTCCATCAATCTTAGGTGCATGACTGCCTGGGAAACTAAAACCCTCCAACAAAACGATGACAGTTATGGTCAACACAAATGCAAGGTGCTCGCGTATATTCCCCCAACCCCTTCAGTTATATAGTTCCTATATATTATACAGTTCCTTTCCCTTATGGCAGATCTATCACTGTTTCTAGAAATATAAACCACTGGGCAACATAACCAAAGTGGACGCCTCTCCATGGACAACAGCAAGAATTATAGTACTCGTTCAGGGATAACTAAGCAGCTGTGGCACTTTAAGGCCAGTGGCTGCCAAACAATGTATGTCACGTTTACTGGAAACATTTACATTTACACGTTGGCAGCAGGCGGCCACGCGCTGCAGGAATTAATCTGCTACGAGCAGTACGTATGTACCCCTATCAGCCAGCGGCCCATCTGGCATTTGTCTTGGTGTGTCAGAAGGCAAATCGAGGCCTGCAATGATTGTTTTGGCTGTATAGCAAATTAGGCATAAGGATGTAAGCGTGGGGACAAATGTTATACTCTTAATGCCCAGTAGAATACTAATACGATTCTCAATGTATGTATCTTCATAAACATGCCCCCCATATTTGTCCCATCAGGACCGGACTGGCCATCTGCGACTTCAGCTGCATGCAGATAGTTGCTGGACATTCATGAGCATAAAAATCCAGGGTGCCATACCCAGCCATCGGCCACACTTTTCGCCATCAGGCCGTCGCTGGCCTCATGGACCCTGGATATATGCTCCAAATCAATCAGTACTGACAAAGCGTTTCCCCTTGGATGTGAGCCGACTCACTCTGTACTGCTTGCAGCCCCTCATTCGCTTACTTAAAGATATGGACCAGGATATATTTTAGCAGAGACAAGCCAGCTCTGGCTCCTCACAGGGAGAAGTGTTGTAGTTGAGGGACACCACTGTGCTTTCTTACAATCAAACTAGAAATTACAACCATATAACTGATGCGTCAAAGAGAACAAGAAGAAAAAACAGCAGCTTGTATTGCATATACTTATAATATGGTTTTCTTATAGACGGTGTATATGTTACTTATTATTAGCACCTGTAAAGACAAAGTAAATAGTATTCAGCGTAGTAAACAATAAAATTTAGGATTTGGGAAAAGTGACGCGTCCAGTTTAAGCTGCTAACTTGGCAGCATCACCCCTGCTTAGACATGAGGGACCGCAAGAGAAAGAACGGCAAACTTTGGTCTAGATCAGTTACACTGGAGGTTGTAAAATGTGTTTTAAAACGTAAGTAAATGCAAGACAAATGGCTTTCTACACTTGATGCGTTAAAGAGAATGAGTAAGGGGCCTAGGATGAAAAAGGAAGCTATGTTTTTTGGTGCAGTACATAGATTTATCATTCTGATTTATGAAACATGACAGATAATAGGAAGCAATATGAACAGCAAGGAAACAGGTTTTACAGAGAGTTAACTGCAGGAACAATTGGTCATGATCTCAGAACCAGACGCACATACTGATATCGTCACAATAAAGGGATGATTCCTTGTTACATGTTTCATCAGATACTTGTGAATTAAATATTATGAAACAAACATATTATTAAAGGGAAAGACCATTTTTATACTTACAATGGAAGCTGCTGTGGGTGACTTTTCCTAAACACCACACTGAGCTAATACTTTATGGCAATTGCTAATGAAGTCCTTTCCTCCATAGACTCTCATTAGTCAGCATGTCCAGCTGGGTGATCACAGCTAGGCCTTCTATTGCTTACCACAGCAGTATGATAAGGAGTCAGAGTGTTTGGTAGATCGGGCTAAGATAACTAGCCCAGATGGCTAGAACACATGCAAATGGCAAATAAGCAGCTGTCTGAATAAATTACATTATACAAAAACTAGAAGTGTTTTCAAAAAGGAAAACACCACAATATTTTTGAAAATGTGTTTTTAATCTGACATCTTCCCCTTTAACCTGAAGCAAAGCCTCCTGTTTCCCTATTCAGACAGGAAATGGGCAGGTTAGCTGGGTCTTTAACATTTACTTTTGGAATTCTCTATCATGGACAGTCATGTGCATGGGTCATCCGCCCTCGTGTGGTCAGATGGGGGAATTACAATGAAATTAAAGCTCATTTCTGTTCACCATAAAATCTACAGTCAATTTCCCTGAAATGTTAAATCTGACTGTGTAATCTTTCTCAACATATATAAAATATACTGGTATTTATTTGTGCAACTTAATATTCATACAACTTGTTGTTGTAATGAATGTTAACTTATGCAACCACTGAATAAACCCTTGACTAGGAATTAGGGGTATCTGAAAGAACATTTAAGGTTAACGTGTGTAGTATAATACACATATTATACACATACAATATGCACAGCAAACACTATGTGGACAAAAGCATGGGGACACCTGTCCATTACACCACCAGGGACTTCTGACATTGCATTGTAAATACATAGACATTAATGTGTAGTTGGTCCCCCTTTTGCGGCTATAACAGCTTCCACAAGAGTTTGGGGTGTTCCCGTAGGAATCTTTCCTCATTCATCCAGTAGAGCATTTGTGAGGTCAGGCACTGATGTTGGACGCGCAGGCCTGGCTCGCAATCACCGTGCCAGTTCATCCCAAAAGTGTTTGATGGGGTTGAGATCAAGACCTTCCACACCAAACCCATCCCACCATGTCTTTATGGATCTTGTTTTGTGCGCTGGGGCGCAATCATGCTGAAATAGAAATGGGCCTTCCCCAAACTGTTCCCACAAGGTGGCATTATCCAAAATGTATGGTATGCTGAAGTGGTGTAAGTCACTGATGGTGTAATGGTCAGGTGTCCCATTACTTTTGTCCATTAAGCATGTGTTAGTATTTATTTTGATATAAATAAATATCTGGAATATTTTCTTTCCTCAAAGTTTTAATCACATAAACACTGTTTTTTTCAATTTCTATGTCAGCGCTTGCTTTTTAAATGATGAAAAATCTATTTCTAGGAAGGGTTCAGGGCATTCAACAGCCCTAGCCATAACATTGCTCCATTTCGTATAAAAGTCCTACATTTCTGATGGCTATATTTCACCGTGCAGCGTCTCAGGCCAAGAGCCAGAGACTTTCCTGCCAAGCTACTGCCGGTCCATCATCTGTAAGACAAGTAAGCAGTGTCTGAGAGATGTGTTCCCTTGGCTCTTGCAGTCTTTCCACCAACATTTCCAGCTCTCTGCATCACCACACAGATCGCCAACAACGCACACTATAGAAGTCAGCATTCATCCCGCCGCAGCACCCTCCTCTTCTCCAGCAGTTATCATTTACCTGCCAGCAGTATATCAAACACCACAAATGCAAATATCACATTTGGTGAAAGGCACCGGCCAAAGTTACTTTTGTCACTCAAACACCTGAGGTTTGAGAACCTGATTTGCATGGACGATTAGGACCATTCCACCCTTCAGAAAGGTATTAAAAGTAAAGACGGCTGGGAGAAGAGACCCTGGTTTGTCGGGCACTGGCTGGAGACCAGTCAGTAAGTGCTTTCCAGTGACCTTTAATGGGAAATTATTGTTTGGCATGCAAGATGAATTAATGTAGTCTTTGTTTCATGCATTTACTGGAGGTTACCATTGGGCCTCAAACCCCAGTGTGGCAACCACTTTATGGCATGTCCTAATAATACTGGAATAAATCTTCCTAAAGGAAGGATATCTAACATTGTGCACTCTTTTTGTAAAATACGGACAAACCGGTCCAAATATATGGAAGCTGACCCAAAGCTGTTACATTATGAACAGATTATGGAAAATTTAGGGTTGGGTGCTATCTTTGTAAAAGTTAACATTATCAAATAATATATGGCTGACAGCTGCATATTTCAGATCCAGCTCTCTTATTCTGCTCCCATCCAAATAGAATCGTTGCAGAAAATAGAACGCTTTAATCGCCCCCGGAGACTCCAATCAAGGACAGTCCACTGGAGAAAGGACTTTGTCTTGTCCTGAACAATCAGCTTGGTGTGTTTTTGCAGCCGGAATTGTGTTCCAACATCACACTACTATCTATAACCGCCTCTAGGACAGAGATTTTAATTGGAACCACATAAAATAACTTTTTTTTACTGCAATACCTTGTGTTATAATATACAATACTCAAAGAATAACATTTTTATATATAGTTAAGGTCATAAAATAAAGCAGGTCACTCTAGATTGTAAGCTCGTTTGAGCAGGGCCCTCCTCACCTGTTGTTTCTGTAAGTCATATTGTTATGTTACATGCTACCCATTGTACAGCGCTACGGAATTTGATGGTGCTATATAAAACAATAAATAATAATAATAATACATATGCCTAGCAGATGTTTAAAAAAACAAAAATGAACAAATTATACAGCATTTTAAAAACTATGTTGCTCGACAATCCAAAGCTTTTGTAACCCTGTTCCCAGTGATAATGGGATGAAGTTTATCTTTAACTGTAAATTACAGATAACACAACCTTTCAGTCAGTGCACACAACCAACAGTTACAAATATGAGTTTTATTGAAGCTCATTCTCGCCGTGCTCTTCGCTCATCCCTGCCCTACCCTTCTCAGAAGCAACAGGGTTAGAGTACTAATCAGTTTGACAGAGCAGGGAAGCAGCGCCGTCGCGTCGACCACACAGGGCGCGTTTCACAGCTCGTGTATATAAGAGCACACAACTAAAACATACATGTAATAAATAAACATAGATGGGAAGAAGCTCTGGCACAGGGCAATATTACACATAACATATTGGAGATCTCGGTGCATTGCCCTCGCCCCACATACAACAGTGATTCCCCACGTACTGCCAGAAACACTTTCCATCACATACATTTACATTGGTGAATATCCCTTTATAGTGCAGAGTACGCTGGCTACTTAATAATCTTACTACCATTCACATTTCACCACCGTGTTGGAAAGCGCGATAAGGTCCGGGATCCGAACAATATCTTTATTTGGGATGCTGGCACGGGTACCATACAATGCTAACTAAAATAATATTTATGAATTAGGTCATAAAGGTATTTATCCAGTGCTGCAGGTACACACTCTTCATGATAGGGACACAGGCTCTGGAGGGCACTGTTCCGGGAGGAGTGGCGAGTACTTTTTCATGGGAAATGACATTGCTTAATCAGGTGGAGAAGAATGTATGCTAAAGTGATACTGCTCTAGCAAACCTTTCATTAAATCAACTCATACTAGTTCTAATAATTTATTGAGCAGCTGCACATAACTGCGTCCCAGTAGTGATCCCGCGAGGAGGAGGAAAGAGCCATGACAGCAGCAAAGGCCAGTATATTCTTCTGGCCCCACATCCTTTTCTAGCAACGTCTCTATATAGACACTGCTTAAGTCTTAAGGGAACTGTCCTTGTGTCCCCCACATCGCTCTCCTCCCGCTCCATGTGTCAGGAGCACAGTGAGGGTCACAGAGAATCATACAAGAGGGCACGGTGTGGCAGGCAGGGATTTATAGCCAGTGTCAGACTTCACACAGAACGACAGGGAAGTCCACATGGATGCACGGATGGTCTAATTTAACTGTGCCCTGTAGAGAAGAAAGCAGAAGAAAGTTAGACGGAAGGCCTGCAACAGATTAACAGATTTACAAGTGAGTGAAAAGGTACTCGCTCCTTCGCATTGCTGCATATTTATGCCACTGGGGTTTATTCACCCAATATTAGATAAAAGATAGACTGCAAATGTTACTCCTGGATAATTGATATTGCTTTCTGATGGTGCAGTCATGACGTCAACTGGAGCAAGACAAGCCAGCAAGCCCCACGCGTTGTACCCGGGTCATTTGTGACTTTCTAGATGAGAACATTTGTGAGTATGTTGGGCAGGGGCTTACTCAAATTAGACTTAATCATTTACAGGGGTCTGTGAATTTGCCCAATAACCCACTTTCTTAGGTTGCGTTTACAAGAGGGAAATCACTTTTTCTCACATGAAGATTACATGTTTCATTACCTATGGTGTCAAACATATGAAAAAAAAGCACCAAATTCTGGTGCAACCCACAAAATAAGCTTACCAAAATCAATGTGAAAAATATGCAACAATTCAATTCAGATAATCTGATGGGGGTTAATATTTTGACAATTGTATTTTCTGTTTGTGTTAAGAAAAGACAGCCGCCTGTTTCATTACACTGCTTGAAATTATGTTTGTAGAATTTGTAAAGTCCATGTGGCTGCAAGGCTTTTGTATATGAATTCCAACTGTATAGTCTGTGCCTTGTTCATTTTACACGTGGGACTTGTTAAACACCCTCTCACATGCCCTGAACAGCCCCAGGTAACGTCAGTGAGCGTCCAATGGCTCCCAGATGGAAAGAGAAAAACAATACATGGGAGGAAAGTCGGCATTTTGGGTGTTTGACAGATCCTGCCTACTGCAGACACAATTAACCAACGCCAACACGAATAACATCGCAAAGCTCTAATGAGGTATAATGCTAAAATTATAATGATGTTTTGCAGAGCTATGGTGTCGAGTCCATATTATTTTCTTATTTCCAGCCCTGCAGCATTTTGGGGGCAAGCCTGTCGCCTTAATGACTCTCCGAGTTTGCATTGATTACTGCCGTGACACCAAAACTAGTTACCTGGGGTCTTAAATTCTTCTGTATACGTTTCAGCTTCGCGCGTTTACGTCCGTTCTTTGTTACAATCGTCTCCTCGTAGAATTCATGTGCCAAGTCTCCGTCCTCATCAAAATACATCGAGCTGCAGAAAAGGAAAAAACGGAAGTCTATATAATTGCAAGTAACACAATTATCAAATATGAAAACAAGAGGGTTTAGAAGTATATCTTTACTGTCCTGCGTCAAATGTACGACAAACGTCTATGACATGTCAGTCATCCTTATTCTTGAACCAGGACCCTTCAGCCTGCAATCTCATTTTTAAAAGGCCGTTACATCCACAGCTATACAGAACATGACCCTTTAATATCCCGGCATGTATTTGTTCCTCTTTCAGAGATTTTATCTAATCTAAACCTTAGGTGACAGGACAAACATTTAGACTTACCCACGGCTTCCTGACAAAGCATGTTCTATATGGGCTCATATACAGACCCTGCTAGTGGAAATACAGTCCACGAGGAATATTCTCCATTGTGACCGTATACCGTCACAAACCTATTACCAGGAAAGTAATGGATCGGATCACCCGTGTACCTCCTGCCAGAATACCTTGGCGTTCTACTACACTATTGTGTGTGCTCTGATGTCTCCATATTTTATAAAGGAAATAGACTTTGATCACATTTGTTTAACTGTTTGGAATAATTCGCTTTCGCAAGATAAACGCCATACGTTAATCATAAACCGGGAGCCTACGGTCATCAAGGGGAAGTGGCTACCTGTACGCTAGGTTTGCATCCATGCTGGGTTACCACCACATAAGAGTGAGATGGCAGCATTAGCCAAGAAATAGCCCTAAGTAGAACTTCCTACACATTATATAGGCTTTTGTTATTTAATGACTTAACCGTAGACACTTTTTGTTAAACTGTTGCAGAAAGAGTCCAATCATTGGGCACTAAATGCGTTACTCTATTGCTTTGAGAACTGTTACTGTTAATAACTTTATAGGATCATATATTTCTGTGCCCATTACCCTAGCCCCCCAGTGCGCTACCATAGCATAAGGTAAGCCTGACAGCTGTAATAATGCAACTCCCATGATTCCCAGGCAGCTATGGGAGGAAATCAAGGCCTACATGTATACCCACAATAACAATTTAAACCTTTATTAGATACCCCCGGATTTCATATGATCTTTTGGAAAGTTGTACACAGTACAGAGTATCCCCATACCAGGGGTACACCCTCCCCCACTTGTTGCCCCACCAATCCTCACCCTCTGCGGGTAAAAATGAAAGGAGTTGCCTTGTGGATCCGTGCTAAGCTCTGTTCGGTGTTTCCAGGAGTCTCCGGTCCAGGAGAGGAGAAAGGCCACAAACCTCGGGCCCTTGAGCTGCTGCCGCCCATGTCGAGCCCCCCTCCCCGGGGATTTTTTGGTATAAAACGCAACTCCCAGGACCTCCAGCACCGAGCTCGCTTACTTAATGTGTCCTATATACAGAGTGTTCCGCATAAGATCCCCGCTCCCCCAATTATTACGGCACCAAACCGGGCACCCTGACGTCTCCTTGAACGAAGCTGCAGATCCCCGGTATCTGCTGTCAAACACGCTCCGTTTTCACCCTGCGTCACTTCCGCAGCTCAGATTCAGTCACGTGATCAGGTCGGCTTTCCCTCCCATGGCGACAGTCGCCTCTCAAAGGCGGGGCTATGGTGCCACATATGTCACGCAGCTGTTCTGCACGCCTCCTCTTGACATTATAGCCAATCAGCGCGCTCCAGTTATGTGCTAGTGCGAAACCTCATTGATACTTCCGGCGCCGGATGGGCATTAATACCGGTGCCATCTGTGCGATAAAGGCTGTAACGCGTATTGATGTATTTAGGGCTACTGTGTCTGCAAATCGCACGAAAACCACCCTCAGCCGACACTGCGAGGAGAATGACGGGATTTACAGTACAGCCGATGTTTCTCACCAACTTAAGTAAATGCATACCTCCTAAGTGTCCCTCTTGAAAAGGGACAGTCCCTCAAAACAGCTTGCTGGGGCCTAACATCTCTTGTTGTACGTTATGCAAATGCCTGGTCATTCTGGGGTATATTCTGGAGTATATTCAGTGGCGTCTCCAGCTTTCATATTTAGGGGGGCACATGGGGGGCCAGGGACCAAAGTAGGGGGGCCAATTATAAAACGGTACATATACT
Source organism: Spea bombifrons (assembly GCF_027358695.1). Classification (NCBI taxonomy): domain Eukaryota; kingdom Metazoa; phylum Chordata; class Amphibia; order Anura; family Pelobatidae; genus Spea; species Spea bombifrons. Next base: position 10,830,666 of record NC_071092.1, on the reverse strand, counting down.
CTATATATATATATATATATATATATACCGTATTGGCCCGAATATAGGCCGCACGTTTTTCCCCCACTTTAAGTCTTTAAAGTGGGGGTGCGGCCTATATTCGGGGTCTAGCGCCCGACGCCCGGGACATGCAGTCCCGGGCGCCGGGCAGGCAGCGGGGTTAGGATACAGATCCCCCGCAGCGGTGCAGGGGACCTGCATCCTACTCCCCGATACGCTCAGACAGCCTCCCGTGCCAGCACTTCCCACGGGGGGGAGTACCGGCACGGGAGGTTGTCTAAGCGCATCGCACGGCAGACTCCCGGGTGTCTTGCAGGGCCGGCGGAAGACATCTACGCAATACGCGTATACAACTTCCGGTGCCGGCACTTCCGCTGAGTGCCGGCACCGGGAGTTGTATACACGATGTGCATAGATGTCCCCCTTCGGCCCCGTAAGACACCCGGGAGTCTGCTCTGGTAAGTCGGGGGGGGGGAGGACAGAGTGGCAGCATATCTCGAGGGGGGGGGACAGAGTGGCAGCGTATCTCGAGGGGGGGGACAGAGTGGCAGCGTATCTCGAGGGGGGGGACAGAGTGGCAGCGTATCTCGAGGGGGGGGACAGAGTGGCAGCATATCTTGGGGAGGGGGAGAGGACAGAGTGGCAGCATGTTTTTTGGTGCTTTTTTAAAGAAAAAAACTTTTTCTTTAAAAAAGCACCAAACTTTTAGGGTGCGGCCTATATATACAGGGGCGGCCTATATCCAAGCCAATACGGTATATATATATATACACGTTAAAGGTGCATTTTTAATTACATACTATGTACTTATCTCTTTGAAGTAAAGACCGTGATTGAAATATGATTTCAAAATAACAGCTGAACTGGCAATTATTTTTCATTCTTTAATATTAGACCCTGCTGCCGATATACAGAACTATTACACCCTGCTTCCGATATATATTAATATTAGCCCCTGCTGCGGATATATACTTATATTATACCCAGTAGCGTACCTAGCGGGGGGCGGGGGGGGCGGTCCGCACCGGGTGCCGCTCATCAGGGGGGTGCCAACTTGCCGGCACCCCTCCAGAGACGGACAGTAATGTCCGCCGCTGGAGGAGCAGGCTCGCAAGGGAGCGGTATCGAAGGTCTTTAACAGACCTCCGGCTCCCTTGAGTGATTTTCTCCCTTGAACCCAGCTTAAAATCACTCAAGGGAGCCGGAGGTCTGTTAAAGACCTCCGATACCGCTCCCTTGCGATCCACGCGGAAACAGCTGCTGTGCGCCGGGGTCTGTTGTTAGATCCCGGCGCACAACACTGAAGCCGCGCCCACAGCTGTCAGTGCCCTCTCAACCGGAAGAAGAAAGAGAAGTCAGAAGAACTGAAGAAGAGCAGCGAAGAGGAGGCAAAGAAGCTGAAAGAAGAAAAGAGGAAAGGTAGGAAAGCATAGAGTGAGAGTGACAGTGTGTGTGGATTGGTGTGTGTGGATTGGTATATGTGTGGATTGGTATGTGTGTGGATTGGTGTGTGTGAATTGGTATGTGTGTGGATTGGTATATGTGTGTGGATTGATATATGTGTGTGGATTGGTATGTGTGTGGATTGGTATATGTGTGTGGATTGGCATATGTGTGTGGATTGGTATATGTGTGTGGATTGGTATGTGTGTGTGGATTGGTATATGTGTGTGGATTGGTATATGTGTGTGGATTGGTATATGTGTGTGGATTGGTATGTGTGTGGATTGGTATATGTGTGGATTGGTATATGTGTGTGGATTGGTATATGTGTGTGGATTGGTATATGTGTGGATTAGTGTATGTGTGGATTGGTGTATGTGTGGATTAGTATATTTGTGGATTGGTATATGTGTGGATTGGTATATGTGTGGATTGGTATATGTGTGGATTGGTGTATGTGTGTGGATTGGTATGTGTGTGGATTGGTATATGTGTGGATTGGTATATTTGTGGATTGGTATATGTGTGTGGATTGGTATATGTGTGGATTGGTGCATGTGTGGATTGGTGTATGTGTGGATTGGTGTATGTGTGGATTGGTATATGTGTGGATTGGTGTTTGTGTGGATTGGTGTATGTGTGGATTGGTATATGTGTGGATTGGTATGCGTGTGGATTGGTATACGTGTGGGTTGGTATGCGTGTGGATTGGTATGCGTGTGGATTGGTATGCGTGTGGATTGGTGTATACGTGTGGATTGGTAAGTGTGTGAGAGTGATGGGTGTTATGATGTACCATTTCCAATGTATTTTTCATTATATAATTATGCTCTAAAGTGCATCATAACTCCCATCACTCTATACTGTTCCATACAGTGGCAGAGCTGGGAGACAGAGGCCTTGCACCCCCACCGCAGGACTCTTGAAAGGTAAGTGAACTTCAAAGAGGGAGAGGGTAGATAGTTAGGAGGGGTAGATAGGGAGAAGGGAGTGAGACGGGGGATAGGGGGTAGATAGGGAGAAGGGAGTGAGACGGGGTAGATAGGGCAATCATACTCCTATCATGCCAAGTCTGCACGTACATCCTGGAATCTGGGTATGCCTGGGCATGATAGGAATGTGATTGCTGTTAACAATCATATATATATATATATATATATATATATATATGTATATAGTGATAAGTGTTATGCTGTACCACCATCAATGTCTGCCTCAGTATATAATGATAACAGTAATGCTGTACCACCTTCAGTGTCTGTGCTGGTATATAACGGTAGAAGCTATGCAGTTTTAAAGTGTGTGTGTGTGTGGGGGGGTGCCACATACAGGATCCGCCCCAGGTGCCAAATACTCTAGGTACGCCCCTGATTATACCCTGCTGCCGATATACATTAAAATTATTCCCTGCTGCGGATATATATTAATATTAGCCCCTACTGCCGATATATATATTAGTAGCCCCTGCAGCCAATATATAATATTAGACCTTGCTGCCAATATATATAAATATTAAACCCTGCTGTCAATATATCAATAAATATTATACCCTGCTGCCAATATATAAATAAATATTAGCCTCTGCTGCCAAAACATATATAAATATTTGCCCCTACTGCCAATATATATATATAAATATTAGACCCTGTTGTCAATATATCTATCTAGCCCTTCTCCCTCCCTATCTAGCCCCTCTCCTTCCCTATCTACACCCTCTCCCTCCCTATCTATCCTCTCTCCCTCCCTATGCACCCCCTCCTCACATTCTACCCTCTCCCCCCTTAGAAGTTCACTTACCTTGTAGAAGTCCAACGGTGGGCCTCTGTCTCCCTTTTCTGCCAAGGCAGAATCCTCGCGGAGAAGATCGAGAGGCGCTGAACGGTTTCTGAAAACGTATTCCTCAGCGACCGCTCGGCGCCTCTCTCTCCTCCGCGTCTATTGCAAAACAAAAACAAAGACGGCGTTTCAATTGGGGGTTCACAGCATGATGTAGGGGGGGCCATGGCCCCCTCTGCCCCCCCTGCCGACGCCACTGCCAGGAAACCCCTCTCCTGAGCCAACAAAGGGAGAGCGGAAAGGTGGGGAGGACGTTTTGCACCCCCCTGGCCTCTTGCCCTCCCAAACACTTACACATACACACTCATGTTATCACACACTTACACATACACACACACATACACATATAGACACACATACACACTGATGTTATCACACATACACATATAGACACACACATACACATTCGCTCTCCCACTAACACTCACACTCACACACCTATCCATGCTCCCTGGACAACCAGCAAACCAACCCGACCAGGAAATGTTCTCTGAAGTTGAGGTTTCCATTCCATGTTTCTTTTTAATTTTCCCTTCTCTGGATCTTTTTGATCCCATTTGCTTTTTTTTTAACAAAAATCACACCGACCACACAAAATGTGAATGGAAAGATGTTTAATTCCATTAAATTGAACAGGAGCCGCAATGATTTACCGAGATGGAATACGGTTTTGGTAGATGCGTCTCGCTGGTAACTTATCTAACTACTATCTTATAACTAACAACTATCTTCTAACTTATCGGCTGTCGAACAATCAGTTCAACAGGTGCTTCCATCTTAAGAAGAAAGGCGTTTGCTGCCAAATATTTTCCGGAGAGCTTTTGTGGGCTGCCGTTGGGTGGAGGTCTTCTGGGCAAAGAGCTCCTTAAGCTCAAAGATGAGATTTTTCAGCTTACTCCCCTTCTTTGGCGGCTGCCCCTTGGATGTCGGCTTCTCCGGCTGTGGTGTTTGGCGAGGCAGTGGACACAATAAAGAGGCAGCGGTGGCTGGCGGTGGTGTAGGTGCAGAAACACGGACGAAGCTTGGGGTGACGACTGCTTTGGTCTGCTTGGGAGTCGAGGTTCCAATGTGACTCAGGATCCACTCCAGGAAGTGCTGTGTGTTTGAATATATCCCTGGCCTTTTTGACTTGGCGCAGCCCTGGCCCCAGCTTGTCACTCCGATTACATGGTACTTGGAGCTCTCGGGGTTCATGCACATCAGTGGCCCTCCGCTGTCACCCTACAGGGGTAAAGAATAGAAGAAGGTTAATGGCGTCTTTACTTGGCTTATAAGGAACTGTGACATCCGCTGTATACATTGTAACCCATCTTCCTTCAAAGACACATGGTCTTCATGGCCTTCATGGCACAGGTTCTCCTTCGGATATTTCGATTTGTTTCCTTACCTGGCAACTATCAATTCCGCCTTCTTCGTAACCGGCACACAGGTTGTAATCGTGGACATTGCCGTTATACCACATGGAGCCGTTACACTTCTGCAGATCTATCTGGTTCACCCGGGCCTCTTGCAGGATGTCTGCCGTTTGGATGGCTGTCGAGACATCAAAGATTCAACAAATGAATATCGCTGGCTGCGAGACGCGCGGACGCCAGCTATGGGTAGAAGGTTTGCGCAAATAAACTGATCATGGAGTCCGTAATGAGTGTGGAGTGTCTGCGGCTGAGTGCGGAGTGTCTGCGTCTCAGTGTGGAGTGTCTGCGGCTGAGTGCGGAGTGTCTGCGGCTGAGTGCGGAGTGTCTGCGGCTGAGTGCGGAGTGTCTGCGGCTGAGTGTGGAGTGTCTGCAGCTGAGTGAGATGTGTAGGTTTTAGTGTAGTTTGTTCCCAGAAAGTCAGTTACTCACATTTGTCCTGAGTGACCCCCCAGCCGCTGATGTAACACGGATCCAAGGCGCTGATCTCCGTGCCGGCGCTCGGCAGGCAGGCCGGCTGCACGAAGTCGCTGAATATGACCGACTCGTTGAGCTGGATCAGCGCCAGGTCGTTCCTTTCAGTACGCGGGTTGTAATGCTCATGTTGAAGGTAAGACCCGATGGATCTGATTTGTACGTCGCGTGCCGAGGGATCCGAGAGTTGGTGTCCACCAAGGACAATTTGCCATTTTGGTACAAGCCTGAGTTATTATAAAGAGACAGACATTACGACATGCAGCTCGTATATTGGGCCCTATTCACAAACAGTAATTCTGGGGCAAAAATCTCGATGTACAGAAATACGTTTTAGGATGTCAGCAATTTGTCCCAAAATTGCTATTTCATAAACATAATTTTATACATAATAATAAATACATAAACAGTAACCTCGCAATAGTACCCAGGCAAACATTTACAATACGTATGATAAACCGTAACTTTTCTGCCCCCCACAATCGGATAAGGTAGACCCCCAGCCGTCATTCTTACCCCATCGCCACCCATCCTTACCTTTTCATGGTTTTAAAGCAATGGGCCGCTGTCAGGACCCATTGCTTATTGAGTAATGTGCCTCCACAAGAGTGGCGATGACCTTTGCCAGAAGGCACTTGTATGCTCACCAGCCATGGCCAGGCGCCGGGCTGGGCATCGACACCTCCGACAATCCTCGAGCTGCCAAATTCCGCGACGAGCGGACGCTGACCGCAGGCTGAAAGAGAAGGGACACAACGTTACAGAAAGCGACAAAGTCAGATATTGTGACCGCGTCAGATAGACAGGATACTGCTGTCTGAGAGCCTGATACTCATAGTTACACCGTCCCTGCCACTCGTCCCTCATACTCATGCCTGTGGCCCCCAATCAATGGTATGTTGGACATAATACCCCGCCGTCATAAACAGGACTCAGAGCTTCAATGGAGACAACAAGAAAAGGATGATTTGGCAGTAACCATGCTGCGGGGCTGTCCCCTCTTTGGAAGCGATGGATGTACTTACTGTTTGAGTCGGCAGCAGGCAGCGGGATGAGGAGAAAAACGATAGCAAGTCGCATAGGATGCATCGCTGAAGCTATCTCTGTGCTATCAAACAACGCACAAGCTCACACTAGACCGTCACTGCCTTTAACAGCCTATGTGACATCATTGTTCCAATGGTTGTATGATATCACATTGGCAACAGCTACATGTGCATTGAGCTGTATACTGCTGGAATATGCATAAAACTCAAATTTATATTTATTAAATATGGTGGGAACCGCTAAACCACCTAAAAGTTATACTATTATTGTTATATGTCTCCACATTTACTTAAATCTCTGCGACAGCAGCTTGCATAGTGATAAACGCTATCATAATAAACACACATTTATTATAATTATTTATTGTAAATAATTTTTTGTCATTTATTTATTGTATATATTATATACTCCTATATGATATATATATATCTATGAGTAGCCATGCTATTCACATTGCGCTGTGTGGACCAACCCTTTTTGAAGGTTTTCGGACCGGCCCTGGAGGAAATTGCTTGACTACCCCCCCCCCGGACCTGCCTGCCCCTGAATGTGGGCACTGCCAGGAAAACAAAAATGTTATTTATTATTTTCGTTTTATTTTTTATTTGTCCTAATGAACATTTCTATATATCCTGACGGAGAGCGCAGATATCAGGCACCATTTATATTCTTTACATAGTATGAGAGACGCTGATTGTTACTGTTTTTTGCAGATTATTATAAAATGTTACCGGGGAAGGCGAGTAATTTATGAAATAATCTCTGCAATTAGAACAAAACGTTCAACATACACTAGATCCTTATATAAAATAATATAATAATAATTATAATATATAAATGTACATTTTTATATAATATATATAATATAATTACTGTATGCATTCATGGGAATGGCTCTGGATGTATTTATAGGGAAAATAATAAATTATATATTATTTTTAAAATGTGTCAGTTTGCTTAACAGTTCATTAAAGATTCTAATTGTATTTTCTGTCCACTAGGGGGCAGCAATGTCCGAGCCTGAATCTGCCGCTGGGTCCAAAAAACCGGCTGGGAAAATAAGGTAATACTCGGGCAATTTAACCTTAAAACTTCTTTCTATGATAAGGACATCCATTTACCCCAGCTATAATTTCTTATATGTTGTGGTTTCAGTCTTATTTTACTGTGGATGATACATGGAAGCGTTCCCCAGCAGAAGTGGTAGACTCTGCCTTGCAATGTATGCAGAGATCCAGCAGATTCCCCTCTATGAATCTGTCCTGTTTCACTGCTCCCCCCCCACCACTAGTTCCATGGCTAGCGAGCCAAACACTAATGCTCATGCGCATAGCGGGGACTCTCAGAGTTTGCCCCGGAGTCTAAGGGCTTTTGCCCCAATCCCAGGTGAGGGGGCAGATTCTCGGGGTCACACAGTCTTCCAGGTAGAGGAAAGAGAGCTCACCTGCCCACCCTACCCATATATTCTGGGGCATATTGCGGGGTATATTCTGGGGCATATTACGGGGTATATTCTGGGGCATATTGCGGGGTATATTCTGGGGCATATTCCGGGGTATATTCCGGGGTATATTCTGGGGCATATTCCGGGGCATGCTGCTTTGGGAGGGAATGAAAGCAGGCTGATAAGGGAGGTAATCTGTGCTTTGCAGGGGATTCTGATCCAGCCCCTCATTCATACAGATGTTTAATATAGTGAAAGACTGTATAGCCTCTTAAAGCCAGAGGGAGGGCAGTACTTCAAACTATAGCCCCCCAGAGGCACCCCTCAGCTGGTGCAGATGGTGACTCTTGGAGTCCGGAGGTAGCCCTTATTTTGGTTATCGTTGTGGCTTTATAAAAAGCCCACCAGGCATTAGCCCAGTCCACAGATTCTACTGGCCAAGTGACTCTTTGTAACCTAATAAAGTGAATTTACATACATTTGTATTCATCGTCTGGAGGTTTTATTTAATTTAATGTGTTGTCTGAAAAATCATTTAACAAAAGAAGGTGGCGGGTGAAAGTAAAATGGGGCCATATTGGTGGGGTGGCTGGGATTTGTGGGGGTCAGTATTAGGGAAGGATGATGTAAGGATGTGTCTGTGTGCGATAATGTAAGTGTGTTTGTGTTATCTACTGAGAAAACGCAACAACCGGTAAACATGCGAGAAGGTTAGAGAACAGGATGGGCTGGGAAGCAAGTAAGGTACGTCAGCCTTGCCATACAGGCAACTTAGATGGTTCATTCTCTCCTATGTTAGCAGGCGAATGCATTTAGGAGGGGGTATTGGAGACCTCGTTCCTCTAGGACACGAGAGGCACTATAACCGTCCCCGAGTGCAGGACCAAAGGGATATATAAGCTGGAGCACATGGTATTAAAGTGCGGCAGAACATTACATCGTTGTTATAATCGTCTTCTCTCTGTACGGTTCCCATGACCTCATTCTAGAGCTTTTTGAAGTTTTGGACAGGTTCCATCGAGGAGTATTTAATACACTTCACAAAGAAACAGTGTCCGATAGCGAATAACATGCTGGCACAGAGCGTGCGGACATCAACAGAACTCCGCAGCTGTCAATGACAGCTGTCCAACCAGCCAGACAGAAATCACTTCACCCATTCAATATCCAGATACTACATTCAAAACCTCTACTCAATTCCTAATTTCCTAAGTCATTGGGGTTTGTGTAGCTAATTTGTCGGCTACACTTTAATTCACCTAGTCGGTATTCCTTCGAGGAGAGTTGGCAATCAATCCCCCCTTCCCGGGTTCTTGGAATCTGAGTAGTGACTTTTCCTGCTCGCTCCCTGCAAGCTGCATTAAGCGGATAAGCTCCTCATACAAAATCTTCACAAAAACACTTGCATATATCTTGTAATAAAGAGATACCGAATTAATCAGCAGATGATGTCATTATAGTGCCAGCTTCAAGGGGATCACTTATTTACCAAGAAGGCTATCCACTTACATCACACGAACCTGAGTCCTGCCTATTGAATATTTTCTTACTATCCATATATATATAATGTATGGGGAAATACATTTATGGCAAGGATTTATACATTGAGCATGACTTCTTGCTTCTTCCCTTAGCATTAAAAAAGGAAAGGAACATTTTATGTGGAATTGTATATTAAAACCATTTGGCCATGTAGTCCAGCTGTTAGAATCAATAACGTTCCGGGTCGTTTACCTCGTCGTGTGTATAGGATAGATTTATGCGTGTATGTGTGTACATTTCTTTGCTGGATTTGAAGATGCTTCTGCGTGATTTTTTGGGGCTTCCATGATCCTCCATGTTAGAGAAAATAAGATAGATCCAATCCCAACAGACCAGAATACTTGAGTAATCGATGGATGTTCCTTGTATAACTTTACCACGAGCCTGTGATTGGCACTTTGGGAATCTCTGCCTATGATACCGGTACCCACGGGCGTAATTACAGCGGTTGCACCTGGGCGCGTGCCTCTAGGGGGCAATACCTGAGAACCCTTGTTCCTGCCTCCTCATGCCCATTCAAAAAAAGTTTAGATCCAGGTCGGAAGGACCCTTTCTAAACTATTTGGAACCGGCACGGGGAGACAGGAACGTATCGGGGTCACGTGACCCCAGAGTGAAACCGAGGCTGCTCGCGCACTGTGCACAAGCAGCTGATAGCAAGCTGCGGGAGCGGTGAGAGGTAAGCGGGGTTGGTTGTATGTATGATTGTTAGTATGTCTAATTGTGTGAGCATGGATGCATATGTGGGGTTAGATGGAGTGTGTGTTACAATGAATGTGTACATGTGTGTTAGCATGAGTAAGTGTGTGTATATGTGTGCCAGAGTGTATGTTGGAAGGGGGGGCAAAGAAGGCACAGCCAAGTTGTTTGGGGGCATGGATGGCACATATCAGCTGTTGGGGGGACCCAAGGCAATTTTCGCACCAGGGCCCTGTGGTTTCTAGTTACGCCACTGCCAGTACTTGCTTTATGAATGAAAGGCGGTGTTTGAAACAGAAAAACATGGATAAAGATGTGATGTCATAGCAAAAATCTTTATGTGTGTACCATATACAATGAAAACACAAAAAAAGATCTCTGAGCAACATACAACCACCTCCAACGTGCTTCACTGACATACTTCAGATATTAGAATTCTAGATTTACTTATCAAAGTCTATCACAGGCTCATCAAAGCCAGAAGATGACACAAACAAAAAGGAAAGGAAAAAAAACAAACAAATAGAAACAAACAAAACAAAGCTCTAAACACAAAAATAATTGCTCTTCTTGTATCAGCTTCACAGCTGTCAGTCCTCCATTAAGTGACACTTAATAACTTCGTATCACTTTCAGGTCTCTCGCACATCGTGCATCTCACTCAGCCATAGATGCACCTCCTCCTGTCCCACGCAGACACGCACTCTTCTGCTCACTCACATCTCTCCTAGGGGGGTTGATCTGCCCCTGCACTCCGGAGGGGGGGAGTTCTTCAACCCACACTCAGTCTTCAGTCATACAATGCTCGCGTCTTCGGGATCAGTCTCGCTGGCTTCATGCTCGCTTTTCCTTGTCGGAGTAAGATGAGCTTCAGCCAGGTGTATGCAGCGCCAGCGTCTCCTGCATCTTCTGCCGACAGCGGTCGTAGCGCTGTATGATTTGTCTCACGTGTTCTTCTTCCTCCCGCTGGAGGATGCGCAGGAAATTCTGCAGCTCTGGCATGCTAAAAGCGTCCCACTGCAAGAAAACACATTAATGGTGAGAACAGAGAAAATGTATGAATGTCAGGAGTTACAATACATATACACAGTGAGAAGACACGGTGGTCTCATAATCACTTACATTAACTTCTCCAGTCTCATTCTCCTTCAGGACAAAGCTTAGCGTCTTCTCACAAGGTCCAGAGAGCAGCCGCAGCCTCAAAGGCTCCTCGTCATCAGATAACTTTCTCAAGCACACTGCAAGAACGCAAACATTACAGAGTTATAATGCAAAAGTGTCTTTCAAACGCGTAAGATGCGGCCAAAGCATGGGACAATCCTAAAATATTCCCTACGGGTGCAGCTTAACACTCGGAAAGCCAAGGCTAGGTCTAATTTGAAAGATTCTATGCGCTGACTGTATCTATAACAGCCCTTTTGTTATACAGTTTAAGGAAAGTGTTGCATTATGGGTGACAAAGACAATGTTTCAGGGAACCGGTCAAGACAATCAGAAGGAGATCAAACGATCTGCCCCATACTTTTCTCCTGTAACATTTGTCATATTTTAATTATCTTAAAAACTGAAAAAAGGTCAAAGAACTACAATAAAAACTACGAAGTCTACTTGCGTCTACGCCATGTATGTGTAAGGGGGGAGCACGATGGGGAGGCCGGTGCTGTTGCCACGACACCGGCGTTCTTCTTACCCTGCCCGTCCTTGTCCGTCCGCTGAAACAGGGCAAACTTCCGAGGGTTGTCAAGCACGGTGAACTTGCGCAGGAGAGCCTGGATGACTTCGCTGGCGGGCGTGCGCGAGCTCAGATGCAGGTGTTTGGAGGCGTCCTTTGGGAGGTAAAAAGAAGTCCTGCGCTTCACGGGCTGGGACTTGCCGGCACTTCTCCGGTCGTGCACGGTTGATGGTTTTTTAGAGGCAGGGACAGAAACCGGCCGCACAAGTTTCAACTGAACTTTGATAAATCCGGTGTAGGATCCGTCCTTGTTCTGAAAGAGTCAGGACAGGAGTCAGGGATGCCGCAGGACTTTATGTGTCGCAGATAACCGACTAAAGACAACAGATTGTGCTCCGGACTACAAGCACAAACCAAAACCGCAGTTTTTTCTGTATTTTTTAATTTAAAAAAGTGTTAAAATAGACTAATTTTCTACATTAAACATGGAACACAATTGTTAACAGCTATTCAATTTATTTAACCCCTTAATGACAAAGCCCGTACATGTACGGGCTCAAAATGCATTGTTTTCAATGGGTTTAGGGACCGCCCATTGTCCTTAAGGGGTTAAAACAGTGTTGTGTTAAACAGAAGGCATTATATTAAAACCTACCTTTCCAGTTGTAAAAATAGATCACAACAAATATATTTTAAATATCAAATGGTATATTTTAAATATTTTTTAAGTTATTTTTTTTTTACAATTGAGTCCATTGCATAACCTATAAACAAACCAATACTTAGATGTGTACTTGTGTGTGTGAGCATGGATGTGTACTTGTGTGTTAGCATGGATGTATACTTGTGTGGGTGTATGTATGGATGTGTACGTGTGTGTGTGTGTGTGTGTGTATGGATGTGTACTTGTGTGTGTGTGTATAGATGTGTACTTGTGTGTGTGAGGATGTGTACTTGTGTATGTGTGTGTATGGATGTGTACTTGTGTATGTGTGTGTATGGATGTGTACTTGTGTATGTGTGTGTATGGATGTGGACTTGTGTATGTGTGTGTATGGATGTGTACTTGTGTATGTGTGTGTATGGATGTGTACTTGTGTGTATGGATGTGTACTTGTGTGTGTTTGTGTGAGAGCATGGATGTGTACTTGTGAATAAGTGTGTGTTTACATATGTTGTTTATTGGAAGGGGGCAAAGAACGCACAGACCACTTGTGTGGGTGCAATTACGGCACAGGCTAGCTGTTGAAGTTGGGGGGCCCCCAAGCAATTTTCACACCAGGGCCCCTATGGCCACAAGGTTCCCGAGGGTCAAATGTACAATTGCTTTTGCTGTTCAACTAAACTACCTCAGGCCGATCTGCAGTAAAGCCCCATTTTATTGCTGGTAGAAGTTACTCGTTTATCATAAATCACAGGAAATAGGGATTTGGGACAGGATATGTTCCTGGTCTCATCATTCATTCACCACAGAGAAGTTTCGAAGGCTGCGCCTTTCCTCGCGCCGGACTCACCAGACTCATGAAGAGGTTACTCTTTATCTGCGAGTTATAATGCTTTATCTTCTGTTCGATTTCTTTCTGGCTCAGGGCCGGCGGTTCCTTTTCAGGCTTCTCGTCCTTTAAAAAAAAAAAATCAAATGCTCGTTAGGAGGAGGTTTATGCGATTATTCAAACAGCATCTACTGGGCATTAAAGACACGAACTGGGCAACAAGATTACCCCACGGGAACCCGAGAAACAACCCCTGCTCTAACGACGTTGGTTGAAGGAATCTTTCTTCAACCAATAAAATTACAGGTTTTATATTGAGTCACAAGCATGTAACTCATCAAATGGACAGTTTAGGGAAAAAAATTCATTTGTACAATATTTTAAACATTTTTTGACATAACAAAGGCTTTCGGAACCATTTTTTCGGCCAGATTTTCTCCTCGCCCCTTCACGCCTTTCCACCACCATCGTTAAGTATTCTATGAGTTTGAGACATCCGAGGATCCATCGGTTACGGTCTCTGTCCGGTCTCACCGGCAGACATGACCGAGATAAACCCCGGCCATGCAGTCCTTGCATCAGTATTTATAGCTCAGCCTCTCCATATAGGTCATAAAGAGTATATAATTAACACTTAAACGCCTGCTCCGCTTTTTTTAATGTTTTGGGGGGGGTTTTGGACAAAGTACCTGTCCAAGAGTTTAGTCGAGGACCCTGTTACGATACCGGGATGTCTAACTTTATTTACTGATTTACTGCGTGACTCCGGGTAAAGTGTTTATACATTTTCTGGATGTTGATACCAGCTCGCTATTATTTAAACACAAACAGAAAGTAACATACTATTGTGTGTATATATAAATAAATAGATATATAGCTTTACACAATAGTATATGTTGAATGTTCACGTTTCTGTTCATGCCCGCACAGACATGGTGATGTGGTCTGTAATTCTCTCCCCTGCCCCCCCAGCTCTCCTCTCTCTTGCTCAGCTGTTGCATCAGATCGTGCGCTTGGCGGTTTAGCCGCTTGGCGGTTTAGCACGGCGGGTGGAAAGGAGACGGAGGAGGGGAAGTCCAGCCTTTGTGGGAAAGGGAAATCTCTGTCCAGACGTTGGCGGTATTTGGGAAGTTAACCCCCCTGTCGCTGTCCTGGGAACTGAAGCCACAGGAAAGCAGGGCAGGAAGGAAAGGTGGGAGAGCCTGATCCGGAACACGAACGTGCGAAGAGCGACAAACCTTCACGTTCTGTTCTGTAAGAATCCTTTCTGGGATTTAATAAATACGGAATTTCTGTAACCGCAGAAGATAAAATATTTGAACGATTTGCGGCAACATAATATCTTTAGTGAAACCCTACTAATAACGTATGCGCAATCTGCTATTCATTTTACCAATTCCGCACATATTTGTTCTCCTGTTCTCTCCGAACCCCAGAAGATCCCCATTTAATAATATGGGGGGGGTAAATATAAGCCATCATCTATAATAAAATATACACTTTATGTTATAGGGTGGAATATATCCTGCGCATTAACCTACGCCGGTGTTTGAGAATATGCCTTCTGCTCCCTTGGTTATATTAATAGTTGGTTTATATAGCGCCACCATATTCCGCTGCGCTGTACAATGTATACACTCATAACCATCTTTACGCAAACATTCAGATGTTACGTTAGGTATTAGTGAGTAATTTGATGATTAATTCCTGTATTTAGTGACAAATGGCCAAATCATCTCTGCTCATTAAACTAAAGCCATTGCTCAAGACTAACCCAGCCCTGCTGTCTCGTGCATTTCAGACACAGTCCCTCCATTAACGGCTGCTTCTCACTTATTCTCTCTATTTGACTAAATACCAGCTTCCCCTTCATTCGTTCGCATCCTCGCATTACTTTCTGTAGCAGATTCACTTCCCATTTATAATTCCTGCAGAAAGCTTCTGTACAGAATTCACTATTTCTGCATAATAATGACCTTTTCCCCATAATTCACACTATTGACGTCATGCATTAACCACTGAGTGCCCATACTGTGATGCTAAATTCACTTCTTTTATTAAAGATGGGTCCCTTGAATCCTAGAGCCGGCCTTGTTCTGCTGGATCTGATCACAATAGCCCTGCATACTGTATGTGAGTTTATTTCTGCTACTTGTGTGACCTCTCCATACTTCCCAAGTGTCTCAGTTTAAGAGAGACAGTCCCTCTTTGTGAATGGGAGTGCTGTCAGTTGGTTTCACAGTGTTCTGCAGCCATAAACGTCACAATGATGTGTTTATAAATAGCAGGAAATGTTTATAAATTAACTAAAGTACAAAGTTATTCTAAAAGCCAAAACTAATTACATGAAGACGGATGATTAGCTCAAGAAGCCGTAAGAGTCTCGTGTAATCCCCGGGCGTCTGTAACCGCACCCCGTTAAACGACATGCCCCTTTTTGGCCATCTGGGATCCTGGATGGTTCGCTTTCATTCATCTTCCGCCCCGATCTCTGCTAATGGATTAATTCACTTATTCCTCCCCTGTCCCAGTGCTCATTCCGCCCCGAGTCCTCGCTATTGCGGCGCTGTATCTAACCTGGGTCCGGGTGGGAGTTCTCCGGGGGAACAGCGATGTCCGTGCCGTGTAGAAGAGCTCCAGCTCGGGGTCGGACTCCTCCTGGCTGCAGTACCCGCTGCTGGTTGTGCTGTTCCAGGTCATCTCGAATGACGGGGTATCCTTGTCACCTTTTCCCATTGCACCTCTCAGCACTAGCGCTCTATTCAATATCTCTCCCCTCCCCCAACAGGCCTGCTGCGCTGCACAAGGGTCTCTACACCCTCTGAACCCTCCTCTCCAACCCGGCACCCCGATAACTCTGCCTCCTCTCCAACCCGGCACCCCGATAACTCTGCCTCCTCTCCAACCCGGCACCCCGATAACTCTGCCGCCTCTCTCTAATCTGCACCCCGATAACTCTGCCGCCTCTCTCTAATCTGCACCCCGATAACTCTGCCTCCGCTCTGTAATCCGGCACCTCTGTGTCTCTCTCAGTGCGAATTCTCTGATTCACTCTACAAGCTCCTCAGTCTCAGTAAGTCTCTCCCAGTGCCGGCGAGAGCCTCTCCCAGTATGTCCCAGTTCAGCCCTTCCAGTTGAATGTATACAGAGTCTGAGATCTTCCCTGTGATTGGAGGAGGGGTTGGTGGGAGAGGGGGGTGAGAGGAGGAACAATGACTTCATTCTGGGTTTATCTCACACCCATTTCCTGTCACAGGGATTTCATCGGGGGGGGGGGGGGTGACCGCGTGCTGCCGACGGCTTCCTTCTCTGTCATTTCTCCTTTCCGCTTAACACTTTTCATTAATGATATCAGTGACAAATCACCCACCCTACACAACCCTACTGAGCCATCACTCCCTGCAAACACTGACTCCGGCCCTCACCCATCCTACACAACCCTACCGAGCCATCACTCCCTGCAAACACTGACTCCCGGCCCTCACCCATCCTACACAACCCTGCCGAGCCATCACTCCCTGCAAACACTGACTCCTGCCCTCACCCATCCTACACAACCCTGCCGAGCCATCACTCCCTGCAAACACTGACTCCTGCCCTCACCCATCCTACACAACCCGCCGAGCCATCACTCCCTGCAAACACTGACTCCCGGCCCTCACCCATCCTACACAACCCGCCGAGCCATCACTCCCTGCAAACACTGACTCCGGCCCTCACCCATCCTACACAACCCTACTGAGCCATCACTCCCTGCAAACACTGACTCCGGCTCTCACCCATCCTACACAACCCTACTGAGCCATCACTCCCTGCAAACACTGACTCCTGTCCTCACCCATCCTACACAACCCGCCGAGCCATCACTCCCTGCAAACACTGACTCCCGGCCCTCACCCATCCTACGCAACCCTGCCGAGCCATCGCTCCCTGCAAACACTGACTCCCGGCCCTCACCCATCCTACACAACCCTGCCGAGCCATCACTCCCTGCAAACACTGACTCCAGCCCTCACCCATCCTACACAACACCGCCGAGCCATCACTCCCTGCAAACACTGACTCCGGCCCTCACCCATCCTACACAACCCTCCCGATCCGTCGCTCCCTGTAAACACTAACCCCGGCCCCCATCCATCCTACATCCCCCCTGCCGAGCCATCGCTCCCTGCAAACACTGACTCCGGCCCTCACCCATCCTACACAACCCTGCCGAGCCATCACTCCCTGCAAACACTGACTCCGGCCCTTATCCATCCTACACAACACCGCCGAGCCATTGCTCCCTGCAAACACTGACCCCGGCCCCCATCCATCCTACATCCCCCCTGCAGTAAACCCGGTCTATATTGTTGAAAGGGACGCTCCGGCCCCCCCATGCTCTTTAATGCATATAATGCCTTTTAATTTACACGCCGTCCCTCTTCTGCAGAATCCATCCAAGCTGCAGCTTCTCCCTAAGTTAGGACCTTTTTTTTTTTTTACTTTGAACAATGCATACGGACAATTTACATAAATATTAACCATCAAATATGCAATTGTTACAGAGCCCCACAATTAAATATAAATGGTAACGGTTCATTCAACAGTTATGAGCTCACAATACAAGTATGTGATTTAAGGGATTTGTGGATATTTTAATTACAACACGGTAGTCCCTCGAGATTGTAAGCATGTGAGCCGGGCTCTCTCCACCTAATGTCTTAGTCTGTCAATTCCCGTCTTGTCTCGAATATGTGTATTGTATTAAGCGCTGCGTAAATTGTTGGCGCTATATAAATAAAAGATAATAAGAATAATAGTGCAATAACAAACAACATATGAGGTTGCATCTTAATTCTTTTAAGTATTCTATATAGTGTATTTATTCCCCAATCTGGCACTGAAAGGGTGTAGCCTGTATGGTGTATATTATATTCATATCGGTTAATTTGTTAGACATCGTGTTAAAGAAGGTCTATTGAATTATAGTCGTGACTCAATCACATGTCTCTGTGTCCCGGGGATGTGGTCTCCTGCCAGATGTGAGAACATCCTGCTTTTAATAGATTTTGGGCTTCCTGCACCCCCCCCCCGGGTCCAATTGCCCCCCCCAGGTCTCCCTGTGTATGGAGGGAAACCCGACCCGACCTCATGCTGATACGAGGCTTTGAACTACACAAATTACAAGAATCGCCAGCATGTCGGCGTAAACATACAGAGATCAGGATAATACCTTTCACAGACTGCGTATGTGTCTTTTTTCTATAGAGGCTGTATGGAGGGTGAAGGTGTCGGGAAACCGATGGTCAGTAAACGGTAAGGTTTGTGTAATATGTACAGGATACGTTTTTGGAAATGTAAAAACAAATAAAAAAGAAACAAATCTAATCATCTTTATCTTGAGTTTTCATATACTGTAGTAATTGTCCTGCGATTCCAAAGAATATCTGTGGGATACTTTGGAGCAAAAAGTCTCATAAGTAGCAACTTTCTGGTGTATTTCTGTGTTTCACGAGGGGTTTCTCACCTATTACGATCTATTTGATTGTCCTCTTATGCAGTCAGCCCCTCCCCCGTTGTGGGTCAGTTACAATGGAAATCACCGATCTTCCCAACCAGCCCATGTACATGTTAGCCCAAATACATCATATCCCGGTACTCAGCAGTAAGAAGGGGCAGCTGGGGCACTGACCTGAGACACGGCCTAGGGAAGCAAACACTGCTCCCTGTTACCCTTTCTTAACAATGCATCCTGTCATAAACATTCCTTGCTAACACAATGCTCTTCCTCATCATTCAGTGATAACAGTTCACCATGCTAAAACTGCATCCCACCATTACCACACCGACACTGCATCCCACCACTATCACACCACACCGACACTGCATCACGCTATTACCACACCGACACTGCATCCCACCATTACCACACCGACACTGCATCCCACCACTATCAAACTGACACTATTACCACACCGACACTGCATCCCGCCACTATCACCCCACACCGACACTGCATCACGCTATTACCACACCGACACTGCATCCCACCACTATCACACTGACACTATTACCACACCGACACTGCATCCAGCCACTATCACACCACACCGACACTATAACCACACCGAAACTGCATCCCACCATTACCACACCGACACTGCATCTCACCACTATCACACTGACACTATTACCACACCGACACTGCATCCCACCAGTATCACCCCACACCGACACTGCATCACGCTATTACCACACCGACACTGCATCCCACCACTATCACACTGACACTATTACCACACCGACACTGCATCCCGCGACTATCACCCCACACCGACACTGCATACCGCTATTACCATACCGACACTGCATCCCACAACTATCACACCACACCGACACTGCATCCCGCTAACACCACACCAACCCTGCATATGGCTATTACCACACTGCCACTGCATCCCACTAACACCACACCAACACTGCATCCCGCTAATATCTCACTGACACTGCATCCCGCTATTACCACACCATACTGACACTGCATTCCGCTATTACCACATCAACACTGCATCCCGCAATTAACGCACCACACTGACACTGCATCCTACCATAAACACACCTCACTAATGCAAGTACTATATTGTTGCAAAAACACTTGCAACAAAGTATAATAGCAAAGTATTTGCTATAAAACTTTAGCTTAAGTTATGTCACTTTGGTCTTGAGTTCAGGGGACTACGGCCCTTTAATGTCCAAAGTTTGGCTGGAAAAGAGAACAATAGATTTACTGCATGTAACTGGGAAACCGGTAACTGAAGAACACCCATTCAAAATATGTTTTCCTGCTTTTCTGCTTCAAGTGACAAAAACCTCCTCAGCACACATTGTTCCTCCTGACAATATAAGTAAGAAAAAAAAACAGCAGGAGTTCCCCTTTTAAAATGCAGTAAATGTTTATTATCAAGGAGTGTGTATGTATGCGTGAGAGTGTATCAAATGTATACCAGTGGGCTGCAAGAGGCCAATGGGTCCCCGTGCCTTTGCTCTCCCCACCCTGCGTGCCAGCCCTTCCCCCACTCTCTCCTGTACACTGTGACAAAGATGGCTCAGACAAGCTATTTGGGGAAAAAGATGGCACAGACATGCTGATTGGAGCAAATATGACACAGACAGGCTGTTTGGGGGAAAAAGGTGTACAGGCAGACTGTTTTGGGGAAAAGATGGCACAAATAGGTGTTTGGGGCACACATAAGCTGTTTAGTGGCAACGGTAGCACAGACAATCTGTTAGGGGGCACTGACAAGCTGTTTGGGGCAAAGCTGGCATTCAGAATGTGTTTGGAGGCAAAGCTGGTACTGTGAGACATGTTGCTTGGAGAATTTGGGGAGCCCTGGGGGCTTCATGTGCACTGCTAGCTGGTGGACTGGAGAGTGTCATTGTGTGTCCCCTCGTAGAAACCCCCCCACTAGATCACCAGTGAATAAGTAAGCAAGTCCTGGGGTGCCAAATGGGAGGAGAAGAACTGGGATAAAGCAGGGAAATTTATTCTTGCAAATATTATTTTTGTAGGTGTTTTTACATTTTAAAGTGGGGAGGGGGTCCCAAATACTCTAGGTATGCCCCATAAGCTAGCTAAGGATTATGGGCGTTGTAACAGGAATTGTAGCTCTTCAAGTCTTAGTCAATATATGTATTGTAAGAAGCGCTGCGTAAATTGTAGGTGCTATATAAATAAAAGATAATAATATCTTAATAATGAGAACGAAATAATTTATATGGTTTTGCTTCTGCGATCATACTACAGAAGATATCGAAGGTAAACACATTTTTACCAGTAGGTGGCAGTGTTTGTGTTCCAACACATGCATGCATACAGTTTACATACACATGCATACATACAGTTTACATACACATGCATACATACATACAGTTTACATACATTCACATGCATTTGAAGAAAAAAATTAATAAGAAAATGAGCATATTTGCACAGACATTCTTTCTACTAATATAAGCATTAAAGGAAATATTTACCCCATCTAGTGATATTTATTAGCGTAAAACGCCAATGTTTGACAGTCCAAAACAGTAAACAAAAACAGGAATTAACATTCATACCTTACAGACGCAATGATTTAACCTTAAATAAAAGTCAAGCGATGTCTGTTAATGCCGGGGGATATCAGGCTACGCGGTACATTCACATGGGTTTACACGGTTACCGTGTGATGTGAATAAAGGGTACCTTGCAATAAACCGCGTCTGTTTCAGATTACCGGCTCTCACAGTCCCTTTAACAATAGCTGCAGATAACTCGAGCTTTGCCAAGCGTCTTTGATTAAGCCATGAAACTGAACAGGAAATTACCCCATAAATCACGTTAACAGCACGTATTTATCAATGGATATCAGTTTACTGAGGAATGTAATGTGATTCAGAAACCGACTGGTAGAGAGTCTTTTTCAAAGGATGCCTTTACAAAGCCCATGAGACCCATTCAGACCCTCCCTGCTCCTATAGGATTCTGTGTCACCCCCCTACAGGATTCATCAACCCCCTTATCTCACACCCGTTATGTACGTAACTGATGTTAATTCACTTGGAATGCAGGGGGTATGAGGCCGGTGGTGCACCTTCAAGGGGCCGAAGTGGTGAATAATACCCCCTATGCGGGCAGGATTCTTCCACTGCCCAAGCATTGGTTGAAATACACATTGCTGTTTATGGGAAGATGTATAGATTGGGTTTAAAGCCACTGACATATTCAACCTCCTCGTGATGTATGTGTTTCTAATTCTGGCGTATGTTTTTGCTTATCAAAAGTCAATAAAAGAATTATTAAATAAAAATAAATCTGTGCCAATCAGAGAAATGCAGTAGGATGCTGATTGTCTCTTACTGGTAATGATTTCCTCTAACAAACAACATTCTCTATGCTGGGCAATATAATAGTAACTATTAATGTTGGTATATTGTTTTGGGAGGGGGTAATGATGTCAGCGGTATATTATAAGACTTTTTCTGCCTTTCAGCTTTTAGATCTAACTGTGATGCTTTCTGTACCGGAATCTGTTCCTAGTTTTGTTTTTATTTTAAATGCAGACTCTGGACATTTTCCTCCTTTTCTTGCCTATGTTCACTGAGAGCTCAAAGCATACTTAAGTATGCTTCCTACACATGTGCTGTAGTGCTGCCATCAAAATCAATGGGAACAGCAACAGCCAATCACAATGTTCAGCTGGCATATATGTGATTGGCTCTCTCTACCCCCACTGATTTAATAGGAGCTCATCTATTGACTAGAATGGTGGTGCTACTGAGCATGTGCGGAAAGTGTACTTAAGTATGCTTCCTACGGGCACAGAAAGATTTCAGGGGGGGCAGCTGGGGGAGGAGATAAAGGACACAGAAGTCTGATTTTCTAAATTCAACAACTCCAGAGTGCATGCAATAAAACGCATTGGAATCAACATAACATGACACTGGAGTGCTCCTTTAAGTACGCTTTCTGAACACGAGTGTAGTGAATGCTCTTACTGAAATCATCGGGAGTAGCGGCAGCCGATAACGTGTATATAAGCTGAACACTGATTGGCTGACTGGGCTCATGTACTTTAGTACACTTCTTACATTTACTAGAGACGGGAAAGAGGAGGAAGAAAACAGAGAGGCCTAAATCCGGTGCTCGCTAAAAATGCATTAACGTCCATGTGAATTATTACAATGCATAATTTATTTACATTAGATATCTTTTGTGCTTCGATACTTATTTCGCATCATGTATTTCCCTAAATGTTGCCAACTGTGAACTCATTTTAATATACATTATACCCAGAACGAAAACGGGAGGAGGGTTGCCTAAAATGTCACAAAGACATCCCAAATACATCCCATGCCTCGTCCCATAAGTTACATGGCAGTTTATTAAAAATATCTCAATGAGTTATTCAATCATAGAAAGCTTGCAGTAATATATATATATGTATATATACATGTATATAAAATCAGTGTGTTTCTTACCACATTAGTGTCTTTTTCCCATGCAGTCTCTTGCCCAGAATCATTGTCTGTCTCTAAGTCTGTTCTTCTGCTGCAGTCTAATCGGATGAGGGCACGGCAGCGATAGTGACACGTAAAACTGCAGTCTGGGGGAGAATAAATAGTCAAAATAAAAAAGGTGCGCCGTGCTTAAAAGTAATTGCACGAAAAACGCATTATTTATCTGGTGCGTGTACATCTTTTCCCAATACCTTCTTTATTTACCCTTTTTTGTATCATCCTGAGGACCAATTTACGAGCTGCTGAAGATTCATGAAAAACATTTTTAAACAAATATGTATTTTATATAATCGTATGATATAATAAAATCATTTATATTATAATATAATACAATTCAATAACTGTATTCAAAAATAATAATTTTAGAGATCTTAGGGGCATTTTTAAGTGCGTAAAATGCCCCAAATCCCTGGTCTAGGGCATTGCGGTACAATAAATACATTATCTAATTCAAACAATAGAACGATTGTTCATTACAGTCTTAACCCACGGATGGTGCAACACAACAGTGAAGCATTCAGTAAGTAAAGGGGAACGGTCGTCTTCACAGCTGCTAGTTTGGCGATCCGTTTCATTATTTAGGGGCTGTTAGTCATTATTAGAGGCATTGGTGTACCTTAAAGAAGTGGAGATCTGTGTTAAACTGTACAAAAACGATTTACTAATTAAGGTCATGCTTGGAAGTTGTCACCTTTTGCCAAGCCATTTTTTTGGGACACTCATTAGAGGGCCACTCAGTGTCCCGGTTAACCTTAGCAACAAAAACAGGCATATTTTAAACCTGCCCCTCCAAAAAAACAAAATTATTTCCATTTGGAAGAAGCTGCAGCTCCAGGGCTGCAGTCGGACGTCTCTCTGTTAGTCCAATGTTTCATGCCATTTATTGGCCGCTTCACGCAACCACTCTGCGGCAGGAAAACACTCACATTGAGACCAACGTATGATCTGTGACGGAATAAAGTGTCATACTTACCGGCAGTGAACTTGGTCAGCCATACAATGACAGATAGATTTGTATATGTAGGTAGGGAGAGGATGTACAGATTCTAAATGACTGAATGTACAACACTCAGACACTTGGCACATATGAGACAATAGGAACTCTCTCGCCAGACCTGGGTCTGTCTAATGCTTGTAATCAGGTGAAATTACTGGAGTCTCTGGAGAAAATCTGTAGCTAAATTCTATTAGCAGTGATATATGTATCTCTAGTAATGAAACGTTCCCACGGACTCCAGTAATAAACGTTATCCCAAGTAATATAACCCGGCCCCTGCAGAATATGTACGTTAGTTAAATGCGCATTTAATTATTAGTAATGACCCTGTGTTTTTGTAATCAAATTTACAAAACTTTAATAATGTTTTCTGATGACAAACGATTACGCATTACAACGTCCGAAAGGCTTTCTCGGAAGGTGGTGAAAACTGGTGGTGGTGAGAACTCCCACTGAATTGACACAAATACAGGGATATTTTATTATTTTTGTGACATGCTGCTTGTGTAAGCATGTTTGACACCATTCATGGCATACATTTGTACGTGACTATGTCGCATCCTGCCAGGGCCGGACTGGCGTTATTGAGGCGGCCCTGACAGGCCGGCAGGGCTGATGACGTATACTTGGGTACGTTCAGCAATCTGTGCCGTGTTCCGATCTACAAGAAGTGTCCAATAAGGTTACAAGAACTAGCTTCTCAAACAGCAGAGGGTCATGGGAAGGCGAGGACTTGTGTGAAACCTAGGAATAATTTAGTAAAGTTACTATATACTGTATATATATATATATATATATATTTATATAACATATGTGTTAACTTAAAGCATAACGTGATTTTTGCGTGACAAATATTTCATAAATTGTAGGTATAACTAGCCCTTTAAATCTCCAGACACACTCTCCACACTAAAACACTTTCTGTGTACCCACAGTGGGTTGGAACAAAGTACAACCCAGTACAAAACCTTTTAAAATCCCATACAACTTGAAAAACCAGTATGTCGCGCAGGGACAGATGTTTGACACTTAGCAAACTGCTTGTTTTTAACTATATGCACAAAATATGCCAAACTCGGCCTATATATAGCTTGCTTGTAATAAAAACAAAAAGTTGTGGGATCATGTGAGTATTGTTTTAATGAACTATTTTAGAGGAATTTATTATTAAAGGTTTTATACTTACTATAAAACCTTTAATAATAAAGAGTAAGACTCCTATTGGTGTATTTTTGTACTTTTCTGATATCTTTAGGGTTACCCCGACCTTGTTTCAGATTAGATGGTATTGATAAAATAATTTAATTTATCTTTATCCATTGACCTAAAGGGTGTGATATTTTTTTTTTTTTGTTGGGTTGTTTCTATTTATAAATACCTAGTTATAAAGTATAAATATATTTTCTTATGTACAAACAAAAAACAATATACACTGATGGAGACTCATTATTGGGCTGTTGAGGGACAAAGTATAAAAATGATGGATGCGGGGAAGAGCTTGGGACATGCCGAGTACCTTTTGGCAATCAGTAAATGTGGAAATTATCTGCCAAAACGGCACAAACTGGCCAAATTAATAGAAATCGATATATCCTGAACTAAGGGTTATCGCTCTCTGCCTTGGCGTGCTGACCATTCCCGGTGTATACCGGATTCATGTAATCCTCTCCTCCTCGATGTCAGAGAACACAAAGATTTCATTGTGGGTTTCAATAAACTTTCCATTGCAAAATATAACTTGGTGATTTTTTTTATTCCAGAATTGTCATCTCTTTGAGGATGAATAACTGAGATGCATTTGGGATTAGTTAAATATGGAAATCAATGAAAGCATTGTTTTGGATTGAGAGTCTAAGGATTTTTCGGTCAGAGGAACCCCTATTGGAAATTCCTTCTTCGTTCAGTGTTACAGGGAACTCCACATAATCCTCCGGTGTAGACGAACATACTCCTAAAATCATACAATCTACACGTAACCGCTCATACATACAGTAGGATTATGTGTGTCACCCAGTGTGATTGCTAACATAGAATTATTAGATCACCAGACTCCCAGTAACTGTGTACTGGCTGGGGGTCAGTATCAGGGTGTTGTTCCCAGTTTGGTTGTGACTTCTGTCCCCGGCAATGTCTGATCTCTCGGACCGCTGGCAACTGGCAACTGGGCTACCATAGTGGAAGTCAGTAGTTGTGTTGGCACATCACAACACCCTCAACGAACATGCTGAAGCAAAATCTTCCTGTTTTACTTCCCTTTACCAGAGTCCCCTCCGAGAATGAGTGTATCACAACGTTTGGCATGAAAACAAACACACGCACAGCCTCGACTGTGTGTACAGTCAATGGGACCGCTTGCCACATATGTTCACAGGGGTCTAAACAGACCTTTCCTGCAGCTTTGCCCCGAGCCAGCCCTGGAGCTGACTTTGGGGTAAGAGTATCACGTGCAGGGCAAATGAATATAAGAGCATTCTGCAGAATCTGCCCACGCATTTGCTAGAGGAACACAACCAAAATTTAAAGGGACCACAAAGCCACCATATGCATTAAAGTGTAAACACGTCCCGCCACAAAAATGATACTTTATCCCAGTAAATCCCAGTAAATCAGTGCGATTAGTGTAGTTTCTACACATTGTAGCTATATATTGTTGCGCAATTTATTGTGATTATTTTTTTTATTATGATTTATTTTTTATTATTATTTCTATTATTTTCCATATTAAATGATAGCTCAAGTATATTGATCTAGCATCTCAAGAAAGTTGTGTCTGTTCTAGAAAACATAAATAATTCATATAGAATGCATTAAATAAGATGAGGGGATTCATTGTTGAACAAACACATAATAAAAGAGCCCGTTTTGTTTGGATGAAATGTGTCCAAAATCCTTTGATGCAAAAGGGGATCATTTAAAATGCAAACCCGCTTCATGTCCCCGTTCTGAATGGCGGCAGCCGGTGAAGAATACTGTGTCTATATTAGGGGTATATCTTCCTCTTGTATTGTTACAGGATGGCATCATGTGGTTTGACTCGTATCACATCTGATGTAATGTGTCCTGTATCATACGCTGTGTCATACGTGCTGTCTTCCTGTTTACATACACATTGACACAGCTTGAGAACCCGTGAATGCTGGCATTAATTCACTTCTTGAGTGCCGCCAGGTCCTCAATACCCAAGGATATTGGGGTGCTCATTGTGCTGCTGCCCGATGGCGTATTGGGGAGATCAGAAACCACCGTCAGGGCAGTGCCACCAGCCGCCCTCTCCTCCCCTTACCCCTAAACTCTGAAATATGATGTCATATCTTGGCGCTCTGCCTTTTAATGACACATGACAACTAGGTGTCAAATGAACTATGGAGGCTTGTGTATGTGCTTATATACTATATTATTATTACCGGTATTTATTGTTTTATATAGCGCCATCACATTCCTTAGTACAATGGGTGTATATTCTGATGTGTCTAGCTACAGACTTATTTTTGTGTCATTCTATTTTTCCCCCTCACACAATTTATTCCTGTAGCTATCTGTATTCTAGTTTGTGTTTTTCTTTATTTTTCTTGTTTTTAGGTAATTTTTTGCTTTATTTAACTTAAAGGCATATGTAAGGAAGATATATATATATATATATATATATATATATATATATATATACACATACATACAATTATATATATAAACATATATATATATATATATATATATAATTAGCTTTATGTGCCACCAGGGGTATTTGATTTTTTGCTCCCTACCCTTTGCCGCCAGCTGTACCGTACCCCATCTTTACCGAAAATATGCTCCAACAACAATGCTAACAACAACACTAAAGTACATCTCACATACCAAGAAGCAAATTCCTAACAATATTGATATGTTATATACGCGCATAAAAGAAAATATCATTATAGGAAAATAAGAGGTTTAAGTAGGGGCACAAAAATCAAAGCAATCTAAATATAGACTAACAAAGATAACAGATAAATGGTGCTATTATTTTACAGAAACAAAAGGTCTTTTCACAAATCCTTGAGCTGTCTCAGTTAATTAAAAACCCATCACCCATCATTAATCAATAAAGTCAATGTGAGTACAGATGGGACCTTGTTTAAATTAACCAGTGCAGCTGACCCCACAGTACAAAAGAACTCCAGTCTGTGTATGTATATATATATATATATATATATATATATATATATATATATATATATATATATGATGTTATTTGGCATGGGGGAGTTAAATACTGTCTCTTTTACATAAGACATGGTGCTAAAATTAACTGTTTTCTCTTGCATAAAATTAGTAGAAGTTACCTTTATTGCGTTCAGGTAAGCAGATCCCATATTTTGTGTTGTTTTTTGGGGATTTTTTTAATTGGCTGAGATAAGGAGGCTTTAAGCAACCTTATATATTGTAAGTTTGATTAATGCTGTCCAGGAGCATAAGGGTGGCGGGTGTTGTTGGGCGCACTAAATAATGAAGGGATACAAAGTAACGGAAGAAGCCACGGGGTAGCTCTGTAGAAGTTGGGTAACCACAACCATGGCTGTCTTGCCACGGGCATCAGAGATGTAGTTACGTCAGCTGCCCCCTCCACAGCCGCTGTACTCACTGCAGAGTGCCAGGAAATGACATCATATCCTGCTGCTCCATGACTTAAAAGCACTTAAAGGAACTTGTAACAAAAAGTATTTTTTAAAGTACCTTCCTACTATATCTGTAACGTTTACTAACTTTTTATTGCGTTTTAACATCTATTATAGGCTAAAATGTCCCTGGTGTTATTTGTGCATGTTAGTTTATGTTCTCATTCATAAAAAATAATAAAGATATAAACGAAAACTGTTTTTTTTTCTATATTTGGTGCTGAAAATGACCGCAGTGTAAGCTATATTACAGACAATAGCACAACAAATTGGCATATTTCCCTGAGCTGTGCTCACATTTTGCCACGTGTTTCTATTAACTATTTATGTAACTGAAGTATTGGAGTTTATATAATATACATATACATATAGTTGTAGTGCTCTCACACCCAAACATTTTAAGCTTCTAAATAAGAGGGACCTCGGAGGAGGAAGGAGGGACAGAAGGACTAAGGTCCCAAAGTGGGATATGTGGAAGGGAATGTACTACTGCGGTATCCAGCCTTCTGGGCTAGTTGCTATAGAGCATTGTAACATATTATATGTGTGATATGATTACCTGTCATTCGATCAGAGAGATACATGGAAAAGAAATACTGTAGGCCTCACTGTTATCATTAGATGGCTGCTCATGTTGATCTGATGGAGGCAGGCGTGCAAGGGCTTCAGATGATGGGAAGTTTGCTGTTGCGGTGTCTAGGTTTAGCTTATGGTGATGACAGGAATCTATTGAAAGCCGGGTAAACTACAGAAGATGGTGGATGGATGAGAGACATTTGAACAAAGACATGTGTCTCAAAGAATTCCAAAAAAACTCAATGAAAGCCACTGTCCATTCTGCCTATAACTGAGGTTCTGATGGGAATTTATTCCCGGATTCACAGCCACTCAGATCTGACCCTGGATCAGCGATCTGTCCAACCCTCATGCATGGTGCCCATAAACACCAGCTCCCCAGTTGGTGCATTCCATACTGTCCTATCTACAAAATCCATTCCCGGGTGGCTATAGCAGATATTAAAAATATTTGGGACGCTGGTGGTGGTATTTGTTTTTCTCTATACTTTACCTAAATTACACTTGTAACCATATTTGTAGTGTAGATATTTCGTGATTAGCTATGGGGTCCTTCTGTGAGCATTCTACAAATGCTAGTTTGGAAAGTGTGATTGTGGACAGCACTGGTGAGTAAATGTATTGAAGTAACATATGTGAATTTAGGACTGGCATATTACCAGGTATTTTGTATAGACTCCCCCAGCCCCCCATTAGCATTTTTTTTGTTTTAATATCCACTTGGTGAATGTGTATAATCAAGCTTATACTCCAACAACAGCTGGAGTTCTTATGTTTCAAACCCTAAGCCAAGAGAATCAATTCATTTCTGGAATCTTGAACATCAGGGCCGCCTGCCTGGGAGCAAAGATGAAATCCTACCCCCCCAACCACCAAAACCACTCCCACATCCATTATGTTATATCATGACTAATACATTCACTATCTCATGCTCTCTCATACTCACACTCTCAATATCTTCTTACCTGCTCTGCCGACTGCTTCTGTGTCCCTGTCTCCTTTCCTGCAGCTCTGTTTCTTATGTTGCCTCTTCTTATTCTTCTGCCTTCTTGCTTCTGTCTTCTTTGTCAGCTTTTCTCTATGTCTTCTTCTTGGCCATGTCCTCCTGGATCCAATATTTTGGAACCCCCCCTTGTCCCCACAGTAACTCACATACACACTGGCACACATTTTTACACACATGCTCACATTCGCACAGACTTACACACTCACGCCGGACATGCACACGGACATACTTAGACACTCTACACACTTATGTTAACATTTATTTCCTAACTCACACACATTCATGCTCCCACACACACTTACACATACACATCCAAGCTTACACACTTACGACATACACATTCGTGCTCACACACATCCATGCTCACACACAAACACATACACATCCATCCTGATGCTTACACATCCATTCTGAAACACACACTTCCATGCTCACACACATACACATTCATGCTCACACATACACATCCATTCTCCCACACCAACATTTAGACATCCATGCTCACACACAAACACATACACATCCATCCTCATGCTTACACGTCCATTCTCAAACACACACTTCCATGCTCACACAAATACACATTCATGCTCACACATACACATCCATTCTCCCACACCAACATTTAGACATCCATGCTCACACACAAACACATACACATCCATTCTCATGCTTACACGTCCATTCTCAAACACACACTTCTATGCTCACACATACACATCCATTCTCCCACACCAACATTTACACATACATGCTCATACACACTTACACATCCACAAACACACATCCAAGCTCACACATACACATTCATGCTCTCATGCATATACACATCCATGCATGCATACTACTTCACTCACACCCTTACCTCAACAAAGCTTTCCCTTTGGCTGTGACCACCATCGCGTTTAACCACAGAGTCACAGAACCTCACACTAAGTGACCTTGCTATCTTCCTGCCTCTCTGATCCCCCTGTGCAGTATGCCGCTGCTCCTCTCGATGCACGTCTGCAAACGGCCACAGCTTCCAGGCACACCCTCTCCCCTAATTGTAGAAACAGGGGAGAGGATGTCTCTGTCACTCTGCATTTTTCGGAAGCCCCCAAGACACCAGGTAGATAGATTCAAGAAGAAAGAGAGGTGCACAAACACTCCTTCTCCACTAATCAATCCGGAAACAACATATCTTGGGTCTGCAATTTGCTGCCCCTGTCAAAATGTTTCCTGGGTCCCATGGACCAACCAGGACCAATGGTTGCCGGCTCTGATCCGCATGCCCTACTTTTTACAGCCACTGCTGACCTACTGCAATGTTACACCCGTTGAACAACTTTCAGAGGCTACCTGGCAGGGGTCACTGTTAAATGACATAAGCAAACAGAGTAAATGCTCAGTGGGCCAATGTCAGATGGCACCCAGCCTGATACCTGCACACTGCGGGGCTATAAGGGCATAGCATGTGATCACATATATCTAGTACGCACACATGGATAAGTCATTTAGCAACCGCTAGCCTTAAAGTCCCAGGGCCAATTTAACTCCCCTGTCTGGCCCTGGACCTCAGTGTCTTTCCAGCCATCCCACTTAGAGATTCAAGTGTGCTCCTGGGACATAAGTAAGTAAGCTGGGATCCCAAACTTACTCAATGGCCCAAATTGGGTGACATACCATACCCCTCTAGATTTTCTTAATGTTATGTTGTTTTAGTCCTGACATTATTTATCTACTAGCATGGGGAAAAACTGCAACCTTATCTCTGATAACACCGGAAATTTGATTGCATGAAATTATGTTTAGCTGTTCCAGAACTTGTGTTGTTGCTATTTTTGTTACGATATCGTTTCCTGTGCTAGAGAATATGTCTAGTTCTGAAAAGCCACGTGGATAACACTTTTCTGTTGCATTCTCCACTCTTACTACACATCAAAGGATATTTAGCGTTATGATATATAATGTTGCTAAAATATTGTGTATTTTTTTCTGGTTATAAGAAACATCAAATAGTTTGAAGGGTTTTAGGAAAAAATATTAATTAGATATTAAATAAGATTCATATATCTTCAGTATGTGCCCTATCCTGCCCCCCGATACTCACAAACGCAGCATAGGCTTTTCCTGTACATGCCCCATATGAAGTCACCGCAGAGGTCACACCAGGTGTATTGAGTGTGGGTGGTAGGTTTGAAGTAGTGTCCCTCTCCCACCCTTCCAGGTGGGTTGTCTTTTACCCCTCCAAGAACTCTCCTGCGAAGACTTCGCTGCAAAACTGGAGGAGTCCTGCCTGGCGGGATCCTGACTGCGTTGGTGCGTTCCAAGCGGTGCCCACCACTTTGGGTCAGGTCTTGTCCATTGCATGGCTGTAGAGTCTTCAGCTCAATCATCTCGTACACAGGTCCTTGTGACCACATCCCACCGAATTCCAGCATGTGAAAATAAATGAAGCACAATAAAAAGTCAACGGGGTGTGAGGTAAAATGGTCAGATGTTTCCCAACATAGTTCTTCTGTCTCTTTCTTGTCTATCATTCAGCCGTCAGTCTCTCCTTTCAGTCTCCATGCTTTGCCTTCCTCATTCTTTCTTCTGCCCACAGCAATTGTCCTCTGTTTTCTTACAGTTTTTGGTTTCCTTCCTCTGCTTTCCTCCTTCGCTTTGACGCCTCACACTCTGTTTTTGTCTTGTAGCTCTCCGGCTTTGCTCTTTTCTTTCTCTTTTAGTGTTCTCGCACAGCATCCACGTACAGAATGATAGTTCCCTTTGTGTAATGAGCGACTGTATGTGAATTTTTGCTGTGGGTGTATCCCATTCCTCACACAAGCAGAAAGTTACAGCCGGACCTTAGAGATGGTTCTTTATCTTGCTTTCTTAAAGTTCGCTGTCCTTTATAAAGTTTCAGAGTTTGCGCTTGGAGGAGGGGTTGAATTTACCACTAACATACATCCGCATAAAGCAAGGCGGTGAAATGGTTAAACAAGAGCCCCATTCATCTGAATTCGAACAGCTGTGGAAGTGCCCGTCATCCAAATATCCCGCAAACTCAGGAATAAAAAAAAAATTCTGGAAGAGGAATAGCCAAAATGTTTAGACTGCACGGCCAGGCATGGGATGGGAAATAAAACTACATAAGAAAAAGAAAATAATCAATTCACAACTAGTGTTACAAAAACATGAAAGTGTAACATTACGAAAGTCAAAGGCAGTAAGAAATCTGTGGGTTATAAAGAAAAAGGAGAAATAAGAAATCATGGAGATCTGAGAAAAGCAGACTGAGGGGTCTGACTCGGAAGCAAAAGACGGGGTGCTGAGTGGGGCACATTGTGCTAAAATATATGTGAACTTGCAGCCCTCCAGTCGACGTTATACTCCAACTCTCATTACTCCCAGTCAGTGAAGAACTTACTGAAAGCTGTCTACAGGGAGTCACGTTGACTTTGGACAGAACATTCACTGCTGTTCAGCTGAAGCTGGATTGGGTAAAACAGCATGGGCCTCTAGTTGTTGTTAAACTATAACTCCTGTCATCCTCTGGAAAACTATGAAGAGATCGTATTGAAAAAAGCAGTAAGACTTCCTTGGTTCTGCTAAAACTAGACACACGAGGTCAAACTACAGCAGCAAACCTAAACAGAATGCAGAAAATCAAACGTTGGACTGTGTGGAGGATGATGGGCATTGCAGTCTAAAACCAGTTGAATGGCTACAGTTTCCCAAGCCTGAGCTACACAACGATCATGAAACAATATTTCACAAAACCATTAATGTCTACTTTTACAGCCCCAAATAACTTAATTCCGCCTTCAGTCTGTTGTTTCTGGTAGATGTTAGACCTCTGTGTTGTAGCGGGGATGTGGGGGGGGTCGTCCTGGGGAGCAGATCTTTTTTGTGAATTTCATTCTCAGCCTTTGTAGTTTTTTTTGGATTCATCACATTTTCCTAGCTTTGTGGCTGGTCAAACCTTTCCAGCGTTGAGGCTTGAGATTCCAGGAGTGTGTTTCTCAGTCTCTGCACTGAGACCCCCTATGGGATTTCCTCTGACACCCCCATCCCCCTATTCATTTTTGTACAAGGTTTCCTGTCGTTTAACCTTTTAACTGCTGCAAGCCCTTATGGCAACTATATCGTATGGCCCATTATAAATATGCTTTTGCATATATATACTTAAGCCTAGGCTCGCCGTTGTGTGGGTCTTTATACCTTGATTACTGATTTATACAAGATATATGAGGGGCATCACATAAATATCCTGAGGATAGCCTAGAAGAAGCCTATGACGTGATGCGTTTCTGTATTACGGTATTATTTATTGTTTTATATAGCGCCATCATATTCTGTAGCGCTGTACAATGGCTTCACCAAAATTAAGTTTAAGCATGTTCACAAAGCCCAGAAGTTGAAGACTTTTTGGTAAAGAGATAGCGAGAAGGCCCACTGCAAACCTTGATGATAAATGTTGCAAGCTCTGTCTTGTAAACATATGCAAACTGATTTAATAAATAATAAGGTGATGCTTTCCAAAGGTAATAATGGGGCCTCCTTGTTAAGTTCTTTCTTAACAAACCTTTACAAGTCTTATAAATTATATAATGGTATAACGATAGAACAGGTAAACGAAGCGGCACATATACTCAACAGAGTCAGAAGATCTACCACATCCTATGAAATATGTGAGTAATGCTCTACAGGAAGCCAGAGGACTGAACACGATGTGGTGATCGGAGCTTACAATACCTCATCGAGCGGAGGAACAAACACGCCATGTGGTGATGCTTTAGTGACATTATTATTACCTTTTACCAACAGAAATAGCAGCAAAGAACAGTTCAGAGTCATGCACCTATTATTTGATTATGTCTTAACAATTATCTGGGTAACCCAAATCCGTTCTGTTAAGAACAGTTAAGAAAATAGATGAAACTGTATTCGTCCAAGAGAAAATGGAGAGAATGGGGGCTCCCAGGTCAGCATTCCCCCCCGAGTTACATAGGTTTTAAGTACCACAGAGACCTCTTCTTCAGATTGGAACAAAAAAGCTTCTGCAGGGACAGACTTCATGCTTGACGCGTATCACACCTACATGCTTACTCCAGTAAGATTGCTTGTATTGCGAAACGCGACAAGCGCGAAGTCTGTCCCTGCAGAAGCTTTTTTGTTATGGATGCTGGCCAAGGACGCAAATAAAGTTATTCTATTATAATTGCTGCACTCATTTCAGTTCCTCCTGGATGTGCACCTGCTCTTTGAATTGTGGGACTCTTATATGGACTGGAAGTGAGTCCTGAAGTGTTCTGGCACCCGGAGCAAAGTTATATAGACATTTGGGGCGGCTGGAGCGTTAGTGTTGCCTCAGAAGAGACAAGTGGTGACAGGGGGACAGAATGTGTGTGTTTGTGTTGCACTGTGTTAGAGTGTGAGACTGTTAGTGTGTGTTTGTGCATTGCATTAGACTGAGTGTGTTTTAGTGTATGAGGTTAGAGTGAGTTAGTGTATGGTGTTAGAATGAGTGGGTGCCAGAACAAGTAAGGTCACCAACCTGGGGGATGAGCATAATATATACACTTTATGGACAAAAGTATTGGGACACCTGACCATTACATCTGCAGGGACTTTGATGACATCACATTCTAAATACATAGACATTAATATGTAGTTTGACCCCCCTTTACAGCTATAACAACTTTCACTCTTCTGGGAAGGCTTTCCACAAGATTTTGGAGCATCCCTGTGAGAATTTTTGCCCATTCATCCAGTAGAGCAGTTGTGAGGTCAGACACTGATGTTGGAGGAGAAGGCCTGGCTCGCAATCTCCGTTACAAATGTGTTTAATGTGGTTGACGTCAGGGCTTTTTGTGGCCGGTCAAGTTCTTCCACACCAAACCCATCCCACCATGTCTTTATGGACCTTGCTTTGTTCTCTGTGCACTGTCATGCTGGAAGGTCTTCCCCAAACTGTTCCCACAAAGTTGGAAGCATCACATTGTCCAAACCGTCCTGGTGTGCTGAAGGGGAGACATTTTTGACAACGCTAGGCTTCCAACATTGTCGGAAAAGTTTGGAGGCGTTACAAAGTACTCTTGCCTTATGTGCCATTTGGTATAGAATTGGCCCTAACACTCAGTAAATTTCACAAGCTTGGAATCTAGAGGATCAGACCATTTTTAGAATACATTCTTTAAATACCTTTATTTTAGAAACAAAATGTGTTTGACATCAGATAACGTTTAAGGTGGCATGGCTTTATTCCTTTCTCTGCCT
The DNA here is from genome assembly GCF_027358695.1 of Spea bombifrons. Lineage (NCBI taxonomy): Eukaryota > Metazoa > Chordata > Amphibia > Anura > Pelobatidae > Spea > Spea bombifrons. Next base: position 10,794,083 of record NC_071092.1, on the reverse strand, counting down.
ATGGACCGATATTCTAAAAGACTTGTGAGTATTTTGTTTCAGCAAAATTGGCAAGAAATATACAAAGGCACATGCTCTAAATAGCAACGGGTCAACAGGCACATTTTAGGGTATTTTTAAATTATGCTGATTAATAGACCAGTTGCTAGGTTACAGGGTCGGGGGTTCACATAGCGAACGTCATTCCTGTACTAAATACATCATTAAAATACATGAAATCTATAATCTCTGACCTGTAAAGAATATATTCGAAGCATCTCACTTTGGAAAGGGCGCCAACAAATTAGAACAAGGTTAACACGCCGCAGAGGAAAGAGAAAAAGAGAAATCATAAAGACGTGAACATGAAAAGTCTCAAGAGTCCAGAATATGGCTGTGAAATGTAAATACAAAATGTTCTGTTTCTATGTAAAAATGTCAGGTTTTATAAAAGAAACACAATGATATTCTATAAGAATGACCATTATATTCTAAAAGCTTTAGGTATCACTCCTAGCCCTGTGGTGGATTAACAATGGGGCAAACGGGCTATTGCTCAATGGCTCCTGGTGGCATAGGGACCCCATTTGCTGCAGATTTAGGACTATGGCTTAAGTCCTTAATGTACATCATGATGATGGTGTTAGAGAGATACTGTTGTATAATAAAACCCCCAACAGCATTTCTTGACATCCAAGGGCAAATTCTTGCCCACTTAGTTGCATGGTTGAAAAAATAGGTTTTACTTTAACCAATTTATTTCTAAATTCCAAGAAACATAACATGTTTATCTGTTTTATTCATATGCTGTGAATGAAGTACCCTTTATGATCAAGCATGCAGGTTATCAAAAACACAATATCAGGATTGTATCAAGATTTATAAAAAGTTGGGATTTTTTTTTTTTAAAGTACAAAATGAAAGCCTATTCACATGACCACTGCAGGTCCATCCAGCAAACCCATTTTTTCTTCTCTGAAGCCAAGGTCTCTGTTCGTTGTTAGTCTCCAGAACTAGAGATACAGAAATCTGTATATCATATGATGATGTCTAAATATTTGCCATTTATTTTTTGTAGTAGCAGTTCATACAAACGCCAGTGTCCACAAGTACTTGAAAAGGCACAGGGTGGTTAAGGACTTCGCATGAGTCAATCATACACGTGCAACATCATGTTTATTGCTGCATTTTCACATCTTCTTCTATCTTCTTCAGAGACTCACTCACCAAGTCGCAGGCCATCTTGTGTTTTTGCCAGTGTTTAACCTGACACTCCCTGTAGAGGAGATGGAAGATGGCATCATATGACAGGCAATGGTTACCATCAGACACTATGCCAAAATGGCCATAAATTGCACAAAGATCAGGAAAAGAAGGAGTGAGAGCTAGGTTAGCCCCTCTCTAAAAGATTTCAAACAGCATTATGTTCTTTTAAGATTAGTACTAACTTTTTTACTAGTAAATTTTATATAATGCCAGGAACAGTTCATAGTCACATGCTTTCATACCACTAAGTATCCTATTCTAAACAATCATCTGCTATGAATTTCTTTAAAAGTGCTGTTCCAGAAAAAAATCTGCTGAATTTCCTGGCCCATTTATAGGTTTTCAGGGTACAGTTTCAGTACCGATAAGCTGTTGCCATAGAAACTGAAAAAGCTTCTAAAAAGTTTCGGTGCCGGATTAATGGTATTGAAACACAAAAACATCCCTTTTAGGCATAACCTTTTCAAATACTGGGGTCAGCGCAAATCTTTGACTTGGGATGATATCCACCAAGCGCTGATAAAAATCCCAATTAAATTTCTTGTTTAACTCAAGATTATATTTAATAATTATTCACCTTGTGCAGTACCACTCACTCCGACACCTGGAGCAGCGTTTTGGGGCTTCAGAGCCACATAATCCACACTTTGGTTTATCCGGCACCAGCGTCTCCATGACATCCATGTTATAGGTTTGTGCCCACCTGCCGAACAAAAAGCAAGTGGTAAGTTTAAGGGGGAACTTGTGTTGAAATAGTGGTGAAGTTATATATATATAGTTTAAAAGTTCACCCAGTAGAAACTGAGATCTTTTGCAGGATCTGGCACAGTCAGCAATATCTGATTCATTTCTTGTCCTTCTTCCTACCCCTCCCCCTAACATTAGACAGCAATTTAATAATAGGCCAGGTTTATTTACTATAGAACTGTAAGGTGTAGGGTTTAGGAAACGGAGACAGATCTGTTTGAAGGAAAAGCACAGGTTATGGTGGATGGTGGGAGATGGCACTGCGAACAGCCTTACCTCTGTGCTTGGTAACGCAGTTCTTCCTCGCTGGGGGAAAAGGCATGCTTCACCTGGTACTTGGCTAATGCTTTCCATTTCCCAGAATTTTCCTTGATGATCGAGTCCCAAATCTCTGGTATCTGGCAGGACACACCGAGTGATGTACGTGATTGAAAACAGAGCCACAGAAGTGCATTCCTTAGCAATATACACAAGCTTTATGTCTAGTATTGTGTGGTCACTGGCCGTAGCATTTGCTTAATTGAAGTAGGTGCTAACTCGGGCGTTAAACTAGTTAGTCCACTAACAGACCAGGCTTTGGGTAAATCCTTGCTTTGAACAAGTGGTTAAATCAGTTCAAACCCTTTTTACTGAACTACCAGTACTCATGGTGCAATGTCCAGAAGATCTGGCCTGATTCTGGCCCTCAAATTTGACCCTTGACTAAAACATTCTCTATGCAAGCTGTACAAAATATTTTCTCATTTTGCCTATCACTGGAGATAGTGATCTCCTCTCTTGGTCGCTGGTCTATGAATTACACCACTTTCCCTAATACCTGCTCAAGGACGAGCTCCTTCTTGGGTGCAGCCGGCTCGCTCATGGACAGATGACTTAGGAACTGCTGCAGCTCCACAAGGTTTGGTAACTGATCGATAAGGACTTCAGTGAGAAAGGAACGCAGCTAAGAAAATAAAATTCATATGTTAACACAAATTTTCAAGTAGGAATACATGAACCTCACTTTGTTCCCATGTGGGCCAAGTCGTGTACCTTTAGTAGCTGACCCTTTGTGAAATTATTGATGTTATATTTCTGTTGACACTCTGGCCTTAACAGAAGGTTGTACAATGCTATCCACGTCTGACCATCCAACTTTGTCATCTTCAGCTGGTCTTCTGCTGGAACTGGAAACCATCGACCACTCTCATACTTCTGAAGCTGGCCTGAGGAACATGGAGAGAATGGAAAATTTTGCAGAAATAAGTACCACATTATACTTTTACAGCTATAATTGTAGAATAAAGTCTCAAATAAAACAAATGTATTATGAAGACGCCAATACAATTCTGTAATTGTGAAAAAGTGCTGTTCCAGCACAGTTTCATAACGTTTTGATTTTTAAGAGGGTAAGTTATTATTTTATTATTATGTTGTGTGTACAAGGGAAATGGAGACCTTGTCTGTAAATCTCTTTCAGGACGGCAAGAAAATAAATAGTACAGAACATACAATATACAAACACAGCTGATAGGATTCTATAGATTAATTACAGATTAATATTGCAGGTCAGTAACTAATTAAAGTGCATCTTCTCTAAGGCACGTGTAGAATTGGCTTCATTTTGAGTGCTAATAGAAGCTGTTGCATTTGTAGTAATTTAGCAAGAAATATATGAACCAATTGATGTACTTTATTGAATGTTCTTTATTGAACCTTATAATTGAAAGCCACTGCGTACCAAACATATGTACTTCTGTTCCACCTGCTGCCATAGATTTAAAAGATCAGTTTTGTTTAATGAAATACATAATCATACCATAATTTGAGTATCTGGTAGTGAACATATACACCGAATGTAATACGCGTTTGTATTTAAACATGACTTGTACCTTTCTGACGGCGGCTCCATGGGCAGTGTTGTATTAGTTCCACCAGTACACAGGGCAGGTTGTGTGTGTTAAGTAGTCGGTTGGTCACACTGAGTGGTAAGCTGTTGGTAGAAAATCATTGTTATTGTGTGTCTCAAGGGCACAGCATTCACTATGTGGACCACTGCTGCACCAACGTACACCCTTACCTGTCTGTATGGTCAGTAATATATCGCAGGACTGACAAACACTTCAGTGCAATGTCAAATTCCAGGTGCTCTGCCTGTTGCTTCAGCTCCTTAGGGAGGTATAAAGATATGTTGGTCAGGGGAACAATTAATCCTCCTCTGTTTATGGCAGATGTGGCCATTTGCCAGTTTTTATAGGTTAAAAATAATAATAATTATTATTATTGTTATTATTACACTTTTTTACTACATCTTTATACATCTCAGTGCCATAGACGGGTATAGTAAATTTAGGATACTTATAAAAAAGCACATTTATAAACAGAATAAAGCACTAGTAGTAGGGGTTTCTTTATTGAAAACATAATGTGCATACACATTTGCAAATAGCTTATAAGATGAGACTTATTAACCTCACCTCATATATATATTTGAAAGGGGTTGTTAGAAATCATTTGACTTAATTAAAAGCACCAAAAGCGAGCACCCTGTCCCCTAATGAGCTCCGTACCTCTAAGGTTGATGCCTCACTGGAAACAGTGGGCAGGATCCTGTCCTGGCTTTCTGTGCTCCCTTCAGAGCTCTGTGACACCAACATGGTCAGCTTTCGATGGCAGTAGTCAATTAGATCGAGTGCTAGCTCTTCAGCCGACTCACATACGTCCTGTCACACAAGTTAGATTAGTCACCTGATGCCAACAGCTTAACCCCATTTTCTAGCAGAAACACTGGAAATATAGTGCTGATATAGTGCAGAGAGCAGCAAACATACTCAAAAACAATACAAATGTAAAAATCTTTAGATATATTTCGATTAGCTTCACTATAATACATTCCCATTCTTTTGTTTTTATGATTGCCACTATGCTTTTACTTTGGTATCAAGAAAGAAAGAAAGAAAGAAAGAAAGAAAGAAAGAAAGAAAGAAAAAGAAAGACTATCATGGAAAACTATTCATAAGGCTATATTGAGACTTTATAAACGCAGAAGGCAGTAAAGCAGAGAAAATGGCCTCACGTGTGATTAAGCTTCAAACAGGGATAGTATGAGGGCTAGTTAACATAAGAGACCCGCATATCAAGATGTAGAAAATCCTGATTCTAAACACATAGTTGTATATTTCTTTAGATGAGTCCGATAAAAGCGCAAGTTCCTGCCCTGTGTGTATCCAGCAGAATGTATCTCCTTACCTTATGGTAGAAGATTGTTTCCAGTAGGTTAATTATTGTGGCTTCATGGTGTATCTGTTGGGTAGGAAAATTAGTTTAGAGATGCTGTCAAATGATCCAACCATTAATTCAATGGGATTTGAGTCAACTCCTTCGTAGCTCCCACCCTAGCGTGACAAGAGTTCCCCTTGAACCACGGACACAGTTCTTGAAAACCAAGGACAATAGTTCAAATGGTATGAATTGAATTAATATGCATCTTGCGAATGGTGAACTAATGGTTATTTTGGGAATGTTACCTAGCAGATATTGTAACATGAATATTGTATTCTCTCCCCCAAGAATAATTGCTGATGCTGTGTCAGGGAGGTGAAGACATGGTCCTACCATGGTTAGTTTTCTGCAGTCCATGCAGGGTTTGGATGAATAGGCTCTAATGATATAAAAGCTGCATGCACTGAATGCCATTAACAACCATTGGTAGAATGAGATCGGCTCGACATACCACCATGTAGAGAGGGAAGGTACTTTTGGGCTGGAAGTCCGTCAGTCGGCACAACACAGGGAACACTTTCAGTTTCCAGATCTCTACTCCGATCAATTCATGGATTAGAGCGGGAATCTAAGAGACACAGAGAAAGTGAATGTTGTATTTTGCAAATGAATGTTTGTCTGGACAGTATATTCAAACTTTGGATTATTTATTAGTAATACAGTTTCATTATTCACTGCAGTTTTAATAGATTATTGTGGTCTCAATTTACAGACATTGGAAAGTCTTTCTGATGAGCCATAGTTTGTAGGAAAGTTCATTCTCCATGTATTCATTGTGGAAATGCCATGTATTTCTTGGGGAAACAGTCGTCGGTAGGCAGGGGGTTACCTTCTCACGTGTGATAAGCAGCTCTTTGATAAACTCCTCTTGTCCAGATGATGCATTTAGGATAGCCTGCATGTTCAGCTTCTCGATATATTCATGCTGTTTGAACCACCTAAATGGAGAAAAGTGGTCGGGGAGAATGATAAATAAAATCCACATGCCTGCACAAAACAAAAAACTCTGTCTGGAGAGATCCGGCAGGTTCATCAATACTAAGAAGGTTCACTGAATGATCAGGAATTGGTTTCAAATGGCCGGCTGTCATCATAGTTTTCTCAAACACACAAGCAACTTTAGGCATGTTCTGAAGTTAAAGAAAGGAGTTAATAACACTAAGTTATACAATTAGAGTTACTCCCTACATGCCTGCGGCTCATAACCTGCAAGTAGAGTGCAAGCTCTTTGGGAGATTTCTATTGTGTGGTCCTTTCTAAGAACATAAGAAGAGGAAATATATACATGATCCAAGCAGCCATTTCCACTGTTGCATTTTTTTGGCTGAAGCTTCTTCCATTCCAACTGCAGTGGACTACAACTCCCATCATGCTCAACCTTATAAATTGATGGAGCTCCTATAGTTTGTCCATACCGCAATGGGCTATCGGGTTAAACGCCCTGCATTTTATTTACACGCATACTGAATCTTAACGTATCTTAATGAAGTTACAAATTAAACAACATTTTTGGAAAAATAACTTTTGGGAAAAAACTTCTGGAAAAAAAACCGAAAAAATATCTCACCCTCCTGAGCCGACATCCTTTATTTTGAAAGTCTGCAGGCTCTGCACCATCCCCTCCGCTTCGCCATACAGAAGTACCGGGGCCGGTGCTTCCTCCATCTTCTCGTTCTAGCTAACACGAAAGTCTAACCTAAACGGTTACCTGGGAAACGTATTCCTATCTGCGCAAGCGCGGCATTATTAAGCACCATGGTAACGGTAAGGTTTCCCTTAGGACATGCGCAGTCCACTCCTCTTTGTTCGAACGTTTACCCAGGAGTGGGCGGTTTCCAAATAAAGAGTTGTTATTGGCTTTCGTCGGCCATTTTTTACACAACATTTTAGAACGTGTGTGCATTGGTTATTTGTGGCCCTCGCTAGTTATCCTGCTAGTCCGAACACGGGTTATAATTCTCCGCTATAAATGTTCCAAAAATATTTCTAAATTAATTATACGTTTTGCTATTTATTTATAACTGGCTCCCTTAGAAAAAAAGAGGTACCTTAACTGTGAAGTTACTTAAAAACAGCATTTCTGTCATTTTCTTAATCAGTCCTTGATCTTGTCTTTTGAATGGCTTTATGTCTTTCCCATGCACCTTTAAATTCCCTTAATGTTTTGGCCCGTACCACTTCTGATGGGAAGCAGTTTAATTTATCTACCACTCTCTCAGTAAAGTAAAAAAGGATATACAAGTGTATATGGCTCAGGGATGGGGGCCAATGTCTCCTGTGAAGATACTGGGGTATCTTGTGTAAGAAGGGGTTTATGCAGAATTTACATATCAAATGGATCCTTTCTGTGGTTCCCCTAGGAATCTGGTTTGGGAAGGACTGGATAATGTGCATTGGGCCATTTGGTTGGGCTCACCTCCATGCTAAATGTTGCCAGCCTTTCCTGCTAGGTTTATCTTAAGTAGAAGCTGCAGTTCCCCGACTCTTCCGGGATCCAACAATTCTCTCCATGGATTGACTGAAGCAGCCAATCGGAGTCAGGAAAGCGCCATTGAAAAAGATGGGTCTCCTTAGACCCCCATAACTGACAGCAAGTATAAGATCATCCTGGAGATACGAAAATGGAGCAGGCAAAAACCCAAATGCACGTTGGCGGATTCTGCCGAGTGTAATGGGGACACCTAATATAAGTCATATAATATGATGGCTGGAGTGTCCATTTAAAGGGCTTGCTGGTGGATAAAGAAGTCTTGATGGAGCTCAGAAAGGTTGTGTCTTCTATCTTAGTATTTGCTGAAATTGCTCTGGCTACTATATACAAGCCTATCATGATGATCGTTGATCAGATGTGCCACTTTAATACTTAAAACACTTTATCAACATCATTTTGAATATAACATGGTGACATGTGTGACCTTCGGCATGTATTATGGACTGCATTAAGGAACGATACGTTTAATATACACTATATATATATATATATATATATAGTAAACTCACCTCGCGCCCAGGTCACTGGTGGAGGTGCTTGAAACATTATTTACAACTTGGAGAAGCCACACTTTGCTGCAAAGGAACAACTTGCTTCACTTCACTTTAGCATAAAGTACAAGCCTAGGACTAAACTGAACAAGAGACCTAGATAGTCCTGAAAGCTTACAATCTATTTTACTCCAGTTAGCCAATAATAATATCATCTTAACCAAATTGTACTCTTTTTGGATGAAGGTATGACTGGTTGTGTTAGCCAAAGCCCAGCAATCTCAGTTAGACAGCAGAAGGATTGTATTGTCTTATTAAATGAGGTGCTTTCACGGCTTCTGGTGTAATTTGTGTATGTAGAGTTGTTGTTATGACAATAGTCTTTCCGTAGTGTTATTTTGGAAGCAAGCTGATCCTGTCAACACCTTTCAAATCCCCCCTCCGAGGTGGAACCTTTGTTTCCGGGCGGAACCTTTTGCAGCGTGTCCTGTGTTCCCGGCGGGGCGGCGATGGGCGGACGGGCCTGCAGGGACTGAACGGAGGTGGGTGAGACTCGAAGAGACCGGAACTGTAATCCGGGAGCGGGGAGAATTGAGATACAGAACGACCTCGGGGGTGGTCCGGAGCCTATATCGTGTGAGTTGAGGGTGTGTACGTGCTTATATGTTCGGTTGTTTACTGCTGTGGAGTGAGCGTGTGTTTCTTTTTATCCCTAGCACTGAATAAAATAAGTGTGTGTTCAAGCACACATTACAACAAAATAAACACAAATCATACATACACACGTCTGTGCGTACCGGAGACTGGTGATATTACTGTGTGTGTTGTGTTTAAATCTTTGAAGTGGGTATACAATTCCTGGGGTAGGTATATGAGTGTGCACGACTGATTATGTAAGTAAGGGATCCCTTTGTATTGGCTGGTGAGCCATGTATATGTAAACGGGTGTCATTGTGTAAGGGATCCTTGTGTGTATAGATGCACAATAGATGTGTATGTGCTAGAGAACATGTTGTGCAGTGTGAATCTACAGATGGATGCCATTGTGTGTGCACGTATGGATGTGTGAATCGGTGTCCTAGAGTGCATTTGGATACATAAAGCACGTTTTATATTGTACGTATTTATGATTGGTATAAATATATTTGACCCAGTGTTTGTGTGCAGTGAAGGGTTTATGTGCATGTTTTTAGAAATATGCATATGTTTGTTTATATATTACAGGGAGTGAAAAATATAAGCATTTGTTATTAATATCTTTGTATTGTAAGAAGCAGCGCTTCTTACAATACATATATTCAAGGGCTATGACAAGACGAGAATTGACAGACTAAGACAAACCGATAAATTAGGTTCTTTCGTAACTGGACGTGTAAAGAACCGTAGAATGTTGTAATGGTTACCAGTTAGGATGGGTATATCCTTTATCCTGGTTGTTTTTAAATGGTGGGCCCATTATGAAAGCATCTCTGGTTTCAAACAATTTCTAGTAATGCTTTCTGTTTCAGCCTCTTAATCCAGATGGTTGTGGCTTCATTCACTGTAGCTGAGAGTGGGTTCCATGGCATTGGCCACAACATGCCCCATTCTAAACGTATTGCTTTACTCATCTGTGTGATGCATAGATGGGCCGTATTTATTCTTTATCAATAAATAGACAGCTGTTTGTACCTTATTGAGTAATGTCATGCAAGAATAAACCTGACTTTCTTTTCAGAAGTCAAGACGTGCATCTGATGTGCTTGAGATCCACAGTTGGGTTGCGGTAACAGCATTTGTGGAATCTCTACACGGGACAAAAGGCCTCATCTTTATTGAAAGTATGTATTTTTTATCTTTGGATTTTGTTATTTTTAGGAGTCGTGGCAATAGAGATGTGAGAAGTATTGCTTGACATAATTTTTTCCTCTCACTTGAGTTAGACGGACAAAGGTGTATAGGTTTGAAAAGTGACTGTACAGCGCTGCGGAATATGATGGCGCTATATAAATCAATAGATATAATTTGTTACATAGTAACCAGGCTGGATGCGTTTAAGGAGTCAGATATAATAATCTTTACTGAATCTTGAAGAAGCAGTTGGTTCCTAATTTATTCAGGATTATTAATCATGCACTGAACAGAATCTTTAGAAGCCTTGGGATCCTCTTAATATCACCCAAATATATATTTTTTTGCCTATAATTTTTTAATTTATTTTGTGTGAGTGTACGACCTTACTTATATGACTGTGGGCTGAACACCTTGTTCATCCCTAATATACCAAGAATAGTGTTTTACCCTGTAAAGTAGGAAAGAACAAAGTCTGTCCTTGGAGAATGATATTAAAGTCAAAGGAATCTTTCTGTTAGAAAAAAATACTAAAAAAAAGTAAGCAATGCCATGAAAAGGGGGAGATTTTCATGTATATTAAAAGCTTTTACACAGTGTGGGAAACAATGGCAAAGTCAAGAATGATCTTTCTGTCCTGAAGCTCTCTCCCTTTTCACTCCACCCTTATAAAGGCTGCCAGAACAGCAATAGCCAAGTAAATAATGGGGAGAAATAATCATGCGGATTCCTGATAAGCTTTCCAACGGTATACTATATTATATATATAGACAAGCTATCGAGGATAACGCTCAAAAGCTTGTCTTTTAAATATTATGTTAGTCCAATGAAAAAAAGGTATCACCGCGTACTGCAATACTCTAAACCTGTTTATTTGTGATGTGTGGGAAGAAGGCATTGCTGTAAATTTGGTAGCATGGCTAAACTGCATGCAGTTCATTATGGAAGTATTTGTCTCTATTCGGTTCCCTGACATGGCTAGCCAGAATGTCTTCACATGGGCTGTAAGTTGCCAAGCGAGACACAACTTGGAGCGTTAGAATATTCACCGTGTTCAAATGGACCCTTAATACAACATGTCATATTCTACACAAGCAAAGTGTAGGAGAGATTCCCTTCGGATCTGTAATAGTTTTAGAAGAAGCTTATTAACAACAGTGTCACACTCGTGTGCTTTACAGTCTTCTAGGAGGATGGATTTTCCCTAATTTGTACTTTATTTTGCAGATTTATGACCATTTTATTTCTTTTTCTATTCCTACCCGCTGTCTTCTATTAATAATTGTTTGGTCTCTTTACAGTGCTCTCTGTCAGGGCATGATGTGCAGGTAATGTGGCACACCCTTCCACGGACTTGAAATGTCTGACGCATCCATCTCAGGGAGCGAGCCGGAGTTGGACCCAGAGGATATGGAGGGAGGAGAAGACGATGAGGAGGAGGATGACGAAGATGAGGAGGAGAATGGAATGGATGATGACAATGATGGTGATGATGAGGATGATGCGCATGATAAGGGTAAGGGAAATAAACCTATGATCTCCAAGGATTGTTTATAAAATGCCACTTATTGCACAAGACTTAAAGAGTCTTGTAGTTCAGAGTTTATCGCATCACCAGACTGGGTGCTCAGTGTGTCTTGAGATGAGCGCCTGTACAGGCACGATGAACAATACAAAACCTGCGCTGCTAAGAGGCGCTGGATCCTTTTGAAACTTTATAAAGCTTTCGTAATGCATTAGTGACCTGTAGACATCCTTTGACAGAGGATATGTGTGCATGACAATTTTACGGTAATAATGTGCAGGTTAATATAGCGGAGATCTGGCATTATATCATTGGAAGATCCTACATAACAGCAATGATAGCTAATGGGCTGCAGAAGTGAATGAATGATCATAAGACATGGGTAATTGTGGACTATTTGGGGTTCGCATTTGAGCGTATTCTCAAACAGGCATATTTGAGCATGGATACTGTGATTTTATTAATCATGGATCTTAAACCAATGATGGGTGCGTTGAGTAGGCCTTGATCGTTTTTTGAAGACTTTATCAGTAAACCTACTATTTGTTGTACATCCACTGACTTTTTTCCATTCTCCTGTTATGGCGTTTGTATCGTAAGATACAGCACGCTCGGGTAATTTATCCTGTATTATGGATGATGGAGACTGGAAAGTTGTCGGTTAAAAGTAATTTAGTAAGCCATCTGCCCAAAGGGTCCGGTATTAACAGTGAAAGCTGACAATGATAACCAAAGGGAAATAATAGGACCGGATCATTTAAAAATTTATAAATTGATAAACCCAAAAGTAATTCTAAAACGCCTTACAAAGTGTGTGTTCCATGCGGACGGCCTTTTAATCAGCCCAATAGTCACGGTTACAGGGTGAGTTAATGATAGTTATGATGTATTAGTAGGGAAGGGGCATTGGAATCGGTTTTATGATGGCGTGACTTTGTGATAGCAGAGCTTTGATGCATACAGGTTTCAGGTTGGGTGATCCTGTTTTGGGTAACATTATGTGTATGTGTAGTACAGTAAGTACCCTGACTATGCAGACTTCTGATTGCCCCGTCTGTGCTTGTCTGAGCAGATGGGAACCGGTGGAAGTTGTTTAGGACCTACGGTGACCTCAGAGGCCATCTTCTTCTTCATCAGATTTGAGATTACTGACATTCTATGTTATCTGGACATGAAATGGGTTGTTTTTGCTGTTTCCTTGTTACTGGGTTCGCTGATGGCTTGGCGTGTGTCTGCTGTATGCTCTGAAATGGGTTAGCGTGTTACCTAAGAGCACTGGGTGTGTTTATGATGGGGCTCCCTCAGGTGCTGTTGGAGTTTTGTCTGAACGTTGTGCTTGAAGATATGATGGATTGCGTTGTCCCTTGTAGTCCTCCCTGAGTCCCCCCTCCCTGCAGCGTGTGTGAAGCTTATGTAAGAGTCCTGTCTGCATCTCCGTATAGAGAGAGAGAATCAGAAAGTGACAAACATCTATTACTGATACTCTATTCCCTTTTGGGTTCTGGCCGGGTCAAGTCCCTATGTTGACTGCCTAGAACTTCTCACACCGGACCCTGTGCTACCCGTTGTCTGTGGGAAGCTGCCTTTTAGCCTTTTCTCCCTTTTCTCAGCTTTTGGAGTTTCTGGACTTGCAAGTATTTACCATGCGCCTGCTGGACGAATCCGCACAACAGGCAGGTACCCGCAGATCCCCTCCAATACTTACTTCTGTGCTTTGTATGGGCGACTCGTGCAGGTGCTCCGGGACTGAGCTATTAAAGCTCTACTGTACTAAATGTTGTGGGTTCCATTAATAACCCTCCGGCAGAATGTTTAGTGACTGACCTGACGCCATCCTATGTGTTCATGTTGATTGTATTGTGAGGTTAGTAGCCTGTATGCAGCAGCCGGTCAGACTGCGTGTGCACATACAAAATTGTGTGTTGTGTAGTAACGGTGACTCTGATATTACCTTTGTGGGTGAAGTTAGAGCTAAATTTTGCTTTCAGAAGTCTTGGGTGCCGTTTTCCCCATAAACTGCCCGACCGCTTGTTTGTTTTATGTGGCTGGAAAGCTTGTCTGACGTTACGAATTATGCTGAATTGTATATCGCAGATCATGCTGGGAATGTGTTAGATTTACTTGGGGAATGAACATTTTCTGGGTTCCTGCGTATCTCTATGCATTGATTTTGGATTGTATCTTGTCTGCGTTGGATTTGTTTATGTAATAGATCAGGCTGAAATATTTTGTGGATTATATAATGTTTGTTTGCCGTTTATGTAACAACTTGGAGTGGAAACTGCTTACATAAGCACCGAAAAAGTTTCTTTCATAGACCCCTTCTGATTAGTGTTCTTTTACCCCCTTTAAATAAAGAGTTCTAGTTCTGTATAAAACACAATAAATGTACTTGGATTATATATGACCCACGTCGCGGCTAATTTTATCAGAAATCGGAGATCCTTTTGCTGCCGTCGGAGTCTCTACTTTTCCGCTTGCGAAGTTATCGGGTTTGTGCTATTTCTCTCTTTTGTTTTGCATCATTTAGCTCTGCGTGTAGCAGTCCCAGTTTTCATTCAGCTTGTAGGTTATTTCTACGTTTCCTACAGCCTTTTTTTTAATCTTATTTATTCTTCTCGTTTGCAGAAAAGTCTCAGACAGCAGCCCTGGGAGCTGATAAGTCTGAGCATGTTGGAAAGGAGGCATGGAAACGTTCAACTACCTCAGGACAAAGTGGGAAAGTAGCAAACAATGAAGGGACAACAAAGAAGAGGTCTCAAAAACCTGCACATATGAGAAGAAACATCAGGTGTGTTGTGTGTGGTGTCAAGCGCTTGGTGCAGCATGGCTGCTCTTGACCCAAAGTGGTCAAGTCTTCTCCTAACGCTCACTACCATTGGTCTATAGGAAACTTCTCCGGGAGGATCAACTCGAAGCCGTGACCAAAACCGCTCAGCAAGAAGAGTTAGAAAGAAGAAAACGCCTAGAGCAGCAGCGGAAAGATTACCCTGTGCCCCTCATCCCAACCTTGCCCCCTGGCTCCCTAGACTTCCTGCACGGTGAGCAGTGGCGTTTACTAGCGCTTGATATGGTGATACTTTTGTGTGTCTCTCTGCGCTGTTGTATTTCCCATGATGTCGAAAACTGGTTGGGGAAGTATTTATAAAGGATAGAAATATTACATGGGGGTGGATGGAATGGGCATGTTGATGAGTACTGATCTATGCCTCTATGTCTTCTGTTTTGACCTCCAGATGAGATTGAATTGGGAACAGCAGATGTGTCACAACTCGTGTCCAGTCAGGAGGTCATCTGTCTGGATACAAGTAGTGGTGACAGTGATGACGACTCGAAACTAGCGGGCATCAAAGATGGTAAGGTTCAATCGTGAGAGTAAATCGCATTGAACAGTTCAATGTGGAGAAAGGGTAGATGTCATAACTGTTTGCAAACCTTTATTACTTTATTACAGTTGTAATTGTAAGTGATCCAGTTCTGCTAATGAGAGGATGTTTGGAGTTCCAAAAAAAAAAAATCAAACCAAATAATTGTGACATGGATATATGAATATATATGAAGTATTGCCTTTTTCTTAATCATGACCACTGTTCTGTCCATTCTCCTCTCTTTTAATGTCATGTGGCTTGTCCCTTTACAGAAGTTATAGAGTTGAGCTCTGGAGAGGAGGACTCTTTGCATATAGTGGATAGTGGCGAGTCGACCAATGATGCTGATGAAGATCTTAACACTGAGAACAGTGGCTCCCATGTCAATGATGCTTTGAACCAGCCAGATGCGTTGGGCCTTGTCTTGGTCAATATTAATCACCCACCCAATGAGAAGGACATTTACCTAGCTCCACAGCTGGCACGGTCTGTCAAACCTCACCAGGTGAATAAAGAGAAACACGAAACACAAAATAGATATAAATGCCTGCTTTTAGTTATTTTCAGTCTGTTTTTTTTTTCACTACTTTTCCAGAATCTTAGACCTAGTTTTGTCGTTCCTGCTCTCGTTTATATATATATATATATATCTCTTCCAAGCCTCTATCCTTCTCTTCTACTTTACTTATGCTTGCTCTTCAATTACTCATTTTCTTTTGTTTCTTAAAGTGATTTTTCCGCTGGCTTTTCTTGCTCACCATTTATCGCTGTTCTTCCTCTCTTTGGATCTGTGGTCATTTTTCCACCTGTAATGGATTATTGTCCTCTTTCCTGCCCCTCAGATCGGAGGAATCCGCTTCCTTTATGACAACCTCGTTGAGTCTCTGGAGAGGTTCCCCGGCAGCAGTGGCTTTGGATGCATCCTCGCGCACAGCATGGGTCTGGGCAAAACCCTACAGGTCATCTCATTCTTGGATGTGCTTTTCCAACACACACCCGCCAAGACTGTGCTAGCTATTGTACCGGTGAGTCCCTTGTTATTGGTATAATGCCTATTATTGTTCTACATCTGGAATGAGAAATGGATAGAAATTATATGGTATTTGAAAGGACAGTCCAGCCATGATATACGCTTTAATGTATACAATAGCTGTGTGGCCCTTTTAAATTGTCATAATGTTCCTTTTGCAAAGTCATGGGGGGGCATTCTGCGGAATCCCTCATATGCATTTGTCCCTAGCCCTGCCCTTCAGCTCTTTTCATATACTTACCGCGAGTCAGCTCCTTTCATATACTTACCGCGAGTCAGCTCCAGCTCTGGCTCTTCAAATGTTTTGAACATGTCTGGCGAGTGGTTTCAGTGGGACTGCTCTCCTGCTACTTACTGGCTTCAAGTAGCCAGTTGGTGGCAAGAAATGTCAGAGCATGGAGGAGGAAGGCAGCTGCAGAAACAGGGCTGCAACTTCTCGGACAGGTTAGTCTTTTTGTTTTGGAGAGTGCACGTTTAAGAACTTACAGAGTCATTTAACCAGTCCAGGCCCCTTGGAACATGCGATATGTCCTTAAAACCTGTGCCAAAAAGCCCATTAGGGTGTACTGGTCTGTCCTGACTTTGTTGTGGTGGCAGGGACATCTCCATTGTCAATCTCTATTGACAGCCTGGATTCTCCCATGTCTGTAGAAGCCAGCGTAGCTGTTGGATCGTGTGTAATGACTCGCCATACTGCACTGGGAACAGCGCATAAGCCAAACAAAGGCCAAATAATCAAAATAAAAAGTCGTGTGTGTGTGTGTGTGTGTGTGTGTGTGTGTGTGTATATATATATCAGACCTATGAATATAAGTGAACACTTTATTAAAAAAAATTCAAAAAAATATGTAAAATATTTAAAAACAAAATTAATGTAGTATATGACTGAAATCAGAAGATGTTGCTGGCCATACACTGCATCGTTGTTTAGCTGTGGCACCTACAGTATAGAAGAAATTGTAAGCAAAATTGCAAAAAATGATTTTTGTTTTCTATTTTATTTATTTTTTAAATGTATTATCACTAAATATAGTCATTTATATACACGTTACTAACCTGCTGTATTAGTTTTTTTTTTTTTATTCTTCATGTATGTGAAAAGGAACCAACATATAGGCCAAGTTAGCAGGGGTTGATGAAACCTAATATTTTCCTGTAGTGTGTAATGTTTTTGATTATCTAGTAACTTCTGGTATTGACCGACAACTAAGTAGCAGCGATATTGTTTGTGTTCGGTTGGTGTTTAATGGTTCTGAGTAGCTGCACATCTGGGAGGCATTTACCATTGCAGATCTTACACCAGTGCTGTCGCTTCACCGGGTAGTAAACTGTTTATGCTTTACAGGTGAACACGTTACAGAATTGGCTGGCTGAATTTAACATGTGGCTCCCTTCACCAGAATCCTTGCCTCCTGATCACAACCCTGAGCACGTGCAACCTAGAAATTTCAAGGTTCACTGTATGAGTGACGAGCACAAGTGAGTCTAGTTACATGTCTTTTCCGCACCCCTTTCGATCATCGTGTAAAATTGCTTGTAAATGCGCACGCTCCGGACCTGCCACCTGTGCTTGCCTAAACAGTGATTTTGCACAATGACGTTTGTAATATTAGTCCTGAAAGTCTTATTTGTGCATTAGTCTAGAACATGACTGTGACCATCTGTGCTTTATTTTGCTCTCTTAGATCCACGGCAGCTCGAGCCAAGGTGGTGAATGACTGGGTGACTGAAGGGGGCGTCATGCTCATGGGATACGAGATGTACCGACTGCTTTCCCTAAAAAAATCTTTCACTGTCGGGAGAAAGAAAAAGAGCAAAAAGGCAGCTGGGCCTGTAATCATAGATTTGGATGAGGAGGACAGACAGCAGGAGATGCTAAAAGGTGAATTGGGGCAATATAACTAGCTGCATCCTTGTTTTATTATAAATCAAAGCCATTTTTATCCCCCTTTGTCTTTCTACCTTTTTCCGCCAGCTGATCTTTCCCTGTTTCCTCTGTCTTTGAATACAGGGATAGAGAAAGCCCTCTCAAGACCCGGCCCTGATGTGGTCATCTGCGATGAAGGTCATCGAATAAAGAACTGTCATGCTAGTACCTCTCAAGCCTTAAAAAACATTAGATCCCGGCGTCGGGTGGTACTGACTGGCTACCCCCTGCAGAACAACCTTATTGAGTACTGGTGCATGGTAGATTTTGTGCGACCGGATTTCCTGGGAACCCGGCAGGAATTTAGCAACATGTTTGAAAGGCCCATCCTAAACGGACAGTGTGCTGACAGCACCCCTCAGGACAAGCGTCTTATGAGATACCGAAGCCATGTGTTGCACAGCCTTCTAGAAGGATTTGTGCAAAGGTAAGAAACCACATACATGCACGTTAGATCTCCAAACATATAACTACATATGATATGGAGGGCACCACAATGTTGCTGCACTTAGGCGAAAAACTGGCCTCTACTCTTAGATGTACTTTAAATTCTGTCTGTGCTCCACAACCTCTATTATATCGCCCAACAAAACAAACAAAAATTAAGCAGAGAGCTCTGAAATTTCATTCTCGCTTACCCACTTCACTCGTAGAATATCTCCCTACTTTCTCAGCTGACCACTTGAGTCCCTGTCTCCGTGACACGCAGCTCTGCTTCGGATCTTGTATCTTCTTGTTCTGTCTCATTTTTCTTTCTTAGTCTGCTACTTCAAAAAGTATTTTCTTTGTCCACTTCGCCATGGACAACGGAATATGAGTTTCTGGGCTTACACTCTCCCCAATTGGAGGAATGGGGGAGAAGGTGTGCCTGGAAGTGCCTCCATTTTGCAGAAGTTAACAGTGAAGTTGCTTTGGGCCAAAAGTCGAAGCTACCGCATAAACACACTATCCCCTGTTCCCCCAATCAGGGAAAGTGTGCCTGAAAGCTCTGCCATTTTGTGCAAGTTCACAAGAGGTCATGACCACAGAGTGAATGAGAGTGTGTAAGAGTTGGTGAATGATGGTGAATGAAACACATTTTGTTTACGAATTTTCACCCGAAAGCAACGGGCAGGAAAATGAACTCCTTGTGTGAAAGTTAAAAGACCAAAAACCTCTTTTAAAAATCTCTGTGATTTTCTCTTACGCAGACGTGGACACACAGTCTTGAGGGCTCAGCTCCCATCAAAAGAGGAGCATGTTATACTGGTGCGTCTGTCTCCCATCCAGAGGGCCCTTTACACTGAATTTATGAACCGTTTTCGGGATGCTGGAAACAGCGGCTGGCTGGGCCTCAACCCCCTGAAAGCATTCTGTGTGTGCTGTAAGGTAAGCTTCAATTATTTAACTCCCCACAGTTCTGAAAATGTGAGCCTTCTCCACACTTCTGGGGTTTTACTTCTCTTCATATCTTCTCTTATAGATCTGGAATCATCCCGACATTCTGTATGAGGCGCTTCAGAAAGAGAACTTGGCAAACGAGCAAGACCTGGATGTAGACGACTTAACCACTAATACCCGCTGCCAGCCGCAGAATGCAAAGGTGAAGATGGAGTCTGGAAGCCTCGGTGCCCTCATGGGAGAAGCGGCTAACAGCAAAATGTTGCAGGGAATGACCCTTAATCCCTCACAGGAGAAGGCCAATCAAGTTGTTACTTATGAGTGGGTGAGTACCGAAC
Organism: Spea bombifrons; assembly: GCF_027358695.1. NCBI lineage: Eukaryota > Metazoa > Chordata > Amphibia > Anura > Pelobatidae > Spea > Spea bombifrons. Next base: position 10,774,450 of record NC_071092.1, on the reverse strand, counting down.
ACCAATGGCTAACATTAACGATGGCAACCCTGATTCCAGACGTCATCCATTTAAACCAACCTGTGATTCTGCACCAGATATTGGGCTTTTCAACCTACAGTAATAGACAGACTGCTCCATTTTTTCTTTTAACTCAGGTCTTTCTTCATTTTAATAGGTTTTTTTTACAGCTAATCTGTATAAATGTTCAAAGCATTTAAAGCTGACAACTTTCTGTAATCCAACAGGAATACTTTGGATTTTATTCAAAAGCCTAACAGCCCTATGTGTTAAACTTGCAGTTTAACATACAAATGGAGGTTCTTAGCAGTTAAAATTCCCATGATTATTTTGTGCCAATAACTGGAAGTCGACTAGCATGTCCGTTATTAAAATGAACAATGTTGACCTTTTTCACTGGTATATGAGATATACACATTTTCCTTTTTTCTCTTTTTTACTTTTTATTAACCCATCTGATTTCATTAGCTGTGAAAACCTGATCACTCCATGTCCTTCACCATCTGTGACTGGTCTGATCTCTTTCTCTCATCAGGCCAAGGACATTTTGTGTGACTATCAGCCCGGTCAGCTGCATAACTCGCCCAAGATGGTTCTGCTGTTTCACCTGATTGAAGAGAGCATGAAACTGGGAGACAAGATTCTGGTGTTCAGGTATGATTTATGTGGATGTTGTCCATCTGGCGGATTCATCACAGCTAGAAAAGATGATGTATGATGAAGCGATGATTAACCTGACTATATTTCCCCCCCAGTCAGAGTCTGTCCACCCTCTCCATTATTGAGGACTTTCTAGCGAAACGGCCAATGCCAGCCACACCAGGGGCAGATGGCCAGGAATATCACACCTGGGTTAGAAACATCAACTATTACCGTAAGCATAAACAAACTCTAATGATACTGGTTTTTTTATGTGCCTTTTCTGCCTGCGCGCGGGGGGAAGCGTCCTCTGAGTCTCGAAAGTTTCTTGACTCTTCATCTTAGTCTGTGAACATTTGTCTAGGAAAAGGTCAGTTTTTGGACTATTTTTGTTACTGGGGCAAATACAGCAATATTAATTTTTGTGTCTGTAAAACAGCACTGATTTCTGGTAACCTGTGAGGGCAACATTAGTTTGATGGTTTCCAAGCATTAGGTTGTTTTGTACATATTATCAACCACTTTATCTGAATGTCTCTTTTTTTATTTTTAGGATTAGATGGCAGCACATCCGCCTCTGAAAGAGAGAGGCTAATAAATCAGTTTAACGACCCCTCGAACAAACATGTATGGCTCTTTCTTCTCTCCACACGGTGAGTTTTATTTAAGGAATAAGAAAGCTGATTGTGTCTATCATGATATTTGTGTCTGACGCCCTTTGCTTTTTTGTTGTTTTTTTTTAGTGCTGGCTGCTTAGGTGTAAACCTGATTGGAGCGAACCGGGTGGTGGTTTTTGATGCTTCATGGAATCCTTGTCATGATGCTCAAGCTGTATGTCGAGTATACAGATACGGGCAGAGGAAGCCGTGTCACATTTACCGTCTAGTGTCTGACTTCACTTTAGAGAAAAAGATTTATGATCGGCAAATCTCCAAGCAGGGGATGTCTGGTAAGTGCATTCTGTGGTCATTCTGTTAAATGTATTTGTCTTATCAACTATAAGTACTATGTTTTTAGTAAAGGCTAAGGAGGGCCCTTTATGATTCCCCCCCTTTAGACCGTGTGGTTGATGATCTAAACCCGGAGATGAACTTTACCCGCCGGGAAGTGGAAAACCTACTGCATTTTGTGGAAGAGGAACCAGACTCTTCACGTCAGAACCTGGACCATTCCAGCTTTAATGAGACCGTCCTGCAGAAGGCCTGCCTTCTGTACCCCCATCTCATCACCAAGGTAAAATCTAGAGACATGGTCAAAGTATTCTCATAATCTAGATTGCAGAATGCCTTAATTCTTTGGTTGATGTTACCACTGCTCGAATGTAAGTTTCTTGATGCTTCAAGGACTTGATTTGGCCTTTCAGAGAGGAAGATGCAGATAAACCTTATACCGTATTGGCTCGAATATAGGCCGCACTTTTTTCCCCCACTTTAAGTCTTTAAAGTGGGGGTGCGGCCTATATTCGGGGTCTAGCGCCCGACGCCCGGGACATGCAGTCCCGGGCGCCGGGCAGGCAGCGGGGTTAGGATACAGATCCCCCGCAGCGGTGCAGGGGACCTGCATCCTACTCCCCGATACGCTCAGACAGCCTCCCCTGCCAGCAGTTCCCACGGGGGGGGTGCCAGCATGGGAGGTTGTCTAAGCGCATCGTGCGGACCGTCCGCACGATGCGTTTTACCTCTGCCCACCCCCGACTTACCGGAGCAGACTCCCGGGTGTCTTGCGGGGCCGGCGGGGGACATCTACGCAATACGCGTATGCAACTTCCGGCACCGGAAGTTGCATACGCGTATTGCGTAGATGCACCGCAAGACACCCGGGAGTCTGCTCCGGTAAGTCGAGGAGGGGGGGGCAGAGGAGGACAGTGGCAGCATCTCTCGGGAGGGGGGGGGGAGGAGGAGGACAGTGGTAGCATCTCTCGGGAGGGGGGGAGGAGGACAGTGGTAGCGTATCTCGGGGGGGGAGGACAGTGGTAGCGTATTTTCTTTAAAAAAGCACCAAACTTTTAGGGTGCGGCCTATATCCGAGCCAATACGGTATTTATAACCTCATGACTTAGGGGTCTTGGAAAGTTCTCCATTTGTATATTCCAGGTTCTGTTGACCAGAGTCACCATTGAGCATTAAAGAAGGGTTTATTTACTAAACTATGCGTTGAATTTGTAACCACACAATGCATTAGGAATTTGGGGGTCATTACAGAGAATCAAGCATGCATTTTGCAGGGACAGCTCAGCATGAAAATCTTACTGGGTAACCTTTCAAAATGCATTGTAGTCGGTGAGTTGAATCTGCAGTAAACTCTATGACCATGAAGACCAGTTTGATCTTGGCCCTTATGGATTTAGGCAACTTAGTGTTGATAGTGGAGAAGGCATCAAGGATAGACTTTCAAATGACATTTAAAAAGTGAATTCACCTATTTTAGCGTGATCACCTAATGCGTTTCTTACTAAATGCGGACTCCGGTAGTTGTGGAGAAGAAAGATGCCTGTGTTGTTTCTTACTGTTGCACTTTGTACTGCCTCCCCTGTTCATTAAGGAGCCCTTTCAGCACGAGTCGCTACTCCTGGACCGAAAAGAGCAAAAGTTAACCGCGTCGGAGAAAAAGGCTGCAAAACGCGGGTATGAAGAGGAGAAAAGGGCATCCGTGCCCTATACACGGCCTTCTTACACACAGTACTACCCGGCACCAGACCATAGCTTGACAAACATCCCGGCCTTCAGCCAGAGGAACTGGTAAGCGCTGGGGCAGAACCATTATGTCCGTGCAAAGCATTTTTCTCGTTGTGCGTGTTTTAACGATATCTTTGCTCTTCCGTCATAGGCGCCCACTGCTGAAGGGCGATGACAGACCCGTGGCAAGCGTGCGGCCCCTGCAATCTACACCCATTCCCATGATGCCTCGCCACGCTCCTATGAACCACGCGGGGTCTGCATCACACTCGAGTCACAACTTTAATTTTCCTGTCAACTACTTGCAAAGAGCAGGGGTCCTGGTGCAGAAAGTTGTCACCACAACAGGTAGGCGGCTTCTCCTCTAACCTAGACAAAGTGTATATTGGCAAGGAAGGAAATGTATATTTCTATGTCTGCTTACCATATGGTGTGTATTATGCAGCTGAATTGTTACTGGACCGCTCTGCTGTGTTTAGTTGACTAAATAGCGTTATTGTTATTGAGACCGTTGCCTCTCTTGTCATCTGTACAGACATTGTTATTCCGGGAATGACCACTTCGACCGATGTACAGGCACGGATCAGCGCAGGTGAAAGTATTCACGTCATTCGTGGCACAAAAGGTGAGTGGCCATGACGAGTTACGGAGCCTGCAGATGATAGTTTATCAGAATTGTTTTTCTATAACGCTGTGGTGTTACATTTAAAATATACTTATAAATGGGGAAAATAAGTGATACCTTGGGGTACAGTCGGACATCATATTCAGTCTAGAGGAATCTAATGAAATACATTGTGAATGTATATGGGGTTGAACATAGTAGATAATAATTCAGGTCATCTAGTCTGCCTGTTTTAACTCAGGCCTTAATCAGTCATTGGTTTCATCTTCAAATCAGGTTATCTTTAAATGCTTCTTAGCATTTAAATGTTTTAATCTCCCCTCTCAAGCGATACATATTTACATCTTACACTTCATGCATATTTACATCTTAGTCTTTCACTTCATGCATATGTAATAACGCTGTACGACACAGCATTGGCATAGGTGGTAAGATGCTTTCATGTTTTATTACAAAAGCTTAGGAGGGACCTAATGAAATGAACATGACCTTGATCTGTGATTTTAACAAAATGTTTTCTTTGGTGGCGGATGAGTCCTCTTTCCTGAAACAATGGACTACATGAAAATACACAACGGCGTTCCCCTCTTAGCCCTTGTTTCTCTGTCTCCTATGCATTATTACACAGTTTGTTGGCTGACGCTTCTTTTTGGCTTTGTATTGTTTCAGGAACTTATATTCGCACCAGCGATGGACGAATTTTTGCTATTCGGGCAGGTGGGAAACAGAAGAGTGGGGAATCAAGGCGTACATCCACTTCGGGTGAGGAGCCTATAATAGAATTTTTACCTTGCGCTTATTTTTTCCCCACGATTGCCTCATTTTACTTACACGGCAGGTATCCAAGCAGACATTTTACTGATCTAACCATATGTCTGCCTCCTGGCATCACAGGTTTAGTAAACTTTTACCCCCACTGCATTCCCAAATTTTCTTTTCTCTCCTTCCAGGAGCTCAGGGATCTTCGGGTTCATACCTGAGTAATGGCCGGCATGCTAGTTCCAGTCCTTCTCAAGAAGCGGATGATCAGTCTCGACCCTTTTCACCAGACAGTCCTGAGATCCTGAGTGAATTGCAGCAGTATGCAGAGGCAGGGGCTGCACGTGGTTCACACACTGCCCCCCAGAACATAAACCCAAACCACCATCCCCAAGGTCTGGACCAGGCTCAAAAACTGCAGCCTAGAAAGCGTAAAGAACCCCCTGATCAATCAAATCGCTGGCACCATAATAAGAGGCCGCCGTTCGCACAGCTGGGATATGCCAATGCAGGAGGATTTGGAATGTCGTCGCCTCCTCTGAATCACAGTTTATCCCGGCCTGCAAACTCTGCGTACATGGGAGCGAGCAGTGGCTCAAACCACTTCCAGCTGCCTTCGTTGCTCTCTGATCCACAAATAGGCCTTCCACTGGTTCCGGACACTCTGCTAACCCCCTCCTCGGGCGCTTCCTCTAACCCTACCAGTGCGCCCCCATATCTTTTACCCCCTGGTTATGGACTCCCTTTCACACAGCCGTTATTGCCCCAAACTCGGATGTTCGCCCCTTTCCCATCTCCACTGCTCAGCCGAGGACTTCCCACTAGCAACCCAGCCTCTAATTTTCCTGGCTACCTCTCACCCCAATCTGACTACCAGGGTCTCTCACTTGGTAGCACCTCCCGGACCCTCCAGACAGGGGAGGCAGAGGTAGGTTCCAGCGAAGAGGATGGGAGGGATGACGATGTGGTGGAGGTAACAGGGCAGTAGATAACTACAGATAAAAACTATGGAGTTGAGGGGTGCTGCACGTGGCTCTGTGTCACTACGCTTGTGTCCTGTAAACAATCTGCTTTCCATCTATCATGTGGGTGTTCAAGGCTAAATGCTTATGTGTGGAGCAAAAGCCATGGACAAGATAGCCACCTAGAAAATGGTGAAGGGCCACCATGCACAGGAACCAGCAGTCATTCCAAGAGGAGAGAATAATGGTATGGTGTACCAGATATGATCATCCCTAACAATCTGCAGCCTCTAGAAAACTTTGGCGTCCTCCATACACGGCACAAGAGGCTTTTTTGAACTTCAAAATTGACCTTTGTCCCCTCCTACCTAACTTGTTTGATAATGTTATTTTGGATCGGTCCCATCTTAGACTCGACGTGTCTAATCATTGGAAAAGAGTCCATCTTTGTCAGCCTGAGTATCTTCGGTCTTTCGGTTTGTAGCAAGGTCTGGTTTGTTGTAGGGTATTCTACAATGCAATGCCATCAGCTTTTACTCACGCTAAGTGACCCATGCTCAAAAAAAATGAAGGCCCACTTTCGGGTCTGAAACTTGTCAGACTTCTGTAACTATTGTATCATGTGAGGCAAGGAGAACATATATGAGAGCAATCTGGACTCCGTAACGCTGAGGTATGTTGGTTGTCCACCTGAAAAGAGGCAGGTATCTTCCATATGAAAGGAAGAGAACCCTACTATTATTCTTTGCTATCATTCAGGTGATCGGGTTCTTGTACAGCAGGGTGCTAATCTGGCGTATCCATAGGGAAGCTTCCGTTAGGAACAAATCCATTTATTTTCTCTCTCTCGTCAATGAAAGGTTGAACGCCTGTAGGCTGTTCCCTTGATGGGGATTAGTAATTTGACCCATTATATATTTTTTAACGTTATTGTTTATTTACAAAAATCATTCTTTTGATATTGTACATCAAATGTTCAGTGAGAGGTTAGAATGCTGGACTGCACTGATCGGAGTTTAAAGTCCCACGCAGGAGTGAATGTTCAGATACTCAGAGGTCGGTGAGTCTGTGTAGTACATGTCAGACTATATTAATGGCAGCGCGTAGAACGGGGTTTGTGACATTTTACTGTGAAGTGATATATATATAAAAAGCAGCTGATCTGCTTTTCCAGGCCTACAGTGCTTTGAGATGCATGGTGTTCTCTTCATCGACCAAAAGTAAAAAGCATTTTGGTTGGTGATGGTTCCTGCAAAAAAAAAGAGCGTGTCAATCAATTGAGAGATCTGAACTATGTGTTCTTTGTGAAAATAAGAGCCTTACTGATCAGGCTGTATGGCCATCCTTTTGTGTGAATGGAAGCCATGCTAAACATCATAGATTATGTCAGATCGTCCTATCCATATTCTGCTTCATTCAGTTTTGTTTGAGAAAAAAAAAAAATTATATTTTTTTGACATCTAGAAAAACCCTCAAATGAGAGAGTTGGCTGCTACATTGAAAACTGATAGTTAAAAGAAAAAATGCTTACAAGAGATTAAGTTGTTCCTTAATCAATTATTCTGTTGTACACGGTTACTCTTGATCAAATGTCGATGAGGAATATTATTTCTAGGTGTCTCCCAAAGAGATGCATGGAACCTGATGCAGAGAACAGCGTGGTTTGGTGGGTCCACAACCACAATATGTCGTCGTTTTATTACGGGAACCTTATTGCAGCCTTTATAGACACGGCCGTCACCTTGCGCAAGTTCCTGCTGGGTATCTTCAGGTGACTGAATTTTATAAATTCATAGTAGGGCGGAAGGATAACCTACTATTAACTCCCTCTATTTTGTAAAATGCAACTTATAGGGATTTTAAAGACGGCGGCTGTGAAAGTCTATTGCGTTCAGTGATTACAATGCGATGAGATAAGACGATGCTTCTTTTCATCAGGACAGGGATCCCTCACACCAGCTCTCTTTAGTATAGTTACCCTTTAGATCGCAAGCCTCTCTGGGTTAGGATAGTAAACATCGAGCACAATCAAGGCCAAGTTCATGTGTCGTTGGGAGACTGCATGAGTTGCGTTACTAGAGACTCTTTGGAATATCAGGACAGTTATTCGTTGCGGGGACGGTCACCTGTTTATAAATATCCTATTTATTTCTACTTTCTTGTGTCCCATGTCATTTTTTAAAAAAACAAACATATATATGGAAAAAATAAAGACAAGTTACTCGAGGATGTCATGTCGATAAGGCTAAATGACTACCTTTTTTTTTGTAAAATAAATGTTAAATCTGAGAAAATGGAACAAAAAAAGTGTGGTTGTGTTTTGATCTCTCATTATTGCATACCTTGATTTCTGTACATAAAAAAGGGATATTGACATAAATAGGCCCAGGCAAGATATTCATAAGAGCCTCTAATATCTTTTTTTAGTGGACCAGCTTTTAAAGACCTCGGTCATTCCCCGCCTTGGGCATTTCTACTCTGATTAACGCTATAAATGCAGCATGAGAAACAATAAACTTAGTATCGTAAAATGCTCAAATCCTTCCCCAAAACCATTTATTGTTAAATTTAGTATCGTTCATATATTTTCAGAGACTGCCTAATTCTCACGTGGCACAAAAGCATACAGTTTTTTAAAAAAATGCTTGTTTAAGGGTTTTTGTGATTAAACCTTAAGAGGAAAGAATAAATTGACATCTAACTGTGAAAGGTTAAATTTGACAGGCGATAAGAACCCGTCGAACCATCAAGTCTGCCTATCTTTCCTGATGTATCGACTCGGACTTTAATTAGTCCTCATTTTTAAACTGTGGCTTCTTCTAACGTTTCTCCTTTGGAACAAACTTTCCGATTGCACAAGGTAAATCCCTTTAAGTATTTCAATGTTTTTATCACATCTCCCCTCTCTTTTCTCCCTCAATTGAGATTCACCGTTTTAGTAGCCCTCCTCTGGACTCTCTCCAGTGTGTCTATCCTTCCAGAGCCGTGGTCTCCAGAACTGTAAACAATGCTTACGATCTTCTGGATCTACTAAGGTTAATTTTATAAAGCTAACGAGCTCACTTAATGTTTACATGGTTGGAAGTGGAAACTCTAAAAAGAATGTCTGAGATCTATTTTCATAGTTTTATCAACCATCAAGTAAATGTAGGCTACACTATAGCAGTAATCTGCTGGACTTGGTACTTAAACTCGGAACAGGAATCAAAGACGTGCTACACCGTACGCTCATGGGCTACAGAGACTTTAAATGGACATCATAAAGACCTCAATGATCATGTACCCAGATAATGACCACCGTGCACACCGGCCACCCGCACACCATGCTTGGTCTCCTTGTGTGTGCGGAATGTCAGGTGAATGTACGTCGACACCTGGCTGAAGGCACGGCCTCATCAAAGCCATAACCCCACAGTCCCTGGATTCTCCGAGCCAAAGTCTGGCCTGAAAGGTCTCTATTCCATTCTCCACAAAATCGTCCGTGCTGGCACACCTCCCAACTGTCCCTGCATAAAAGGAACAGTTCTTCTCCCCCTAAATCCTGCTGTCCGCTGCTTACGTCCCTATTTTCTATTATCTCTAAAAATGCGAGGGCATTGCGGTGTTCTGCAGCCCTAAAAAGTTTCAACGATGTATAGAAGCAGCAGGGAATCTGTTTATAAATTAAATCAGTATGTATATATACAGGTAAGGGGGTGGGGGAGGGTGTATGAATGAGTATTGGCGACTGACAGAATTAATCTGTGAATGAATGAGTGTGTGTGTGTGTGTGATAGCCTGGATGTGTAAGTGGGGGGAAGCATGGCATTGGGTGGCTGTAAGTGATGTGCAGACCCCATACTGCTGGCAGCATCAATACACAAGGGGGGCAGCTAGCCAGGTTTCAGCATGCACTGGCTGACTTGGCATGATAGGAGTGTGATTGCTAACAGCAATCAGTCCTATCATGGGCAGATTCCAGCATGCACCGCTTGCCTGGGCACGATAGGAGTGTGATTGCTGTCAACAATCATCTATCAATCTGGGTATGCCTGAGACTTCTGTTAATATATATACGAATATAAAACTAACATTGTTATTAAACTTACTTTTAATAAAAGTGTGGGTTTTTAAAATTATTTTTAAAGGTGGTGGTGGGGGGGGCTCATTTTCGGCTTTGGCTAAGTGAACCCTGAATTTTCGGTCCAGAATTTTTATTTCGGTGCATCCGTAGAATAAATAGAACTATTTCATTTCTCAGAATCCTGAATTTGTAGTCCCAAAACTTTCTAGGCCCAGAAATCAGTGAGAGCTAAAATAACTGATCTGATAGGTTAGGGGATATCTCAGCATTTGCTCAATCTATTTAAGGCTAACTTTGATATTAATTCGGTGCTCTGCATAACGGGTCGTTAGTGTGCAAACTACGGAAATTGGTGCAATAGCTATGGAAACTAGTGGAATTGCTTCTCCCTCTCCTTTGCACCATATTCCCTGACCGTACGACGCTCGCTTTGCCACTCACAAGATGGCCGATGTCGCATCGAGAACTACATTACCCATAAGTCAGCATGTCGATGAACCCTGTGGTCGCGAGGGAAAGCTAGGGCGCGCGGGTCTATGACGTGGAAAGTAAGCGCCGCCATAGCGCTGGATGTGGGAGAGCGTGAGAAGAGAGAGAGAGAGCGAGGCAGTTAGAGAGGCATACAGGCAAACAAGACAAGAGGTACTGGCAGCGGGAGTGTTCGGAGAGCACAGGCAGGCGGAAAGTGTGGTGGCAAACGGGGAAGCAGGGGAGAGGCATGGAGCAAAGAAACACGGCAATGGAAGGGGGGGCATGTGGAGTGTGGGTGCTCTCTCGGTGTGGGAGTAAACTTCCACGGTGGAGGTGTACCGGGTAAATAGAGGGATTATAGAGAAGTGAGCGCAGTGCACGGGTTTATGTGCTAGTGGGTAACACGAGTGGTACCGAGACACGCTGTGGAAGGTGAGGGGCAGGTGGAAGGGGTAGATGTGTCAGAGAGAAGAAACGGGGTATTTAAACCAGCGGGAAATTTGAAAGTGATACTCTGGGCCGCCGGTGTTTTGACGTCCGTCAAAAAAAAAAAAAAAAAAAAAAAAAACACCTGATGCACTTATATACGGGGGGGGGGGTTGGTAGGGAGATTTGCTTCTGAAGCTATAGTCTTGATGCCCCTATACATGCCCTTTAGGAGAGGAGTGTGGGTTGGGGTATGGTATTTAGAAGGAAGAAACACTGTGCACGCACACACACAGGATATCATTTTTTAATTCACGAGCTATATTGTGTTTATGCGCTTTTATGTTATGGTAACCTGGAATGACACCTACAAAACAGGTTGTCCTATACATTTCCAAAGTGATCACAACAAAATCATCAGTGAATACTGTCCTGTGATGTGTATGACGCTGGATACGGCCTGACATTTTATTGTCTCTGTATTGTTGAATATGTTTATAAAGATACGTGGGATATATTAAGCATGTCCAGCTGAAAGCTGCGGCCCGTACATAGTTCTTTTTATATAACTTATGTAGATACTCTCTGATGGGGTAGATGCATAAAGTGTATGATGTAGTTAGTGTGCATATTTATGTTTATGGCCTTATCGTCATAGCAACCACTATGCATACTTGCTATACATTTATTCGGGGTGCAGAGATCTAATATATGTGAAAGTAAGCACTGGCACCGCGGTGTCTGTGTGACAGCCTGAGAAGAAGGAGAAAGACAAACATGCCGAATAAGAGTTACTGGCAACAGAAATGTTCAGAGAGGGCAGATAGAGGAAAAGTTTGGTATGGCACTCAATCGGTTAAAGCTCCTCAGGGTCAATAAAGTGGGCATTTCTAAACAATGTCTTATGGACTATTTTTCAGACCTCTTGTGTTTGTGGCTCTTTCTTTTCGTAAAGTACTTTAAATCCACCTGTTGGAAAAGCTGTGTAATGTTTTGAAACATGCAATATTTCGGTAGCTTGTGAAGTTTAATTCCCGCGGTGTTTTGTATAACGGTGATACGAGCTGACCCGCAGGATTCTCCTAAAGGTGTTTTTATTAGCGCTGGGGTTTGAGCCGGGATTTAAAGTCCACGGTCTTCGGGTTATGTGCCGATCTAGCAGGAACTCTGTTACTGGAAGAAGCTTCCTCTTGCCAGCTTTCCATAGGGTTTACACTGAACTGCGATGTGTTCAGCTGCGACGGGATCCGTATGGCTTCAGTCTGGGAGAGCTTTATGTTAGTTTTGGTACGTTTGTGAGTTGATAATGGTCACATTTTCACTGACTGGAAACCAAACATATCTGTGTTTATAAGAGAAACGTCCAAGTAGATATTTAGTTACTAGACAAGCTCTCCTTTCACATTATCTCCCTTCCCTCCATAATCCTTTAGCTCGCCTTTCCTAGTCCCTCTCCTGCAATACTGTGCAGCTGCTCCCTCCATACCTCTTGTGTAAGACACCCTGACTCTCTCTAGATTGTAAGCTCTTTGAGCGGGGCCCTCCTCACCTGTTCTTTCTGTAAGTCAAATTATGTTATACGCTACGTTATGTCACGTCTTCCCATTGTACAGCGCTATGGAATATGATGGTGCTATATAAAACACTAAATATTAATAATGGGATAGAAATACTGTGTAATGGGTTGGAAAAGTCTCATCTTATTCTTTAACCCCTTTGTCGCGTAATGTAAGATAACCAGCTTAACGCAAGCCTATTTCTGTAAGCTTTGACATGTAGCGTGCTGCCTGCTGATTGGTGCAGATCCCTCGAACTCTTCTCATCACTCTGTATGTGGGGTATGAACAGAGAATCATGGTATCTGTATACTCTGCAGCGTTCCCATAGTCTTTAACTTCTGTGTTGCGTGAGAGGCCTCGTATATTCGAAAATGTCTTTGTAACAATAGTTGTAAAGGCAACCTTTATCCCAGAAAACTGTCATCTTGGGCCATCTTTATGGCTGTAATGTGGGAAAAATACACTCTGTGAAAAACTGCTTCTCTAGTTTCTTTACATGTTTTTTTTTCTCCGTCATACTTGTAGTGTTCATAAGAACCAAATTACTGAATTTTTTGTGATATTGTGAGATGAGCAGGCAAAGTTATGTATTTTCAGTTGGCCCTTGGATCACTGAATCTTTCCCTGCCCGGCAGTAGGCGACGCTCCTGCTGATTTGACTAATTTGTGTGTGTAGGTTTCTTCCGCCATAAACAGTTTAAGAAGCTGTCCACATGTGCAGCATGTGCTCGGATGTCTATCAGCGGTATTTGGTCAAGAAGAGTTACGCAATCATCGGTTTTCCCCTTGCAGGTGGCCTCCCTCGTCACCCTGTGCCCCCTCCCTTGTCACACTGCCCCCTCCCTCTGTCTGTCTCTCTGCCTCCCTCTAGAGGTAATTAGTGGTGTTGCGTGTAGCATGTGTAGTCTGCACAGTGGACTTGTTAGGGGTTTTGATTTTAAAATTATGATTTTGTGCTCACACGTCAGTGTAAAATTAAATAATGTAAACTGAGACTATTTTCATAGAAACAGATCCCTTTTAAGATCTTTATGAAATCTTTATCCTTTGTTTTAGCTATGGCTGCTAGCGGGACTTATGTGGACTCCAAGTCAGAGTTAACAGCCCTGCTGGAGCAGTGGGAAAATGGGCATGGAAGCGGCCAGGATATGGTACCCATCCTAACCAGGTGAGACCCTCCACCAACGTCACAGTAGAGATTTTGATGGCAAAGGGCTTATGTTTCTGTGCACGTTCATGTGTCAGGAATTGTCATCGGATAGACTGACCTCTCTGTGCATCTCTCCACCCTTAGAATGTCTGAACTGATTGAGAAAGAAACAGAGGAATATCGCAAGGGAGATCCTGATCCCTTTGATGACAGACATCCCGGTGAGGCAGTGACATTTGTTTAAGCAAATGCTTGTTTGCTCCTATGGTGACCTGTAACCCCTTTATTACTATCCTTATGTGTTGCCTTTATTTCCACCCACAACTATTTTTCTCTTAGGCCGTGCAAACCCAGAGTGCATGTTAGGACATCTCCTGCGCATCCTCTTCAAGAACGATGACTTCATGAACGCAGTATGTCATGCACTCCATTTGTTTGTCTGAGTGATCTGTGATTTTAAGTGTTTTGAGCTTTTTTCTTTATCTTTTTCTACTGTTGTCCTCAGCCCTTGTGTTTAACTCTCTCCATTCTTATTAGCTGGTGAACGCTTATGTCATGACGAGCAGAGAGCCACCTCTAAACACGGCAGCTTGCCGCCTTCTGCTGGACATCATGCCGGGGCTAGAGACTGCTGTTGTGTTCCAAGAAAAGGTGAGATTCCAGCTACTTGTTGCAGCTGATGTTTTTATAAGGTACCCGTTCTGGAAAACCCTCCGATGTTTGCCAATTGTTTATCCTTTGCTCACACCACGGGTATGTTTCATGGATTTTTCTGATTAGCATCACATGTGATTAATGAAAACACTGCCAAATCAACAATCAAATAGTCATCTAATAGCAGAGGGATCATTACGTGGACTGTTTAATGTTCCTGTCACTCTTACTATAAAACACAAATAAGAAAAGAACTTAACTGACACAGAATTTGCTGCAGAATCTTGATGATGGCTCTAGTGTCCCTTTAGGTGTTTTGAAAGGCTCATATAGGCCTATACATCTCAAATGTGGAAGGTTCCTGCTATGGCTAACTGTTTCTGGAGTCAACTCCAGAATTTACTTAATGAAGATAGTTACATTTTGTTTATAGGGTTCATTTAAATAGTAACAGTAATCTTTTCATCGATCGGTTGTGTAAATATTTGCTGATCTTGCCACTTTGTGAAATACCAGTACTGCTCCTTTTGCAAATTAGTGATCATAATCAATAGTAATTCTTTTTTATGTATTGTTAATAGGAAGGCATTGTGGAGAATCTCTTCAAGTGGTCTCGAGAAGCAGAGCAACCCCTCCGTACCTACGCTATTGGTCTGCTTGGCGGAGCCATGGAGAATCAGGATATTGCAGCCAACTACAGGGATGAGAATTCAAAAATGGTTAGAATGGGCTCACATTTTTGTAAGGGTGTAGTTGTGGTGAAATGTTCCAATTATTTTTTTGTTTATGAATGACTCGAAACACCAAGTCTGAAATCAGATTACCTTCAATTTAATTTTATTTATTTTACTAAGATGCTTGTGCGGCTGTTGTAACCATAATATGGCTGATACGGTGTACTGCCACACACAAGATTGCATTGCATATCTGTTTCTCCAGTGAATACACCGTGCACATTAAGTTTAATGAGGTAACAACTCAGAGGGGACAGCAACTTTAAAGTGGAATGAAGCACCTACCCCCATTTTTATATGGGGGGTTGTAGTTATGATATATATAATTTCCCAACAGCCATCATTATCTTAATGTAATTGATCCTTCACATGCTGCCAACACATTAACTCCCACAGTCAAGGTTTAGGAGATGGACCCAACAGACCCAAAATGTGCTGTTGGCATGGAAGTGTATGGAGATTACTACCAATGAAATGTTTATGCAATGTTTTGCTTTTCTATTACTTGAGTCATTGTTAGTGGCTGTATAAATACATGATTCAATTATGAACATTAGTGATGGTGTCCGTTTAAAATTAAACACCTTCATATTACTCCAGGAGGTGACGTAAAACTTGCTATGCACGCTACTCTAGATCATTCGTTCTTTTAGAAGTGTCTTTTCTTTGCCACTGCGGTCCTGGTATCTTTTTCAGCTGTTCTTGCAGAAACTTGAAACTGTCCCTTCTGTAAGGGCACAATGATGTCCTTTTACACAGACTGATGGACTTTGTAATAATGTAGAAATAATGTCAATTATTGAACCTTGGTGACAACCTGAACTTCATACAGGGGGGAATGGTTGATCAGGTACTGACCACCATGAAGACTAACAGTCAGTCCTTGCAACACTTGTACACAGGTACCAGGTAAGGTACCTGTGTCCTCTTGATAAGGACATAACGTTAAAATGATCATTTATGAGAATGTTTTCTGTATAGTCTCCAGAGATGTGAGGCATTTAGAAAAACCAAAAAAAAGTTCGTTCAATTCTGATTTAAAAATAAGCATGAATATAAAAAAGCATGAAAGAAATTTTGAGCGCAGTCTCCAAGCAGAGTATTTATGGGCTGTATAACTTGTGCAATGTGTCCTCTGGGTAAACCTTCTTGTGCATTAAACGTATATATTTTAGGTGGCCCTAGTGCTGCGGAGGCTGCAGGAGCTACAGTCTCAGGACACCAACTGTAAGCAAGAAGTGAAGCGTATAAATCCCCGCCGGGCCGTTAATGAGCCTCTACTCCCGCTTGATGAGGAGGCAGTGGACATGGATTATGGAGACACACCGCTGGATACTGGTCCAAAAGATGAACAGATTGATCTGTCCTTCCAGTTGGAAACTAGTCCTGGCTCAGAGGTCCTGGTGAACTCTGGTGGGCCTGTTTCCCGGAAAAAAGCAAAAGTGGATCCTGATGCACAACGCAAGGTGAAACAGAAGCTTTCTTTCTCAGAACCTGAGCGAGCACCAAGTGAATTGTCAAACAGCAGCTGGTCAGAGATGTCTCTGTGGGTCATTGGCACCAATTACAGCCTGTATCCTCTTACTCCAGCCATAGAACAGAGGCTGATATTGCAGTACCTCACCCCACTGGGAGAGTACCAGGAGGTAAGAGGGGCTCAGATAAGGCATTTAAATTCCTGAAATATTGACATTTTGATAAGAATATAACAAAGTGCTACGATCATTACCTGTCATTTTCTGTCTATTGCAGTTGCTCCCCATCTTTATGCAGCTGGGTTCCTGGGGGCTGATGATGTACTACATTGACCTGAAACGGACACAAGATGTACTGCTCACGTTTGAGGCACTCAAGGTAAAGTGGTGGGAGGATGAACTTGCAGATATACAGTAGTGTAAATGCTGTAAAGTAAGAATGCGTTCAAAAACAGACATGTTAATTCAGGTTGAGTGTTCCTTATCCAAAATACTTAGGACCACATAAGACATAATTTCAGATAACAGCTCCGGGGGGGCCGGCGCTGCAATGACGCCGAAGAGGAGACGGGGCAATACTCTACAGGCTACAGGAGAGATCAGACACCAGTAACATTAGCTTTTCTGCAAATACCCTGCCCCCCACCCTCCCGGCATGAGTAGCCCTTGTCTGAAGAAAAAAAAATGACTTTAAGTTAAGTGACTCAACCTGTAATTTATTTCTAAGTGAGTGAAAAGAACATAAATCTAAATCAGATCAATATTTGGTGTTACCGATTCTAGGTACACTCGACAGCAACTCGACAGGTAGGTTATTCCAAACATCTTACAGAAGGAGCTGCAGTTATTCAGTGGATTTAAGCGCCTCAGTTGATTCTCTATGTTCATATAATCCCAGACAGACTTGATGTTGAGATCAGTACTATGTGGGAGCCAAACCGTTTTCTCCAGGGCTCCTTGTTCTTTAGACTGAAGATAATTATTAATGACTTTGGCTGTCTATTTTGGGTCGTTGTCATGCTGCAGAATAAATCAGATGGCCCATTGATGATATTGCATGAGTAAGTAAGTATCTGCCTGTACTTTCAGTGATAATTCTGACCAAATCCCCAATTCCATTTGCAGAAATACAGGGCCAAACTTACAAGGAACCTCCACCGTGCTTAATTGTTTCCTGCAAACACTCATTTTTTGTACTACTCCTCATCCCTTCGACAGACAAACTGCATCCTGCTACAGCTAAATATTTCACATTTTGACTCTGAGCACCTGCCGCCATTTTCTGCCCCCTCCCAGTTCCTGTGTTTTCTTTGTTTTTGTCAGAGGAATGGCTTTTTGCCTGCCTTACAGACCACTTCTGACCAGACTTCTACAGATAGTAGATTGGTGTACAAGGGTCCCACTCTTTTCTGCCAATGCTGAGCTGATGACACAATTCCAAAGGGAAGTAAGCATGATGTCTTTCATCTGCTGCATTGTTTCCTTGGCCGACCACGGTGTCTGTGGTCCTCAGCATTGCCTGTTTCTTTGTGCTTCTTCAAAAGAGTGTTTACAGAACATCTGGAAACCTCTGTCTGCCTGGGAGAAATCTGGCTGATGAAGTGTAACTGTCTTGTTGCTGTACTGTCTTGCCATGGTGTATGGCTTTTGACATAATGTCTTCAGCAACCTCACCTGTGTGCCTACAAAGTCCCTGGCAGTGTGCAGGTGTACTTTGGTAGTAGAAATCGAAATCAAAAATTGGTTTGATTTAGATTTTTATTCTGTTCGCTCACTTTGCATTTTGTGGAATAATAAAAATAAACTATTAACATGTCTATTTTTGAAAGTATTCTTACCTTAAACATTTTTCACAGCTGCCTAAAACAATACTGTATTTCACACTCTGTCTCTCTTCATAATAATTCTTGCATAAAATTTTTTTATTTCCACTTTTTTTTCCTAAACAGCACTTGGCATCTCTTCTCCTCCACAACAAGTTTGCTGCAGAGTTTGTAGCACACGGAGGTGTTCAGAAGTTGCTAGAGATCCCTCGTCCCTCAATGGCAGCTACTGGGGTTTCAATGTGTCTTTACTACCTATCCTATAACCAGGATGCCATGGAAAGGGTAAGTTGCTTGTGGACCCAACATAATGCATTTGTGTCTGCCAGTAATTTTCTCATATGAAAAAAGCCAGTTTTACTTAGGTGACTCGTGTTGCGTCCATTTGTCTTTTATAATACTTTCCAATAAATGGCTGTTCAGCAAAGCCTGTACCATCAAGAGGATTATCTCTAAATTGGATTTTAAAACAAGACTGATACTGTAACCTGTATGTAAAAAAAAAAATGGTGGACTGTTATACTGGCATGGACTGGTATTTCAATATGCAGACCTTACTTGCTTATTCATACACAGTGACTCATGTGCACTCCTTTTGTGTATCCGACAGGTGTGCATGATACCGCACAAGGTTCTGGCGGATGTAGTGAACTATACTCTCTGGCTTATGGAGTGCTCCCACGCTTCAGGCTGCTGCCACGCCACCATGTTCTTCTCCATCAGCTTCTCATTCCGTGCTGTGCTGGAGCTCTTTGACAGCCAAGATGGACTGCGGCGACTTGTTAACTTGGTAAGGAGGAGACCATTTGGCAAGTCCTAGTCATGTGTGATGTTTAACGGGGTTTATTGAGGCACGAGAAAAACTCAGCTTGGAGGATAAGGTCTGGTGCGTGTTCTAGGAGAGGGTTATATAGTTAATTGTGTGTGTGTCTGGTATATCCTTCTGTCTCACTATTGCCCATCTCATTCTTGTACCTCTTCTTCTCTTTTTCCAGATAAGTACCCTGGAAATACTAAACTTGGAAGACCAGGGCGCCCTGTTGAGTGATGATGAGATTTTTGCAAGTCGCCAGACTGGGAAGCACACCTGCATGGCTCTGCGCAGATATTTCGAGGCACATCTCGCCATCAAAGTGGAACAAGTAAAACAATCATTGCAACGTACGGAGGGGGGACTACTTATACACCCTCCACCCCCTTATAAGGTTAGGATTTTCAAAAACATTTCAGTTTTTTAATATAAGATTTAGTTAACTTTATACATAATGTTTTTTTCTTGTAGTGTAACAAGTGATCGTGAAGATTTTTTTTCTTGTCCGAATGCAATGCACCTCAGGCTGCTGCCTTAAAATACGTTCTTCCAGAAGAATGACATTCTGTTCTTCGTGTTTGACACTTTACCCCTTTAATTATTGTATGCAAAGGTTGCTGGGCTGCATTTAAGATGCCTCGAAGCCTTCCCCTTAGATGCAGCCATACAGTCATTCCTTCCTTTGTGTTTAATGTATATGTGTTTTCAATGTCTCCAGTAGTGTAGAATTGTCTCGGATGTAGCGTTTTAAGCATTATCCTTTTAATCTACCAGTCTTTATGTTGGGTAGCAAACCAGAGTTTCACGGTGTTAAAAACTCCATCCGGGAGTTCAGGCTGTAATGAGTTAGGGACAATTGTGTTTTGCTATAACCTTAACCGATGCTTTTACTTAATCGATGCAAAGTTAATTATTGTCCCCTTTTCACGACCCAAGGCATGCACATACACAAGAGATCAAATTGTGGAGATGATGGAGTACCTGATAGAGTTTGGCCCATCTCAGCTGTACTGGGAGCCTGCTGAGGTTTTCCTTAAGCTTTCCTGTGTGCAGCTCCTTCTTCAGCTCATCTCCATCGCCTGCAGCTGGAAGACATATTATGCTCGGTGAGTACTAAGTGAGACGTTGGCAAGGGAAAAGTTGTTTAAACTATTGCTCTAAGTTAAATATACTGGCTTAGATAATAGTACAGCTTTCACTAGGATGCCCCTTAGCAAACATGTTAGGAATAAAGTTGTTATAAATTATTATTAGCGCCAGCTACCTCCATCAGCGGAATATTCTGCATCCTTCTCCATAACTCTTAAATATGTCCCTTCATGCTTCTATAGCCATTGTAATAAATTAGGCATACGATCAGGATAGATATCATCCATAGCTCTTGGGCCCCGGGACAGTTGACAACTTTACTTCCTCTTGGACAAAGATCATGTAAGAGTTAAGCTGAAAATACGGGCAGGCAGGATAAGGCTCTTATCTGCCATCAAAGTCTGTTTCTGTGTATCAGACCCTAGGTGATTCACCAAGATCTGTCTTCTTTGACCTCTCCCCCATACACAGGAACGACACCGTTCGCTATGCTCTGGACGTTATTGCTATCCTCACAGTAGTGCCCAAGATTCAGCTGCAGCTGGCGGAATCTGTGGATGTGTTGGATGAGTCTGGATCCACTGTCTCAACTGTAGGTAAGAAGGAAAAGAGCTTCTGCTGCATGAATTCTTCCTTTATATAGAAGTCATTGCTTAAAATGAAGAGCTGTACTAGAACGTAATCTCATCTCTGTTTTAGGAATGAGCATTGTTCTGGGTGTTGCCGAAGGAGAGTTTTTCACACACGATGCAGAAATCCAGAAATCTGCACTACAGATTATCATTAATTGTGTTTGTGGTCCTGAATCCCGAATCTCCAGCATTGGCAAGTATGTTTCCGGCACGCCTCGTCGCCGGACCTTGGCTTGCTCTCCCTTTCAGCATGGAAGAGGAGTCGGCGGGGAGTCCACACTTGCTAAGATGTGGAATGTTGTTCAGGCCAACAATGGCATCAAAGTCCTTCTGTCTCTCCTTTCAGTCAAGATGCCCATTACAGATGCTGATCAAATTCGGGCTTTGGCCTGCAAGGCCCTGGTTGGTATTAGCCGTAGCAGTGCTGTGCGGCAAATAATTAGCAAGCTTCCCCTTTTCAGCAGTGGTCAAATCCAGCAGTTGATGAAGGAGCCTCTACTTCAGGACAAGCGCAGTGACCATGTTCGCTTCTGTAAGTTTGCCGCGGAGTTGATTGAACGAGTGTCTGGCAAACCATTGCTTATGGGAAGTGATGTGTCCTTGGCCCGGCTTCAAAAGGCAGATGTGGTGGCGCAGTCTCGCATTACCTTTCCAGAGAAGGAACTGCTGTTGCTGATACGAAATCACTTGGTGTCCAAGGGTCTACATGAAACTGCTACCACGCTAACTCGCGAAGCTGACCTTCCCATGACTGCCGCTTCTCATACCACGTCTTTTCTGCCGGCTGTTGCTGCTCAGCCGTCCACCTCTTCACCGGTTTCTCTTCCGCGCACCCCACGCATACCTGGTCGTCTCTCTGGCACTTCCCTGTGCGCTCATCCACCTGCTAGACCTCCGCTGCCACCTTGTTTGGCTTCACCTGCCCCTGTTCCTTCGGGCTCCCCAGTCATTGGCCGCATCAGCTTTGTTAGAGAGCGTCAGTCACCCTGCAATGGCAAACGAGCGCGTGTATTGAGACAGAAGTCTGATCATGGTGCCTATAGTCAGAGTCCAGCTTTCAAGAAGCAGCTAGAGCGGCATGCCCCATCGCCACCTACCCTGGACAGCATCATGACTGAATATCTGCGGGAACAACATGCTCGCTGCAAGAACCCCGTTGCCATCTGCCCCCCTTTCTCGCTCTTCAGTCCCCACCAGTGCCCTGAGCCCAAGCAATGCCGACAAGCACCTATTAACTGCACTTCCCGAATGACCCGCCGCGCTGCCTTTCCCAAATATGGTGGAGTGGATGGGGGTTGCTTTGACCGTCATCTTATTTTCAGCAGGTGAGGGTTAAATTAGCAGATAATTTTATATACTTTTGTAATGTTAAAAAATGCTCAATTATTGTAAAAGGAGACCGTGATGTACTAATAAAACATCCTTTCCCCTTTTAGGTTCCGTCCGATATCTGTGTTCCGGGAATCCAACGAGGATGAGAGTGGCTTTACATGTTGCGCGTTTTCTGCCAGAGAACGATTCCTGATGTTGGGCACATGCACGGGGCAGCTTAAACTGTACAATGTGTTCAGTGGGCAAGAGGAGGCCAGCTATAATTGCCACAATTCTGCCATAACACACCTGGAACCATCCAGGGTAAGGAGCTGTGTAGCTATTTAGTATTGCTGTGTCACATTCGTTATGTACTGTGTGTTCCTCGGAACGCATTGGCTCTTCCTTTTTCTTTCTGCTCTTCTCTATCACACGTCTGTCTGCTACTATTTCCACTTTTGGCTTCTGGGTCTGATAAAACTGTCCAATTTCTGGTCCCCCCCATTTCCTCTCCTTATCTGATATCCCTTCTCTCGTCAGGACGGGACCCTCCTCCTCACAGCGGCCACTTGGAGTCAGCCTCTCTCTGCCCTTTGGGGAATGAAATCCGTCTTTGATATGAAGTAAGTGTAAAGTGTGACGGCCGAGGGGCTGCTAGTAGCTGAAAAGCAAGGATGGTTTGAGTTTAGTGGTTTGAGTTTAGTGGTTGGCTGATATTTCGTTCCTTTCATCCTCGCTGTCTTACTGCCAGGCATTCATTCAATGAGGATCATTATGTGGAATTTAGCAAACTATCCCAGGATCGGGTCATAGGCACCAAAGAGGACATTGCTCATGTGAGTATATTCTATAACATTCTGTATAATATATAATACATTCTCCAGCTAATTGCTGCAAAATAAAGAGCTAACATGCATTGTAAAAACGCTGTTCCATTTTTCATTGCTTGCTTTCGTGCAACGTGGCGAACGTCCCCGGCAAAAAAAACAAAACACAAATGTGCATAAAACAAACCTTTACCCAGATTAAATCATAACTTCTAGAAGGAGTTTGGGCATTCAACAGTTCTAGG
The DNA here is from genome assembly GCF_027358695.1 of Spea bombifrons. NCBI lineage: Eukaryota > Metazoa > Chordata > Amphibia > Anura > Pelobatidae > Spea > Spea bombifrons. The sequence goes on along the minus strand of NC_071092.1, from coordinate 10,751,520 downwards.
AATTCTGTAATTATAAAACATTTAAACATTCAGGCTGCAAATGTTTCCTGTATTTGAGCTCAAGTAAGTTCTCTTAAACCAGCTCTTTAGCTAAATTTACTGGTAAAACAGGCTGTTAGTGAATACGGATTATATGAACCAGCGTGGCTGCGCTGTCGGTTATTTCTGTCTCTCTGACCATCATTTGGTTCCTGCAGATTTATGACATCCAGACGGGGCAGAAGCTGCTGACTTTGTATAACTCGGATCTGGCAAATAACTACAAACGCAACTGTGCCACCTTCAACCCCACGGATGACTTGGTACTGAACGATGGCGTTCTGTGGGATGTGCGCTCTGCCCAAGCCATCCACAAGTTTGACAAGTTCAATATGAACATCAGTGGTGTCTTCCACCCCAACGGCCTTGAAGTTATCATAAATACTGAGATTGTATCCTTCATGTAGATAAATCTGTCTTAGGGCAGATTCTAGCTGCTGTTATTGGACGTCATTGAGTGGCATTTCTAGTGTAATACTGACTTTTCAGGTTGTGTGACTGGTGATATGCACGGTGTAGAAGATTTCAAATTGTATCGGGGTGAAAAGGTTTATTTTGAGTCCCCTACCCCTTTTTATTGGGTGACTTTGCTAATATTCACCACAAGTAAAGGATTTATTGCCTACTTGAAAATATTATTTGGCTTTGTCAGTTTCCTTAACCACTCCTTTAGTGGGACCTACGTACCTTCCATCTCCTCCACACGGTGCCCGCTCTGGATCAGTGCCGCTTAGTCTTCAATAACACTGGGACCGTCATGTATGGCGGTGAGTGATTCTCCTTCTTTCTTCGTTATTCTCTCATGTCTGTGCGGTATCTCCATTTAATATTATTACAAATTCATCTTTTTATCTCCTTGGGACCTTTTACGCCTGTGTGTCCTTTTTGTTTTTAGCCATGCTCCAGGCGGACGACGAGGATGACCTTTTAGAAGAAAGAATGAAGAGCCCATTCGGTTCTTCCTTCCGGACCTTTAATGCTACAGATTACAAACCAATTGGTGAGTCTGTGAAATTTTGGGGGTTGGAATTTGTCCCCCTCCCCCTATATATCCTTTTCATATAAATAAGTTGCACATTAAAGTGCTTTCGCCGTTATGACTTTAACTTGCGTGTTTATTTGACTCTTCTGTCTCTCCTCAGCCACCATTGATGTGAAGCGCAACATATTTGACTTGTGCACAGATACAAAGGATTGTTACCTGGCAGTCATAGAGGTAAGATTTGGGCTAAAACACTTGGGTTTTACATCTTTTTGAAATGAAAGTTTGGGTTTTGTACATATCCACACTGTTTATCTTCCCCATGCTCCTGCGATAGAATCAGGGTACGATGGATTCCTTGAATATGGACACCGTGTGCCGCCTGTACGAGGTGGGGAGACAGCGACTGGCAGAGGATGAGGATGAAGAGGAAGATCAGGTGAGTTAACATTTCTTTAACGTGGAACATAATGTTTAGGCAGAAAAAAAAATGTTTGACAATCATGACGTAAATCAGCAAACTACAATCTTTTTGAGGTAAAATTGCCAGCATTAAACCAAGACTAGTAACCGGGAGAGGCAAGTACTGCAGTCCTTTTGAATTTGAAAGACTAAACTTTTGCTCTCAGGAGGAAGAGGAGCAGGAAGATGAGGAAGATGATGATGATGATGACGACGATGACTCTGATGATCTTGGTCCCCTTTTGGATGCTGAGCTGGAGGAGCAAGAGGAGGCAGGAGAGCAGGCAGGAGAAGATGGAGAAAATGATTTTTCTCCTTCTGACGATGAAGAATTGGCAAACCTTCTGGAGGATGAAGACGATGATGATGGCGAGGATGTAGATGTAGATGAAGAAGGTGATGAAGAGGACTCTGACTTCGACCCAGAGGTGGAGCTGATACTGGGAGATTGTGAGTAACAGCAGTCTGTAGGGAATACCTGCACTTAGCATGGCTACAGACCTTAACATCTAATGCTGGAGGCACTTGGTGACTGTTATAAGTCGCAACAATTTCACCAAAACGTCTTAAACTTTATCGTTTTAATACTGATTTATGTGCACTGGTTCTCAGGCCAGCGTGGAATATATGTTTAGTGTGTTTCTAGAAGTGGATTAAATGTTTAATGAAGCTTGTAGCCACATGCTGAGGACTTCTGCTCGAAATGGATTCCTTAACATTCTACAGATTTCCAACCCTTAATGCATCAGTAAATTGCATTGCTGACCCGTTTGATGTTTTACTAGGTAGGATATCCCAGTAATCCTGCAGCACCATTATATAGAAAGCTCAGGTATTCCTATTATACCATCAGCTGTCACGTTTAGTGCAGTTTAATGGGGGCATAAAGTCATTTGGGTTGTTTCAGCAGAGATGCTGCCAAAGTAATTTAACATCTTCATGCCCTGTGTGTGTAGTTTCAGTGTTCTATGATTTCATTTCATTTCTCTCCACAGCGGACAGTTCTGATAACTCCGACCTGGAAGATGACATTGTTCTAGCCCTGAACGAATGAAAACATTGGGGTCTTTGTCCTTTGTACACAGGGTGTTTTCCTTCTTGGAGGACGCTGAGCACATACCAGCCCCGAGTGTTATTAAAGGAAGGTATTAGGCAGCTGAGAATCGTATAGGGGTATTAACCCTTACATTTATCCGTAGGCACCACTCCTTCCTTTATGCTTCTGCGCTCATGATCCCAACTCCAAGATGGACATTTTTTTGGTATAAAAAAGCTCTTAATATTAGTTTTATATATAAAAAAATGAAAAAAATACCCTGTGAAAAAAAATCTTTTTTTTTTTTTTTAATAACACATTGTGTGTTCATTTTTTCCCTCTTTTTTTGTTTTCGTTTTTACACAGATGTTTTTGGGGGGGAAGGCTGGGGAGAGCTATTTTGTTTTCTTAACTTTGGTCAGCAAAGTATTTTTATGATAAAATTGTAATATATTCCGTAGGAGAATGTGTATTTTCTTTTTGTTTCTTTAAAGCCTGTTTGTTTGAAGTGTACAATGTGAGATGTGTGGGTGACGTGACATGTACGGTGACAAAGGGATTCATTCACTAAATTGTGACTTTGCAGAAAAGTGGGGACGTTTAAACTCGCTGGATGTCACCGTGCTTGCTGCAGAGCTGTCCCTTTAAAATCCTTAGTCCAGTATGGCAAGCTGCGATGTTTCAACTTATCTGCAAACCTTGTTTAGTGAATAAAGTCCTGAAATCATTTCCATTCACTAGCTGCTCGTCATTTGATTTCTACACAAGTCTCCTTTGGACAGGGCTGTATACCCACGATCCACAGCGATCAAGACTATCCCAGCTTCAGGAAATTAATGTCTCAGCGGCGTTCATTTGTTAAAGGGATATATTGCGTTACTCGCCCTTGCATGCTTGTAGGCATCTAGTTGGAACTCATGCAAATTCTGTCAGCAGATACTCCAGGCTTTTTTCCCCATGTTATAATATTGTTGATCTGAGCTTATCCTATAGTGAATACGTTTAAATTTTTGACTAATCAATGGAAAAAATGTAAATTTATTTGCTTCTTAGTGACCTGTCCACTTTTGACCCCATGCCATTCTTGAATACAGCGATATTGTCCTGATACAGTATAACGAAACGTGGATGTGTTGCCATCAACTTAACGGAGGATTCTATTTCAGTCGCTGTATTTTTCTGCCCCGAGGGAAATTATATCAAGTATTTTGTGGTGTCGGGAGTCTCCGCTCCCCCAGCATCTCGTTATCCAGTTCTCAGATTCAGCGATTCCTGTCCCCTCTCCAGCATTGTTTTGCTCTGTGTGACAAATCAGAAACCCGGTTTTTTTTCTTTGATGTAAAAGTGTATTTATTTAAAAAATAAAATGAAAATAACACTGTGTGGTTTTACTCTGTAGTGATGGCCAAAAAGCTGCTACCGGCCTATAATGTGCTTCTTCTCGCTCCTGACACTTAATCGCGGTAGCAAACTTGGCTCAATATGTCTAAACATTTCAGCCAGCCCTGGTTTTTCCCTCTAGCGCGGGAATCCTGTTTATGGTAAGAAGTATAATTTAACTTAAAACCAATTCCGACTGCTCGTCGAGCAGTGTTATGATGGGGCAAATTACACGATAACCCTTTATGGGACCTTTGCGTATCTAAGGAAAATCTGTACCACGCCGTCCCCGCAACATTTGACTGATGTTCTTTTATAAGCTGTATTGTATGACTGGACCTTAAGGCAGCCTGATACCTCTCTACCCCTATAATTAATTAAAAAGCACACAACCACAATTTAGAGACTCCCAGATCCATACTATAAATTGGCTTAAAACAGCGGGTAGGGGCAGCTAAGCGGGGTCTGCCAATCCTTTGCCGCTCTGTGTCTGGTGGGACATTCTTGGAAACGCAACCTGTTAACACCTTATTGTAACTGATAACAGCCTCCATAGATAAGTGCGTAACCAGCAGCGGTACTCTATTACCTGTAACATATAGGTTACCAGTATCCCTAAACGGAATCACGGACCCTCACGGCAGCACTAGTGTGGCTACTGGGGCTGTGTTGCCAAATGCTCTTAATGCATATGACCCAAGGTGCTGGGAAATAGTATGGAGGCAAACAGTTTCCTGCCTTTGATAATAAATCCAATACAGCTTAACGTCCTACAAGAGAAGAGTTTGAGATGTTTGAAGGCAAGCTCCCTCAAACAGGCGTTTGATTCTGTGTTTCCTCATACGCAATAACACTTACTGCTTCGGAAGGAGAAACTCCAAGAGGTACATTGCAGGAAGAGGAGATTCACATTAATATGTAAGCTAGCAGGTTAGATTTGCACCATGTGCAGCGCAATCCTCACGCCGCTTTACTCTCTGCGACCTCTCTTCCTATCTGCCTCCATAACGTAACACGGAGCTAGTATATTACGGCTTAATGACTGGGACCTTCTGTTTGGACCACGGCCGGCACGCTGCTGCACCTCCGATGAGATCCTATACAGAGTGGTACTGCCCGTCAGCACAGATTCACTACCCGCAATAATTAAACGTAATCAGCCCACTGTACGCCTTACAAAAGAACCGGATGTGTACGTTTTACAACATACTATTTTAAACAGGATTGGTAGTTTTTGTATGCTTTTATTTAAAAAATAAAATTACAGTTCAGAAAAAAGTACTTCAATCCCAGACTGGCATTTGGTATAATCTAATTGGAGAAGGGAGGGAAAAAAATAAGTGCATCAAAGTGAAGCTTTTCCACCATTTTTACCAACCCTAGGCAAGCTCTTTTATGAAAAGCAGGTGATAATGTATATATCGAATACATCTCTTCACTGCCTGATGGTCAGACGCGTTTCAGAATGACAGATCCCGCAGTCATGGGTTTTCAAACAGATTCTTTGCAGTAAAATATAAATGTCTGTTAAAGAGAGAAAAAAAGCAAAAGTGGCCCCAGATTACTGAATACCCGCCTCTACTTGAAGAAATGTGCATAAACTAACCCATTTCACTGCAATCAATCTGCCGGCGTTTCAGATTAGGATTGAAATGGTTAGAAAGACAAAGAAATTCATATGACTCGCCCTGACCTGCCTATAAATACCCGGAGTCTCCATCTCTTGTAAACTATGGCGTTACTTTAACTCCCTTTATATGTTTCTTGGAAGAAAGCGAAACCCCCCAGGATCAGTCCGCAAACGTGTCGCCGTATTCAATAACTTATTTCCCCTGCATCACAAATAATAAGCCAAACCAGTACACGGATAGTTAATCAACGCTTCCTCATTAAAAGGTTTTATGAAACGGACGCTCTGTCTTTACAGATATATCGTATTCTTAGTGGTATTTTGTGAAAGTCACAAATCCAGTCCAAAAGGGAGCCTTTTCTCACCCAACACAACAAACCCAGGAGTCCTGTGATTTGCAAATGCGTCTTTTGCATATTGTGAAGGCAGCATAGCAACCCCCATCGCGAGTGCGTATCTACGTGCAAATACGAGCTTCCAATAACAACAATCGGCTAAGTAGCGCTGGGTTTGCTGCTGTAGTTCTGGGTCTAATTTTAGGGAGATCGCAAATTCCTGATGAGAGCGGCTGAGTGGCGCTATTTGCTTTTATTGAGATTTCTACGACGCAGTCACAAAAATGTTATACTTAACTATCTTTATAACGTCTCTGCGGTTATATCGTGCCGAGTACAATATACCCTTTTTGAAGTTTTTTTTTGTGTCATTTTCCCCTCTCTTACCCCAGCTGTAGTTTTGGGAGTAAAACACTTTTTTTAAGCTGCTCCTGCTCTCTACCGCCTGAAACCCTAAAAAGATGAACTTCCAGCAGACATTTAACTCATCGATATCGCTCCATGGTGGTTTTATTTATGAAGAATTAGAAGAGCGTGGGGGGTACCACTCCTTTAACATGTCAGTCAAACGCTACTCAACAAAAACAAAAGCTCTCCTGTAAATTATGAGCAAGATGCATAAACATTTCCATTCTGCGGGGTTTTAATGGCAATGTACAGGGCCAGTACACGGCCCTCACCCCTCCACTTCACCCCATCACCCTTGGTAAACCTGCATGTAATGTATAGAAATATGGAGGATGAGGCTAGAAGCTCCCTGAACCCGTTGTGCAGGGAAAACGTCTGAACGCAGAGGAGCTGGAAGGTAATTTATATAAAAATACAAAAAAAAATTGGGGGAACCTGGGAGAGAAACCAAGAAAAGCGACTTACAGGACGAGGAACGGCCTTAACTTACTGAATCGAGTCATGAACCATTGTTTGGTAAAATTCATCTATACTGACCATACAACCCCCAGCATTTTACAAACACCCTCAAAACCTAGCTTCTGTGGGCAAAAGTTCTAACGGCTCAACTTGTACCCCAAGCAGGATGGGGGGGCCCCCCAAGAACCTGAATAACAGCCCCAAGCAGCGGCTCGGCTCCTTAAAGCAGAGGGTCAGAAGACAAGTCTGATCGGCTGATAAACGTCTCATCGCAGAAGAAACAATGAGCTAAATACAAACTCCTCCGGCTGCTGAAAGAAGAAAGTGGCAGGAAAGCTAAAGTTTCATTCCTATACTAAATGGTATCACCTAAGTGAGCTTCAGAGCCCCAAAACCAGCCCTGCATAATGCATATTTAAATCATACCTGCATACATATTAGCCAGGAAGGCCCTTTAATGCAAAATTAATTAAAGGAGTTGAAACCATAGCGCTCCTGCCAACTCCTGGTTAAGTGAATAAAGCCCAGAGTGAATCTACAAGTTCCTTAACATTCCAACAACGACACCGAGAATTTCTATTCCACAACACGGACACAGATACTTTTTGTGAAACCACATGTATTTTGTACGTATGTTAGGGTACCCGGATCATATAATGCAGCAGTTCCATTTCTGTAGACAGTATAGATGGATTTGATTGCCGTTCTCAGAAAAACTTTATCCAAAGGGCCCGGTAAACCTTCCTCCGGGGACAAGTGTATATTATGCATGCCGTGTGTGTGTGTGTGTGTATATATATATATATATATATATATATATATATATATATATATATATATATATATATATATATATATATATATATATATATATATATATATATATATATATATATATATACACACACACACACACACATACATAGATACACGCACTGTATACATTTACACATTAATACATAGGCATATACACTAGTATAGATGTGCACAATTAACATATACCCCCAACGGTGTATATAACAGGAGATAGTTGTACACATGTATATAAAGTGCAATACAAGCTATGTGCACGGACATTAAAAACTCACTTTTGAAACTTTTTTCCTATTTTAAGTCACATTTAGGGTAGATGCATATTATATACGAGCACAAATTAATGTGACGTGTGTACGAAGTTTTCCTGCAATTTCAGTTCTATATGAAGCATCACGTACCGCACCTGGAATGTCGGGGTATACAGAAGTGTGTATCGCTCCACACAAACAAAAGACAAACACATCAATACACACCGACACGGAAATATACAGTGTTTGTGTTTATCTGGTAGTGTCTGGTTAATGACCCAAGATTTTTTTTATTCTCCCTCCAACAAAAAGATAGGAATTCAGTGTTTTTCCCTGCATTAATCAGTCTGCTAATTTTCAGGGTGTGGTAACACCCCCGCCCCACCCAACACCCCAACTAGGGCACTCACATAAAGCTTCATTACCAAGAAATAATGAGTCGGGCTTGATCCTGGGAGGCTGCTCATGGTTATAAACAGGGACTATGATTCCAACTAATCGGACCCCTGGGCTCCATTAACAACCACCTGCCGCCTAGACAACACCCCATACAGCCAGAGGGACACACCGCGACAGCACACACTGAGCTAGCTTCACATGTACATAAGGCACTCTTGGGACCCTCGTACTACAGAGGAGTCCATAGCAACACAGGCACACAAACATAAAAACCGGATTAACCCCCCCGCCCGCCCACCCTGTGAACAAAAAAAAAAAAAATATTCTTCACCCCTTCATCCCAGACCAAACCATAAAAATGTGAGCCTTTCAAGCAGAAACAGGGATGAGGAAACATGAGACGTGTTAAAAAAAAATTAAAAGAAAAAAAAAATACATATCTGTCCGGCAGTAAATTTACTGATAGAATTCAGCTATTAACAAATATAAAACATGCCCTGAACGGTCACCTTGCTTAAAGATGTCACTATCACTTTGGGGACAGCGAGCAGGAAGAGTCCCCGAGGTTTACCACCTCTACCTGTTAAACAAAGAGCTATGACAGCAGTGTGGTTAATTGTTGTTTAATTGTCTTTAACCCTTTCAGAGCTGAAGGGGGTCCGCAGTACATTTCATCGCAGCCCCCTTCAGCACTCAAGGAGTCAATTCAACCCATGATAATCACAACTAATGTATTTTGAGGCTCCTCTGTCCTCATCGCTGCTGCGAACCCAAACAGAGAGAGGACACAGGACAGTCAGGACGGGGGCAGCGACTCCTGAATCAAGCGCCATCTTTCACTAGCACAATAATCATGTTCTCTTCTAGTTTGCCCACAGTACGCTGGGCACTCTGCTGGTACAACTGGTGGAAGTCACAAGGCGGAAATGCATAAAGCATGCCACTAGGGTCTCTACCCTTGTTGCTCCCTCCTACTGGCAGGCTGATGACCCCAGCTGCCTGCTTCTGTTTCAGGTAAGAGACAAGATTCCTAAGCAGGCGACGCTGTAAGCCGGGCTCCTCGGGTATAACCCCTTCGGTCTGCGGGGCTTGAATGGCAAGCAGTACAGCAAAACCTCCAGAAGTGCCCTGCTTCACCCGTCTAGTAACTTCCTCAAGCTTTGGCTGGTCTAGCCGGAGTCTCTGGGCAATCTTGAGCTGTGCCAGGCTGCCCCCATTGTTTGCAGAGCGGTCTCTAAGGAGGGCACTGGGTACATCACGGTCACCCTCTAAGAAGTGTAGGTAGGTGGGGAAACAACTGTTCTTCAGTACTAAGTGCCCACACCAGACAGGAGGCAGCGTCCGTCCCTTCTCTGGGACCGGGGATTGTCTGTCTTCCGGAGGCTCTGGGGGTCGAGGGTGATGGTTCCTTCTGGGTTGTGGGGGTTCAGGTGTAGGAGGCCTTGGCTTGTCCTGCGGTGGGGGGCGGTGATTGTGTTGCGGAGATGGCGGAGTTCCAGGATCTCTCTCCGATGCTTCTCTCCTGGGACGGTCAGGGCTCCTTTCAGTTCTACTCCTACCCCTTTCACCAGACAAACTCCGACGTCGTCTCCTCTCCTCCCTAGTTTTGGAGCTGCCACCTCCCCCACGGTCCCCACTCCTGCTGCGGGCACCTGGACCAGAACTCCTGCGCTCGCTGTTTACCCAACTGGCTTCCACAAAAGGCCTTTCCCGGTCAGAGTAGAGAAGATGAGGCGGCGTCCGGTCCCTCACTCGGAGATCTGGTTCCAGTGTGGGTCGATGCCTGCTGTAGGCTTCCGATTGCAGCAACTCGTAGGGAAGAGGCAGAGGGTATGGAGTAGGCTGGAGGGGCGCATACCTGGACGCAGCTGCGGCCGCCTCCTCTGGGGTAACTTTAGCAAAATCCACACGAAGCCTGCGATCTCCAAGTGCAAATCCCCTCATTTGTGCGCAGGCAGCCTGAGCAGCATCGAGGCTTTCATATTGTATATAAGCAAAGCTGTCCCCTTTTACATAGTCAACCGTGCGGATGCTTCCAAACCTGTCAAACTCTCGGGCCAGGGCCGCTAAAGACGTGCTGGGGCCCAGTCCCCCGACCCACAGCCGCGTACTGGGATTAGCCTTCCCGTAGCCTATCTTCATGGCATTACGACCCAGCAGACGGCCGCTCATTGCCAATTTCGCTCTGTGGGCCATGTCTAAGTTCTGGAACTTGAGGAAGGCGTAGGCTGATCCCTGATTCCTCGCTGGGCGCTTGATCACTACTTCTTCAATGGGGCCATACTTATCAAACGCCCGTCTCAGGTCCACCTCGGACACGGCGTGGTCCAGATTGCCAATGAAGAGGTTACGTGTGGCTCGGTGATCGTCCTCCGGGGCGAGCTGCTCATCATCGGCCGTACTGGTGCTGCTCATACCATAGGTGGCTCCTCTAGCCCTCTCCTCGTACAGGGAGTAGTAGCTGTCTGCAGTGGTTGTTGTAGAGGTGAGGGCCGGGGGCAGGAGCAGGTGTCTCGGGGAGGTAGAGCGGGGGTAGGCAGGGAGAGTGGTGAGAGGCAGCGGGGTTGGCTCTGGCCGGCGTGTGGGCTGCTGGGTGAAGACCGGCTCTACTCGCAGGGGGCGATCGTAAAGCACGGGTCGTAGCTTAGCGTGCCTGGCCTGTCGTGCCTCCCCGGGCCGGCGGAAGTTTATATAGGCCACCCGCCCCAGCTCCGGGGTGTGTGACAGCTTGACACTGATCTCCCCGAAGCGCTGGAAATGCCGGAACAACCAGTCCTCCAGCAGCGGGTCTGGCAGAGCCGAGCCAAGGTTACTGATCAGCAGCGTCTTGTACTCCAAGCCCGTGGTCTCGCCTGGGGTGGGCAGCAAAAGCGGTCGTGGCGGGGGGTCTCGGGGCCGCCGTGAGGAGGAGGAAGAAGAAGATGAGGAGGAGGTTCCGGCCTGATTAGGCCTCTCTCGCCTGCCGGAGCTTTTATGGTGAGTCCCGCTGGCCTCCTCCCGCCTCTCCCGGGCACGTTTGGCGCGGCCCGGGCTCTGCTCACTGCGCTCGCTTTGCCGCTTCATGTCGCTCCAGGCGCTCGGTGTGCGCTGCTCGGTACCGCACGCGGAGGAGGCGCGCTCACTCTGCAGCCGCCATCTTCCACAATGAGTCGGGAGGGAGAGGTGATGTCATCAGGGGGCGCCCGGGAGACGTGACGAAAGGGACGGGCGGGACCCCTCGGAAATACGTGACGTAATCACGCCATAGTGACAAGTTTGTCAATAAACGCGACAGACACAAACCAATGTCCGCTGCCCCTCGGTAGCCCCCGGTACAGCATAGTATCCCCCCAACCCCCATATAACACACGCACTCTCCATCACACCTATCACTCCCCTACTTCGGGAGCCGTTTCTCATAGCTTTGGGACGTTAGGTGACTGAAGCCCGCTGCTGCTTTAGTTGGCCCAGCACAGGCCGGACTGGCCATGTTGTAGACGGGGTCGCAGTTGCCCCTGGCACACCGGATATATCAATCGTTTGCCGCAAGCCGGCAGTTCAGATGCCGCCGTTTCCTGTCGCTTAACGCAGCCGCATTATGATGCAAATAAACAGATTTTGTGTCACTTCTCGCAGTGCTGGGATTTTGTACGTTTCATGGCGGTTATTCATAAAGAAGAATTGTGGTACAAAGTGGTCTTGTCACCATAGCAACCAATGGAATGTCCCTGTTAGGTTGACCAATACATTTGTTGCTATGGTGATAAATCCATTTATAAAGCTTTTTCTCTTTATTTCTACGGGTTGCTTAAAGCGATCGCTCCTGGTATTCTAGGCAAGGAGATGCAGATAAGGGCGCACAGGACATCACTTTCTGATTCCTTGTCTGTAATTACATGGTCGCCATCATTAGCACATCTGTTTTAGAGCGTAGTACCGGGTGGCTGAGCACATCACCTACATAAACACACACACAATTATTATTCCTCTCAGACTTCATTGTCGGAACGGGTGTGAGCCGTGCAGGTACATCTGACAAAGGTAGCCACAGTATCAGATCTGTGGTTGTTTCCTTATGTTGGCATCCTATGTGTACATGCGCAGAGCCACACACTGTGAATGCGCTGGAGTCATAAGGGGTAAAAGCAGCGGAAGCGGGTGTGGGTGCGCATGTACAGATTTCTTCCCTGCAGATTAATTTATCTGGTAAATCAGCAAACGTGGTTCCAGACACACACAGAATATATTACTAGAAGAAAACGTTTCACCGCCCTTAGGTAAATCATCTGTCATTATTAAACCTATGACATCACATTTGTCAGATACACCCACAGCGTGTGCTCTTTTTGAACATAAGATTAAGTAACACTCGATCAACTCAATATTGCCCGTTATGACAATATGAGGGCAGGGCGGCTCTTTATTGTATCACACAAGCTTTTTGGGTACAATCCTATTAGGTTACAGCACTGAAAGTATTCTTTTTGTCATAACTACCGTTATGTTTTTCCATTATTTCACGGCTGGCCAGATCCGGTGTGCAATAACGGCAGCGGGATACTATGCAGCGAGATAACTACGTTGTGTCACCAAAACAGTGTTTCTTCGGCACATGACAACCTGGTGAGCGGGGTCAAAAAGTGCTATTATGGGCCACAATACATCAGACCCAAATCTTTATCTTCCGGGGTCGCCGACGTTGAGATTCTTTCACAGTTCTATAGAAGACAGGTTGAATATCTGAATAATATATATTTATTTTATAAACGTGCGCTACACGTTTAGTCTTGAGTTATGGATGTGATAGGCGTGCTTGTGAGGCAAAATATCCTCTTTACCATCTTCTTATAAATGAGAGGAGCAAAAAAAACTTCAGAACAAGGTTTCCATGAAGAAAAGGATTTGCCAATAACAAAACCTCAGTCGGAGCCTTTATGGAATATTGGAGTTGATCCGAAGTCATCAGCCATCCCCAGCCAAGGAATCTCATCACCAAGAGCAATCCAAATCACAACCACGAACCCGAAAGAAACACCGAACACCTCAAAACGAGGCATCCGTCATCTTCTAAAAGATGGAAAAATAATGCAGAGGCAACACGGTACTAGAGAAATATCAATTTATAGGTTGTGGAGTCACTCGGGCACAGTAAAATATAAACATTCGACAGAAACGGATGGAGGGAGAACAGAAGAAACAAGAATTGCAATTCTTTCTGTGAATGCCCTAAAACATACTTCGCACAAACCTGGCTCAAGTAGTTTTTTGTAATATGGAAAAGAGTAAACTTTTATTATTTTATTTTAGCTTTTTGCCAGTCAGTGAAATACTGATTTATTTATTTTTTCGGACTAGAGAAACAGTCATGGAAACCTGTGTGCTGCCACATGTAGAGTGCCTCCTGGGGACACTCGTGGCCTGCCACACATATAGTTCACGCCGTGTTATAAAGTGTGGACAAAGCATGCGGCAGCCCATGGCTGAAGAGTACAGCAAAATCCAGAGTGGATTCTTTTATTTTCATAGAAAAAAAATACCACTCAAAAGAATTGCAAGAAACTAATAAAAAAAAGACCATATACTGTCAAAAGACAGCTCAGAGAAAAACAAATACATAACTTACAGATTTATCAAACAGAGGGGGTTCTTTTCTCTGCAGATGACCCTGCAGCGTATGATCTTCTGTAGTCTGGGTTTTCTTTAAACAAACCAGAAAAAAACCTAATTAAATGTAAAATGAAAACTAAGAGGGTCAGTCTGCCAGCTCCCAAGGTAGGTGGATCAGTCCATGCTTATTCCCTGTTGGGAGGGATATCAGAGGTCAGTCCGTGCGTTGGCTGCATTAGGAGCGTATTTGGGCATTAACTCATGGATTTTACGGATATAATCGGATTTTTCAGCACAGCCTTTGCAAGTCTCCCCCCAGTCATCCAAGATCTTCTTCAGTTCTTTGACCCTCAGCTTCTTAAGATCCACTGTGCTCAAGTCAATTTGCTTGTCTACAAGACAGAAAGTAGCAATTAGATCATATGCCGTTTACACTCCTGTGCGAAAAGAATTATTTTCAAGCACTTACCGTATTTTAATTCGCAGATCTGACCATCTTTCTTTTTCAGCTTCTCGCATATCTTCTCGGCTGGGATGTGGTAGCTTAGTGGTTTTGACACCTCATTGGTGATCTTTGTGGCTGCGTCGGTGGTAGCCCCAATATAGTAGCACTAAATAAAGGGAAGTCAGGGAAACCCGTGTGAAGGAATGGCAAAATACAAAAACAATGAAGAGTGCGGCGAAAGTTATAAGTAAGGTTGCCACATAGACCATTTTTCCTGTGCTGACCGGCTCATAGGAAGTGTCATCCAAGAGCGCGCAAAATAAAGTCTCAAGTAAGAGAATCAACACCCTGTCTAAGTAACTTATTCCCTTCTGTGTAATGTAGTAGTGGGGAATATACATGACCTGGAAGCAAATAGGCAAAGTGGCAGCCCTCCCCACTCATTATTATATATATATATATATGATTTACTTTGCTAAACCTTTTTCTCCTTACGTTATCGTAATAAAAATCAATGAGTAATAATCACAGGCTGGAGAATTTCTAGCATAAGAGCTCCCTCTGCTGGCCATGTTTAAACTGACAGCACATTGAAAAAACCCACAATACTCACAACTGAGCGCGTGAAGAACTCACGTTGGATTTTATTACACACAGAATTACCACTACCTTTGTAACTGAAGCCCAGTACTAACCTACCATGTACGAGCGGCACTGGAAACCATGTGTGGGTAACTGTTTATACACACAAAATTAATTTGTGCAGTCACTATTAATAATCAGGGATGCATTCTGCACTGCTCTGCCCGCTTGCAAAGGTTGTTGCATCCAAGTATAAAGCTTAATACCCAACTTTAGACATAATGTACACATACAAGGTAGATTTCTAATAATGAGCATATACCATCTTACAAACGTCACTACATTATATATATATAATGTATAGAATAAAAAAAGGAGGGTTCAGGCTCTAATGTAATGCGTTTCTGAGAGGTCCCCCTCTTCCTGACATTGTTCTCTCCAGAGTGCGGGGATTCCAGCGCAGGTCTCCGCATTCGGCTATAATGATGCTTGACAGAATGTTTTTTCCCCGTTACTATAAGTCAATTATCATATATCCAGGCAGCAGGAGTTTATTGATACTTCAGGTTATTCTGACAGATTTGCTGCTATTCACCATTTCACATTCTGAGCCGCGGCCGAGAGGAGCCCTATTTAAACACGGAACCTACCAGTCTGTTCTCCTTCCCCTTCGCCTCATTGCAGGACTTCAGCAGCTCCTTTTCAATCACATCGGCCTTGAACTCCACATTCTTCTCCTTCAGAGACTGATAAAAGCGATCCAGGAAAGACACGCACACTGGGGACAGAACACGGCAAGAGGGTTACAGGCTGGGGGCCACGGCCTCCACAGCGGAGCGCAGGCTGGGGGCCACGGCCTCCACAGCGGAGCGCAGGCTGGGGGCCACGGCCTCCACAGCGGAGCGCAGGCTGGGGGCCACGGCCTCCACAGCGGAGCGCAGGCTGGGGGCCACGGCCTCCACAGCGGAGCGCAGGCTGGGGGCCACGGCCTCCACAGCGGAGCGCAGGCTGGGGGTCACAGGAAGACACAGCCTCGCCAGGGTGGGGGTGGGGCACGGGTATTTGAATTGATACAATAACCCAGAATTAGATTGTGACAGAAACACGTTAGTTGTTACATATAAGGCGGCCCATGAAGACTGTAACGCCCACAACTCTCAGCACTGGAGCGCTTGGGGATGTAATCCAACCAAAATGAAAAGGCAGACTTCGCTCCAATGGAAAATATATATTCCTTCAGCCACCTGCAACCCACCATCCCTCAGCCAGCAGCCATGACACTCCTTAAGATGCCATCGCTACACCCACCCAGTCCTCACCTTCGCACTCGCCAGCTTTTAGGGCCTGGATACTACCGGGAAGCGCCACCAGAACACCGGCAACAGCGAGAGCGCACAGCGACCACATCCTGAGTCAGCACACCACGGGAAACAGTCACGTGGAGCCGGAATCACCCCCCAGTCAGCTCGATACAACTCACCGGCAACTGTGGCTCAGCTTCTCCTAGCAACCTCCCTCCAGACCAATCTCACTCCCCATTGGCTGGCCGAAACAGGCCGGCTCCACGCCGCGCTCTCGCATTGGTTTGAAAACATTGATGGTTCCACGACACGTTCTCTGATTCGCTAGAAGGGACATGCCGCTATAGACGGATGTGGGCTAGTTGTCGTGTGGTGATTGGTTAAATCGTGATGATGACGCGTACCAAACCTGTCAGAGAATGCGGAAGTTGCGTTAGTGAAAGTACGCCTTTTTTTTGTTTTGTTTTACAAAGGGCTAAATCCAAATGGATACAAACTAGCGTATAATGGGACGCATGCGCTTCGTACAGTGTTTGTAAATCATCGACTTTAGAGATCTAGAAAAAACTTTACTCTCATGAAAGCCAAAATTGCAACGTTTGAAATGGCCACGAATGGGCAATTTTGTTCCAGGGGGTGTGGTTATAGAAAGCTAGGGGCAGGGCTTTACCGAGAATTTTATGTGACCCGGCCAGGTACTATCAACAGAGGAGTGCTGGCACCTTCTGGTCCGGGAGCGGTGGGAAAGCCGCGTGCCCCCTAGTGGTCCCACCTGGTAACTACTATACGAACTAGAACACACACATTTACACTCAGTGCTGTATCTGGGAAAAGAATCCCAGCACCCCAAACAGCTTCCAATCCTAAGGTTACTTTATTTAGAGAAAGCAAAACAAAAAAAGCGACGTTTCGGCCAAACAGGGCCTTTGTCAAGCCACTTTATTTAGAGAAAGCAAAAAAAAAAAGCAACGTTTCGGCCAAACAGGGCCTTTTTAATGGTATCTGCCACAAGGCAGATAAGGCAACTGCCTTGGGCGGCACATTTCAGAGGGGCGGCGCCGCCCTAAACGCCCATCGAACACCCTAACAGTAGTTACTACTTCCCTGTCCCTCCCTGCAGTCACACTGATGATTGGCCCCGCCCCTTTCCTAATAGCGTCCACACTGCTCAGCAACTCATCTAACAGTGAGCATAAAATTACTATTTGGGCTGCTGAAAGTTAGGGGAAGCTATGGTTAATGGAGTCTTTAGGGTTAATTATGGGGCAGTTATGGTTGATGGGGTCTTTAGGGTTAATTTAGGGGCAGTTATGTTTAATGGGGTCTTTAGGGTTATTTTAGGGGCAGTTATGGTTAATGGGGTCTTTAGGGTTAATTTAGGGGCGGTCCAATTTTAGATTAGGGGGGTGCAGACACCAAACTAACACACAGCATACACTAACACATTCCTGCCAACAGTCCCGAATTTGGGTCTATCCCAGCATTAAAATACTGCCTATGTACAATGCATTACACTGTGCACAGGCAGCATTAAGCCATGTATGTCTGAGAGACACATAAAGCCTAAGCTCCAGACACGCTGGGAACTAAAGAGTGGAGCCTAAAGCAGGTGGAGTCATGCAGTGCCACATAATGCTGCCTACCCCTTTGTCCCAGGACACCTGGCAAGTAGGCTGACATATGCACACTCTAACATCGTATGGTAACACACACACAATCTAACTACACATATTTTGCCCTACTACTGTGGTTACTGTGGCGCCTGGATGCCATGAACCCACAGCACCAGCCTTAATGTGGCCAGCCTATCAATAGCTGTTTATGTCTCTATGTAAGATGTTTAGAATATATTATATGTTTATAATTTAGAAACATATTTTGCCAGGAGCTGCCACATTAGTCATGTGATGCTATGTCATGTGACTCTGCTGAGCTGCTGCCTCTTGGCACAGCATAGGAAAAAAGAGCTTGGCCGCTGGACACAAGACCCTCCTCTGTACAGAACCAGCTTGTGTGCCATTTGTATTTCAGTAATTTCCCTCCATATCTACTATTTTCATAATTTATTAGTAAGCAAGCAGCGCTCCTTTGGATTTAACCACTGATTAGTTACACAATAAGATGGTTATGTGTGTGAGGTAGCTTCTTATGTGACGTATAACATTTTGTACCAATGCTACTAATAAGTGCTTACCCGCTATTTGGATATTCAGCAGGTGAAACCATAGAGGACAGGATATATTTCCTGTATACCATGGCCCTTATTTAAATACTTTGCTCAGTCAAATATACAGTATGTAAATCAATATGTCACATAAAGAGCCTCGTTAAATCGCTGCCACTCCTTTAGCTACATCCCTAAAACAGTGTTGGGAGGTATGTAGTTTTAACCTAAATACAGGGTATAAATGATACCAAAAGCTTGGGGTTTGTATAAAAAGCAGTGTACATTCTACATTTCAATTAGAAATTTCAATTAGAAAATTGTTTTCCAATAGAATTTTTGTGAAATATCAGAAAAAATGGACCAGCATTGACAGTGATGCTCTTATTTTCTAACCAAAAGATAAATGTTTAATGTCTTCCGATAACAAATCTTTGGTACTCCTGGGGGAGAGGGGTGAACAGGAGCTGGACTGAGTGGTGTGCATGGCTATCTGGCGTGGTACACTGGCCTGATGAAGTCTCCCTGGTCACACGTGTGTAGAAAGGCTTTTTGTGACCTATCCTCTGGCTTTTTACCCTCCTTTTCTTAAATCAAGGTATAGCTTGCACAGATTTCTATCCTATGGGTATAATACCAGATTTGGGCTACCCAAATGGTTCTTCGTATACACAGCTGTGAAATCTTGTCAACATTTTTAAGTATGACATAAGGACACTATATACATTAATAAATAATAATAATCATATAATATTTTCACCTCGCCAAAACTATGTATTATAAAGGGCCTATTCTTTCAGTAGATCATCTACTGAGTTGACCCTTCCAAGCATGGGTGTCCAGAGGAGGGGGTTAACTAGCCAGAGACAGCAAAAAAAAAAACAACCAAAAAACACCTGGTAGTCAAGGGAGTGCAGAGATAAAGCTTTTAATTAATTCTGTTCATCCCCCGCTGTCGGAGTAGTTTGGTCTGCATTTTTCCTCTCCCTGTAGATGGTCTACTCTGGCAGCTGCTCCTTCACAGACCCGGAGTCTTTGCATGGGCAGAGACACACTTTGCATGCTGCAGACACAAGGTAGTTTATTTCAAACATGTACTGCAGCTAGGGTTAGTTAATATTTCAACTGTTGAAACTACATTTCCCATGACTCTCAGCCAGTCTAGTGTGTTAAGCATCACAAGAAAGTGAGTACTCATCTGGAGTAACCCAAAGGTTAGCTTTTATATCATTATAGATTAGTACTACAGCAGCTGTGGAATGCACATCTCATCATTCCCAGCCATCCATTTGGTTGGCTAACCTTCATGAGAAATGAAGTAACAGCTTTTTGAACTCCAAATTTTTGCGACAGCTGCTGTAAAACTACCAAGTGTCCTACTTTGGTTGCTCTAACTATCCTCCTTTTTTTGTAATACCTCTAAATGTTTGCTGTGCATCACAGAGCTACACGTCACAACGCAACGGTAACTTTACTTGACTGCAACTCCCATGATGTTGAGCAGCAACATTGCTAGTTGATTAATATGGGAAGAGCATCTGGTAACTGAATACTGGGCTTTGGGGTGGGCAGCATACACAGTCAACAGTGCAAACACTAACGTTTGTTGACTGCATCTATAATAATATTCAGCCAGCCATATGGGGATTGTAGTAACATTTTTGTTGTTGACTTCAACTCCCATGATATACAATTAGCCACTACCGGCTGAACACCATAGGGATAGTAGACTGGGATACGTGTGGCCAATCTTTACCCCCCCAGCTATTGTAAAGTTCTTATGTGGTGCAGGTAGATGATGATCTGTAGCTACCAGTACTGTGGTCATATGATGGGTAACTAACATTTGCCCCCATCAGGAAACCCCTCTCCCAAACCAACAAAGGTAGGCAATGGGGAGGAGGTAAGGAGATATTGGCGTGGGAAAGGTGGGGAGGATATTTCCCCCCATGGAAAAAACCCTGTGTACGCCCATGCTTCTAAGAACATTGTTAAATTCTTGGGTTCTAGATTCATTCCAAAGCGTTGCCAACACACAGCGACCCTGTCTTAATACCCCTATCATGTGTCACATTCTCCTTGATGATGGAGTTGTACAGAAAGCTTCTGCATCAAAGGGACCCCAGAATAAGGTATATCCAGCAAAGGAGGGCCAAGGAGAGATTTCTCCACCCTTTCAGACAGACTGATAGACACTCGTACAAACATAAGCAGCCAGATTCCTCCATGGTGATAGACTTTATTTTCATATAACAACCATCTGAAGGAAAGAAAAAAACAACAGAAACATTGAATCGTATTTACACCGAAACCGGACCCAGTGTGCGAGGAACATGCGGACACCGTATATACAAACACACACCCTGCAGGAAGCTGATCATTAGGGACACAACACAGCACCACCAGAGGAGGACTTAGAATATGAACGCACATAACGAGGGGCTGCTCCCTCCGTCTGATGGTGACAGGGTCTGATGGAGGTCTAAGCTTCCTATGTTAGCCTTACAGACAAATAGTTGACACCCGGGTTTGGAGGGGAGTCACGTAGCGGTGACAGGGTGCACACAATGTTCTCAAAGTCCAGGGCAGGAGATACAAAGCGGTAATAACAACAGGTATAATCATCCACGGTGAGATCTGGTTCGGGAGGAGGAGTAGTTTGCAACTTAGGTTGGAATGAAGATATGCCTCTTTAGGATGAATTTAAGATCTGACAACATGTATCGCACTCATCCTAAAATAGGGAGACAAATAGATTTCTCTAAATATATGTACACTTTGAGGACTCATTCATCTTACCCTTTAACACCCAGGCATCCAAGATGTACCTTTCATGCTCTTAAAAGAAAATGATTGGTAAAATAACAATTAACTCCTACAAGGTGGTTTCATATTACCTCTTTTGTGTCTGTGAGAGTAATTAAATGTTCGCGTAGCAGATGTATGGAATACTCTTTATCAGGCTAGGAGAAACAATACTTTTTTACACCTGTTAAAGGTGCTGTTCTACTTAGACAGTATACAGCAATGGCACTCCCAAGTACGCTAAGCATTTAAACCTTAGAAGATCTGAAACTTGATTCTTTTCTCTGTGGGTTTAATCATAAAATCTTTTAAGAAGCTCTTTTTTTCGGTTTCTTTGGCCAAAAAACCTATTTGTGCCTGCTTTTGTGCCACATTGGCAAATGATCCTAGCAAAAATTATGAATGAGACAAACTTTTACATGATTCAATAATTACTGGGAAGTATTTGGACATTAAATAGTTTCTAATGCTGTATTTAGTTATGAAAATGTTAAATTCAGCTGAGTAGGTGGAAGAGCATATTAAAGAGCACTTCCGGAGCATTATATATTATTATATATCATTATATATCATTATATATCAGTGAAGCTACCGGGGGCACAGCAGGAAGTAAAGAGTGAAACGGAAAGTAGTCTTCTTTAGGCTAATGGAAACATCAATGTAACTTCAAATAACTCTAAAACCTTCATACACAGGACACGGCTACAAAGTCCTCTTTTTTTGTGCAGGAGAAATATATATTTTAACCATAATTTCTTTTTAATTCAGAGGTGATCGTCTTAGCTCATAAATCACAAGCACATACCTCTGATATCCTAGTGTAAGGATATATATATTCTACCCTCATCCCTCCTAACACACATTACTCGGGGCATGCAGTTCTTGGCTTTTCTTAATACACACCACCCATCTCATTTTGTTTCATAGATGGTACAAGCATGTATTGCTCACACCATCTATCACCAAGTCACACGTAAATGCAGACATCATAACCTTTCGTCTTCTCACAATCCAAACACTGTGGACATACGTCTCCCGATTCATCCTGATAAACAGACATGCAAACATATCTTTTATGTTTTCCTCCTGTTGTCCCCTTTGCTCCTCCAAAGTGACCCTGCCTAAGGTTTGCCTATGTTGTGCTCCCACCCAACCCTTGCTGGCTGTTCCTTGCCCCCAGGGCAGTTTCGTCTGGGCTTCTGTAACCGTTCGTGATCTACACCACCATCCTCCTGCTCGCCACTTGGAGAACGAGGTGGTGTGACCCCGCTGGGTGCTGAGTGACTGCGGCAGGGCTGAAGCTTTGAGGCCTCCAGGCCATTGGGGTCCGAGAGGCTGTACCGCACAGGAGGGTAGTGTTGAAAGCCTCTGCATTGTTCTTCATCAGGTCGGTGGTCTGGAGTGGACCCAGGGTCTGGACATCCAGAGAAGTTGCCATCGCTCAGGGAAGAGACACCACTACTAGCACTGCCCGAAAGTGGAGAGTTACTGCCATCTAAACACGACTGTGGGCTAGTGGGGGAGGCTGGGATGGTATGTAGAGGACTCTGCAAAGAAAGGAATAAATATATATATATAATGTACATGTAAACATATGAAAGACAAGATGAACTGGTGTAACTAGTCGCATCCTTATTTAACAATTAGTCTATAAGATGGGGTACTTTGAGTATTAGATGTCATTTTGTTTTCTATCAGTTGTGAATTTTATCAGCCCCTCACTTTTTCATATTCCTTATAAAGAAGAGAGATGTCCCGTGGATCTTTGCCTGACTTCTGCACTTGGATTAGTAATATCTGCACTGATGAACAGTTGTCTGGGACCTCTTGGGTGCCCCTTCTTAATTATGGATATCAGGTGTAATTGTACAAGCATCACCTTATTTCAATACCTTTTTTTATTTGAGACTGAACGAATATACAATCAGAGTGCCGCAGAATCACTGAAATACTTCAATAAAACATAAAACCGTTACAGTGTAATGTATTCATCATATAAAAAATAAATATGCATTATTAGTAATATGGTTTAATGTTTTATGGAAGTATTTCAGTGATTCTACACCACTCTGATTGTACAGGGCTGCGTAGAATTTTATGCTGGGTTACGTCCGCGTCTTTCCTTATTAAAGCGCACATGACAAATCTGGGCAAATTATACACGTGTTCAAAAATAACACATAGTACTTTTTTTCAGATAGGTTGTAGACAAAAAATATTGAAGCTCCCATGTGGGTCATGCTAAATTTTGTGGGGTAAAAACATCAGTCTGCTATTAAAAATCTTATTCGGAATCACTATTTTTATTCAGGCGTGTTTCTAGCATTTTTAAATTATTAGTTGTATTTGTGTTTTGGGTGATTCTGTACTGAGCCGTCGTTCTGGTGTAAATGGTGTACTGGAAGTTGTTGCGTTCATCCAGCTATTTAAGAGCCCTTACAGTACTTATTTAATCAGGTGGCACAAAGGAACACATGCCTGGCCAGATCCATTCCACTAGTCAGGACAACCAAAGAACCTTTGCATGTACGGTAAACCCTTATCATTGACTACTATTTATAAAAATGGCTTGTTTGTCAGCACATGGCCCCTCCCTTATACAAATACCTACTGTATATATATATATATATATATATATATATATATATATATATATATATATACACATATACTTACATGTCATAAACATCCAGTGGTACGATAAAAACACCAATTTAAGGTCAGAAAATATAAGGATAAGGGAGATCCATGTACATAAGGAACACAACATATAGCCTTAAGGAGTCTCTATATTAATGTTGGGCAAGACCATCGGAGTCTTGGTCTTATCATTCTCTATTTACTGAGTTACACTAAGATCATTCCAATCACTGATGCCCCTGACATGGGTACTGTAATCTTCATTTACCCTTAAAGGTGCTGTTCCACTTACGGTGCCTCATAAAATATCACCAGAGCTGCATCATAGATACATGGAATTTGATGGCAGATAAGACCCATTCAGCCCATTTAGTCTGCACATTTTCCTGATGTAAAGACTCAGATCTTAATCAGGCCTTGATCTAGTCCTAGATTCACAATAGATTTATGTCTACCCAGCGTGATAGTAAATGTAGTAAAAAAAAAAATCTGTATTTATACCTGTACTTTTCTCCTAGATGTTCCCTGTCACTTACAAACTGCACTAAACACTTTATTGAGATACTGTACAGTAAAACAGTACATTATTTTAACACAGTAGTAGATCATAATTAAGGTATTTAGAAAAAAATGTGGGAAAACCCTCTAGATGGAACAGCACCTTTAATATAAACTCTGCGGTGATATTAGGAGCTTCCAAATCTCTACCGAGTTCAGATGAGCCCTGCAGAGGAGGAGACCCTGAGCGCCCAACGTTTAATCCTAAACTGTTTCTAGTGAACGTTTCTTGTTTTTTTCTTTTTTTTTTTTTTGTTTTATGTATATTCAACAGACCCTTGAGAGAGTGGTGCTGGTTATAACATAAAGATAGCCAGTAAAGGTGAATGGAAGAGAAATGGGGTAAAGTAATGCAATGTGTATGGCGTGATACACACATGACATCATATGGCTTACATGGAATCCTATACAAATTTGACCTGGACTGTTTTGGGAAAAGGATACTAAGCTTACAAGACACACCAATATCAAGGAGCTTTAAATATTGTCTTATCTTCTTTCAGTGACCATGTTTCAGCAGGGTCAGATTTTTCCGGGGTCCTTTTGCATATAGCACAGCAGACATGAAGCATCCTCTTATGACCTTCGCTTTATCAAACTATATTCAAGTAGAGCATTCCATGTTCCCCAAGTACAGTGGCCTCAACGGTTTTTATGAATGCTGGAAACCCCAAACAGTGATGACAGCCATTAACCAATCAGTGCCTGCCTGATGTCACATGACAATCAAGAGTTCCTTCCAAAACTACAAATGAGGCCAAATTTTATGCAAGCACCCTGTAGGTTATCTTAATACCCACACTAGCCCCAGCCTGTAGCTTGTATACAGGCAAATAACAGACCCGTCTTACAGTTATACTTTGTAATTTAACCAAATAACAAGGTTTTGGACAGACCCACATAATTACAATTTCATGAACAAGAAAAACAACAGCGTGAAACATCACTCGGCATCCCAAGAATTCAGAATGGCCTAAAAGATAAAGGATCCAGTGCATCTTAAGGGTATGGGGCCAGTAGATGCAATGTTACCTACATAAAACTGAAGCAACTCCAGGGTTACCTCTCCAAACCTTAACTGCATAGCAAATTCAAATGGGAAATTACAAAAATTCTGGAAAAAGTAAATATAATCCAAAATGCGGTTACGAATTTATTTTGGGTTTTGTGATGGTTCCATTTTGACTGTATGGCAGTCAATTTGTTGGTGCTGAACAGTGGTATCTATTGAAAAAGTGATGACTTTATTAATTTTAATATATCTAGAGACCAGCCATTGACTGGAGACCTACATTTCTCATGGCTCTTAACCAAATAAAAGACGTATGTTCTCCAGTATATGGTCACAATTGATGTATTGCTGTCAGCCACCGCGCTATTTCAGTAAATTAAAAAGAGATTACAAAGAGATTTATTCATACACGTAATGACTAAGGATCTGTAAATGAAGACAAAGCTATATGACATTTTTTTGCCAACACGATTGATCACTGGGATCAGAAAAAAAGGAAAAATGAATGCACAGGAACCATGGAAACGAGGATCTAAAGTGTGCCATTGGAGATGCAGACTTTCCCTTACCCCCCATTAGGACTGGCTATATAGCTACCTTCATAATGACAGGTGTTCAGGCATTTTACGAGTTATTAATACATAACAATTCAAAGTAGTCTTATCGCCATAGCAATCAATGGAATGTTCCTGCAGATTAGGCCATTCCATTGGTTCCTGCGGTGATAATGATATCTCCTCTTACGTCTCCCATGCAGTGGATATTTATAGGAAAATCCATTTACCGCGGATGCACAATTTTCAAGCACTGCAAACAGGCCAGGACTTCTGGCCTGAACACAGGTATTCTATAAAATGTTTCATTGCGATACCTACTGTATGCTTAAACTGGGATATTCCAAAAGGATGGCCTGCACATGTGCAGCATATCCAGAGAAACCAACCATATGCTGAGCTGGTGATTTTGATTTCATTCGCAGCCAATCATTGATGGTTGCCGTGGGCATCTTCCAATCAGATCTGGCTACTTCTACAAAAATGATCTCAATGTCTTGCGCAGCCTCCACCCTAAAGAAAGCCCTTGTGCTCTCGGTCGCAGTTATGTGAATGTTTATATTGATACATAGTTGTTTGGTATGTTTTATATTTGTTTAAGTCACAATTAAACAAACATGTCTAAGTAAACCGTCCAGGTCAAATTTGAAGATCCTCTCTTTATATTTGGCTATTATTCATGAGGACAAAGGTATTTATGAATATGGACTTCACAGTGAAATACAGATATATAGACACTGTACACGGGGCACATAGTAAGATACCTTGCGCAGGGATCTTGTGGGTAGCGCTGGAGTAGCCTCCCCCACAGAGGGATGAAAAGCATCAAAGTGCAGAGAGTAATGACCTTTAGAGTGAAAGAAATATATCAGCACCCCAGTGTTTCCACCGCTATTACCATCCCAAGCCCAACAATCTACGCTGATCTACGATTCCACCGATTGCTACAGCAACAGGACTAAATGTCAAAGCCAACCCAAGAATCACTTTTCATGCATAACCCTCATTCTCTGTGTCTTTTTGCTGTGTCCTATGACGTGGACATTGTGGTACTTGATCAGCAGAATGTATTTTCACTATTCTTCGTAACACTTTCCATGTAGAAAATATTTCTCTATTTTCTGTACACATGTAGGCCTCTATATCATGTCTAGTTTAAGCATCAGAACATTGCTACTCATTATTTTCAGTCTAATACTGGAAGCATCGATTCCCAATTTCCCATCTTCAAATGCCTATACCAATTACTCGTTTCCGTTCTTGTATTATATGTTCTTTTAAGATACAAAGAGCCATCTTCACATTGAGCAAGACAGGGCCGTTATATTTCATGTTTAAGGGTGGTGAAGTAATGGCTTTATATCATGTCATTGTCTGTAAAGTAATCAGTTGATAGATTACCGAATGGTCTGGTCCAAACTTGGCCGGGCTGTTGTGAGGTCCTGACACAACCCAATAATGGTCTTTTGTGGGGTTTCGAAGACTGCTCTTAAAGACTTTGCTATCTCTATCATTCATCATACATCTATAGCCATTGCCTCATTTACTACCTATTCCTCTTAGGTACATACCTTGTGTCAAGCCCCTGGAGGTCCCTGTTGGGGTGAGGACACTTCCAACATGAGATGTCAAGAAAGGAAAAGATTCTCTGGTCCCACTATCCAGACTCCAACTGCTAGGGGCGGCAAGCACTGACATGGCAAAGGAGAGTCAGACAGCAACAGTACGGATTAAAGGAGTATCAGGAAGACAAAGAGAGAGAGATTAAGTAGAAGTGGCAAAGAAAGGAAGTATTAGAGATTCGAAAAGAGACAGCAAAGAGCGTTAGAGAGAGTGCAAAGAAACATCAAAAGCAAGGAAAAGTCAGATTTATAGCATTGCAGAACTGGAGATACCGAAAGGAAGAGTGAAAGAGTCATAAGGAAGAGAGGCTGGTTTATAGAAACAGACATCAATGTAATATCAGAGACATCCCAGCATGCTTTTTTAAATTCCCCTTTAAAGGTGCTGTTCTACCTGCTGTAACTAAACATTTTATGAACTAAGTGCAGCATTAGAAACATGGGGCCAGATTCAATGATCTGTAGATTGGGGTCACCCGTGGTGAAGGAGAATGGTCTTCCAATGTGCATTTCCAGTGCCAGGCACCACTACTTGCTTGGGATTATGATATGGAATTAAGCTATACAATGTTTCTTTTTTGTCTTGTTCATTGACTGTCTTTTGCATTTACTAACACCTTTATGTTGAATTATTTTGATTTTGATGTTAATCCGCGTTTAACTTGTGTCTCTTTTTTTTTTTTTTGAATGGAGTCCTTAACATTTAAAATGACTCCACTTACACCAAAAAATTAGAAATATCCGTTATGAATTCCAATTGTGTCTGTTCTACATATATTTACAGCTAGCTTAACATAATTGTTCAGTAACTTTGATCTTAAATGGCTGCATAGAGGTTTGCATTGATCTGCTCAGGCGTGCTGTGATTCCCAATTCAGAACAGTCAAGCTCGCTAAATAATCATGTAAAATTGTCATTTGAAGCAAACCCCCCCAAATCACTAATAGGCTGTTGCCATAGAAACTGAAAAAAGCTTCTTAAAAGTTTCTGTGCTGCTTTTTCTGTAAACCTTCACAACTCGGAATACAATGACAAATGTAAGGGTTATTTTTTCAGCATGTTAAAGAGGTCGAGTCATATTTTGTCGCAGTAGAACAGCATCTTTAAACCCATATCCTTATAAGCTCCGCAACTGATGTCTATAACCCTCCAACTTCTGTCCATGATTTATAAAACCAGATCCATGTCTTTTTTTGAGTAAAAGATTCACTCTAAAGGGTTGGTGGAATTTATAACTTGCCCCAGGGCCAATTATTGCTCATATAGCATCTCTTTTGGGCAAAGATAAATCTTGAGTACTGAAGTGAAGACAGACCTATCCTCGTAACTCTTCCTATATTTCAATATAACTGCTAATGTATTCCATATAATTTTATCCCACAATGTCGATAGTTTGTCTGTTTGATTCACATGAACCTCCTTTAACTCTTCCAAATGGTTCTTATAGCTATTCCCATTGTTTTGTCACAGTGCAAGATGGCGTGCAGTTTTCACCTTTCTCTGCTACAGATAGGTTGGGGTCACTGCATGGCTTACATGGGCCGAGGACCTGCTGGAACAGTGCGCGAGGGTACACACATCGCTGCAAGACCACCAGGGAGAGAGAGAAACAGAAAGAGGGGATCAAGGAAGTGAAAGTGCCACTGGGGAAAAAAGCAAGAAAAAAGGGAATGAGGGGTCAGGAACGTGAGATAGGAAGAGAAGCAGGGAGAAGAGAAAGATGGGATGAAGAAAGTGACATTACTCAGCGGGAGGTGATGAAAAAAGATAAAGGGTCAGGAAAGAGTAGGAGAGAAAAGGAAATAGATGGTGGTGGAACAGTAATGTTAAGATGAAGAAAGGTGAGAGAGAAGAGATGAAAAACAACAGGGTGCAAGGAAAGTCAGAGTGGGGTGAAAAAAGAAAGATCAAGAAAGTAATGTTAAGAAAATGGAAGGACAAGATATGTGGCAAGAAAAATGGCACAGGGAAAGAAGGAGGGAGAGAAGACAGAAGGGTGAGAAAAAAATAAATAAAATGAAAAGGTATCAGGATAAAGCGAGTGAGAAACAGGGGAGTGGGGCTCAGATAAGAGGCGTAGGGAGAGAAAACATAAAGAACCAGGAAAGTGACACAGAAAGAATACGTGGGAGAAGAGACTAAGGGGATTGTGAAGCATGTTTGAAATAAAAACATGGAGGTTGAGCAGAAAAGGGAGTAAGATAATAGTAAGATAATAGTAAGATAATAGTAATATAATAGTAAGATAATAGTGAGATAATAGTAAGATAATAGTAAGATAATAGGTAGAAGCAGTACAACATAGAAAGGTAACGCAGGCTGCCAGGAGGTAACAGACTATAACGCTCAGTACATGTATGTGCCGCCAATAATGTACACGCTCCATACATCACATGGCTAATTTTATATTTTAATGGAATATATGTCACGTAACACACTTCCACATTTTTTTTTATTAGTTTTTGGGTAATTCCCACTACAGTTTTTGTAAAAAGTGTTTTGTTAGAGCTATCAACAGGGCCGTATTTGGACATATTTGCCGTGTACAAGGCAAAAAGTGTTAAATGGCCAAAGTATGTCAGCAACCATGTTAAATCATAACTACCATACTTATTTCCATGTATTGACTGCTATGGGAAAATCCAAAAACATGATGATTAAGCATGACAAATGTAAAAGTAAAGGGCTTACTTAGAAGAATGTGACCCACAACAAAAACGTTGTGAACATCTTAAGGGGGAGTCTTAAGAACACTTAAGGGTATTTTACTTTTAATAAACTGTTGCAAAAATGGCCTTTTGAGCAATTTATCTGATGGGGTGGTGTCATTATCTCATAAACCAGAATAACATACAGGCTCACCCACAAGCACAACATTAACCACAGACACAATGACATATACACACAATATCGTGAATATAATATCACATCACAATACCTGGCTGCTGTCTGTGCCGGTTTGGTACATAGCACTGCTTGGTCTATCCCTTGGAGATGGAAGCAGCATCACCATATCTCGGGTGTGACGGTACTTATCAGGAAGAGATGGAGAACCTGAGTAGAAACAAAATAACCATCTGTGACCCATGCAAACCTCGAAACATGTTCTCTCCATTACCTCCACGTCTAAACCCACATACTTCCATACTTCCTTGAGGAAAATGCTCAGTACTCTGAAAGCATCTGGTAGGGAACATGGTCACCAGAAGCTGAACTTCAAGAAAAACTAAATAACTACGAGTTGGCTACTTCTGCTCTAAGCCATTCCTGCTCTGGCACATTCTGGCATCTTACATTCATTTCCTTCTCTGTACAAAACCTGCCCCAACGGTGGAAATAGCAATTATATCATACAGATATCCCAGGCACAGCAATTCTTCTGAAAGGTGCTGTTCCACCTACTCAGCAGAATTTAACACTTTTGTAATTAACTGCAGTATTTGAAGCACCTACTCTAGTACTGTTCAATGTTCAAACTGCTATTGTCCTTTAATCTTGTAACATCTATCTATCTATCTATCTATCTATCTATCTATCTATCTATCTATCTATCTATCTGTATCTATCTGTCTGTCTATCTGTCTGTCTATCTATATCTATCTATCTATCTATCTATCTATCTATCTATCTATCTATCTATCTATCTATCTATCTATCTATCTATCTATCTATCTATAATCTTCTCTATGTTGTGAAGACAGGTGTTTAGACATTATGTTAGAGCACTTCTCGCCCAACAAGTAACAAGGTCCTAAGCCAAGCACCGCTCCCCACCTCGTGTACTTGACGGAGCAGAATTAATAAGTTGGGAAGGCGCAGAATGGGTGGAGCTCAGGCTGGAGGAGGAGGGGCTTGTGTAAGATGAGGACAATGCAGAAACATTAGTGATGGATCCAGCATGGAGAGAGTGTGGTAGCAGCATCTGGAAGACAAGACGAAGTTATCAGAGGATTTTTGAATCGGTGAGACCAACCTGAAAATGGAGCCAACTATAGTTATATAAATATAAGGGCATATCAAAAGTTGGAAAACCACAGACCTTAGGTGATCACCATAGAGGGCGCATATAATCATGTATTAAACTAAAACAGATGATTATCTTACATATAGGCCATAACTACCTGCATGGAGTAGGGGTCTTCTGTCTCGCTGTCTCCAGCGGTGGGAGTGGTGCCGGTGTCACTAGACGCATGTGATGAGAGAGAGGAAGAGGAATGCCGTACGGAGCTCAGGACCACCAGGGGACTGTGGGCAGAATACGTGGACAGTCACACTCATAGGTTAGTGCAAATGATCACTAGCATGTGTGCTGATAGCAGGTTGTGATTGTAAATTATTATCAAAGAAGATTATTAAGCTACCATTTATTACTAGCAGATAATATCAGGTGATTGGAGACCTTGCCCCATTGTGACCACAAACTTTTTCTAATTTTTGTCTGCTAATAGTCCTCACTGTATATTGTGGATTTCCATTCTACTTCACTCAACAATGGTAACAGGATCAGGGACCATTTAACATTCGTATACTATATATGAGATATGTGATATACCGGTAGTACTTATCTTCTATTTCTAACTGAATTAGTATGCATTACTAAATTATTTCATCCAGGAAATTCTTTGGAGGACTTTAGATGATGGCAAAGGGGATTACTAGATCAACACATTCTCCCCCTTGGAAAAAACTTTCTGCTAGGCTGAACGCATGCTCCGCAAGAATATTCTAAACATTTTGTTTTCACTAAACGTCCCTACTTCATGCTGCACATCTTTAACGTGAGCATCTTAATAGTGTCCTTCAAACTAGGCCTGTCAATATAAAAACTAAAAAGATAAACTCAAAAAACATAGAAAAGTATGATTGGCTGCCATTCAGAAAAAAAACAGTGACTGCAGCAACATAGTAATTAAAAGGTTGAAGAAAAGACACAAGTCCATCCAGTTCAACCTCATTTGTGATCCAGAAGAAGGCACAACCCCCCCCCCCCACATTGAAACGATCTCCAATTGTGCCTCAAAGGGGAAAAAATCCTTCGGAATCTGCTTTCTCACTGGGTCATCAAACTATTAAAATGTTAACAAAGCATTATTTTACCATGACCTAATTATTGTATGGTCTTTGTTTTAGTAACACAGAGCCTACTGAGTCAGATGTATGAACTGTACATGGTACCTGTGTCTGTGGAGTAGTCGCAAGCTGTCCGTGCTCACGGGTCCATGAGATAACAGAATGTTACTTCGAGGAATGGGAGGGCAAGAGCTATTTAACTTCTCCAAGGTAGGGAATTCCTGAGAGGCAGAGGATTTTAGGTTATAATCCATATACCAATGTTTCCAAACATGCTGTGGGTGATGGCTGAGCTTATGCAGAAGCACAGGCTGGGAGGATGAAAATGCACTAAATGAATGATGTAGAACAACCAACACAACCAGGCTCATGCATGAAAGTTATTCTAGTGCAGCATTTCAAAATGGTCTTGTCAATATAGCAACCAAAGCAATAAGCATTCAACGGGTTGATATCTAAATTGACTATTTAAATGAACTATATGTACCAAGCAGTATTGGTGAAAAATATCAAATGTGAAGGAAGCGGCAGAAACATTCCGTTGGAGAGTGCTTCCATTAGAATGTTAATTATAAATCTGGCTTTTTAGGGCAGGTTAGGGGTCATATAAAAACCCATCAAGACTGATAGATATTGATCACGTAATATTCATACTTACTATATAAACTGATTTTTAGCCATGTTTTAATATCAAGACAGAATTTGATGGCAAAAGAAGAACCATTTGGCATGTCTACTGTGTCTATTCATTTCTGTAGAATCCTCAAAGCTTATTGGATCTTGTCTTATTATTAGGATAGCATTATGCCAATCCCGTTTAAACCTTTACATTACTTCTTATAACATGTAACAATTAATAACATGTGTTGGAGATGGATATAAACTGGTACTGGGCAGGGCTGCGCTCAAGGTGGGGAGGAGGAGGTGGTTTTAAGTCCATTCACTTCAGTTTCTTTTGGAGCCAGAAATAAAGTGGTGACCTAGCCACATGCCTTAATCTTATGGGAAATCTGGCTCTGAGATACAAATCACAAAATCCAAAAGGAATAAAAGCTAGAATTTACAATGTAAAGATGTTAGTGTCCTATAACCTGTTTTTCTGTACCTAGCAGCTCTTAACTTTCCCCTAAACCGGACATATCCATGATGACCAATCTCCAAATGAGTGCCTGTTATTGAATATAACCTTTGCCGATACACAGAGCCAGATATCCCACTTGGCGAAGCAGATAAACAACCAGCTGCCGATCATCTAAAGCACAATAGACTGATTACAGGAGGTATAAACTAAACAAAAGACCCCTCGCCAAAAAAATGCTCTCGGTCCCAACAATAAAACTACAAGGGCAACGATAGCAACTAGAGGGTTTAGGTCGACGTTATCTTGTAAACCTGATAATCTCCAATCCCAATGCTGAACGGCATACAAAAAGGGAAAAAGTTATTCTGAACAGGTTCTCAAAATTAAAAAATGGATGAAACAGTCAGCTTTAACCCTACACAAATGAGCATAAATTAGAGTAAAAAAGATTAACATGTCATGCAACTTAACATATAAAGCAGGGATGTGGATCTAGGACGTGGGTGGGAGCAAAATTACAGAAGAACATTCCTCCGTTCACATAGAAGATACGGCCTTTACCTGGTACAGACTAGAACGCATAACCTGGAACTGATCCACCAACTTCTTGTGTAGAGGTCGCATCTCGGGGTGCACACATCTTTCATGTACCGCCAGACCCACACCTAACACATGTACCTGTAATGAAAGACATGTAAGATACATGATTCCTTATTACACACTGCCTGACACATGGCAGGAGTACTCGGTTCATGAAACATACGCTCCACTTCCAAGGTCAGCCTCACGCACAATACATGTGTCAATGGGCCTATTTAACACACACATTGCGTGTACAGTCAGTTACACACCATGTATCTGAAATGTGCATACTGTCCTCAAATTGATGCTAACAGTACAGTTTATTCTCATGCAGAACTAGCCAAACTCCTAACATATGTACCTGAAAAACACACAGAACATGTGTGCATCACACACCTATTGTGTACAGTCATACTTGTTTCACACTGTTATCTCTACTGTTATCTAATGTTATCATATACTGTATTATTCATATGTCACCCTGATTATTAAAATACACTGGAACATACACACAACATGTATTGAAAGCTGGGGTTTATACATCAGCAAAACCCGTAGAAGATAAATCTGAAACATACATGTACTTGAGATGTTATGGGCACTTTCAGCTGAAAACACATTGAAAGATGGCCTGCTGAGTTTTTAACATGCAGCATGCTGAAACAACTCTAATCCATAAAAAATGTGCACATAGGACATGTAAAACTTACTGTATAAACCAACACATACGTAACATATAGAGAACAGTCCCTATCTATACTTATGTTTGGCTGTAATTCCTGCCCCACACGTAACATATGTATTGAAGGTACACACAAGACAAAGGTAGCGCTTGCCTTTCATGTACCTTCAGCATGTAACATACTGTACATCACACTTATGTGATCGATTGGCATTCAAGATTGTTTTTCTGTTCCAGTACAAACCCGCTGGTTTTAAGACCTGTATGGATCTGAAAATCCCAGCTGAGCTGGAAAGTCAGGGGTCAGAGTAACACCCGGCATTTTCCCTCTGCCCTATCCTTTTACAAACATCACAAAGAGTTAGTTTTTATGGTGTAGGCAAGGACCACAAAGGATATTTTAGAGCAACTCCCACAACAACAACCATAGACAATCTCCCTACCTACAAGCCTACCAGAGCTGACTTAATACAAGGCACCGGCCTCCAAACACACGCGTGTACCTGCTCCTGCATGAGTTCCTTTAGTTGGCTGATCTTGTCAGCATCTTCAGGGTGCTGTGTGATGTACTCCTTGTCAAAGAATGCCTTGGGACAGAAGGTGCAGAAACATTAGTCAAGGGAATGTTTGTATAGACACATTTAGCGAAGGGTTAAAAATTAATACATGGAGAACTCTAAAACAGGACCACGCTAGCTACTTGGCCAACATGAATCCCTATATCTGACGTTACTCTTTATAGTATTTCTTTTGTATTTAAGCTCATTCCATCATACTTCCCTTATCTAACCTGTCTCTTTCTCTAACTTACCGTGTTTCCCCGATAGTAAGACACCCCCGATAGTAAGACGTATCGGGGGTTTCAGAGGGGTCGGCTAATATAAGCCGTACCCCGAAAGTAAGACATATGTCTTACTTTCGGGGAAACACGGGGGATTTGCCGGGTCCGCCACTCTAAGGGGCCGGGAAGTCCCCACCAAGGCCGGCCTTACGTGTCTGCGGCCGCACAGGATTTAAATTAAAACATCGGGGTTTTTTTTTAACTTTATTTAACATCCTCCATGTTAAATAAAGTTTTTTTAACTTTATTTAACATGGAGGATGTTAAATAAAGTTGAAAAAAACCCCCGATGTTTTTATTTAAACCCTGTGCGGCCGCAGACCCCTAAGGCCGGCCCCTTAGAGCAGGGCCGACCTTTGGGGTGTGCGACCGCACAGGGCGCCACACTCCAGGGGGTGCCAACCTGTGGCACCCGGCACCCCTCCAGAGACGGACAGTAATGTCCGCCGCTGGAGGAGCAGGCTCGCAAGGGAGCGGTATCGGAGGTCTTTAACAGACCTCCGGCTCCCTTGAGTGATTTTAAGCCGGGTTCAACCCGGCTTAAAATCACTCAAGGGAGCCGGAGGTCTGTTAATGACCTCCGATACCGCTCCCTTGTGATCTGCGCGGCAACAGCTGTTGTGCGCCGGGGTTTCTTGTCAGATCCCGGCGCACAACACTGAAGCCGCGCCCACCGCTGTCCGTGCCCTCTGAACCAGGAAGAAGACAGAACTGAAGAAGAGGAGCGAAGAGGAGGAAAAGAAGCTGAAAGAAGAAAGGAAAGGTAGGAAAGCATTAAGTGAGAGTGGATTGGTGTATATGTGTGTGTGGATTGGTGTATATGTGTGTGGATTGGTGTATGTGTGTGTGGATTGGTGTATATGTGTGTGTGGATTGGTGTATATGTGTGTGGATTGGTGTATGTGTGTGTGGATTGGTGTATATGTGTGTGGATTGGTGTATATGTGTGTGGATTGGTATATGTGTGTGGATTAGTGTATATGTGTGTGGATTGGTATATGTGTGTGGATTAGTGTATATGTGTGTGGATTTGTGTATACGTGTGTGGATTTGTGTATACGTGTGTGGATTTGTGTATATGTGTGTGGATTGGTATACGTGTGGATTGGTAGGTGTGTTGATTGGTAAGTGTGTGAGAGTGATGGGTGTTATGCTGTACCATTTCCAATGTCTTTTTCATGATCTAATTATGCTCTAAAAGTACATCATAACTCCCATCACTCTCAATTTTTTCCCAATATAAGACATACCCCGAAAGTAAGACATAGTGGGGCTTTTAGGGATAAAAAGAAAGTAAGACACTGTCTTACTTTCGGGGAAACACGGTATCTTTGCCTTGCTGTCCTCTTTGCTCTTCCCCATATAATTTCCTCATTCATTCACAGTAGATTCTCTTACTTCCTGATAGCGTGTGATGCCCCCATTCACGGCGGCGTCTATGACTCCATTCAGGCACATGCTGAGCAAATTGATGTTCCCGTGTAGATTGTGGTGCTGGTACTGTGTGATCAGTGCACGAAGCTCCTGTGTCTTGTTACCCAGAACCTGCAGTGCGTTCTCCAGAGGGCTGACCTCCACCTGCGAGGCATGCCAAAGCAAGGATATCCTCATTTCACATTATATTCATCATCCCTCTTTAGACTGTTACAAATCAATCATGAAGACCCATCGTACCACATGCAACCTCTAAATATTTTGCATTCACTAACTCTACAGACTCTTGACACGACACAACTCCAAAGCAATGGCTTTGAACAATCACATGCCCCACACAAAGGTAAGCAATTCGCCTTCCACATATACATTACCAGCTCTCTCTTCTGTACTTCGAACCAGCAGGAAATTCCAGGAAGGCTGTGAGACAGAGTGAGAGTGCTGCGCTCTATCCACAGACTCTGAGAGGAAGAGACAGATAACGTCAATATGCTTCTCCTTTGGGAAAGGACACAGTGTGAGAATGTGGAAGTGCAGGAATTCTACATATCTCTATCTAGCTGTTCATATACTGCGCCTACCTGTTATGATGGTTTATTAGAGCTGTTAACAAACAAAAGATCCATATCCTACTCCTGTCAGCCAATGTGGGCTCCTTTGTCTATTTTTGAGTTTGATGAAGCTATCCTCCATCTGATATTTCTAGAGTGAAATTCTGTATTCCAGAATTCCAGATTTCTGCTATTAGATTGCTCGAAACCCCACTTTTCTATCCGTTATAGACATTTTCTATCTACTGAGAGTGCAAGAATGCTGTTTAACATTATTTTGCGAACCTTAAACTCGTTGTCCTTATGCCGTGGTCCACGGTGAAACGGCCGGTCATATCGGAACCTGCGTACATTGTTCACTCTGTAGAAGCTCTTAATTCTTTCAGGAACTTGGTCCATTTGCAATACCCTTGGGGTATCAGGGAGGGGGGTTACTGCGTAGATCTGCAAGTCTGTGCGCAGCATCGTCAGGGACCAATCCAAAATATAATCGTAAATATGCCTTGACCCTAGTTCTAAATTGCATTTAGGCTAAAGTACAATAATCAGCTTTCACATAACGCACTTGGTTATTGTGTTATTGACTCTGAAACACCTCACTGCTGTATAATGTGGTACATGCACATATTCATACAGCGAAGGATACATTGGGAGTCACTCTGCAATATGGTGTCATCAGGATGGTTGAGATGTTGCATTGCGATAGCCTGTGGGAACTCGCTCAGCATCCTCTGCTGAAATGCCTCCAACCGCTCGTAATCATGACCCCGGCAGACAAATTCCTTGTTCTGCCAAAAGGAGATTCATTACATGAGAGGGTGAGTTAACAGAACAACACTTCGCAGGTAGGCGAAGTCATGAAATGACATAGTATGGATGGAGGAGATATTAATGGCGGCACTGTAAAGGGAATATCACTTGGTGGGGTCACACCGTAATGGATTAACGCTTAACAGAACACTGGAGATTAAAAGACAAGTTAAATGAATGCTACTGTAAAGGGTTAAAGGCATGATATTCATTAGAAGATGCACTACATGGGGATGACAGGGTGTCTAGAGAGGTGAGTGAAATGATGGTGAGGTGGACGTGGAGGAAGGGCTCCTGGTGGCCCAAAATGTTTGCTTTGACTTAAAAATATATGTTGGAGGCAGTGTTCGCCTATGCAGTAGTCCCTGTGATGTTGTTTTTCTTGGGGTTTTTGTACATGGCTACACCAGTCACAGGGTGCTAATTATGACGAGGCAAATGGGTTTGCTAGGGAAGATTTGGACAGAAAAAATGGCCCTGACAGATTGCACAACTATGGTTCAGTTGTTTAAAGAAGAGACTGAAAAGAAATGGTATTCCTCGTTGGATCCAGAGATGGCGCACAACGTTTGGTGCAAGATTAAGGGTAGAGGTTTTTGGCATTTTAAGTGGAATGCCTAGGGAGGTGATACGTAAAAAACAAGGATCCTATCTAACTATAATTAAGGTTCAATTATTTGCCTTGGGGAAATGCCAAGGGATATTGGGTACACGAGGGCACAAGGAGACCAGTACAGGGTGAGCAGGGACACAACACTAGGGTAGATTTCCTATTAGGCCATCTAGGCATGTTTTAAGGGGTGGCAAAAGTGCCGTTTCTGGTATATCCAGGCGGGTC
This sequence comes from Spea bombifrons, assembly GCF_027358695.1. NCBI lineage: Eukaryota > Metazoa > Chordata > Amphibia > Anura > Pelobatidae > Spea > Spea bombifrons. The sequence continues at coordinate 10,712,168 of NC_071092.1, read as the reverse complement.
CTCCTAGATGAGCTAGAACACAAACACAGGAATGAAGTTGAGGATTGGACAGCCTCTTACCCTCAAGAAGAAAGGAAACTTCTTTCCATAAAATCCCACTCTGAAAAACTCAGGCTCCAGCCTCTGTTGGTCCATAATATGGTCATAAAAGGAGGCCTCCATTTTCTAAATAAGTGAGTGAGAGACAGAAAAAAAGATGAGACAAATAATGAATATATGATGCAGAGGCATTGAGCAGCGAGACAGCACACAGTCCAGAGACAGTACAAAGAACACACTGGATACTGAAACACAGCATGTAGACAGACCGCTAGTGAGTTATCTTACCAGGATCCAGCTCAGACTTTGGTAATCATACAGTTTCTCATACTGAGCAGCGAGCTCCCTGCATAGAGGAACTGCAAACTCCCAGCACTGAGATGGAAAAAGCAAGAGATGTTAAAGTTATATATATATACGGTATATACATATATATACATGTATATATGGTCAGTCATGACGTATTCCGGAATCTGAAAGCACAGATGCCCCCATTCACACATATACAAATACACACCTTGCCCTTGTTGAAGTAGTGAATGATTTTGCGGCTGAGTCCTTCCTTTCGCTGCCACTCACTCTGTGCCGGGTAGTTGAGGAGCTCGCGCAGGGAGCGATCCTCCCAATGTAATAACTCCCAGTACAGGAGCAGAGTGAATGCGGCCTCTGGGGGAGAAAAGGGGGAGGCGAGGGGCAAAAAGTAATGAAAAAAAGGAAACAAGCACATGGAATGGGTACACTTAGTTGTCTTATCGTATATAGCCATATAAAATTTTCCTTTTTAATACATATGAACATCTGCCTCCCTGCCTGAATGCCCCGATCCCAAATATGAGTGGATTTGAATGTATGTGGAGAGAAATAACCAAGACCAAGAGGATAACAGGCAGATTAGATTGGCCAAATGAAATACCTTTAAATTCTGTTTCTATTGTACGCACCTGCGCACTTCTCCTCCTTTAGGTACTTGTTTCTGGGCACATACCTGTATAGCTTTCCGCCTGCAGATGCATGTCACATAGCTTATGAATGTATCTGATGTACATCTCTTCTTTATTTATTTCCGATTTGTAGAAATTCTGTGTAAGTGGTAAAGTAGCTTATGACTGATGCACCGCAACATGTATACATTTATAAACAGCTGTATTTATACAGATTCATACAGATAGATAGGTAACATTCTTCTTCCTTACCATGAGATTAACTGTGCAGCCAACTTTCTTGTTTTCTGTCTCTTCGCCTTTCATACAGTCCCTAAAATAAAACGTATGTGAGATATTCCAGGGGTTTATTCCCCAACACCTGTTCTCCTGTCTATCCCCTGGTTCTCTACCCCTGAACTATCACTCAGTAGCAGTTACTGTCACTGTAATACGTACACTTTCTTTATATATTGTATAAATACTGTAGGAGATGTTAATAGATTAATGACACGTAGTGTATGCATTGTTATATGTTATGTACAGACTGGCAGTTCTACTGTACGCACATCTTACCTGTAGTCCAGAAGTCTCTCCATCAGGCGTGTAACTGACGTCACAAACGAGGCTCCTGGTTCTCTCCATGTCTCCTGCTCAATCTTCTCCAGCAGGCTGAGGATAGAGGTGAAAATCAGACATTCACAGACATGTTGACAGGTGAAAAATTCAGATAAACAGACAGCGGAACCAACAAACAAAGTCACCACAAGACAAGTGGAAAAACACAGCTCAATGAGAAGCATGCATTCAATAAAGAAGGCAGTCAAATGGTTGACGATCCTCATGAAGGAGCCATCTGGACCGCTGGTGCTCTAGTGGTGAGGACTAGTTGACATTTAGTTTCAAGAGATCACAGGGTTTTACCAGAACTTGGAGAAACAAGCTCAGTGTCCTATAACAATATAGAATCTCTCACTGGAAGTGCAGTTCTTCATCCAGGTCTCCTAGGCTTACTGTTAATTATGTTACTGCTACAGAGATTGAATGACAACACAATAAACCATGCATCTAAGTGCCAAAGAATACAAAGTGTCTATTCTCATTTAAAACATTGAATACAGAATAATGCACACGCTGGCATGTGAAACCCTCCATACTATGAGAGAGTATAAGAGTATAAGGCACACAGCAGGTCAAGAGGCCACTAGAGAAAGGATAAATATCTGGAGACAGAGAGGGAGCGAGGGACAAACACAGGGAAAGGGGAAGAGACATCCGCAGAAAAAAGCAATAAAACCCAGAAATCATGCACAAGAGTTACATGTATATGAGCACTGGAAACATTCACAGTAAATGTATAGGTACATAAAGCATGCTTATTTAAAAACACAACACATAACACATTTACGCACTGCATTAATACAATATGACATATATATACCATTCAGCCTTACCTTGGGTACGGACCAAACAGCTGAGAGCTGCTCCCGGCAGCGAGAAGGGGGCACAAATACAGAAACAATCATAATGCTGGCCCCCCATCATCTGAATCAAAGTGCAGCACTCTGCTATATCACTGCACTTTAGAACAATATACTGCTACACTACACCACACCGCGATATGCCACTGCACACTGCACTGTACTCTATACACCATCACATTGTTTCACACCCGTCAACATCACTGACACCAAAGTATTTCTCACACTCATACACACATTGCACTATATACTGCATACAATACCCATCTACCCCACACTCTACACACTATATGGCATTACCACTTGAACTACCTGGGACGTCTGCCCTTCATGTCACCTGAAAGTTACAGTCCTACTCTACAGAAAGCTACAGTCCTGCCGCCTACTACACTGCAATGTGCGATCCGGGTACCTGTACTAAGGTCACTCGCAGTTTTGAATTGTATATATAAAAAAGGCTTGGCTCACAATTTCTTGGAGCCCAAAAATACATATTCCTAGGCTGTACACCACTACTGTAAGAACATAGTCTAGTACTCAACACTGACTTTGAGCAATACAAGTATACCACCTTATACCACCTTGTTACATCATGATACACATTGCTCCAAAGTGCAAGCTACTGCGTTATATGTTACGTCACACCACTTACTACCACACACTTACTACACAGTAAGACTGAAACAGAGGCCATAAACCAAAGGACCACCGATACTTACAGAAGACTGAAGAGCTCTCGATAATTTTCATCTCCTTTTCCCTCGGAGACCAAAGTGTCCAGCTTATCAATGAGTTCAGCCTCCACCTACAGGGACAAAGAATCAAAGGGACAAAGTTGAGCCTCCAAGGAACCGTAGGCTTTGGGTATAGCGTAAGATGCACAACTTTCTTCTTCCCAAAAGGTGGGATACCAAATCTCAAATGCACACAGATCTACTGTGCACCTATGTAAATTATATATATACCATATACACCTTGGATGGCATCATTTCTATTCATCCCATTTCTCTACTGTGGTTGTTTTACTTGATGTGTATATGGAGGGATCACCTATAGACTAGTGGTCTTGTGTAAAAAGTACTGGGTCTTTTCAGCGATTTGCACCTACCACTCCTCTAATAATTTGCCCCTGGCTTCCATGGTGCGTGTGCATTTAGGTTGAGTACATATTCCTCTCCTGTGGTAGTCTGTTTCCACATTGCCTGTCTGTATGTATAACCGTCTATGTATTTGTGTTGTCAATACATGATCTATGTGTAGGCATGTCTAGGGATCAAATAAATGTTCTTGACACCTATGGGTCTCACCTGCTTAAAGTTACCATTGCGCCTTTGTTCACAATCCATCATGTCATGGAATATGGGGATCATTATATTTCGTACTTCTGGCTGAGGAACCAGAGACACCCCCAGGAAGGGACCAATCATTCCTGGGATAAAGTGATATTTGTGCTCTCCTGGAACATACAAATGGAGTGGACTGGTTTTAAAAGGACAAACAAGAATCACAAGAGCAATAACAGCAAGATAAAAGAAAGAGAAGCGGAAAGGCATGGACTACACGGTCACCTACCCAGGTTCTGCCACATGTTGAATAGTTCATATGTCATCATGACCCTCATGTCTCCATACCTAAAAAAACAAAACATGTCAATGTGACTTAGGTAATATTCCGGATAATTGACCTCGTAGTGTCCGTAAGGGTTTGGCTCTACTCACTTATCCAGGATCCGTCTCCTCTTGCCAGCAGCAAAGTTCTCTAGCTGCAGGCTGGGCTGGTTTATGAACAGAACAGCCAAACTAAAGTAAGAGTTCCACACCTGCGGAAGGAGAATAAAGGATGGGACATGATAAAACGGGGTACATGAAAACATGTGCAGGCATGAGATGAATGAGTGTCATATCTGTATTATATAGAAGTATCAGCAAAGAATAAAACAATTATTTCAAAAAAGATTTAAACAGCAGAAATACATTTACTATTCAAAACTCGTTTAAATACAGCGTATCCGTGTATAGAAACTACATCTAGAAAGTGTATCTTTTTTTTTTTATTGCTGGACTAATAGTTATTTCTGAGTACATGAGAAATGAATGCAGTAAGTGCAGATTAATCCTCGCGTCTATTACTTTTAGCTCATATTATAGCAAAATTCTGACGTATATTTGATTCTTTACTTAATGATTTAAGTAGAAACAAAAACCCGCAGCATGATGGGATATTATCTGCAATGTGTTTGGTAATTAGATAAGCAGCATTTAATATAATAATAATAATAATAATAATATTTTGGGGACTGTTTTACATCTGAGTTACCTTGAAATCAAAGTCCCCTTCACAAAAATTCTTGTGCACCGCCGGTGAAACGTATTGAATAGTAGTCACAATGATGCTGAACACAGAGAGAAAGAATATTTTAAGTATATATGTCTACATATATACAGAGTGTAGATCGCACAAGGATGTGTGTCTATGTGTATATACAGCCTGATGGTTCTCCTTTTGGTAAATAAGGTGCTTGATCTCTATAGATCCTACTAATCATCATTATTGGAGGCTGGAGGGGGATAAGGAGAGTTCACCAATAGTGGTTCGTGGGGGCTTGATAGAAGATCAATGGCATACATACAGGGGCCAGAACAGATGCAGAGGTGGCCAGAATCCCAACGGTGGACAGAAATACCCAATGCTCATCGGGGGAAATAGGGGATCAGACCCCCTACTGTATATCTGTTACTAAGGCCATGGGGCTATGACCCCACCTTACCCAAGTACCATGACAGATGGTGAAAGATCTCTGGCTTAAAGGCACTGATCCCCTGCTTTCCTTGCTAGGTGGGCCTTTCCCCCCACTTTTACCAAACAGGAATGCAAACTGGCAGGGGGGCAAAAAAGCATCACACATGGGCAGCCTTTCTGCAGTTTAAGTTTCATTTCGATTGCCTGGGCTACTCTGATAAGATGCTAGCAGCACACACTAAACTAATGGGTGTCCAGCTCTTGAAGAATGTCTCACTTGCTGGCGAGGAGTCTCATAACGGTCCAGTCTGGGGGGAAGACGCTCAACTTCAGCAAATTCCGAAAGACACAGAAAATTTTCAGCAGGAATTCCTGGATGATGGATAAACGTGTGAAAGTCCGACTGTTAACAACGATACATTTCATACCCCACAAATGTGTCAATCTAGTAAGTAATCTGTGCAGCAAGGACTGTACCTAAGATACTTAGTGGCGTATGTAGCTATAGCCAGTGATGGAGTAGTGATGGAGTATAACGCAGAAGAGTGTTAACTTTTTGGAAATAACTGGGATTAGTTCTTGTGCCTTATTTTGATGCAGTTGTCGTAATGTTTCTACAAAGCGAATTTATCTTAATTCCCAGGCGCACTGCCCATACCCTATAGCCAGCCTTCCACTTGTCCCCACGTTACCCCATCTGCTTACCTTTAACTCTTCCTTGCTCTGGAAGTTGTGCAGTAGATGCTGGTAATGTGTATCTGACATCAGACGGAGCAAAGACAGGAGACAAGAAACATACTCCCCCTGACGGGGGCACTTAATCAGAGCAAGAACACTAGGGTGGTGGCGGTAGAGGGGAGGGGGTTTGATGAGGTCACAAATGTGTGAAATATGATGCACAATTTGACAATTTATCAAGTGAAGATATCAACTACTCTGATGATAAAACTATTTTCCAAAACCCATTATTACATGTATGTTTTTGACAATACCCACAGTTAAGTAGAGGATCACTGGTTTGTTTCATTCGTAACTAAACTAACTAAAGAGTGTTTTCACCACTTGATATGTTTTATATTCTTATCCAAAATACTTTCAACAATGTATTTAAGTAATTTAACAATATAAATACTATTTCATCTATAAATATGCCACATATACATTCACACAAAAATATGCCTGCTGCAGAATCCAGATCATTCACCCAAAACCTCTATTCATTCATTTCTGAAAATGTTTTTATTTTAAAATCCGATTAATCGGAGTTGCTGGCAGAATGTCTAAACATGATACAAAATCACACAGATACAGTAGTGCAAAAATAATCAGAAAATACAAAATTTTCTTTGATTCACCAAATTAACCCAAATGCTATATTTTAAAGTGCTCTTCGACACACTGTTGACACTGAATGGTCAGCACAAAAAGAAACCTGTATGTCTCGGCATGGATCTGCCAGGCTTCTCTATTGGTATAGAGGGACGTGTGTTGTGGCTTGTGCCTTCAACGTCCAGGAGATGTACCACACATACCCACAAGACTGATATGAAAGGTGTGATGGGATTGTCTGGGAGGGGTTAGAAAGAAGAAGTGATTGTTAGTTACTAACAGTTATCTCTGCTGTACACTGTGGACACCGCTGGCCTCTTACCGCCTCCTGGGCCTGAGATTTACTCATGATAATGAGCAGGGTTTGAAGCAGCACATCTAGAAGACTCTCTTGCAGCATCTGTACCTCCTCTCCTACATCCACCTCCTGCCGGGAAGACAGAGCGTCACCAGCTGCATCCATGGACCGCTACAGCTGGGTGCAGGCTGAGCCCACACTGATCTCGATGTAAGTTTTATTTATATATATATAGTTTTGTATGGGAAAAAGTGACAACACTACACGGAATAAGGCTTATGTGTAATTCTAAGTATAATTTAAGCTCGTTATTCTTGGCATTACCCATCATACTATTGATGATAACTGCATTAAAACCACTGGATAAGGATGTTGATATATTTACAGTTTGGTTTCAGTGATAATAGTTTCTATACGCAGGCCTTATTCTCACCGCCGAGTTGCTCTTGATGATGGAGAAGATGCTGCTGAGAATTCCCGAGCAAACTAGGAGCTCCTTCTGCTGCCGGAGGTGCAAGTGGATGTGATGCAGGACCACGGGCAGAAGGATCCTACGGGCATCTGCAGGCAAAGTAACATCTGCTTACACAATGCAGTGTTATGCATCTGACACTTACTTGGCAAACACTGCTACCTTATGTCTAGTGTAAACATATAGGTTGCCACTATTTGTCTGCGCTAGCACACACTACATGGCAATTGTTGGCTCAGAGGCACCTGGTCCAACTCGATTTATATGCTGGTGGGTCAAAGCTTACAATTAAGTGGAGACCTGTGGCCCCAAAAGCTCCCTGGTCATATAATTCTAAAGCCCAATATACATTACAATTTCCCCCCATACATAACCTCATGACACAGAGTACAGCGCCCCCACCTGGGTATGTGAAGAGCCGGCAATCCACGGTGCGGCCAATAGCCTGAAGCTTCACCACGTCCATAGATTGTCCCAAATGCAAGGTGCTGGGCAGACTGCTGAGGGTACCACGTACAAACTCTGCCACCTCAGTCACAGAGAACATGGGCAACAACTCCTCAAAGATTGCCGGGAAGGAGCTGAGGAGGGCAGCCTGCAAAATGGCAGACATTATCAACACACAGCCAGCAATATGCAACACACAACCCTGCAGTAGCGTGAACTACCTTTCCTTCCTCCTGTCTGACCATTTATACCCACCAGGCACCAGGTGTGTATGTGTTTCTGAACACGCAGTTATAGTGCCTGTTCTAAGCTTAAAAGCCCAAATTCTCAAGGTCACCATAAACTGGTTAATTAACACATATTATGAGTACAGAAATCAGATTTAACGTCAGACGGCAGTCAATGGGAGCCATCTAGTTTACCCAGGTTTCTACCTGCTGGAACATCTGGTCTCATCTCATATTCAGGATAGTTTTATGACTATCCCATACATTAAATTTACTGTATCAAAGTATCATCTGCTGGAAGACTGTTCCACCTACCTAGAACCCCCTCAGTGAAGAAATGCTTTCTTTCTACTATGTCCTCTCCTACAAAATGTGTCTCCTTCATATATGTATTTATTATTCATTATATATTCATATAATACTCACACCGTGCCACGCTGAGGTCATTTTTATATTACTCTGTAAAACGTGCACTATTTTAGTAGCCTGTCTATTCCTGCAGGTCTCATTTGGCTTTCCATCCACATGGCCAACCATTCTACATCCCACCCTTCAATACAAGGATTCCATTGGGAGCCCACGTCATATCCCTGTGCCCTTACCAGTCTTGACACAAAGCGCAAATGTTCTGGGTTTAATACAGCATTCTGAACATCATACCTATTACTGTTTAGCGCCAAATTGTGACCAAAACAAATCTCAAATTTCCAAAAAAAAAATCATAATTACCCGTAAATTCATCCACTAATTACTCAAAATTACTATGCTGGATTTTTAATTATTCAGGTACATTTTTATTAAAATTTACCGTGCTCAGTACTAAAACTATTATTAGCATAACATATATATTGTTACACGCTTCACCAGATTGCTTACTAAATTAAACATGATGACAACAAACTTACCTGGCAAAAAGAAGGTGGAATATTAATAATAATGAGTATTAAAGGATTACTAGCACCCAAAAATGAGAAAATCATGATCATGCAAATAAAATGCCAAAATAAACTCGTCGGTGCCTCTTGTTGTCATCCACAAGCGAGACCCATATACTGGAGTCTAAAGAGTATCTAAACCTTACAGATCGGAACCCATGCTCTTCAAAACATACAAAGCAGGTGTTGTGATGAGCTGTGAAACGTGTTTAAGGGTTTAATTGGCTTCTTTTGTCCTTTTGGGTTTATTTCCATAATTCTTAAGCACACTGTACCAAAATCGACCATCATTAGAAATCCAGGGATACCCACCACAGGACACCACGTATTTTTGGAACATGGGGCCCCTAAAATGCTTACTACAGAGGGTCTGCCTCATTCCTCTGATTTATACGACGGTTTACATCTCCCCCTGTCTGTCTCTCTCTCTGTCTCTCTCTCTCTGTTTGTGCTTGTAAAAGATTATTTTAACGTTAATATGTGTGATGGGCAAAAAGCGAACTTTTAATTGGCACTGCCATGGCAACATGACAGCAGCATCCTCTGTCCTTGAAATTACGGCAGATAAAGAGTACATTCTCCAAAGGAAGGGTATTCAGGGTTATTTAGAATCATTGTTGGATCATTCTTGTACGTGTAGGAAAGGGGACATCAATTCTAATAAAATAGCTGGAAAGTTTTCCACTGCAGTGAAAGAACGTTCTAAACACAGAATAGAACACAGAATGTAAATGTATACCACGGGGAACAACAACACAATATTTACAAGCGATATATTTAGCCATTAATATTATGGAAATTATCAGCTAATCGTATGCCTATTTAATGCATAATTTGGTAATTTATAAAGGTAATACGCTAGAAAATATATAGAAGTGAGATGTCTCTATATCATCAGCTATTAAATGCAAAAAGAAAAATATAAAGTTGCCAAATGTGTCCACAAGCCTCTGATTGATGTCATATGATGTCATATGCCGATATGGAAGGCTAAAGGCTATACAACGTAGGAACAATGGGGTTAATTTACTTAACTGGGAGTTGGTATGAAAATGTCAGCTTCAGTTACTTTTTATCACTATAAATTCAGAATGGCCAGCCCCGGTACGAGTCCCCAGGAAGGGACACCCAAACTGGGCCTGCAAAGTTCATATGGGGAATGAAGAAAGAACTAGCTGAGCCGTCCTTAAAGGAGAAACCTGCCGGGGTTGGTTATTCATAAGAATTCCGTAAGTTGGAGCACTGGAACAATTACAATCGTATAAATAAGATAAAACAAGATAGATGAGTAAAGGGCCTTGCAGTTTGGTTCCTATTGAAGGCTCACTGGAGTTGAGCCCAGTAGTCACAGTGATAGCGCTGGGCGCTTATGGAGTTCTTCTGTAAGCCTCCCACTTGTGGAGTCTGGCAAGTGAAAGCAGCTAATCGTGACTTCGTAAAAAATAAATAAATCAGGATTTAGGGAACAGACTCTTCTGAGTTTTTCAATCAAAACACATTTATCACCACATGCAAATTATTTCAGGTTTCGGAATCTGTGTTAGAATTGTGACAATGCTATGGACAATAAGGGGACTGACAGTTTTAGGGAAGTGGTGAGCAAACAGGGTATAATGAGCAATAAAATGTAAATTGGTAGACTGTAGAAAGCAAGTGTAATGGTCACAGAGATGCATTGTGGAGGAGGATATGATATGCGATATTCACAAGGCAATGCAATATGTACTGGGTTGGCATTATTAGCCACAGTGCTTAAATGGGTCACAGTAGGTATGGAAGATGTGATGGTTAAATAATAATATAATGAATGGAAAGGAATAACAGGAGAACTTTTCAGTACTAAGGGAATATGCACTGAACCCACGTTCTATAGACTGTGGATTGCAGTAAAGGTTTCAGTGATTGGTGCTAAAACATTTTAGAATGGATGTAGTGGTTTCAGTGAAAGACCGGAAGTGCAGTGAGATTTTCTTGTGGGTAAAGGGCCTCTACTTACAAAGCAGACTGTGGGTGAGTTTGAAGAGCCCCCAGTGTTTTGAGACCCAGAATCTCCTGTTCCGCTCACCTGTCCTCCAGCCGCAGGGGGCTTTAAATTTAAAAGAAGGATGGGGTTTGGACAAGAAAGGGAGGTAGAAGGAGAAGCAGAGGGAATAAGAGGGTTGGAGAGCACAGGTGAAGCACAGATAATGGAGAAAGACTAAATCATTGAGGCAAGTCTGGATAGAGAAAAGCAAAAGTGAATGGGGCAGGTTGGCAGCTAAAGAGGTGCCCCCCACTGCATCCATTAATAAAGCTCTCACCCCAAGCAGTACATTTGACAGATGTCAGTATGCTCGTCCCTGCATCCTACTGAGGTTCCATTTCTCTAGTATGCCAGGTGTAGCATTCTTCCTACTCACCTGTGTAAATAGCAGAGTGTCTGAGCTGCGTGTGTCTAGGCTCAGGACAAAACGCATGGACTGGAAAAGCTCATGGATGCTGCAACGGAACTGTTCCTCCTCCAGGCCTCCAGTGGAGCGAGCAAAAAGCAAGCGTGACTGGATGATGAACTTAAAGAGATTCTCCAAAGCCTGGGCCATAAGGTGCAGAAAATTAGATATTAGATGAACTAGAAAACAAGACACGGTGATCCCTTGTGCTCAACATCTCCCCAACACTGAAGCACTCAGATTCATGCATACCCTCATCGCCTCTTGGATGTGGTCTTGTCTAACAAGTTCAGCAGAACGTTCCATGTACCACTTCAAGCAGCGAATCAGCTCCCTGGAGGATAAAGAACAGGTTGTCCTTCAAACTGACAGCCTTCCATTTGTTATGCACTGGTTCTACCCACATCCTATTAATGCAATTCAGTATTCTAAAACTCCCTCATATTACCTCTTTACCTCTTATCAATTCAGTCTTAATCCACTCTTCTTTGATGAGTAGTGCAAGCCACGGATCTCATCCAAAGTACATCTTTTCCCACCCAACCTATGCCCCTGCATGTTTTACTTGTACTGGTACTGGTACTCTTTTCCTACTTTCACATCTAGCTTGGCACCGCACCCCATGTCTCCCAGCTAGACTCATGTTGCACTGGCACCAAGCCATTAACAATTTCTGCAACCAACCCTAGCGGTATACCCCACCATTTTCACTCCACCATGTCTTGTGTTCTTCACTAAGCCCATAGCTATAGTCCATTACTGATACGATTAGTATATAATGGAAATGGACTAGTTGGCATTGATCATGCTTCTTACTGCCCTCCAGCACCCTATTATATACGTACCTGTATGCAAGGGCCCCAGCAAAGTGTTTCTGTATATATGTGTCTAGAACTGGTCGGAAATGGTAATATTTGCTCTCCCTCAAGAGATTGATGATGAAAACCTGGGTACACACCATAAAATCAAACATATTTTGTAAGGCTCTAGATAAACCAGTGATTTTCATAAGCATCGTCCTCTGCAAATCTTTATATTGTATTGTATTGTATATTTGTACACGGACTACAATATCAGGGAACTCTTCCCTTCACTTTACTCATTGATTTCAATGCATACACTGCTTCCTGATCAATATTAAGATAAAATGCTCTATAACTGTGTAGTTAAAGACAATGTATGACATGTGTAAACCAGAGAGCCTAAGAAACAGGGGCACAGTGATCTAAATGCATTGTACAAGCATTCCTTTGAGCACAGTGGAACAGTGACAATATGGTTTATACATGTATGTAAAAAGGAAAGGTAGTGTTCATGGTATAAGCTAGTGCCCCTAGTAAATATAGGAGGCATGTTCTCACCAGTGATTGGAAGACAAGCAGACCATACTTCTCTGTGTTATCATCCAGGATGACAAACAACGTGTCCAGGATATCCTGTAAAAACTGAAAAGGCCAAAGGTCTGAGTGCTGGCAGCTCAAAAGAGTCACCTACGATAGCCTATGGTTTCTCATAGAACTCTACTAATATACAGCTGTTCTCCTAACTCCAACATTCTAGGATCTTTAATTCCACCTCATCTTCTGTCACCCTCATCAGACACTTTCCTTACTTCTGCGTAGCAGGTGGTCTTCTTATAATTACAATGGCGTATATGGCCCTCCGCTAACTAGACAAACTCCACTGCATATCCTCTCTCCAAACAAAGAGAAGGACATCAGTGTACAACTACAATGTATTACATGGTGCCTTCTTCAATGGCTTTTTAACCAAAAAAAAATGCTATTTGTCTTCTGACAAATTAGGGTTTTTCTCCCAAGCCCCCCCGTGGAAGACTATTTTCATTACTTGAACTATTATGCAACTTCCCATCATAATACTTTGGTTTGCTCATAAAATATATATATATCAAACACTGGCATGCTCTAATTTGCCATGGCTCAGAATGATCAGAATATAGACAGTGAAGGGGTACACTCATCTCTACTGATCGATACCTTTACAATCTCTTCTCCGCTCACGTGCCGCAGACGCCCAAGAATATCCATCACACGATCTGGGTAGCCCTTCCACTTCAAGAGAGCCAGGAGGTCAACTGGAGTTGGAGTGAGGTGGGAATGAAATCGGAAGAACAGAGAGGGGGAAATAAGTGGGCTTGTGCTTGTAGGGTGTATTTGTGCTTCGTGGCACACAGTGTTGTTACTGTGACGTAGCTTTGTGAATGAAGTGCTGCAGTGCAAGTCTTATTAAGAGGCTAATGGCATTCCTACTATTGTCTTCCTGTTGGAAAGGAGTTTGGCAGATTCTGTAGAGCTTCTTAAATGGAACAAAACATTCTGATTGAGCGTGGTGAGAGAGAGGGTTCTGGGGTAATGTGTGTAGTATATTTTAATGCATTACCATTCTGAGTGAGCTTTGTGGAGGAGAGCTGAGTTGAGATGCAAAAGGTCTCTTTGGGGCTGCGCTGGAAGATCAGACTGGACGGGATGTTGGGACAACCACTAAGGTCATCCTTGCAGCAAGGAAGTCCCAAGTACAAGGCGTGGTTATTGAAAGTGCTGTTCTCATCACACTGCAGAGACAAATGTGTTTGTTTATGAGGCCACAGACAGAAACTCATAAAACTAATGAGTTTTTGCAACAAAGAGACAAAAAGCAATTACCTTATACACATAGAGCTCATGGATGTCATCAGACAGAGTGGTCCCATCGTCCCTCATGAGAGGCGTGAAAGAGAATCCAAAGAGTTTTTTCTCCCCTTTATCCTTTGCTACATTGTTGCAAAAACAAGCAATAAGACATGTTATGACAGTTGCAGCAAACCTGTGACACTGTTACAGTGGGCGACGAACATGTCTGCAGTGAGACGAGCAATGTGAAGTGATGTGTAATCCTGTTGTGTTCTGTAGTGTAATTGTAACCATATTCACATACTGGAGCAGTGTCTGAACTCGAAGCGCAAATGAGATCCACGGAATCTGTCGATTGGGATCGGTAGTTTGATGAGCTCCCCCCAGCGAGGACTGTTATTGTGATATAGGACGAAGGAGTGATACTGACTTCGAGGGGGTTCTCCTGTACCCAGACTCACACAGTCCTAGAGGAGCAAAGGACACGTATATTAGTTCTTGTGTCTCTCCCGCTGACACCTCATCTCTAAATCCTGTAAGAATACAGGACAATCCAATCCCAACAAAGTCACTGCTGAATTTACGCCTACTTGAGATACTCTGGTCCCCACTACCAGTCCACACAGGGCCAGTCCTGCTATGGAGCAGGGTGGGGCAATTTCACCAGGCGGCACTTTTGAAGAGGCAGCACTTTGCCACCCCAAGAAATGCTTTTGGACGCCGCAGCCTATTAGCTATTACTAGCTTGCCTGCGGTCCTGGGATCTATGGACCTAATGCACGATGCGCAGAGCATCTTCTCCTTTGTGATTGGAGGTCAGCTCTCGCGTGGCAGCATGGGCGCGATTTTCCTGGAGAGTGCGGTGACATCAGGCGTCACGTCAGCACTCACTCGGAGTGAAGGGGGGCAACGTTTTACACTTCAACCCGGGCAGCAGTGGGCCACACTGCTTGACCGATCAGAAACTGGCTATCTCTTCGCCAAAGACTCTTCCTATCAGATGTTCCATTACATAAGTTATGGTGGGTAAAGGTGATGGAAAACCCTTCCACTTAAAATTAAGGGGGTAGTAGAAGTATTATTAACCACTTATCTACTGACACCAGACAAGTCAGAAGGCATGTTTTCTCCTCAGAAATCTCATGGTGCTGCCACAACCACAAGGGATTCTGGGTAGGCGCATGCAACAATAATCACCTTTTGCCTCTATATCCACTTTATACATGGATCCCTTGAAAGTAATATCCCGCTGTTCAAGACAACCTTTAGACAAAATTTGGATGTTTAAAATTCACATTGTTTTACTGTCTACATGGATTTCCACTCCATTGACTGACTGCGAGATGTTTTTTTTTCTTTCTCCACGGTTTTTTATCTGCTTTGCTTAGCATCTTTTAGATCCTTTCCATATTTATAAGTACTATTTCAGAATATTTAATATACCCAAAGACTCTAAATCAGATGCAAATATTGATTTTTGTAAGAAAATAAGGAACTGAACTAAACCTATACATGATAAGTATATATGTCAATCCTGCGAATAAAAATGCAGTTGTTAAATAAAAAATATGGACTAAAAGAGAGCCCAATAGTTACTGTTAAAAACACAATGCAACACCTTTGGATGGGGTAAGCATAAGGTTAATGAGCGTACACTGGCGTTAGTTAAGTGAAGCACTTCAACTGATGGAGAAGTCCATAATGCTTAATAAACCAAGTGGTCAACTGAGTTTCACTGGACCCGCGGCGGGGTAAACATTGACAATCATGAACTAGCTTCATCGATGACCCAGTGTTTGTCAGACTATGTGGGATTCAGTATGTAAGACTCCAAAAACAGCCACCTCTATGTTCAAAAGATGAAGCAAAATCAGTACACACTTCACAAACATTTCTGTTGGAGTTGCAGTTGGCTTTGTTTCCTGCACGTTAACAGCGTGCTCTTACCCTCAGGTTTTCTCCATCGGCATACAGAACATGCATGGTGACCTCGATGTTCTTCTGCACGCTCTTTCCTCCTCTCTCAAAGTCACCTTTCTCCAGAGTCACATATAGGTCGTTGCGGACATCACCTAAGACAATGCGTGCATCACAAAGTGTTAATGTTTTGCCTGGTATTATTGATAAATAACCCCAAAATGTGCAAGAGAGCTCTGCAGCCACTTGACAAAGCACCGTAACTTTGCAAAACACTGTCTGGCAGAGCATTTCAGCATCCTGCAGAGCATTGCCTGTTTAAAAAGCTGTACTTTGATACAATGTATCTCATAAAGTACTCATGCGGAAGAATGCAAAAAAACTCCAGTCCGGGGGATCCATGTGAAGGCTGAGTGACTGCAGGGAGCCTACTTGCATCTAAATGAGTGAGAACCAATGTAAGGCCAGGTCGGAAGGTAGCATGTGATGTCATAGCGAGGAAGCTCACACTTTGCTCCCATTACAATGGGCATCAGCGCAATTACAAAACAAGAAATTAAAGGCAGACTTACTCTCTACTACCTGCATCTCTGAGGCACAGTAAGGAAAGGGAGGTTTTGGGGAGAGACGACAGGAGAAAATTGAGAAATGCATAGCTAAGGTTGATAGAAAGTGAGAGAAAACATTGTATTTCTCAGAGTTTGGAGTAAGGGGGTAGCCAAAGGAACTGTATGTGAGATCACTAAGGAAGAAATGTAGAGCGAGATGGAGAGAGAGAGAGAGAAGGAGAGAAGGACAGGGAGAGATGGAGAGAGATATGTGTTTGGTCTTTGTGCATATGTCAGTAAGACTATGCAATCAAAAAAATGGCGATTGTATTGTGAACCAAATGGTACCATCTGCAATTACATAAAAAAACAACATAAAAGTGAGTTGTGGACTAATGAATAGAAATGTGCAAGAATGAGTGTAAATAACAATGAATAAGTTATGTTAAGAGAGAGGGACTGAGAATGGAACGCTGTTGTAAGAGACATTTTTAAATGAGTGAGAGGAAGTGATGGAGGGTTGTGTATGGATAAGAGGGAGTATAATGAAAGACAGCCGTGTATGAAGAAACACAAGGGTTTGGTGAGTGTGAGTGTGAAGCAGGAGCGGGGGCTGTCTTTGGAGTTAAGTGAATAAGGTAATAAGTGGTGAAGAGAGCTGTGTGTAAAAGAGTGGGAAGATTAGGCTGTGTGTGAATGAATATGAAGAAGGAGAGTGGGCTCTGCAGTGTAAGAATGTAAAGTCAGTAGTGTGTTGTGTATAAGTAGTTGAGTGTGTGTGAATGAAAAGAGCTGTAAATAAATGACTGTGATGAAAAGGGAGCAGTGTACCTCTGTAAGCAAAGTCAGATCTCTATGTAACTGATGAAAAAGGCTAGTAAGTCAGAAAGAAGGGAATAATATAGGGACGGACCTGAGTGTGCTATTTATTGTACCCAATTACAAGTAATTACTTGTAACACATGTTCTATCCTGCACTAGCACCGTGATATTCCTAGTCATACCTGGCATGATGACATCAGGGAACCCCAACTTCCGTGTCACAGCAGCACCCCTGTTAAACAACAGCTGGTTTTCCCTGCGGATCTGATCCATGTCCCCACGTAACAGCTGTAATGACACAATTAGCCCTGTGGGCACAAAGACATGAAATGGTCAATATACATTCTCGTTCCACTTCTGTACTGCGCCGAAATATTCCGGTGTGCATTTTTGTTGTAATATTCATTTGGCCACCGGTTTCCAGAGACAGAACAAATATATATAAGGGAATAGTTCATTAAGGTGGGCACTACATATATGTGGCAGGGTGTGTTAATTAAAGCCATGCGTATTTCCTGGATATGAATGGTTTGGAATCTGTATAGATAGTAGGGAAAAACTATCACGTTCAGCTTCAGGAGCTCTCCGTAGTGCTGAATGGAACTAATATGAAATGAATGGTGATTTTAAAAGGGTATGTGTATGGAGTGACTTTTCATGTATTTATGGAAATTATTTATGGTGACGCTACATGGGGCAGCTTCTAGAAGTAATTTTCGGAGTTCTTTCTACACTTTAGAAATCTGCAGAGACACCGGAGACAAAGCTTTGCTGTGCAGTTACCGTAGTTGGAGCTGGGTGTAGAGTACTTGGTGCTGGTCTTGCGGATAATATTTTCATGTATTTGGTACCATTCGCTCTCATTATTACACCTGAAAAAAAAGAAAAGAAAAACTGCTTAACTGTGTGATATAAACAGGTGGAAAACCCATAAGGTACATTTAATTCCTCTACAATGAATTACTCAGAACCCTAAATAAACCCATGGGATGCTATTTACAGAATAAAATAATATTGGCCATCACGAGCTCAACGTCTCAGAATTTGGATGATTATTTCCCCCTATTACTTGAATCCTAAAACACTAGCTGGTGCCGAAGACCACAGTTGTACAAAAGGACTTTAATATTTCATGTGTAAAGATAAAAATAAATTAAAAAACAAATAATACTGTGCTAGCAGAATTGCAAAGAAATGTATATGTTTTAATTTTAACTAAAATTGAAAGAAACGTACAGGAAAACCACAAACATGTGTTTTAAATGTGTTGGTTCTACACCATTTCTAGCGGCACCAATGCGATCTAGATTCTTTATCATAGAATCGGTTCAGTTTTTATATGATGTCATATGGTGATGTCATGAAGAGGTAGAGCCTGATATAAAATATATATTATTCTCGTAACATATGCATTTGTTTCCCATTCCTCTAGCGCAACACATAAAGCCTTTTATCCTGTACACGCAAACCCTTACACACCGTTTAGGTCTTTCTATAATTTGCTGGCAGGACCAGAAACTGCAAATCTATTTTTCATTTGCTCTTAATGATAAATCGTGCCCGGGAAATGTCCAATTCATTAGGTTTATGACTGCACTCACATATACACTTTCAGCACAAAGTCCTTCTCGTCTCGATGTTCACAGAGTGCTGGAAGCACCTCGCCGAGGCTTAGCACAGCACACCCATAAGGACGGCGATAATGGATATGAGGGGGGCCCTTCCGAGAGTCATTTAACAGCATACGGCCTGAAACAGAACACAAACACCACGGATTTCTGTGATCACAGCGTTCCATATAGTATGTTCATATTTGAATTTGCAACATGTAACATGTGAACAGATCTCACGTTAATTGAACCAGAAAGCTATGTTGTTTGTATGTGTATACACATATTACACTTCTGTGTACACACGTGTCACTATGAAGAGTTACATATCAATACAGGCAGACGTGTGGGAGCCACAAACCTATTCTGACGACATGAACGACGAGATGCAGGTCTCTCTTTACATCCTTACTGCTCAAGTCCTGCAAGAAAACACAAGAAAACACACTAAAACATCATATCTGCCTAAGCCTACAGGCCATGGACATTGTACAACTTTATAGGAGATGCAGACAGGCCTGGCTCTTCTATACAGGCAAACCGGGGGGATGTCTAGGGCTCTGAGCTGGTGGTGGGGGTTGCCATGAGAAGCCATTCTTTCTCAAGCAAGTGGATGCTGGGGGGGATTCTAGAGACGGTTCATCTGGGGCATCAGAAACACAATGACTGGACCCGCGCATACTATACCGGAACACCACTGCAGGTATGTTAGTGGATCCATTAACCTTTGCCTGCCATTGATGCATTTTTTCTGTGGCAAAGGCTTATGGGATTTGTAGTTCCTTTTAGTCACAGAGACCCATATTACCCCAGCCTCACAGTATGTGACACGGCATTTATACATCTGTATGCCTTCTCCCCATACACACATCTTAAGTGTTTTACATTCATTTATTTAGCCAAAAAGGTAGCTCAGACACACGAGAAATAAAGCCAAATGTATGGGAACAACATGCATTTAAATATAAAGTCCCAGTGATCATGGTGCAGAAAGTTATACTTCCTATATCATAGAACAATTCTATCCGGTGTATATTTGCCTCTGTATAAATAATATTCTACAGGAATACCCCTGATATGAGTACCGGTGTACACACCGTGAACAGCGCACACAGTCTTTCTGCCTTCTCTGGGTTTCTGGGTCCCCCGTTCTTGTTCAGTCGCACCATAAACCTTTCACTGTTGGACGAGAAGAGACAGCGTTTAGCACAACCAAGCCCGGGAGGCCAGGTTGACGGCTGAACCAAGTGTGATGGAAATGATACTGACAGGAGAGGCCTGTAAAAGAGGTGATGGCAGGTTTCACCTGATCTGACGTGCTTCCCTCATGTCATACAGTGAGAAGAAGAGGTCCACATCCTCCCCAATGTTGTTGTGAGTGAAGCTCTTCAGATTGAGCAGCAGGTGGTGTGGAACGGGAGCGCGTGGCTCCTTGTGACGCTGCCGCAGGGTGTCTGCCTGTGACAGAAAAGCAGGTCACCTTTCACCAACCTGTCTGTATGATTTTATGATAACACTCTCCCTTTCCATTTCTGTTCCTCGCTTCTCTCTCACTCTGTCTGTATCTGTTTGTGTCTCCCTCTGTTCATACCTGTCTAAAGCGCTCTTGGGTCTTTACTGCTTCCAAAATATTAATCTTTTTACTTATCTTGAATGTATGTACTATGATTCCTCCAATATTACATTTCTATGCCTCTCTACCATTGACCCTCAGCTTCTCACAGCCTTTATGCAACCTACCACCCAACCCTCAGCCTATTACAATACTTTTGCCTAATACCACCGAACGCCAGCTCTTTCTGCTCAATTCTGTGTCCTGTCAACCACTCTAAGCAGTTTTTCCGATATTTCTGCTCCTATCACTTATTCTCAAGTTCAGCCCATCTCTGTTTCCATTGCCATCCATCCACAGGTTATTTCAGTCCACTTGCTCCTTGAAATTCTCCCACACTCCCCATCTCTATGTGGCTTATTCACTAAAGCATTAGTTTCCAGAAGGCTTGGACTGACTTCACTATGCATTAGGTAAACCTAACCATGCTGAGCGTCTTCTGCAAAAGAGGCTGTGTTATGACTAAATCAGTAAGATTTCTTGAAGGCCACCTCAATGCATTACTCCTCAGGGCCAGACCAAGCTTTCTTGCAGGAGAAAAGTTGGCCATTTATAGTGCACAGTGAATTAAGTCAGTTAAAACTGCAATTCTCTTATAAATTCCCAAACACCTTGTGCTTCCCAATCCCTCCGTCTACTGAGGCTACTAGATACCATCAGCCTTTTCCCATTTTTCTGCTTCCAAATTATGGAGAGAACTATCATCAATTTCCCCTCCATTGTCTTGCAATCTGTCCCCTCTCTTCTGTTTTACTGGTCCCTCACCTGGTTTGTACTCTGCTGAACACTGTGTCGACTTGTCAGGTGCTGTGGAGAAGAGGAGATAACTTCAGGAATATTACACATATGTTTATGAAGTTCTAGATGCACCGTGCAACGGAACCCGTTGGAGAACAATGAGACACAAAGGTGACCACTAAGAGTATCAAACAGCAGTCGGAACACCATCATTTCTCATTATTGTAGAATATTTTAAACCTCAATAAGTTTAAAGTGAACTATGTTATTCGTAGGTCGTAAGTGGCTAGAGTGCGAGATGTAATTCCCAAAGTAACTGGTTTAGTGCATAATTCAACAAAATGTTTCATTGGGCATTGCATTAAAAACCACTACGATCTCCAGAATAGCTTCATCTTCAACAGGCCATGAATTAAACGAGTATACATAATTCAATTCATGTCACACGTTTATTAAATGATTACAGGTTAAGTTCCAGAGGAACAAGGAAAATTAATTGAATGGCTCACCATTTTGTACAAGTCAGAGACACTGATCTGATCTGAATCTACTGCCTCGAATTCCTTGCGCGGGACTAAGTCCAGGCCCAGGTGTCTGAATAGAAAGAGAGAGGTTTCAGGGAAACAAGTCAGGACTGAGATGTGGCTGCAGACACGCTTAGGGACTGGTTACAGATTATAAAATACAAAATATATTTCAGGGCTGGAGAAATTTATGTTCAACATACAAACTATACCGAAATATTTTAAGGAGCAAGCTTGATTTTCTTTGGTGGCAAGAAGGAATTAATCAATCAATGAGATCAAAAAGTTAAGCAGTAAAACTTTAGGATTGACATCTATTGGGATCCTGGGATTTGTCTGGCTCTGCGTATTTTGGCATACAGTTATATAGGGGCCAAAAATGCCACCAATGTGATATGATTGATCTTAAACTTCTACAGCATTGGGCAACTAGCTAATACCTTGAAATGCTGTGTAGATCATGCTTTATTGTACATTAGAGTTAATCAGAATACTCACTCATTGCCCCAGTCCAGGCGCACAGTCAGGTGTCTCTTGACCTCTCGAACTTGGTCCTGTGTGAGATGACCTGACAGCAGCTGTCTGCGCAGGTCAATGATCTCGTTCATGACATGACGCAGCTTGTAGAAGAGATCCACCTTGTGTTTCTGGAGTTAGGAGAATTCGACAGGGTTGCGTAAAAGACAAGAACAAAGTCGGGAAGAGAAAGGCAGGAGAAAAAGCATGATAAAAGGTGCATTTAGGTTTGAGGGATGAAGGGTCAGTGCAAAGGCATCAGACAAGGAAGCACAGAAGGAATTTAAAGAGAAAAGGGAGAACACATAGTGAAGGTAGAAAGGAATACATACACAGGGGTATATACAATGGAAACAATATAAAAAACAGTGATGTAGGAATGTGGTAGGAGGATGGAGAAGTGGGGAGACATAAAGAGAAAAGATACTGGATAAGGGAAAAAAGAGAGAACAGCAGAGAGGGAGAGATGGAAGCCAAGCCGGCGTGAGTCATGTTAGCTCATTTGCAGGCAGAAAGGCTTTGCACATGAGCACAAAAAGTGAGAATGTGTGCACAGCATTCATGTTTGCTAGGGATGAGTGCATGAATGTGCAGTAGGGATCCTTTAAAACAACAGCTTCCATCAGCATTATACCTGGAGTACAGACAGCTTCATAATATGAGAAACCCCCAAACAAGCAAAAATAAAACAAAACAACCAAGGTATAAAGACCAGCAAACATAATACCCCAAGAGCTGCGGAATCATACCCCCCACATAACAAACAAGTTTTAGGCATGGTCAACCACAGATTGAAGGTCAGTAGTACTGGTAGGTTGCAATGGAGGTTATGTCTGGGAAATTCTTTCCACCCTTTTTTGGGATGTCCGTGGTCAGTTCATATAAAACTTATATATAGAAATATGAGAATTTACAGCGATCAGTGATACAAACAGTAAAGTACTGAGGGGGTAATACACATTCATAGACGGCGGCTGGATGAAGGAGGACCTATAGAAGGCTGTATGGAGCAAAAATTGTTGAGAAGGATCATACTAATCTATACGGGAAGCTGTGAGGATGGATTACACTAAGCAATAGACCCGAAGCTGTCAGTAACCAGGTATTAGTTGACTTGTGTTTTTCTTCCATAAAGTAACTACTGGGGTAATAATGGTTGTATGAACCAATAGGGGCAAGTATTGCTGTGGTTATATATGGCAATGGCATTATATATAAAAATAGCTAAAACTTGTAAAATTAGATATTACAAGATAGTATTTTTGAGAACTTTTTGAAAACTTTAGGAAACGTTAAACTATTCATGCTTACATAATTAAATGGAAACTGTGAATAACAGAACAGAATTGACTGACTTTCATATGAAGAAGAGACCTCTGTGGTCCCAAAAGTTTAAATAACACTATGTTTTTTTTGGTTGTTGGCCCAATAAAAAGGTATCACAGCTTCAAATAAAGATTCCACTTAAAGACAGCCAGGTTAGTTTCGATGAAAATATGATGTAACGTGAATTGAGTAAGTTGAGTCTGATCTTCACACAGTCACATAGTTTAATGCTCTGTGATTAATGTAAAGTTGATTTTTGGTGAAAGAGACGCTTTTTGTCAGTGGTTATTCTTCCAGCCGCTGTGGCCTCTCCAGATCACTGGCCTTGGGTTTAACAGACAGAGGTCATTTGGTAACCCAATGATTTCACCGCATGATTCAATTGCATCTTTATTTAGTTGGGGCACAATACATGGAGAGAGAAGATATTGGGGACAGATTTAGGGCTAGGCATGCACAGGGAATAGTATAACACCCGGGGACAGATGTCTACTGAAACCAGAAAGTTGAGGTCAGTTCATTCACCACATAAAGCAATATATAAAAAAGTATATTGAAACTAGGACAAGCAACCTGGAGGCATTCCGCCGTCATGATATCGCAGCTTCTATCGTTCCTAGTCAGCCTCTTATTGGCTGCTGATGATGGGAGTATCAGTCATGCAGCGGTAGTGAAATGCAGCTACCTCTCTCTTAGAACATCTGTACAGATCTACAAGCTCCCATCATGCAGAACCGGCTTTGGAACAAACAGATCCCCCTTCATCAAAGAAGCACGCCAGATTTATCCTGGATCACCCGACACTCCATGATTTCACTCACACTTGGGGGTGGATAGACGTGGAGGAGGTTTGAGTGGGCAAGTGCGGGAGAGAGAGAGCGGGAGGCAGAGAGGAGGAGTAGCTGCGTGGGAAGTGCATTGAGATCTGCAGAGTATCCATGGGAACTCGTAGCACAGAAGCCACAATCCCCATCACTGCTGTAACAGCTCCTCATAGAGGGAGGGAAGGGGTTAAAAAAAATCATATAAGCTGCTAATGCAGACAATCGGGATGAGAAAGGGAAATAAAAACTCCCATAAAAAAATGTTGCTTTAGGAAAGAACATAAAGTTACAAAATTAACCATTTTAGTGCCAGGGAGGTGAGCCACAGAGGACTACTCACCATTACTCTCCTCTTTGGAATTGAATGGGTCAACAAGAGAAAAAAACATTGCAATAAACCAATAAAGACACGGTGCAAGGGGTTACTTTAGCTGCTACCTCTTTGGGCAATCCACTTCATAATGAATTAATAACTTTTATTTATTTATTTTAAATTCTGATACTGGAATGACAAGCGCAAGTACCCGATGGAACTGCAGCAATAAAATGCGGTCTACACGTCCCTGAAGCTCCAAGGGATGTCCAGAGTTTATACATAGCCCAACGCAGTAACAATGTACTTATCTCTCATGCTCAGTGGAAACTTCTAAACAACCTGACATTATTATTTGAGGAGGGGCCGTGGTTATTGTAATAGGGGAGGACAGGCAACAGCCAAGCGAGTTCACAGTGTGGAGGACTGCGGCACGGTGACAGGGTGGGGGTGGGGGCTCACAGTAATGATGGTAGAGTGACAGAGGGAGCCGCTCCGGGGCAGCCGTCCCAAACACACAGAAACTGGGTCACTGTATTAAGGTCAAATCAGCACATGGCCAGATGTATAAACAGTGATAGTCTCTTATCCCTGCAATGGTAAACACATGTATATATGTATATATATACTGTATATATATATTTTGAATCATAGGTACATGGGTTATGTTTGGAGTTCTGGTTCGTAAAGGGTTACTGTATGGAAAAGGTAGTATACACAGAACCCGTGTATGAAAAGGGTTAGTGCAGTCAGATCTCTGGTATTGGCAGAGTTAATGTACACATAGCTGTTGTATTTAAATAGGGGGGCATGGTATATAGAATGTTCAATCCCAATTACTGGTTCCATTTTCGTGGTACATAAGGTTAGCTAACAAACATGGAGTACAACACAACATCACCATGGTAACTCATCGCTGTGCATTAATAGGTTAAACTAGACTGTTCTGCGGCAGTATGGGAGATATCAGGGCACATACTATGCCTCTATTCCTCTAATTCAATATGTAATGACCTCTGGTCCTTGTACTCTCCACAAAAAGCTACCGCCATACCTAGCTCTCTGAAAATGAGTTACTTTACATTTTGTGAATACAGCAACAACAGATTCTGTAACACTATTACAATAGAGGTAGATAGAGGTGACTACAAAATTAACAAAAACAATATATAAAACGAACAACAACATAAACATAGTGATACAGAAGGAGAATCAGAAACGTGCTCTGCAGCTCATGGAATCTCATAAAATCTCTAGTCATTCACCAAAACGTAGACTACTTTGAACACACATAATTTCACCTAAATTCAAGCAGGTATTACAGCTATCACAAAGAAAAACTGTTACCGCACACACCTGTCAGCTACAGCGTGAAAGGTGTTGCTGTACCCATTGCTTTTATTGCTATGGCTGCTGATTTAGGAACCAGGTTACAACTGTGCTTTCTGTAGCCTGGCATACAAGGGGTTACCTCCCACGCATGCACGTAGGGTATTCTGTCATGGATGTATGTGCTGAACATACACTGATGTGTTCCTGCAAAGACAGCGTAATTATACAGGCAGTGATTTGCTACAGCGCGGAATGCATTAAAGTATACCCGCGGCACACGCACAATGCGTGAACACAGCACAAAGCCAACATATGGCCGATGGCATTAACGTGATCATCATAATGCTACATGTTAAACCCATGTAATATGTAAGAAGCCGTGTCTAGGAGTGGTCAGCAATAAAAGATGGGCGTTGTGTTTCCTATGTAAGAAGCCAGACACATTTATTTTGGGAGGTGGTCACTAAAACCACAACTCTCTTCCAAACTCTCCTGACAACTCCGCCTTTAGTGAATAGACTACTTTGAGCACAGATAGCTCCATACATGTGTGTACCTGGGATCTTTACACCCCGCTATCAGTTTTTTCAGTTTCTAACATCTAAGCACATAGAGCTCCCTATCTGTTTCCTTCGACTTCCATTACTGAACGCAATTTGCGTTACTACAGCAACAGCTACTATTATTTAAACAGAGAGATGTTCCAGTCATACACCCCTTCAGTTCCTTCCCAAGGCCTATGGGTGAACATTTAACTCAACAATGTCACAGGCAACATTCACCAACGACCATCTCCCAACTCCAAGACCTGAGCCGTGTTACCCATCCACGCACCCTGACCTCATGTGACGTGTGATCTAATCATGGTTAATGCCTTACCACATATAGCTGTTTCCATAGGGAGGCCCATTCCTGCAGCGTGGACGTCACCTCTGTGACAACAGGGTCTTCCACAGGGACCACTGTCTCATACTGCCTGCGAAGAGAAGAACGGAGTGTGTCACAAGATGACCCGAAGTGACAAAAAGCTCCCCTGAGACTGCAGCTGTGACCCACTAAGTATCCCCCACAGTCACATACTCATTATATGTGTCACCGTGTCACCCTGCAGGGCATTACAGCTCTATGCTTCAGTCACGTAGCGGTCTCTGGCTCTATTCCCCTAAGCCCGTTCTTGTCTGCTGCACCCTAGGGTGAGAAGGAGAGACCTCATGTGTCTTCTTGCAGCTTTCTGTCTGTGTCACTGTGTCATTCTGATGGGGTTGACAGATTCCGGCATCTATCAACTGAACAAGGGGATCGGGAAATAAAAACAATCTAGAGTCATAAAAGGCGGTTTTGTGACCAGTTGTGCTTTCTAATAATAAACTAAAATAGCCAAGTTTGGGACCAGACGCTGAGGTATAATAAACATTGTGTCCCAAGGTCTTTCCTGTGTACAGTTTAGTTGTAGAATGTTAAACATACAGAATGTGTTGCTTACATGCTGTACACAAATTTGGTTCTCAAAGAGTTTAGGTTGATCCTTTGTTTTTCTTTTGGTGGTTGGAGATCCCGCCCTATATCATCCAGATAATACCCAATAAGAAAGACACAACGGGTGATGCCTATACTGCCTATATTTCTGAGGCACCCAATAAAATGGATATCGCCATAATGGTCCAAGAGAAGATGGAGTTTTTAGTTGTGCCAACACAATATATTTAATGGGCCCTAAAGGCTGAGTGACCCAGTAATATGAGAGGTTTTCACACGCCACTAGTGGCTTTATCACAGTATAGTGTGGGAGACACAGGGCAGAAGGCCCATCCCAACTCTCTCCATCACATTCACACCATGAAAAGTGCAATTTATGTCATAGCTTACAGTCGCAAGGTACTACTGCCTGTATCACAGCATCACCCTGGGAGGTGCACCATAAGTGACCGATTGCTGACAATGCTTCACTGCAATTCCTGGCCGGTTTATCGATATGCACCGACATCAAGGAGAGCATTGAAGCAGTCATGTGTTCCAAGACAGCAGATGCAGTCTACAAATAAGACACACATGACTGTGTGATTGCATCAGTCTGGTACATTTTAAGAGAATAAAGTACAAAAAACGTAATATGCAACTCTAATACAATTTACATATATCTCTACACTTGATTGAAAAAAAGTCTTAAAGTCATTTAAATCCAACCTTTCCATGTACTCATACTATCCCAAAGAGTTTATCTCAAAGATAAAAGTATTATCCTTCCTAAATTCCTCATTTGGTCCTTATGTGCTGTTACACCTGCACTTTACTCTGATCTGCCTCTGGGTTCAAGCAGAAACTGCTCAGGAGACATTCATGCTTCCTAACGTTGGAGATGTCCTGTGCTTCATGCTCCTGGGTGAGGTCTCCAGCAGGTCAAAGTGCCAGCCGGTAATTAAC
Organism: Spea bombifrons; assembly: GCF_027358695.1. Lineage (NCBI taxonomy): Eukaryota > Metazoa > Chordata > Amphibia > Anura > Pelobatidae > Spea > Spea bombifrons. The sequence goes on along the minus strand of NC_071092.1, from coordinate 10,683,719 downwards.
CAAGTTCATAGGTTAATCCTGCAGCTCATTCACACTTAAAGACCTATTTGTTTTCTTTTCATTCGGCTATTGCTCAGCTATACTTATCACTTATTCATGAATTCATGATTTCAGCTCCTTATTTTGCGATCCTTCTTCTCTGCGGTGGTAGCGGTGGGGAGAAAAGCTCAAAGCACCACTAAATTCTCCCAAAACACGGCATAGTCATGGCTATATAACCATATAATACGTAGTGGGCTAGAGACTGACTCAATTGTCACTTTATCAACAGCAATAAGCTTCTATATTACAAAATCCATGATCAGAAAAGTGATGGGATATGAAGAACCACATTCACCAGCAATTCATGGAGAAGATGAAAACAAGTTACAGCCCACAAAATGAACTAAGATGTTTTTCTGTTATCAGTTGTATGTGTTGTAATTATGACTTTCAGATAATTATATTCTCCTACTACTTCTGATATAAAGGACTTACTATATCTAATATAAAATCTTGATTGGTGCCAATACGCCCTGAAAATCCCATGCAACAATATGTATTATTTGCTGGTTCATTTTAGTAAGAAGTACAGTATTTTACATGTTTACAGTAATTTAGCTTCTAGGAATAGAATAAAGCAAATGGACCATTAGATGAAAAATGGTGTTCTACTACAACAAAACAAAATTGCTGGTCTTTATCAAAATGTTTAGGCAGCAAATGCACTTCGGTCATCAAAGGCGGTTTGCAGTAAATAAACCTAATGACGTTTCTTACAATGTTTAGAGAAATGTCTGCCTGAGACTTCTGAGGATGGTCCCTAGATTCACATGCCACCAATTCACTTGCCTTCCCACAGTGATGGCAACTCACCTACTAACAATGATCACGTTTTCACGCAAACAATGCAACATACACATCCCAACATGCACCTGATCCCAGCTGAGATTACCGTTTAGTGCCTTCTAATTGGCCCTCATGTCAACCTGGCACGCGATTTAGGATGCCACCACACTGATTATCTGATTAATTCAATATTTGACACTCAATTTGGATACTCCCATGAGTGTGAAAATATGTGTTTATCATCTATCCAGGTGTCCATCTCCATTCCACATGACTTCAACATGCATAGATCCATCACTACTGGTCAGCGATGTAATCCTATGACATCATGGCTCCTCCTCGCTACTCTGATTACCTGTCCATCACCACACTTCTTCATCTTCTTAGCACACTATGACCTCGCACTGGCTCACTGACTCCTTCGCTATCCTGACCTGTCACTACACAGCATCGTATCTCTGGCCTAATGTTTTACCATCATTATGACACCCCACTGCAACACGGAAACTTCATATCAGAAAGGCTTCCTATTCCTCCCATACGTCCATAATGGCAGAACAGGAAAAAGTCTGGTCATATTTAAGGGGTGATTTCCACATCTAGCCCTTTAAAAGGATCTGCTCCAGAGTCTCCTGGTCTTTAGTGTTGTCTCTTGCCTACTTTGACAACACGCAGCGTCGCCCAATGACACAAAGTATCTCTACGACACAGTTTACTCCCTCATACAAAATAGAATTATTACACATAGCAGCACCCCATTAAATATTGTATCCCCTTCATATACAATATTACGCAACAGTATTGCCCCTTCACAACTTCTGAAAAGCATCATATGCTATATCACCCCAGCATTACACTGTTACACATTGTATCGCCCCCATCATACATTACGACATCATCATCATGCACCATATCACCCCCTCATCTTTTATGACATCCGAACACTGTCACACCCCCCAGACATAGTAACAACCCATCACTTTTTATGACACCTCCTCATCACGACACACATCGTGAGGTCCTCTCTGTCTCTCAAACATACTTTAAGATATGGCCCCCAAAATGTCTTCATGCCCGTCAGAGCATCCAATATCAGATAACCCCATTAGGAATCATAACACAGCATCACGTCGTCACACCAAATATCCTGATCTATATATTCTCAAGAAGATTCTAAATATATTCATCCATATATGAAAATGATAAACAGTAATTCATATGGCTGCTTCCCCAAAAGGGGTTAAAGTGATGACCTCCCCCCTCCAAGACAGCATGCTAGTAGAATACACGCTGCCTGTCCCCTGCATGCGTCTGTTGTTTGTGACACATGTTCAGAGTGTGATAATAACCTGCCGCTACTGTCACGCTCAGTGAAAAGCACAACAGCAAGAGTCAGAGGGAAACGTGGAAACTGCCCAGGGGATTAAGGGTTATATTGGGGCAAAAAAAACAGGGAGGTCAAAGGGACCTGGAAAAGGGACCTGGAAATGTGATAAACCAACGGGCTAGAGACAGGTGAGGTCAGATGGGCAGCAGCGGGGAGGTAAACATACCCAGGGGACAGGAATCAAGCAGACAGACATTGAAATGAATCTTACCTCTCCTGCTATCAGCCTCCTCTCTGCTCTGTGCAGTAATGAGGCATCCGAAAAGGAACGAAAATGTAAACCTCCCACGTACCCTGCACAGATCCCCAGAGCACACACACAGCAGCACACACAGCAGCACAAAAACACACACATAGCAGCACACACACATTATAAACCAATGCAGAACAGTCCAAGACACATACCAGAACAGAAATTAACACAGGAGCGCACACAGCATCGCACACGATACACGGACACACACAAAATATCAACATATAACATACAAAGAACACATATAGAAGGATACAAAGGAGAACACACATAAATGCACGCAAGTACACAAAACAGGAAGACATACACGCAGCATTGAATACACAAACATAGGGACAAGTAAATAAGATGAATGCACTTTAGAGCCATAAAAAACAAATACAAATAAATGAAAACATACAAATTCAACGAAGCAGAAGTGAATAGATACAGGAGCGGGTATATTCATGAACATGCAAACAGGCTTTAGCACATATAGAGGAGTACATAAACACGCACAGTTATTATATATGTGCTCAAATTCAGGAAGGGATGAATTAGCTGCCCACACATTTCCAATTAGTTTCTGTACATGTATAATGAGTATCCACGCAGAAAGTACCAATGATTGGCCATGGAAACCCATTTCATGAGTGTGTGGGTACATGTACAGCGGTGGGTACACACACGCACACACACAAACGCTCGGATGAGAGTAAACATCCCCTAAACATAAAGGGCAATGAGTTCACATGCACACAGCAATGAATACACAAGATACAGCAGTGAATGCACACACAGACACTACTCGGGAACATTGGAACAGGGAAGTTGTAGTTTCACTTTACTAATGATTACACTGGAAAGTTTCTCCAACAAGAAGGGCAAAGATGGCGCTGCATAATGCACAATTTAATGAGTAATTTCATTGTACAATCCCAACATTATTTGTAATGGTTCTTAACAATAAGTGAACAAAATCTTGGAACAATTGAATGTTATTATGGCTGCGCTAAGGATATATAGAAAAGGTGAGGGTTGATACTGTTTTAATGATAGATATACATGAGACAAGTAGAGTCAGGTTGATACCTTTATTGGCTAACTGAGCAGATTTAGAGTGTAAGCTTTCAGGACCTCTCACATCCACTCCTAAAGGTACTATGCATTCCGTTAGGTAGCGTTCTTCTAGCATCCACCAAGCATAGATTTGTCGACCAGACTTCCAGGCAAGTTCTCTGTGAAGGTCACTCAGTGTTCCTCCACACCAAACTCGTCAAACCATGTCTTAATGGACCTTGCGTTGTCCACAGGGGACAGACATGCTGGAATAGAAAAGGGCCTTCCCTAATCTGGTGCCACAAAGTTGGAATTACATCCTTTTTTCAAATGTCTGTAGCATTAACATTACCCTTCACTGGAAGTAAGGGGTCTAGCTCACACCCTGAAAAGCAGCCCCACAAACTACTACTACAGTAGGCACTATGCATTCCGGTAGGTAGCAATCTTCTGGCATTTACACCAAACCCAGATTTGTCCATCAGACTTCCAGACAGTGACGTGGGATTCATCACTCCAGAGAAAAGGTTTCCACTGCTCCATAGCCCAGTTGCCGTGTGCATTAGACAACTCCAGCCGACGTTTGGCATTGTGCATAGTAAGCTTCTGCTTGTGTGTAGCTGCTTGGCCATGGAAACTCGATTCATAATGCTACCGATGCAAAGAGCTTGTGCTGATGTTGCCTCCAGAAGCAGTTTGGAACTCTATAGTGAGGGATATTTCAGAGGACTGGTGATTTCAATGTGCAACGGGCTCAAGCACTCGGCAGCCCCCCATGGCTGCCTATGTGATTGATTTTATACACCTGGTAGGAATGAGTGTGGCTGAAACACTTAAACTCAATAATTAGGAGGGTTGTCCAAATACGTTTGTTCATATAGTGTTTATGTATATGATGCCATTAACATAAAAATATAACTCACCACTAAACTGTTTCTGATTCTTCATGGATCTCCTTGTATTGACTATTACATGAAAAGTTACTCATATAACAATCTATGTGGTCTCTACCACTCTCTTTATAACTCATTTTGTCATTCAGGATGAAGCTCGGTGATGTACATCTTGGAAAGAGTTCATAACTTGAGAGTTCCCAGGTATGGGTATTACTTGCTCTGCAGTCCCTCTGACACCTCTTGAGTCATACAGAGAAGTGATATGGCGTATAAGTTCCACATATGGTTTGGTCTCTTTAGGTCTGATCAGCGAAATGTAACGGATATTTCATGGGCGACATGACCAAGGGGGTCCATATCTGGATTCCTCAAAGACAAAGCATGTATATTATGCTCCGTGTTTTTGTAAGGTTGTGGAAGACAGATGGGGATGAGCTAGACTGTATCGCCATCCGCTCCCCTCTATGTTCTGCCTGTTTAGACCAAGCTTCACCAAATTTCTCCAGTCCATTCTCTATACCCTTCTTACAAAGCCCTTTTAAAATAGGTCACCAATGCCATCCTCCGTATACGCACCTGAATTCCAGACCTTTAAAGGTGATTATTGGGTCACTTAGTAATACAGGAGAACCATATTGGAACACCTCTCTTGAAAACATACTAAATGACATAACATACAACACTATAAATTGTAATATGATTAGTTAACATAAAAATAAAAGTATAATCAATGTCACTTAGCTGTGAAAATGAGTTCCCTAATTTACAAGCATAACAAATAATGAGCTTAGCAAAATAATCAAGCACATTACTTCCAAATTAAGAGTTACGATTCTGCATATTTGATGACGACCAAAAAGCAAACTCATTCCTTGAGTCTCTTGAGGTTGAAAGAGGCAAAGGATGGGGTAGAAGCTTAGCATAGAGACCTATATTCTACCAAGGGTTTGACATTGCCCTTGGGTTGTAGCGGCCACAAGAGAAAATAGATAAAAATGTGATTGAATAAGAATTGCAGGAGATGTCACTAGTTTCATAACCACATGGTACAACGATGGTAACTAGTTACTCCCTGCTGCTGTCCAAAATTGTGTTAGATTTCCTCCTTGAACATCATTCTGTATGAAACAGAACCATTTGACGGTGCTGTTCTGGCTAGAAGAAATCTTGAATTCTCTGTTGTGTTAAATGGAAAAAAGTATACGAATTACAAAACAACACAGGAATGCTAAGCCATTTCTCTGCTTCTATGGCAACAAAACATTTTGATGCATCACTTCTGTCATGTGATTACAAGGGCGAGTTAAAACCCCTATGACATTATGAATGGCATAAATGTTATGTTATTAATGGCATTATTTCCGGTCAGGGTTTGGACCCTCAAAAGTTAAAGAATGAATGAGGACTGTAACGTTTAGTCAGTCTGAAAGTGTTGTATTCAGTAGAATAAGTGGGACAGCATCTGTAATTTCAGTAATGCATTCTTTAATTAAGAATTCTGGATATGCCAGAAATATGAAGATGGCCACTACATACAAAGTGTTTCTGCAACTCCAGAGTATTTACATGTGTCACACTGAAGCATGGAGTATCAATGGACTGAGATTCCTGATTTGTGTCGCTTGGTGTAGAACCACCTGATACAAAGTAATATCAAAAGGTGAGGCGTAAAGAAAAATCAAACAGACCATGGATAGTCAGCTGGATACAGAAGGAACTGGGCATCGGCAAAATAAGGTATGGATCAAATTAAAGCACTGCCTTTGAAAACATTTTACTATATAAGCAGTGCTAGAGGCAAATGGGATGTTTAAAGAGCATGGCACTTTCATTTCCAGGATGCTTTTGTGTGTGGGTACTAGAAACTGAACACTATGTGCTTGGTTGTTGTTCTGTTCACAAGAGTTTAGATTGGTGTTGGACCATATGATCATTGCTTTGGTCCACTGTGAGTAGTTATGTAGAACATGTCCTTAACAGAACATGGATTATTTTGTTGTATTTTGTCTGGGAAGGTACACTTGCCAAAGAAAAGAGACTAAAAATGAATAGAGAGGAATAGTAACAAAAAAATTAAAAGATTTATATATTGAAAATGGGTCATCGTAACCAATTTATTTTAGGAGATCAGAGAAGGTGGCTGAATTTCTCACCCACCATCACTGAAGCATTCAATAAGTTGCCCGTAAACATAATGACACATCTTACTTCAAATGTTATTTACATGAAATAATTTGAATAGCTAAAAAAGCCAATTAATGTCTTTAAAAATACATACATTTACCTAAAATTGTGCAAGAACATATTAATTAAGACAAAGCATTACATAAATAATTGCATCACCTCCACGCAGGGAATGTTAGTTACAATACAATAAATCTTTTAGCTGTAGGTTGGTTGTAATAACAAATTGAATAGGAGTGATATTGAATGTAAAGACGTCTAGATATATGTAATACATGTAAACTACAAATAACATAGGAAAGACATTTTTAGGCAAAGATTAAAACTATGAACGTCTGGGCTGATCTTACCTTCAAGAGGCCAGTGTTGATATCTCCAAAGTCGACTACTGTCACAACCCTGTCACTACGAGACAAATTCATGCAACTTTTCCACCAAATTATTCTTTTTCCCACAGAGTGACGAACCACATTTTCAAGTCTGAATGGCTTCTCTTGACTTGGTAATGAATTCAGAATCCTTCTGGCATCATTCTTTCGCAATAACTAGTAAGTCTTCTTTGGTAAAGTAGGTTCTTTTTTCTACCGAGCATTTCTTTCTATTTATTTTCGATGAGAGCTTCGGCAGAACCCTCTCCTTTTTATAATTGAGTGAACTTTAGCTGCTTATACTCTTATAACCGATATGCCATGACCATTCTTCACTGACCAACTGGGGGAAGCTTCAGTTTGTAGCCTCCATAGAAAAATAGTGCTAATTGTTCATTTTAACCACATTGGCAGACATGGTGGATAATGTCAAGATACATTTTTTTATGTTCTCAACTTTATTATTTTCCACAACTATGAGGCAAAAAAAACTGTACTGGTTACAAATCCAAGAAGAACAAAAGAACCCAGGTCCTCTTGTGATAAATAATGTAATATTGGTATCTTCGGAATATTACTTCATATGTATGTAAAACCTACTGTGCATAATGATAATAAACCTGTTTGCAATCTAGATTGTATATAAGCACACATTTGTTTTCATTATTATCTTATATACCATAAGATAATGACCAAAAATTTAGGGCCACCAATCATAAGTGGCTTCCTAGAAAGAATTCTTCACTATACGCACTTTAATTTTAAATAAAAAAAAACATTTAGATTATGGAATGCAGAAGAGGCAACAAAACAATACTTTAGTTTATTGAGGATCATTGAAAGAAGCCAAATAGATTGGTAGCTTGTGGGACCAAGATTGTTGTTGACTTGCAATATCTGAGGATCGAAGGGATTCCAGTCCAAGATCATTTATAGGCTAGATTAGTTTCTACTTTTTTAATCCATCTCCATTAGATAACATGTTCATTTGCTGTACTTAAAGACTTGCATTCATGCTTTTTCAGACCCTCTGTCCTCTGTCTAGACTTTGCTGCCCCCTCCTTCCATTATATTTGAATACAATCAGTCTCAATTTCATGGCTGCAACTCTCCTGCGACTGTCTGTGTTACTTTTTGGGGATCCTCTGGTGATCTCTTACAGCCAGCTTGGTGCTGCTAATCCGGAATCACAACTCAGACATTACCCTGCTCTAAAACGCCCTGATCTTGTTCCTATTTTTAACTAGTTCATATGTAACTATACTTAAGAATCTATTATTTGTTTTTAAACAATACTTTCTAGAGCGTATTTTTTCCAGTCAAAGAACATTTCCGTAAAAATCTGATAAATTATTCACATGTATAAACAATAATAAAAAAAATCAATCTAATGCGGAATGCCAGGAAATGATTCAATAAAAGGAAAAGGTGACGTCAGTGGGATCTGTCCAGAGCAGTGGGCATTTAAATGATCCTAATATAAGCGGTACTAAAAAGTAACATGCTTAAGGGTTACGTTCTATGTATTTGTTTTTGGTTATTTAGTAGCCAGGCGCCAGCAGACATGACCATTACATAGCTTATGCTGTCAGAGGTCTCTTCCGTCTAAAGTTTGACTTGCAAGCTTATGTGACTATATCATTTTTAATATTAGACCAACACAAGGAATCAACTCTACCTAAAAACTCCATCATTCTAAAGTTAATGTAATTTCTAGGGCAACCACCAGGGGGCAGAGATGATGTGTATGTAATATCACGGTCCTCACAACCAACAGATTTCTGGACCGTCCAAATTCCGTACCCCCAAATCGTGTTTAGCTACAGCAGAGCGAGCGAGATAATCTTTTCAAGCCTACAGTTTATAAAGGAATAAGCCAGTATTTCTACAATCCTGTTATGAATGCACATCCCTTGTACTTCACTCTGACAGATATACGACAAGCTTTAATTAAAGCGGACCTTTGCATCAGCCGCCAGAGTACAGAAATGATTTATATTAACATATGTGAAAAGGTTCAATATTTTTTAAACATTACTATTACTAAACTATTTGGTTACACACATTGCCTGCTTTCTGTAACTGAGAGCAGAGTATTTTCAAACGTGCACGCGGTTGGAGTCCATGTCCTTTCTTCATTTCTAGCTCTAAAACTTTTACAGAAATCAGAAAGAATTACGACATATAAGAAAGAGCAGATTGGGTAAATGTCTGCCTCTAATAGCCCTAGTATGATTTATTACAAATATGAAACTACTGGGATGTAAAAACATAACTAAAGACAGTAGTAATTTTTATGTTGTACTGATATATACACTATATGGACAAAAGTATTGGGATACCTGCCCAATAAACCAACAAGGACTTTGATGACAGCTATTACAGCCTCAACTCTTTCGGAAAGGTATTTACAAGATTTTTGAGTGGGAAGGTTGGACGCTGATCTTGGACGAGAAGGCCTGGCCCGTGATCTCCATTCCAGTTCATCTCAAAGTGGGGTTGAGGTCAGGGCTCTGTGCGGCCGGTCAAGTTCTTCCACACCAAACTATTCTATTCATGCTATTCATGCATACAAACTGTTCCCACAAAGTTGGAAGCGTCGTATTCTCCAAAATATCTTGGTAAGTCCCCTTCAACATACCAAGACATTAGTTAGAGAGGGCACTGCTTGCAAGCTAACAATCTAAACGGAATGGGGTGAATAGAATATATATATATATCCTGAAAAAATCATCTGAAAATAGACCTTGTCTTAAAATCAAGGTTGTCCGTTATTCAGACCTCATATCCATCACTCACCCTCATTCATACTCCCTCACAAGCTCACTCACTCTCTCATGCTCACCGTCTCATTCATTCTCTCACACTTTCTCTTAATGTCTCCCTACATTTTCCACCAACCCACTTCTCTGTGGTGTCTTCTTTCTTCCCCGCTTTACTGTGAACCAGGCCTCCTGGAGCATTTCTGCAAAAGGCCAGTGTAAGAACTTACCTCCGACACTGGTCCTCGTCTTCCCGCACCCAGGCTGCTCCTCAGGAGCCGAGGCTTCCTCCGGCGGCTCCCCGGGCTGACTCCAGACCCTCCAGGGTGATTCCGGGTCTGGGGTCCCCTTCCTGTCTGCCAGCTTCACCGCATGGTCGACGACGCAGCAAACAAACAGACCCACCGTGTGGCCAAACCTCTAGCTGTGCGTTCCAGCAGTGACCTCGGGTGAACTCTGCCTTCAGGAAGTACCTCGCTCTCTCCCTATTTAAGCCCAGACTTTCACTTCTGTGTTACCCTTGGTTGGTGTAACTCATCCGTTTTGCTCATATTCTGATTTCTGCTGTTTCCCTAATTTTAGACCCGGCTTGATGACCTTGCTCTTGTTTGCTGATTCTGCTCTTGGTTTTGGATTTCTGACATTGTTGACCACGGTTCTGGTTCTGATTCGGCTTCATCTTGATCTCCTGGTTTGACCCGGCTTGACCTCCGGGGTACTATTTCACCAGACCGTTACAGGCAGAGCCTCTGGGCACACCCTCTCCCCCCAATTGGAGAAACGAAGGAGAGGTTGCCCCTATGGCTCTGCCCTTTTAGTGAAGTACCCCCGAGAGGCCAGAATCTTACTCCATTGTTCGTCCAATAGAGAGATCTTCAGATCCCTTTCCCAGACTCAGAAATAAGGCACCTGCCCACTTTTTAATCACATTTTTTTCGATATTGCTTGCCTACTGATAGAATAACACCATGTCCTTTAACATTTCTACATTAACAGCTTGGAAACCAACAGGAGGAGATGGTAATATTTTCTCAAATGTTTTCTGCACATCTTCCTGACCAAGTGATGCTTATTATGTGGGTCTTCTAAGAAATTCCAAAATTAAAGAATTCAGAGAATGTGAGTCACCTGCTCAATATTCTCTTGACAATTCCACCAAACACCATAATGAAAATATAGAAAGCCATACGCACAATGTTCTATTTAAACACAATTATATTGTTTTATGGTGTTATTTTATGCAATCTACCTAGGTAGGCCCTGAAGGCGCTTATATGATGTTTAAGTTAGTTCCTGGGCGCACAGCCAACACAATGTATTCTTAAATGGGTAGCATTCTAGTAGAAATAGGTGACGTTAACATCCTAATTTCTGAAAAGGTTTAGAGACATCCCATCTCTTATTTTAAGAGATGTTATTTTTTAATTCATTAGTAAATATGGGTATATATGATACCAATTATTTGTAACTGTGCCAATGTCTAAAAAGATCCACTAAATAACCCTATGCAATAATAATAATAATATATATATGTATATATATATATATATATATATATATGTATTAGAAGAAACCCACCTTATAAGTATACCACTGGGTGCTGCCGTCTGATGATCTAATTGATAACAGCTCCTTTCTAAGTTATCTCTTTCCATTTTTATGGTTACAAAGTCATTGAAAGTAAATGCCCATATGCTCTAAACTGCAGTTATTAGCCTGGTGTTGCTGGGAATGGTTTGGCCCATTAATCTCAAAGTGTTCCAAAAAAATACAGGTAATTGAGTAAGAGGCATGAATAGACAGCATCTAAGTGAGATGATTCCAAGATGGACAGTCAAAAGCACAGCAATTATGACTGATGGATCAATAACACTTAACTCATTAACAACAGCATTACCATGCTTTCAAAAGGCGCAATATATATATATATATATATATATATATATATATATATATATATATATAGTACTGATTGTCTTTAACACACCCATAAAATAATATATTTTAAAGAAGTCTCTAAATTAAAGCAAATCTCTTCAATGTATTTGATATCTATGGAGCCTTTTCTAGAAGTTATCTTGGAGCATCATGAACTTTTTAAAGTATCACTGGACTTAAAGTCCTTTTTCTCCAAATCATCCTTTGGGCGTTAAATGCAGTGCTGTATGTGGTAGTGTAGAGACATTGAAGAAACATGGGTTTTATTTCATTTTGTTTCAATAAGCCCACTTTATCTACAGAGATGGAGGTTTCCATGGCAGAGAATCATGTGATATTTTATGTGACATCAAATGTCACACTATGCTGAATCCTTATAGACCAGAGGGTCCCTATTAGGTGATTGAGACACTGGCATTCTATTGTTTACCAAAAGGCAAAGGTTTTTGTATTAGATTACAATATATTATGTAACAATGAGAGTTGTTTAAAAACAGAAAATAAGATTCTAAAAATACTGTAGTGTATTAAATTCATTGTATCCGTGGTAATGTCTAAAATTATTTATATGCATTTGCTTACTTTTGCAAGAGTCCTTTTTAATATATTCTGTTATTTTGGTGACCAATATGTAGCCATTTTTTATTATACAACGGCATGAAACCATACTTTCTTTCTGTGACAGACCAGCCACCAGCTGGTACTTTACTTTGTATTGAAATATTGTCCCATCAGGCATCAACACTTAAAAGAGAAGGCTGCTTATGTCGTTAATGTTATTATCTTACCTCCTTAGACAAGGTCATTCCGGATTACATTGTAAATGAGAAGCTAATAAAGTCTCCCACCCTGTTAAAGACTAATTTGTAATCAGATTCATCAATTTTTACTATTAATAATAAATATTAAATGAACTTTTTATGAAAGCGTATGCACAGTGGCATATTCTGGCTAGACCTAGGGCAGTGGCACCTACAGGAGGATTTGCTTTGTTGAGGAACGTTGAAGACATTAGAGATCTCCATTGTTACTGGCCTGGTTACACGTAGAAACATTTAATTTTACAGCAGATAAGAACCATTCGACCAAACTAGTAGTTTTGTTTTTCCTTACATAAAAACTCTAACCATAATGAGTCCTTAGTCTCTTCTTAGATCCAGGATAGCTGCTTACTCATGCATGGCCATGAACGTAAGTCCTTTGGCTACCCCCCCCCCCAAAATATACCACTGCTTATGCAATGCCACACTGTTTCTATGTGGACCAAAAGAAAGGCATCGCCTACAACTAAGGACTCCATCTTCTGTTGTACGAATGTGACTATATCTCTTACCTTGTCAAAACTAATACTTAAAACACAAAAATCATGCTGAAGTGAATATGACAATGTTTGAGTCCCTTAAGTAAAATATTTTGTAGTGTTGCTATATTTATATTTGGCACTAATTTTCACACATTTTGGAATATAATATGCATTTCATTTGTCATAGACTCTTCTCATATGCGTTGCTATGGCTACTGATTTGCAGAAGCCTTCACGGCAATGGCTATCTGAATCATATCATATATAACAAATGTATACTAGGTTCTTGTAACTTTATTAAAGTCCCACTAAGCTTGCAAGTAAAGTGTAATAAACGACCATTAATAAGTTGAAAAGTGGAAGAATTATTATTACGGTGAGATGTGATGTTTGAACTGATATGGTCTCTTACTGCACAGTGTATGTGTTAGTTCTTGAGTGTGATTACAGGTAGAGGTTGGGGTCAAGGAACAGAAGTAGGCAAACACCACTTAGTGGGGACAGTCCACTTGGTGGCTGACAGGTACATTTCCCATAATGCTGCATGTCATCGTCATAGCTAGGAAGTGGACACTAACTTTAGACAGGAGCATTAACTCCTGCAGGTCTTGGACCTGCTTGGAGATCAGTGATGTATTAGCTCTCCAAAACTGCTTGGAAACACTAGTATAGCGAAATTATATTTTCAAAACACTAGCTTAGGCCCGAAAACAAATCTCCAATACTGTCGATTTTTACGATACTACACACAGATTACCAAACATATCCACCCGACTTGCAGAAAAGGCCTCCTTTAAGTTATTCATATGGAATGACTTTACAGGACACATGAAGGACAGATAGGGCTACATTTAACTCCAACTCTCTGGCCAATTTGGAAGAGATCACATCCCAACACACCATGTGTAGGAAGACCATATGAGCTGGAGTTAGGAACTACTGGCCCTGCCATAGTTCAATGACCAGGGTCCTCTCTGCATAATAGATACAGGAGTACATTTCCCAGCTGCTGACCAGAAGCATTTGTCACATGCTTATATAATTTATACCGAACTGGGAGCTATGCGGATAAATACAATTCATGAAAATACTTCCCACAGGGTTTACTTCCTTGACTACTAATTTGATTACAATGCCAGCTCAGTACCAATTAATCATGCTTTAGTTGTCCCCTGTACGACAAATATGCTTTCTCCTGTTTCATGACTCTGGTATCCATGTAATCTATGGGCTCTGGGGCATTCATACATTTAAGGTCCATCAGGTACTCACCCTCTGTTGCTGACTGTAGCCTTTTTCAAATGGATAATGTTTACTGGAAAGATCCCCTGAATGTAAAAGAAATTTGGATCAATTAGGAAAGAAAACAACAACTTTGCAATAATACTGTCAATGACTCTTTTCCTGCAGTAAAGATTAAGACAATAAAGCATGGTTCAGGAGCACCTCTTCCATCCCTCACCTTGCACACAACATTGTTCAGCACCTCCTTCCTCTCTAGCACACAACACTATCCAGCAGCCTCTTTGTGGTGCAGTTCCAACCTCACTTTAAGCCCCATCAAATGTGCCCAACAATTCACACATAGATAAGGCTCAGTGACTTTAAACATGGCACTGCCATAGAATGATACTTTTGTGAATTTGTGAAATTTCTGCCCTGCTAGATCTGCCTCTGTATGTGGTACAATTGAAAGTGATATACCTTGCACACTCACAGAGCAGGGCCCCCAGCTGCTGAAGCGCGTGGCGCATAAAAAAAATCGTCTGCTCCCCATAGCATTAGTATGGAGGCAACATCAGCACAAGTGCTATTTGTCGGGAGTGTCATCAAATGGGTTTCCATTGCTGAGCAGCTGCACACAAGCCAAAGATGACTATGCGCAATGCCAAGCGTCAGCTGCAGTGATGTAAAGTACACCTTCACAAGACCCTGGAAGAGTGGAGACGGGTTCTCTGGAGTGATGAATCACGCTTCATTATCTGGAAGTCTGATACACGAATCTGGGTTTGGTGGATGCCAGGACAACACTACCTACCGGAATGCATAGTGTTACTGTAAAGTTTGGTGGAGGTTGTTTTTCAGAGTTTGGGCTAGGCCCCTTAGTTCCAATAAAGGGTATCCCCAATGACGAAGCCCATGTAGTGGTTAAGGAATCCAAAAAGTGGGATATCTTGTGTCCTTATCTGCATGTCTCTGCCTGGAACTCTCAGAGAGCATCAGGTGATTTGTATTCTTGCACAACATTCAGGCCAGGATTGTTTTTTCGCATGCCCATATTGGCATATTTGTATTTTACTTATATAATGTATTACTCTATATTACGTATATATGTGCTGCTAATGACCAGTATCTACCCAGCAGCCAATGACAACTAGTACTCGTCTGACACACAGATCACAAAACTCTCTCTAATTCTGTGCCAGACATCACCATTATCCCCCCAAAAAAGCGGTGGTCACAAGCTAAGGCTGACCCTGCCACGCGGGGTTAATGGGCCCCTCAGTCGAAGGATACTCATACTGTCGGGGGTCACAGTGGAGCCACAGCTAAGCACATAGGACAGGCCACAGATTCACTGGTCCCTACGTGAGGGTCACCTGCCCCTCTGTGCAGAGGTCAATAGCATCCTTTCAGTGTTTCTATGGAGATGTGAGGAGAGAGGCAGCAATGAACAGCTAATAATGTTACCATTGTCCATGGTACCCACACTCTCCCCCTTCTTACCCTCCACCCCCTATCCCTCCCTCTTTAGCTTTCTTTTGGTTGTTCTCTTCATCCTGTTTTTCTCACCCCCCCCTTTAATTTCCCAGTACTGTGTTTCTCCAACCTCTGTGTGTGATTCTGTCACACAGCATCTTTAAATACCCGACGATCTCACCCACCCTAATTATATATCTCAACTGCTTGCTTTCGCACCCTCCCTTCATTTTACCCCCTGCCAGTGTCCTCAGTCGCCTTTGCTTTATTTTCCAGGATTCCTCTCTAAATGTTTTCAAGTCCTAATTACACAATCTCTGCTTAATCTCTTCCAGTTACACAGAGATCTGTCCCTTCCTCCCAGGGATGGACCCCACTCATTCACACACAGCTGGAACCCTGTCTCAGACATGATCTATATGGTTATACATACATAGATGTAATGGGACCAAGGTATCATACTCTACTCACCCCTATAATTGTAACAATTTGGTTCCCATCGCCCGCCCTGCGTCCTCCCATATTATTACATTTAAATAAAGGAGTAGCTGATAAGTCGTCCTAGACAACGTTGACTAATTAGCTCATCTTTAGGTTGTACGGTACTAGTATTCACATAACAATCAGGTATCCTATGGGTGCTGGTAGAATATTTTTCATAGTGGTGGGACAATGCCAAAACTTTAAACTTGAACCACCATTCACACCTCTTCTTCATTCAGCTCTTCCTGATTTCATCACCATCTGCCCTTTAAGGACGATAGTTTTCCTCTTGTATCTGTCTGAGGACATCCATGCACAGGGCCTGTGTAGGACTCCACATTCTGAACCAGGTCATCACCATCGCATGGTCAGATCTCATGTTGCATCATGGCAGACTCAGCGGTTTACTCACTGAAGACACAGTTGGCTGGAGAATTGCAGTTTCGCCTCACCGACTTCACTTCTTTACATAGAAACATAGAACCATTCGGCCCATCTGGTCGTCCCTGCTGTAAAAACCTCAGTCCTTGATCTTGTCTCATACTCAGGATAGTCTTATGTCTAGCCATTCATTGTTAAAACTCCCTCGTTCCAATAACCTCTACCACTTCTGCAGAAAGATGGTTTCACTGATCTGCGACCTTATCAGAGAAGTCAACCCTTCACTCTCTACACCATAAAGGACCAAACCCAGTGAGAATACGATCCAAGAAAAGTTTGAATGGTTCTATAAAAAGCATATTTAAATCAGTAGTGATGCCCTTTGTACCTTTCCTGATATAAACCTCTCTATATTTTGTTCTTATGGACATTCTTTCTAAAATATCCAATTCTCCCTTATGTGAAGCTATATGCGTTAGACAGTAGTATACTATGCTGATTAGTACATTGTGTATCCTTTAAACTGTATATATAGTTCATTAAACACCGCGTGACTATGTGTTGTCATTTTTGACCTATATCATTTATTTCTAAGTAAAATGCGACTCTTCTTTCGTGAGCTTGTCTTAACTCGAACCTTAAGAGGGCTAGCTGGATGTCTTAACTAGAGTTCCAATCCTGGGCTAGTAGGGGCAGTGTAGAAATGTGTATATCCCTCTATTGTTTGCGTGTTCCACTCATGGACTCATAGGGGCAGGGTAGGACTGTGCTAGCATATAATCCTTGCAGAAGCCGAACTGAATATAGACATTTCATCTGCAGGAGAAGATTCCTCATCATCCAATACAGCCTAAAGCATGAGTGGCCAAGTGTGCCTTTCACCAACTGAAATCTGGCCAGAGTTTTTGTAATTAATTAATGCATAAGTCATTTAATTAGGTCGTTCTTGAAGGGAATATACTGACTAAAAATGAAAATGTCATACTAAATTCTAATTATTTCCCCGGAGCTATCAACGTGAGTAATAATACGGAAGGAATGCTACATTCTGTGGCTATTAACCCCTAAGGTGACACTGTTCTACTTTCTGACACTGAAAGAGTTAAACTTTAAAGGGAATCTATCCATGGAAATATTGGGAAAGAATCAGTGCATTATGATGCTATAATAAATGCCAACTCAGGTACAATAGGGGGGTCTATATGCTAAGATGCGGTGACAGTGTTGTTTTATTACGGTTAAGCATGGATGTCAGAGAACTACAAGTCCCATGATGCTCAACTAAACAGTTGTACGGCCACTCATAGGGTCTAAGGCATTCTGCAGTACAGAACAATATAAAACAAAGTATACAGCTCCGTGCTTCTTGAATAAGGTTCATTCTTGGTTTGTCTCGCTCATCAAAATTTATTTTGCTGTTACCAGTTTCCTGATTACATTTTTGAGCAACTTTACCTATTAAAAACCATTTATTACTAAATTTAACTGGTATGCACCTTGACCTAGCTTGTCACCCAAAGGCTCCAAGTTGTTACATCCTAAATGTACTAAATTCAAGCTCTACACATTTATCAGTAACGCATCAAAGCATGATATGAAACTGGCACATGACTCAATCCTTTGCAATTGTCTTCTGTCCGTGGTACTGAAAGGCATATACTGGAACAGCAGGTGTTTATTTACCACCTCTTTACAATAAACTACAAGTGTTACCAGCTAATCGGATGGTGGGGAAGTTCAAAGAAAGATGGCCCGTGATTTGGCCGTACCGGCTAATAAACCAATTGAGAATTGAACAAAAGGAGCTGTTGCCTTATTCACAATCCAAGCTGGACCCGGGTTACAGATAGCTGGGTCCTCACAAGTATCCATGCAGATGTTTCCGAGGATCCAAACATGAAAGAGGAGGAATAATTTTAAGATAACTTGGCTGAGGTTAATGCTAATTCCATTCTGCATAAACAGCCATATCCTGGTGTTGACATAGGCTCACCGAGACCTGAATTCTAGGGAGGTCACAAAACCCATGACCTTCATTAAAGTTAAAGGGATATTCCATTGTCATATACAGCTGCACTAATGAAGAATACCTTTTTAAAGTACTTTTCATGACAGTTTTTTCTGAGGTAAGAAGAGGACCTCTGCATGGGGGTCTCATTAGTCTCCTCACTGCTCTCCCGAGAACCAGCGCCGGAGCTGGCTGGTGGTGAACGCTTCGTACATGAACACTGTACATGCAGGAGATGCGTTCGGCCGAATTTATCTTCTGTAAGCCAAGAAGCTGAGGGTCAGGGAAGAGCGCAAAATGCATAGAGGGGACGAAGAGGAGATTTAAGGATGACCCTCAGCTATTATGTGCTTTAATGTGCATATGGTGGCATATGATGGCTGGAGTGTCGCTATGGAAAATTCAGAAAGCTCAGCTTAAGATCTTGAAGTCTATTAATTAACTGTCAAAGTAATCGGTTATGAATGTCCCAGTTTTGGGTCACTTAAACTGAGTAAGCAATTGGGACAACCGGATCTTACAATGACCCACATTATTGTTAATAGGACTGGCAGGTATGTGTCCATTCTTCAGTTTCTGCTGCTGTAATGGTCTGACGGAGCTGCCCGCACAGGATTCATATTGACTTTACATTAGCACTGAACGCCACCCTTCCCCCACTGCCTCCAAAAACAATTTGTCAGCACCCATTTCTTGTACGGTTCAATTTTCACTTTACACGGTTATTTTTGCTCACATGATAACCATTTTGCTGTCTCCCAGACAAAAACAATGGCAGACACATCAATAAATACAGATACATACACAAATAATGGGCCAAAATTGAATGTTAACACACTTAGAAAGGATTCTTATTTTGTTACTGCACAGTTCTTAAGCCACAGTTCCTACCCCAACCTTTGTGACCTCTGAAACTGTATAGCTTGATGATAATCTCAGCCGGGGCAATGAGTGCATTAATCACTCTGAAGAACATACATCAGCAGTAGGGCTGCAACTAACGATTATTTTAATAATCGATTAGTTGGCCGATTATTTTTTCGATTAATCGATTAATCGGATAAAAAAAAACAATATGCAAATTTTTCGTTTATTTAAAAGAATTTAATGAACTGGATGTTAAAAAACAACTTAAAATTTACATTAACATTCTTATTTTGTTATGATGTAATAAAAAACAATATTTTCAAAGTACAAGAACCCAAACACAATATTTATGAAACAAAATAACCCCAAACATTCTGAAAAGAGGTGGACTATTACTGTTCAAGAAACTTTGCCCCAGCACTTTGCACTTTGCACCCAGCACTTTGCACCCAGCACTTTGCACCCAGCACTTTGCACCCAGCCCTGGCACTTTGCACCCAGCACTTTGCACCCAGCACTTTGCCCCAGCCCTGGCACTTTGCATCCAGCACTTTGCACCCAGCATTCAGCACTTTGCACCAGCACTTTGCACTTTGCACCCAGCCCTGGCACTTTGCACCCAGCACTTTGCACCCAGCCCTGGCACTTTGCACCCAGCACTGGCACTTTGCACCCAGCACTTTGCACTGTGCCCCTGCACCCAGTCTCTAACTCTGCCCTGCACCCAGCCCTGCCCCCACATTCTGCCCTGCCCCCACACTCACACTCTGCCCTGCACCCACTCTGCCCTGCACCCACACTCACACCCTGCCCTGCATCCCCACCCCCACTCTGCCCTGCACCCAGTCTCCCACTCTGCTCTGCACCCACACTCACACCCTGCATCCCCACCCCCACTCTGCCCTGCACCCAGTCTCCTGCCCTGCACCCCCCACCCCCACTCTGCCCTGCACCCCCACCCCCACTCTGCCCTGCACCCCCACCCCCACTCTGCCCTGCACCCACACTCACGAACCGCTCTGTGCGAATGGAGCCACTCGCACAGAGCGAACCGCTCTGTGCGAATGGAGCCACTCGCACAGAGCGAACCGCTCTGTGCGAGTGGCTCCATTCGCACAGAGCGATTCGCTCTGTGCGAGTGGCTCTGTGCGATCCGTGCACATAGACATGAAGAATACTTACCTCCGGAACGCGTCACATCCGTCACGTAGCTAAAAGAAGGCGGAGACTGCAGAGCGTGTAGCAGAAGCGGGGAACGCTCGCGGAGGTAAGTAAAAGGAGCCGAGTGCTCCAACAACGAATTGATCACTCGATTAATCGATAACGGAAATCGTTATCGATGATTTCCGTTATCGATTATTATCGATTTTATCGATTCGTTGTTTCAGCTCTAATCAGCAGCATACAGCGGACAAACAAACATACATCCGAGAATAAGTGCTCCTGAGAATGACCTAATGGGTAGAAACGTTGTTGGTGCTTACGGAGTTAAATCGGTGCCTGTATACCAAAAAAGCTACAAAATCCTGGAAAAGCCAACCGATAATTCACATTTTTGGGATGTGTCGCTAATGATTAAGACTTATTCTATGATGTCCAAAAAGAAATCTTAGCACCTTGATAAGCCCATAATGTGGTCGGCTTAATGTACCTTCTAACTTGTCCACTCATCTGATCAGTCTAATGAAGTCTGTAATATAACTCATAAGCCTTGTACATTACACTAAACAAAAAAAGAACATTATGATATACATATATATATATATATATATATACTATCACTTTACACTTCGTTGTATTATTATTATTACTATATATATATATATATATATATATATATTAAAAAAGGCAGAGGTAAGGTATGGGCTGCCGTGTGCTTTAAACAGATGCCAGCAGCCCTAAGGAGGATCCAGCACAGATTACAATGAAAAATCAGGCTGTTCATGGTCCTGAATTGTTTAGGGGGCTTTTAGTGTTCATGATGCCCCCTTTCTGCTTTACATGCCAACACATGGTGGTCCAATTTATAATTCCTAGTTTGTTGTTTGAATTGGTGGGATTACATAGCTATGTCCTTGGTACAGACAATGTCATCTAGCTACATTATGTTCTTTACCTTCTATATGATTCTTACTTTATTATGCTCTTTGATCACATATTATTCTCAACCACACACATTATTAGATGCAATTTTTTTATCTCTAAACTTTGCTCTTATCCAATCTTCACACCACCACTACTACTGAGTTATCCCTCATTTCCAGACTAGAGGTCATCAATTAGACCTACTATGCTTATTGTGTTCTTTTTATATTGCAGTGTAAAAACATATTCTTTTAATCACATTACAGGTAAGGGTTAATTGAATGTTTCATCCAGTTGACTTATTCTTGAGCATTAGACATGAATTTAATACATTATTTGATGCAGCAGCAGATACAATGTATCCGAGCAACACTTGAGCACAATCTGCTCTATAGGGCTCTTCGCTGACTCCTTTTTATAGAACTGCAGATTTCTCCAGCACTAATGAACTGTTAACGAGCGGGCAATTACTTATGCAAATGTACAGCTGGGTGCAGGCGTGGCATGGTGATTCATATGGCTCAGTGGTACTAAAGGAGTACTTTAAGGCAAGCAAAATACTGCAAGGGTCAATCTGCCAATACCATAAAAAGGGAGGAAGGTTGACTCCAAGCCATGGGTCGACAGTTACACAGTTATATGGTGGCTGAAGAAGTACCGGTGGCAGTGGGGCGGTGTGTGATGTGAAAGGTGTTCTTGGAATAAAACCAGGGAAAGACTGGGCATTAAAATTGGCTCTGGCCCTATAAGGCCAGCGGCGGACAAATAACATAAGTGACGCCTGCTGGATACAGCGGCAAGCTATGCTCTAGCGCTTTGGAGGTGACATTGGGCAGCAGCTTTGCCAGTGTGGGTCAGGATAAGCGAGAATACATTAAATTAAAAGAAAATGTGGGTTGGTGGGCAAACAATGTGGAAGGTGTGGACACATACATAAAAAATACTGGAAAGTTAAGTCGGTAACTGGTACAAGGTGCTACAGGACACATTGAAAAGCAGCAGTCATGTTGGAGGTAAAACCATCTCAGATAAGAAACCACCTAACACTGAAAAACGCCCGTCAATGCCCTTGCATTGTATGCAAATGTTCCTTCATTTCCCATGATCCTTCAGCAAAGAGTGCATTGGAAATAGGAAGCTGGAGCATTACTAGTGTTAGAGACTGCTTGCAGCGGTGTGGTTTCTCTGTAAAGTTATTACCAATATCTTTCTTTGAGACACAAGTTTACAAGGATGTGACAGCAAAGATGGCGGCTCTCACATACAGCGCAACATACAAAACATGATCAATATGTTTTATACAGATATAACATTTACGACTGGGGATAATATGGAATGATACGGTTTCCCGTAGGTCAGAGTATACATACGTATAAGTACCATCTTACAGCAATAGTATAATAGTACAATCCTACACATTACCTTGGCACTGGGGTTTCTGAATGATGATCCTCTGTACCAGCCTAGAAAAAAGGCAAACAATGGTTAAAATGTTCAAATATTGTACAATGTTACTCATTCATCTTTATATGTAAGGGGGACTCCCCCTCCCAAACAAAAATACTCAGGAGTTATGGGCAGGGGAGGGCTGGCACCTTCTGGTCCAGGGATCAGGTAAAGACAAGTGCCCCCCCCCACAGTACCTCACATACAAATTGACACATATATTAACACAAACGTACACAGGTACTTACACTAACATAATTACACACTCACACTAACACACTTATGCAATCACGCTTAAAGGTACTTACACTAACATATACAGTAATTACACACTCGTGCTAACACATTGTCCGTCTCTCACACGTACACCTACTCATACACATTCATGCTCACACATACTTACACATACACACTCATGTTCACACATAAACACATTCGTGCTGACACACAGACACACATTCATGCTAACACACGAACACTTACATATACACATTCATGCTCGCACACAAATACTTACACATACACATTCCTGCTCACCCACATCCACACATACATACATACATACTCCCTCCATTTCTCACCCTCCTTTGTGAACAGTGGGTATGGGTGACTTGGACTTAATAATTGGCTTTGGAACCCAACGTGTAATATCTGAGGTGTGTTCCTCAGATATTAGGTATTATTGCATTTAAAAAGAGGAGGCAATAATGGACCTTTTTATGAAAATGTTTTGGGGGTAGATGGTGAGCCCCACAAAGCTAGAATTAGATATTTTCCACACGCATCACAATTCTCGTACCATCGTTACGTTTGAGTGCTGTGTTTAATGAGTAGTTGTCACACATCGCAGAATGCGTGGTAAAAGTATCACAGGACACTCACCTTCACATTTCTCCAGAATGTGGACCGTTTCTCCCAGTTCCAACGTTAACCCTTGAGGCGCTGATGCACGGAAGTTACAAATCACTAAAAAAAAGAGAGAAGCAAGGTATGAATACGTTATACGATGTTGGTGAATCGTGACATTTTATATACACACACGAGTAAAGAAAAATTTGACACATGCATAATGACATGTTCCAAGCAACCACCATGTAGACTCAAGACAAGACACATACATGAAGAGTGGGGCACTTCAACACAGCTTGCATTGTGTTAGGCTGCTTGTATCAATTTTAGTTTTTAATAATATTTTCCATTGTGGTAATTAAATATACAGCACATACATGCGACAGTTTCCCCTTCTATATTTTTGTGTTCTAGGCCTCAGTGTTACTTTGCGCACCTGTTTCCCAGTTAAATTAGGATGAGACTAGGTAAGAGCTCTAGTGTGTGTCTATAACAGCTGTTTGTGTTAGTGTGACTGACCGCACGTGATGGGTATACATTGTGTCACCACGTGTGTGTTACTTTTGTGTGAGCCTGACTCCACGTGACAATTCTGTTATTTGGCTGTAACACGCTGTGACAGGTTCCTCGGTGCTGTGACCTTGACATGAAAACTCATATAGAACGTGTCACCCGTAACTGTTGTGTAGAGTTGTAGCAGTTAACCCCGCCTGTCACCTGTATTGTTATGCTGCGGGGCTGTGACGTGACAAAGCGTTCCGTATTCATCATGGGGAAACTGCAGCAACGTGTGACAAATTCGGGTTCAAGGGCTCTAGCCCCGTGTAACGGCTCCCTATTGTGGGGTCTTGACCCCCCACGCCGGCACACAACCAGGCCATCAATTCAGAGCCTCAGATCCATGCTGGCGTCGGCAAAGAGTCCGCGCTGCGATCTATTGGTTTTTAAATGGGGCTGCGTCAGCGCTATACACCTTCCCCTGTGACACGCTGATACATTGCTCTTTTCCTGCTGCAGTGTTAACCTGTTCACTGCCGGTGGACTGTATATGCAATCGCTCACAAACATGTATTCACTTGGCAGAGGACTAGCGCAATATCCCACACTATAGAGTATATTATCTGTCTATGCGATAACATACAGCAGTCTCGGAAGCACCGTCTCTTGACTAATACATTTCCTCGCCCGCCTGCTGTGTCTGCACTCACTACTAAGCAGCGATAGGCCTCTTACTATGACAATCTGATTAGCAGCGGCTTCTAAAAACAGATGTCATTTCCACTGCCTTACATATGGCGTCTTTCACTTTTAGCCATGTCGGTTTGTAACATACAGTGCTGAGTGCAGGGAAATACAATAATATCAATATTTATCGCTGTAATAATCACAATAAGGCCCTGGCAAGCTAGGGATTGGGGGAGGACACGGATAACAGGAGACACCAGCAGGGGGGATTAAATGACACTGCAGGAACGGGGGGGGGGGGATCGAGAGGAATTAGGAAAGGAAGAACTCGGTTAAAGGGATTATTATTTCTTATTATAATTAATGTCACTTTATAAACAGCCTGTAAAAGTGTTCCAGATTTTCAATTTAAAAACAATGCTAATTCTCATGAAATACAATGTTTTTTAACTGGCATGCAGCCTCCTTAATATCACCACTTAATGCTGTGTGCGCTAGAAAAAGCCAAAGATTCCCGCTGCATAACCAATGAAACGACTATTTATTAATGGCTGTTTCACTAATAATGGGTTCGCAGGAAAGCCATAAATGTGTTCTGTTTTAAATAATTCAGCTCGGCGATACCCGGTGGCACTGGATGGCAGATGTGACATCTTAACCTGTGCTCCGAGTCATCATACTATGCCCCTTAGCCACGTCGATGATTATTTAAGACACTCATTTTTCTATAGGGGCTATGATAAAAGCTTTTAACTCTTTGTGTTCCCTACACATAGCCAGAGACTCAAGGCACACTTTAATCTATGAGTTTGCAGGTAAATTGAATATTTCAACTAAGTAACTTCAAAGGAATGGTCATGTATGTCTGGGTTATCTTTCTTTACGTCTGTTCATTTTTACTGAAAAATGAAGTACATGTGTGCTGTTGTGCATACATAGTGGCGTCTGTGAACAGGGCGAGACTGGAGATTTAAATCAGCGCTGGCACTTTAAGGCCACCGGCTGGTAACATGCTTATGTGTGAGCTCCTCCTGGATACACATGACTGCACGCTACACTCTTACAGTTACGTAGCGTACAGCTGCATGTTTCCAGCCTTTGTACGCACGTTGTGGGACCAGGTGTGTTGTGGAACCAAGTTAGGTGGCCAGTGCCATCTAGCATCTGCCCACCTTGCATTTGCCGGGTTTGCCAGGTGGCCAGTCCGGGCCTGCTAGTGAATAACAAACGGGAGATGGGTTAAAACAAACAAACTACATGCTTTTGTATTGACAGGGGGGGTAGTATTTTAATACAATTAAGAAAAAAATGGCAGAACTGTTCCTTAAACACATAAGCATACTTTGCACTGCAAAGCGCTGTTCAAACCACTCTACACATACACACACACACACAACGGTCATTATAGGCAATCCATTGTGCATAACCTCCCAACATCATATTCACAATGTATCACATAATATACTGTAGGTATCACTCATAAAACTTTTTGTAGTTTAGTAGGTGATTAAGACAGAGATTTCCAATGTTACCACTGTCAGTATAATAAGAGGCCATGGTGTTTGTCTAGAATATCAGACTATGAGTTGGAATACATATAAATCACTAATATGCAGCTACCCTTAAAAAAATAAAACACAATATAGTTATGGTGAGGACACCAAATTGTGATCTTGGTGTTACATGACTTAGGTTACCCAATTATTCCCTCATGGTCCATTAACACTAACGTAAGATGTATTCTGAGGGGCACAAATATTTTTTTGTGGTTTTGAAGCCTCAGGTGGAGGTGCTTCACGAAGACATGGGAGTGGAACTATGTTCATCTTCTGAGGCCGCACATCCCAAATGGATCCCAAACCCACAGTGGCCTTTTCAGTGAATACAAAAACATTGGAACAAACTATTTTCAATAAAAAAAAGATGAAAAATCCAAACAAATAATTATATTTCCTTGTTACAATGATGTCCTTCAACTGTGACCCATGTCAGTTTGTCCCTCAAAGGAACCCAGTTGTCAACCTAGTGTAACCTTTTTAAAGCTAAATTAACGGCAAAATGCACACTGATGATTATAATCGATTAATAACCAGTAACTTGCCCTAGAGGTAATTTTACTGGTATTTTGAGCCTTTTTACTGGCAATATTTATATATATACCGTATTTGCTCGATTATAAGACGAGGTTTTTTTCAGAGCAAATGCTCTGAAAAATACCCCTCGTCTTCTAATCGGGGTTGTCTTATAATCAGACCTCAAATAGAGGTCTGACTATGAGACTAAGATCCAGATCCCCCGCACCGCTGCAGGGGACCTGGATCCTCCTGTCTCCCCCCCATTTAACACACACACACCCCCCACCCCACACACACCTACCGTTGCTTCCAATTTCCTGCTGTATACCGGGGCAGCGGGTTGACGTCCACGCGATCCGCGTAGACAACTTCCGCTGCAGCCGAATGGAGGTGTGGCTAGCAGCGGGGGTTGTCTGCGTCCATCGCGCAGACCTTCCCCGACTGTCAGAGATCAGAGTTTCCCGCACCGGTGCCGTCTTATAATCAGGGTCGTCTTATAATCGAGCAAATACGGTATATAAAAACGTTTGGTTGTAAGTACATATCGTACATTGTTGCAAATGTCAGGAAATCTGAACGATACAGATCCTGTGGCCAGCGACACTGTTGTTTACAGGAGAATGGATACAATTTTCCTTTCATTTTGAAATAAAGGCAATTTCCAGTACATTTAAGTTTTGCAATGAGCATAAATAAAAGTCAGGGTCGGACTTGAAGTAAGTTTGGAATATATTTATCTAGTGCAGGTTAATTTTCTTTCAAACAGAAACAGTGCTTTAGATAAGAGAACTTGGTGGCGTCATCCGTGTTCTTTAAGATTGGAGTAATTGCCATGAAATTCAAAATCAACGTTAAACGCTCCCAGGTCAAACGTCTCAAGAACAGAAGACTAACCATGGACTTGTTACCGCGGTGTTTTATATAACACTTGCTGTACATTCCCGGAAATAAAAGGCCCCTTGGGCAAAAACCGTAATTGGTGCCAATCACATGTCCAAATACACACATAGTTATATCCTTCGTGACTTGCAATGCTTTCCATCATGTGGATGGAATCCCCTTTACTGTTCCAAAGACAATGCATGGCTATTGTGAGTAATTATTTAAGAGGATCTGTTGAGAAATAGCTGCATGTATCTGATGTGAGTCACATAACGTGTCTGCTTGCGCTATTTGGTACAATAACTCAAACACTGTATGTTTTCTGAAAAGTCTGATGAGCAATAGGGGGTAGTGAAGCAGAAGTTTAACCTACGGCACAAAATACTCTTGAGCGGGCTCAGCTGATGTGGAAAGGTAGCTGCTCATTACAACATGGAAGAGAGATGTAAGCTCTTAGGGCTACAGTTACCATTGCATTTTAAGATACTTTAAACCCTTAAAGGAACGCTATTATGCCTGTTTACCACTTAGCATGGCTTAGCTTTTTAGATCATAGATTTCATAACACTGCAGCCTTTTCAGTTATTTTAACTCAATAATTCTTGACCTTCAAGCAGTCAAGCCATATTTTTTTTCTAATGGATCAGTAATGGATAGTTCTACTCCCTCGGTTTAAAGTGGCTTTTTCACAAGAAACTCTGCCCCAGTGACTACGTCCCATCACTCTCATTTCCAAAAACAGGCAGATTGTATCACTTTATACCCTTGCAGGTAAAAACCTTGTCCTTCGTCTGATATACCGTATATCATATATTTCACATGACTGCTTTTGATGGCACAACCTTTCACTAAACATTGCATGCAGCGTGGCATCTTTCCGGTCTTGACATTGCGTATGTGACAATGTTTGATATTTTGCCTGGCTCTACATTTAACATCTCAGGACCGGTAAATGTCCCTAGTCAGTTGTAAATGCTACTGTTCAAGTGCTTTGGTGTAAGCGTGTACAAACGCTTAAATGTCCCGCTCTAAGGTATTACTCCATAGATCTTCACCTATCTCTCCCTTCTGGCCCCTTCTAGGGATTGAGGAACATACCCATCAAAGTGTAATGCACAATAGTTGCACTGCCATAATACATATACGGAACAGAAAAACATATTTACGCATGAATCAGGTATTAAAATAGGTTACCCTTGTTTGCTGTTTTTTCTATAATGCTTTATCTACGTCAGTCCCAACAACATCATATCATTCCTACGGTAGCGTCTATTTCCTTTCTACAAAGCACTCTAATGTACTATTCCAAAGCCTTTGGAAAGGCCGCGTCTAATGGACATGTTGCTGGATATTTTTCTGTAACCCCCAAAGATTCGACTGTTCCCCCTTCTCCCTCTGCCTCTCCTATCCCTGCTCTTACATGGGAGATTTTGATAAATTAAGGTCAGACAGCGCCCGGAGAGCGCAGTGGGAGGGGGAGCAAGGATCCGCTCGTCCGGAGGATTATTTAATGCTGATTTGATTATAACAATCATTTAACCCACTGCATGGCAGTAATCCTGGAACAGAGTATTCCTGGTGTGGTCTGGGATTCCACGTCCAGCACACAGCCAGCTCAGCATCGTCGGAGTTTACTAAAGAGCATGGGGGCAGAAGATGAGATTAATACTGACTGTATGTTTCCCTGACATAATGACCTCATTACATTCCCTGCTCTGTCAGCACCTACACAGCTTCTCTGTTAACTCCTTATCCCAGCTGGGTGTGCCTGTATGAGATGTACTAACATTCTGCTTAGCGTATAGCATGGCTTACATCCATATTACTGGCCATCGTTATGCCAGAGGAGGAACAAATGCTGGGGCCTCCCTTTCTTCATATCTATCCTTGGCCTTGGGCCAGACCCAAGGCAGTGCCCTAGCCGACCCAACTACTCACTTCTGCGACCGCGGTCCTCTTATCCATCATATCGTATCCATTGCGCTGCACTTATAAGACATGCTTTTAAGATGGTTATAGGGGCTGTTGGGGCTAGGTGCCGGGCTCTATAGTGTATATATGGACCGGTTACATGGGAGATCTCTGATCTACCCAACAGACCCATGGAGCAGTGGTGGCCAGAGTGTCAGATTGATCTGCCCCAGTCATGTGACAGATGGGCTACAGCCCATTGGAACTGCCACCCTAAGCCTAGAGCAGATTACACCACTATCTATGCCACTGTGCATCTGTTATATTAAACACCTAATATATCATTTTTTGTATTCCACCTAGTAATAAATATTTACAAAAATAACTAGAAGCAGATTTCATTAGCGCCAACATCAAAGGATGTACTCGTGCACCAACAAGCCTTTGGGGGCCCCCAGCTTGTAGCTGCAGGGGCCCCTGAGTTATGCATAGAACCATTTATAGAGTATTATGGGCTGATGTGACACATCATCTATGAATTTGCCATCTGGCTGGTACAAGAACAGTGAAGGCATTAAGCATATCTTACTTGCAAGGAACTCAGCCATGTATACTGACAGATAACGGGACAGTATGTTGGCCTCCAGCTGTTGTCTAATCCCAGTACCCACAGCCACCTCAACAGGCGGATCAAACCCTCCTCTGAACCTTGGCAACCTGTTTCTATACTGGTATAGAATAGACTGGTTATAATGGTATATCTTTTTCCAGAAGAGCCGTTAATAAACGCATTGCAGTGAGAACTACGTATGTAATTGTGTACACAAGACAATGTGCATATTTATAGGCAAGGTTGAGCAATGTGTGTTGCTTTTAGTTGGCTTTAGGCTCTCAGTCCAGATTAGCCTAATTAGATCCTCTTTACAACAAAAGAATCAACCCTCCCCCAGTAAGCATTATCATCTATAATAATAACTATGCCAGCCACTCCACGGCAGTTATCCCTCCCCAAAAGTCTTCACATTAAAGGCTTGCACAACTCCTGTCCTTCCGGGCCACTAACCAGAGAGTGTTTATGGGTGTCCCTGAGTTAACAAAATTGGGTCAGTCAGTGACTTACTCATTTTTATTGATATTCCTGTGATTCTACAAAGGGGGTCTCCTGGAAAACTGGCATTTACTGGCCCTTGAGGACTGGAACACTGAATCCTTAATTAGAGTTTGGTTGTTTTATTGAACTTCTTGTAATTACGCTAGGACTGTGGCCCGGAGCTATTGCCACACTAGAAATTCCATTACTTTTTGCGTGGCAGTGGATAATGGCTGAAGTCAGTGGGGACTCCGCTCTAACACTTTAATATGTTCGCTGTCAGCTTGTTTAGACCTCATGTACATTTCCAATGCCTGATAATAATAATTCACCCTACTGATTTATGCAGCGGCGCCTTATGCTTCGTCCTACATCTCCCCGTGACTCATTTCATGACTTCATAGACTTTGTCGTGATGCTTCACCTTTTATTTTTAGACAACCCGAAATGTAAGGCTACAACACATCTTCCACAAAACGTGTGAAGGATGCTCAGAGGGGGCTTCTGTTCGGTCAGAGATCGGCAGGGAAGACCAGGCACAAGACAGGAGAGGGAAGTGAGCATCAAGGAGTAAAAGTTCTTAAGGGAACAATTAAGCAAACCTCAGATTTAACATAATTAACATTTACGTAGTTTTGTTAAGGGTTAAGAAAAAGTTTAGTGTCGCTTAAAAAAGAATTCAACATGTCAAACAGTCAAGGGGGACACTTTTGTTTTGGAGTGTGAGTGCAACTGAATAGCGATGTCAGTGATGTGATGTCACTTTTAAAGTTTAATCCTTTAAAAGTGAGGAATAAGCTGGCTCATCCAGACAACATGAAGTTAAAAGTGCTGCTCTCACAGGTCTACATATACGATGAGTTTCCAAAATTTACATTTTTAGGATAATTTGTAAGCATCACAAAGCAGGAAAAAAGGCTCTTTGTAGAAATGACATATGCATTCAAGTTAAGGTGAGTTTCTTCCAAGTCAATGAAGAGGAACTCAGAGTTCAGAGAATGTCATCGCAGCTCGGCAGCCATTGTTAGAGAAGATGAGCCGATTCTCCTGATTCTCCTGCTGGTTCTCCTGCTCTTTATATACTGTACTGAATGGCTCCCTATAACACCTCCCAATGCTCTGCTTAATCGCCCCATCCCTCCGCATCTTACATGAATTCACAAGAAAACGTTGCTGCCTCTTCACAAACACTCCTATTAATCTGCCCGTGAATGATGAATAGGATTTGATTAATCTGCAGCTTCTCATCTTCCTGTAATAACTTAGCAAGCAACTCATTAACTGGCAACCTAATTACTATGCACTTATGTTAATCACTAAGATGCAAATCTGCATACAGATTCGATCCACGCTGGGCATGCAATGGTTAAGAGTTCTTTACATAACAGCAGGGATATAAATAGTGTTTTTTTGACATGAAAGAGCGATTATTAATCTAAAAACCCCTAAAACATATAGGAGTATACCTACATATCACAACATAGTTGGTGGGGATGATGTGAGTTGTAGCCCAAGGGCTGCTTAAGGGCCTGAATTACCCAGCCATGTTTTAAAAGTGATTATTCAAAAACGGATAACTCTGAGTTTAAATAATCCATCAATGTATATCAAAATGACCTGGGCCATCTAGCACTTGATTCTGAATTGTAAAACATTTAGGTAATCAATGGTTGCTAGTGATGGACGGAAACCCCGTTAAGTAATTACCACCATTAGCTCTTTTTAATAATGTGAATATGATTCTATATGAGAATGCAGAGCAGTGCAGAGTTGATCGGCAGAGCAGCGTTGCAATCAGAGCTGAGCCGTGCAGAGACGAGCGGCACAGCAGAGCTCTAAGCATGGATGAGCTGCTGCTTTGGACTACAATACAATGGAACCAAGAACATGCGCATAGATCAGTGCATCGTGTCAGAGGCAATTGAGGTCGTTGGCAGGATAAAAAGCCATTCAAGGTCAGTCATTGGCAGAAGGCAGACAATAATCAAACCATAAGTCAATGATGGTAACACGATATAAAGTCATATAAAGCTACATAAATACCGCTACTACGAGGACTTGGTTCAAGCAAAGGATCGATCTGAGTGTAATGCAGAGTCTGTAAAGTGTCCTTATAGATTTAACAGGGAGAACTATTTTTCCCAACTGAATGAATTCAATGTCCTGAACGCCGGTAATAAAAGTGCCCAAACGAGCAGGGACAGAAACTTCAGAGAGCGTTCTTTCCATAAAACGTGGACAGGGAAGGATGATATTTCTACTTTTCTTTGATTCAGATTAGAACTTTACAATGAATGCTGCCAAACCATAGAACCAAAATAACGGCAGAGGAACAGAGCAGGGTACAAAATAATACTGATAACGGACAGCTCCAAGGTGAAAATTGTGCTCCATGCGGGGTAGGACACAATCCTCCATACCTGTAAACAATACGTGTAAACAATCGTCTTCCTAGAAATTACTGAGCCACAGCTACTATATGATATATAAGTTATTGCATTTGGGTATGTACAAACGCGAGGTGCACATCAACATTGAGGGGTTTCCACGGATCAAATAAACCTGGCGCATTTCGCTCTTCTGGAACACCACTTGCCACTAGTCTAGTGCACTTGACTGCACCATTGTTTACAACATTGTGTGGGGATTGTGCTTTCTGCATATCACAGATTATGTCACACTCAGCACGGGTTACACACCACAAAGAATTACGGCATGAGAAAAGCCGTTGCTAGGATAAAGACTGAAAGAAGACAGGATGTCTAGAATTCATTTTGGTTGCTAGGATGATGATGTCGTGATGATGGAATTACACCACACATCAGGAATTGGCTGTGTTGGGCTGATTAAACTCAGAGGAGCCAATCAGAGAGCTGCATTACTGTCCCTGTATTCTTTGAACTATAAGTAATAGGCAAAGCATTAAAACCATACATATCCCACCTATATTGACCTGCATTCGAGGATGACCCCTATGGACTGCTGCTAGGTAATTTACTCACATGAGTAACACTAACCACTTATTTGTAGCTCTATGTCATGATGGACACTGGATTGGATTCATGGGTCTATGGCACAGGTGTTACCAGTTTTATATTATATATTTGGGTACCAATGGCATGATCATTGGTAGTAGGCCAAGGCAGGGGTAGGTACCTCCAGGCTTTATAAATTGCATTTTACTAAATGATCCATTGGCACAAATGACTTGTCACAGATATCGGTGTCAATGTACCTTACCAAACTACATGTCCTTACACGGTGGCTACAAACAAGACTTTCTAAGACGGGTGTCTGCAGATAAAGGTCACCCATTATTCTCCCAGCTGTTCCATGTCCTGAGTTCACCTTTGTTGCCTGCATGCTGTTAAGCAATGCTTACGCCTCCTTAATTATTCATACCATACTTACTGACCTGTACCAATTACACTAAGCACTCATGTTAAAATATAATCCATCCTTTTGACTATTGATCCTCTAACACTTACTTCTTACACCTTTATTATAATCACAATGACCCCGTGTACCAGTGAGTGCATGAAATTCTAAATCAAATATCCTTTTTTTACGTTCTGGCAGTAATAAGGTGAAATCTCACATTTGGCCAATATATGAAATGTCCAAATATGGTGAGGACCGTCACAACATTATCATGACTTTGTGATGACCGTGCATGTGCAATGTTGTGTTGCCACCAATCAGGCATAGTGCGTGAACACATTTCCACTGCTCCGGTGGCAGCGTGCTTTATGTCAAGTAACCAACATTGTAAACCAATGTCAAAATACTATGTTTTCCAAGAAAAAATAATTTTATCTCTATTCCATTTGTGTCCAGAGGCTGCGTACGACTGCAAAGAATGTGCAATAAAAGATTGCTTGTTAAATTGAAATAATACATTGTATCATCTTAATAATGTAGCGGCCACTGAGCTCAATACTTTACCCATTTCATAATGCATCTAACCTGTTTTGTTGGTCATCAATTATGCCTAATATTAAATGTCTGATACAAAATGTTATACAAAATAAAGTGGATACCGCGAGAGAGGATATTCTGCAAGTAGAGGACGCAAAAAAATACAAAAGAAGGCATATGGAGGATTTTTGCATTGTAAATAGTCTTTAACATATCGAAACGCTGTTAGAAAATTCTAAAAATAAATTGAGCGAGAGAAAAAGTGAGAATTCCACGATGAACAGCTACACCTTGTTTACCTCGAATCACATACACCCCTTTCACAATAATAATAAAAGATATATATTTTTCAGCACTGCTGGACACATTGTTATTGATGTGATGTGCTGAGAAAGCAAATATTTTCCTTCCTGTCTTAAGAGTTAATTAGCATTTTTGTGTTTAACGCCATATGTAAAATTTATTCTTTTCTTTTGACTTGGCTGTTTCACCAGATTAGGATGGAGCTCATAGAACCACAACTGTTAAACGGTACCCTTGGCTAAGAAACAGAATTCTGGAATCAGGGCCAGACTGGGGACAACGAAGGCTGGAGGCCACCAATGAAGCGTCTGATGGCTGGATACCAGCATGGGGCTGAGCATATCCAGCTAGTGGCCACACACTGCAGAACCTGATCTGCCGTTGGAACAGCAGATTGGATGAGTATGGATAAATGTTGGCTTGGGCCCGCCGGACATTTGCCCCAGGCCAACATTTCTCTATAATTTGAGTATGGAGAAATGTAGGTCTGGGGCTAGTGATGTATTCTGGGCTAGGCTGACTAGGCCCATGCCTAGGGTGGCAGGAGATTATCCCCCCTGATGCTCAATGGGTTCGTTACAGGATCTATGATAACCACAACCAGCCCATTGCCACCGCAGCCTGAATAGGCTGCATTAGAAGGTGCTGCGCTCCTTTTAGATGCTGCGCCCCGGGATATTATGCCTTTTAATCCAAAGGAAGATGTGGACTATGGAGGGGCACTGCCCTAGGTAGTGCCTTGTGCAGCACATAAAGTAAAAACATTTCTGCCTGATGCCCACCAGGCATTTGGCCAAAGCCAATGTTTCTCCATACTCACTCAATCTGGTGATTGCCTGGAGTGTCAGATGGCCAGTCTGGACCTATCTGAGACATTTGCATTAATCTTTAGTAGCCACAGATATATCCAAAAAAGCCAAGACGGACAAAATGTGTGGCATGTATTTGGAAGGAGAGAGGGAAATCCAAGACAGAAAAAAATTATTAGATTTGCTGGAGAGCACTTTTTGACTCATATCTCAACTTTCTTAAGGTAACCTTTGAAAATAAATGCTACAGTTGATTCACTAAATGTGAAGATGGCAGGACAGCTAAAGTTTAAATTTAAAAACTTGACTATGGGTTATAAAGGTCCAACCTCAGAGCAAGAAGAGCTTGGCCCACTATGTCTGGCTAGCCCCCAATCTATTTCATGTCCCCAGAACCGGAATAGCTCTAGAAGACAACCTTGGGAAGTTCCCACAGCATAAAAGTTGAAACCTTAACTTTCCTGCAAACCCTCGTTCCAACTCCCACTTTAGTGAATGTCTAAATAAGAATTACAATGATTGGCACGCTATAAGCTATAAACTGGTTTCAGTAATGAATTTAAGGGTAACAGAGTCCCCAGTTGTGTCTTTGTTCATCATGTTCTAATGATCTAAAGTGAAGATAAGTAGTGAAGTCTACGGGAAATATTTTTCGTTTTTATGTTCGATGGAGGACATTTTTTACTGCTTCTACAGGGATTAAAAACGAAGGTTAGGAAAGCCAGCCGAAAAAAGATCCACCGCAGAGTAAAAAAAATAATGAGCACATAACACCAAAAGAAAAAATGATAATAAATCAGTGAAGATGTTCAGAAACATGAATATTATCATCCTGGTAAAACACATAATGTGCCAGTTTCTCTAATTAGTCATAATGTGATTTTTCGTTTTTGAAGCAAACTTTTTAAAAAGGTTTTCTGATTTATCCATACTTATCTTTTGCTTATAAAGGTAATGTATCTACAATATCTCCCACCATTCAATCCTCCAGGTACAAGCAGATAATCAGTGGTCGATAATGATCGGATCATGGGAGAGGAGGGCAACGGAAGCTCTGTAGCTGCAGCTGCTCCCTAATGTAAGTAAGAATGCATATTAAAGTACTCTGCATGTTTTTTAGTGAGGCTGTCAGACGTTATCCTGACACTTTAAGACTCCTTTTACAACTTTGTAAAAAAAAACAGAACCAGAACCAACATACATTTTGTGATTCTGGTTCTCAGTGTCCCGGGCTAGGCTAGAAATAAAAACCTACACTGAAAATAATTGTACACCAGCTCTATATGCAACAACACCATTGTTATATAGAATTGTCCTGGCCACAATATCGTTTTGCTTCATCACCATCATAATAAATACTATCTTGCCTTCACCACACTTCCCTCATCGTTTACCACCCTCTCCGTCAACATAATCTCTGATAACATCATACCACACACACAAATGTAGATTAAACAAAAGAAATGATATTATACTTGACAACCAACAACATTTTATACACACACCAACCACACTCGCCATACCGACCATCAAACTGACACAAACACACCAACTACGCTCAGCCATACTGATGCAGACCTAAATGATCCTCAACATTGTACGGGGGTTCATTATATAAAAGGGGCTTATGATGTAAATTAAAATTTTATGTACCTTACTTGTGAAATTAACATTTTTTTTTAGAAAAATGTTTCACATGGACATTTAAGCCAAATTTTACAAGAAAAATTTGTGGAAAATATTTGCAAATATCTGCTTTTTTTTGAAGAATGCAGATATTTGATGATCAATGCTTTAAAAAATACCTAAAATGATATTTTATTTTAAAATTCTATTATCGTCTCTAGTATGTTTCCCTTTTTTATTAAAACACATTGTTCTGAACCAAATAACATGCCCATACTTTCTGCCTTAAGTACTAAACCGCGCACCACACTCAGCCACACATGCAACACCAACCGATTCTGCAGCATTATCACAATAGCGGAGTGAAAATTAACAACATCAAAGTTGGCAATATACAGATTTGACATTAACACATTCTGGTACAGGAGGAGAAGAGGGTCCTGCTCTTCCAAGTTAATAATATATTAGGAGATGAGTCTTTCTGCTCAAACCATTGTCTATACAAATGTCAATCACTAGAACAGTGCTGTCAATACCTATATTAATGCGGCCTCCAAGAATAAGGTCATGATTATCTCCGTATTGAAATGTCCATGTAGCAGACATAATAAATTAATTCAGAGTGGGAAATGTTGAAAAGAGTAAGGGAAACAATACTCAATGTAATTTCTTACATCTGTAGCATGTATGGAAGCGGCTTATTCATTAAGCCTATCTGGGAATTGTACTGATGCAGCAAAAAGCATATAGCATTTAGCGGAGAATGGCCAATGGCTTTTATGGTCCAAAACCCCACGCGACTTAATTATTTATTTGAAAAATATAGAACACATCAAACACAGCTCTACAAACATGTTCTAGTTGGAGGAGGGAGATGATTCATTACTCCATAACTACCTTATTCTATAATTGAGTTAAGGTTAACATAGCCCACCCCCCCAACGCAAATCTTGATACCCCATTTCTTTACTTCCAGATGGAATGCAATTATTTTCCGCAGAAATCATATGATATGTATTACACATCGGTCAATAAACATGGGCAGATTTAAATATCAGCAGCCGCACGGCCTTTTAAGAGCAGGCATGATGCGTTGTCATTCCCCAGGGGACTACGAATGTGACCTAGTAAGATGAAGCACCACGCATTAATGTAAGCTCACTCCCAGCACCGCATCCATTAACTATCACAGTCTGGAATCACTTCGCCGGCCCGGGATCTGCATTTATAACCTTAGACCCCGACCATCAAAAGCAATGATTATCCCAGTAAATTCTGAGGCTGATGTGTCGGACAGATCCAGTATTTGCAACAAAGGGGTTAATGTCTACATTGGTGTGATGTCATTGTCTACTGATTATGACATCATCAATTAAAGATAACCCTTTTCCAATGGATTTCATTGAAAATGTCACAAACCTAAAACCATCTCCAAACACAGTAATCCTGATGAGGACTTCTCAAATAAATATAATTACTATGATTTTCTGCAAATTACTTAACAACCTTTCAAGTATAATCCTTAAAATCTAATTATTTTAGTTCGGAATTGGTTAAATCACACTGAAATAATCCCAAACATTCTTCATCTTCCAAATGGCTTGAATTTCCCTAATTCTGTGAATGTACCTCATGTCTTACTTCACTAACCATTTTATATTAAAGGGAACAGATCAACAAGATTTTGTAAATCCTATTTACGGTTTAAATCCAACTTGCATGGTGTAATGTAATTTCCTCTTTTGTGTCTACAAGCACAAAATTCTGTCATGGATGGCATTCGTCAAGGTTTTTCAATTCTTACCTCGCCAGCCGAGGTGGGTCTCGATTTTAAGACCCTCTCCAAATAAAAAGGTTTAGAAGACCATTCCAAAAATCCAAGTCTATAAAATAGACATAAACTAGGCATTCCAGATGCCCAAAGTTGGACACCTTTGTTGGGGGCATGGTTAGCGGCAGGGCTGGTAGCCGGACTTAGCAATTATCTAACCACCTTGGGTCACATTGAAGAAGAACGTTGGGATTTGACATCATGATGCCACCAACCTCAGCTTCCATGAGGTTCCCTATTAAATTGCAGATGTGATGGCACTGCCAATATCCCCATAAATTATGCACTGAATGCCCCTTTGTTGAGTTGAAAAAGGCGTTAAAAGCCCCAAACAGCTGATCACGTTCTGTTAATCGGTAGATATGATAATGGTCTACAGGCCTAGTTTTGTCAGTGATCTCCTGACACGGGGACACTGAAATACGACGCTATCACAGGGACGAGGCAGAGGCACAGCTACTACCAAAAAGCCTCCAAGACATACAGGGATTGGAGATCAATAAAACATTTAAAGAGAATAAACCTGGATATAACCCTGAAGTGTGTGACACTACCAAGCACTTAAAGGTACAAAGCGCAAAATCAATGCTTCAATGATGGATTCCCTTTAAGGCAGGCAACGAATGGAAACAGCAAAGTGTGTCTCCGGTAACAGGATTAACAGGAATCTCAGGATAACGCTGCAATCACCACCCCCTTATCTGCCCCACTTCCGACCGTCTGCCTCCTGCTGCGCAGTACAACAAGAAGAAAAAAAAAGACCTAATATCCAAATTAACCTCTTAAATGCATGCAGCCAATTCCTGCATGAACCTTCTATGTCATAATATATCCAAAAACGACTATGTTGCATTTAAAACACAACTGAACTCACAAATCGTCAGCAGGTACTGGTTAGTAGATTTCGTATGATTGCAAACATGAAATGTAATTTTTTTTTGTCAACTTCACTACTTAATTAAACAAAAAACAAAAAAATAAATGGCTATGTATTTGGATAATTTTATATAAGGATTTGCTTCTGTTGGACTCCTAAATTCAACAAACATATAAATATATATATATGAATAATAATATATAATATTTGCAATGTGCAACACCACTACTCAATGAGCTGGTTTAAAGGGAGACCCCTGATCTCCCTCAATGATGGTCCATTAACTCTATGGAGAGCCATGCCAAGACGGCACCATGCCCCATAGTCTCTTTCCACGCCACGCTTCACTTCACGGGATATGATGTCATAGCCAGATGCCCAGATATAAGAACAGTGGCGGTAGTCGCCACCGAAGGTAAATACATCACCGTAAATATATATATACTCTAGGCTACTTTGTTCTATAATAGCACTTTTGATTCTAGGAACTGTCCAAATGTGTAATAACGTTGCAATATCGTTGCTAGAAATCAGAGGATACACAGAGGATAAGTAACTTACAGTCTGCCTGACATGAAGGGCATTTAGTAATCTAACTCGCACCTCCTCCTAACCGAGGGCCGAGAGAGGAGGGGGGGACGCTTCCTCTAAAGAGGTAAGATTTCCGTTAATCAATAACCTTCACCCACAGGCCTGCAAGTATATCGCTGTATGTAGAGACATGATGGACGGAACCACGGGTGGACACGGCATATAGATCTGGGTTGGAAAGGGTTGATCAGAACCGTAATGCAAAAATAATCAGCATTCTGCTAGAACACTGAATGAGCCGGCAATACCACAACATCAATGTTATATATCGTCTCCGTGTATGCGGAGGTAATAAATACATCGCTGTATGATTCTGTGTAGCAGAGAGTGCTGCGTATTTATGGAGTAATAAATCTGTAGTCTTTAGAACATGATATGTAACTCTGTGCACCATGTACAGAATTTGCTCTTCCCCGTATAACCTCGTGAGCTACAGGGTTAATAGAAGAACAGCTGTGAGTTTTCTGGCACAGTCTAATTGCTGGTGTACACTTAAATATTCTCTCCTCTGTCATGTTCTTTCAAGCCCTAATGTCACATCGTGGTCCCATAGGGCGGCTGTGGAAGGGTAATGTGCGACTGGTGCAGGGCTTCTTCATTTATTTATGTTGCAGGTTTCTAAAACAGTTGTGAGATATTTTGTGCTTCACTGATACGTTCACGCCGCCCTTTAGCGCAACGATCAGATTCAAATGTTTGTGGGCAGGTGAGGCCTGAGCTGTGGTACCGTCAACTGGGACAGTGGTCTCTGGAGCCAATATTCAATGGGTTTAGTGAGTTGGTGCATGTGTTTCTAACCTGCTACTTCTGTTCGATTTTAGGGTTATGACAAAGTACGTTTAGGTTTTGCGCCCGGGACTCTGGGTCACCACCTGTGAACCCTGCCCATTTCCCATTTAAACCACTGGGTGAACCTCGACATCATCAGGAACGCCCACTGACATCAATGGGGAGCACCCATCGACACCAACGGGACCCCCACTGACATCAGGGGGAGCACCGAGACACCAACGGGACCCCCCACTGACATCAGGGGGAGCACCGAGTCACCAACGGGACCCCCCACTGACATTAGCAAGACTTTCTGCCCACATCCTGCAAGGGAGGGCTCCGGGGGAGCCAGAGCCATGAAGTTCCCAGGCACAGACATAAGTCCATCAAGTTCAACCTCACTGGTGATCCAGAAGAAGACAAAAATCCCACATTGAAGCGATTTGGGTCACAAATAAGGGAGGTCTACCTTCATAGTTAAGCCGGTTCTTCTCAGATGGTCGCCCCTTCTCTCTTGTATTATACTCTCTTAGCTCATTAACATGCAGGGGTGCACATGAATGTTTATCCCAAGCAATCCATGCATTCCTGATAAGATTTTCCTATTGAAATTACCATCATGCAAGCACCTTTGTTATCCTTTCCGCTTTATTTCATTTCCTATCCCTTATGATACTTTACAATATTCAAAAAAAAGTCTTCCAAATATCTTGTCCTGTTGGAGCCACACTTTACTTTTCTTTTTTGCGCTTTGTCAATTACGCATGATGTATATATGAGATTCTATTCAATTCCTCTTACCAGCACAGTGGAAACTCACACGCTACTATGGGCAGTTGCTACCATCTGGAAGCTGAAGAGCCAGTAGATGATGGCAGTCACTGAATGAACTAGATGGTACTCATCTGAATACTTAAACCCAACAATATATGAATACTGTAAAGCAAATCCTCCATAGATCAAGTATTTAAATAAAGGGGAAGTTCCTCTTAGATAACCCATTTCATTATCTAGTATGCTAAGCTAATACATTTAGGTAGAGCTGTCATTGCATCATTTTCTTCAAACAACACAAAATACGGTATTTTATGGTGATTTTCCCCCCTGTTTCTATGACAACATTTAATATGTGGGCTACTTGAGAAACTTTATCCAGAACCCAGAAATATGGGAGGAGATTTGGAGCAGCGCCTTCTAATATCTGCCTGTAATAACCGGAATATCTGGAGCATATCCGTGTTCTCAGAGCCGTTGATGTATCGCTGTTGCTGAAATGTTGGTTGCTTTTCACTTGGTCAGGGAGGGCTGGGAAGGGGGCAGTTGCCACTAAAACATTTTGTCTATTTAACTTTGCAATTCCACATGTCTCCACTGGGGGGTCTAGAATAACATGGACTTTAGGCAGCATTTACTCAATGGCTGGATCCTTTCTGATTATGGGCATTCTATGCATTTTGTTTTCGTATATGCGTTTTGGACAGCACTTGATGATGCACATTGCACTCATGTTATTTGCCCCCTGCCAGCTCTTCCCTGCACACTGCAGAATTAATAACTAACCAAAGGGAGTATTTTGTAAGCAATAAATAAAAATGAAATAAAAATGAATAATGTATGCATACAGGTCAATGTAGAGTGATGCGTGGATTAATAAGATCAAAGCAGCTTTATAAAGCGTTCCATTTGTGTAATGTGTTTGTTTGTGTGTGTGTGTGTGTGTTTGTGTGTGTGTACAGAGCACTAGCCGTCTCTTGATGTAAAGAAGTATAATTATTTATCTTGCAGCAAAGCAATCTGTTGCATCCCACTCATGCCTTTGTCTACAGAGAATGGGTTTACTGCGATTTGTCTACATGAGTCTATAGAGATAAATTGTAAATCTGCCTTTATTACAAAAAAAAATCAAAAAGAGCTTAAAAAGCAAAACATTAAAAGGGGGATGTTAATATGAAGACCACCGAAACAAGCGACAGATGCAAGAGTGACTCCCCTGCCATTCCAAATCACAGAATATGACATCTGGAGCTTTAATGCCCCCGAATCCCCTTCTGTGCAATCAGAGGGAAATCGCAGAGGAGAGGCAGAGTATTATAACCACACAGAGAGCAGAACGCAGAACGCAGAACGCAGAACGCAGAACGCAGAGCAAAGCCAAGCACTTCAACTTCGTCTAATATAAACCGGGTGGATGACCACTTTGGCAGCTGATCAGCCATTAAAGGGGCTGTTCCACTTAGACAAAACATTAATTGAGCTCTTTAGCATGTTACGCAATTAAACCTTAGCAGATGTGTCATTTTATTTTTTGAAGGGATAATCACATAAAGGCACGAACTTTTAAGAAGCATTTGGGCATTTAACGGTACTTAGAACAATGTTTCTAAAGCCGCATTTTAGTTACAAATGTGTTCATTTCAGCAGAGTAGGTGGAACAACACCTTTAATGATGCGGGAGTCTATCGAAAGGAACGAAACTGATTAAAGTAGGGATATCCGCCAACCATGGTCTGCTCGCGGTGGTCAAGGCCGGGATTTTGGTACCCAGGTATATTAAATGTGCAAACGTGTAAACCTCAGGGGTATTGTCTCAAACACGTGACAATAGTTCTCTATCGCGGTGTCTGTGGTACTCGACTAAGTGCTTGTGAGAATAAGTGGAACGATGTGTTTGAAACCCAAAACGCTTCCTAACCCTCATGTTAGCGTGACATGTATACACTTCGCTGAACAGAGGCAACTTTATTTCCAGTAGTGTTCCGGGCACTAATAT
Source organism: Spea bombifrons (assembly GCF_027358695.1). Lineage (NCBI taxonomy): Eukaryota > Metazoa > Chordata > Amphibia > Anura > Pelobatidae > Spea > Spea bombifrons. The sequence goes on along the minus strand of NC_071092.1, from coordinate 10,639,304 downwards.
GATACAACCACAACTATCGAATTCATGGTTCAGACACTAACTTACCAAATGAGCTTCAACTCAATCCAGACAAACGCAACCCCAGACTTATACACCGAGACAGTATGTGTCAGGTCCCAGTCCCCAACACCCTAGATCCCAAAAACTGAGTGTAAATAACCTCATCGATTTGGCAAGATCTTCACGCGAAAATCTGACAGGAATATCTCACAACAAACATCCCCAATCCATACATCTAAAATACTGTGCTGCAAGTATTAGAGTTCTATGCCATTACCAACTGCATTCTTGTTCCAACGCACAATACCCTCAGCCAAATATCATAAAAACCATAATTATGTACCTAAAATCTTACCAACAACACAAAATATGAAACAATCCTGTCAAACTGGGATAAAAACCTAAAACTGCCGTCTCTGAAGAGATACCACTTGGGTAAATCATACATGACAGCAGTCCAGGTCTGACTCAGAGTCTTCGGGTGAATAACTGCTTCCTTAGGTCTCCTGGTCCCTTCCCTCTTTTTACCGGCTGGGGGGGGGGTTGTTTGGCCATCGCTGCTTCCTACCAACTTCCCATCTACTCCTCGCCCACCTACGGCTCCTAGGGTGGATCCAGAGCCTGACCTTGAGAGAGACATGCGCATATATCCAGACACTCACACTAACTCAACTAGACACTCAACACTAACTCACACCCAGGCACGTACACCAGCACACCCAGAAACTCACACTAACATACCAAGAAACATTCACATTAACACAACCAGACACAACCAGACACACTTACACACACACACACACCCAGACACTCAAACTAACACAACCAATCACACTAACATATACAGACAAAGAAACATGATTATGACTGACAGACCCACGCACACAAACACATACTAACATACACAAAGACACATTTTCACACACTAACATACTCAGACACCTAAATGCTAACATACCGAGCCACACACTAACATATCCAGACAAAGACACGTTCACACACTAAAGTACTCCCACATACACTCACAAACATACCCAGACACACACTAACATAACCGACACACAAACATACTAACACCAAGACACAAAAAGTTAACATACCCAGAAACATACTTTCACTAGCATACCCAAATGTCACTAGAACACCAAAAGACACATGTTCACATACTAACATACCCACACACTTCCAGTAACATACCCTGACGCACGCTAACATACCCAAAGACACATGATCACACGCTAATATACCCATACACGCAAACCTTCATTAACATACCCAGACACACATTTTCAGTAAAATACAAAGTAAGTTTATCATTCCTTATCCCTACTCCTATCTCGGGGGGGGGGAGGGCATTTGCCACAAACCACCAATGCCACAAACATATGCAGAAAAGACTACTTTGATTTTAATGGATGCAGTTTACCACAGACATCAGCTTCTCAGAGATAAAATGGTTACTACAAAGCCAAATATTTACAAAATAATTTCACCTATTTTAAAACAAAATCTATAAAGTATAGGTAAAGTAAATATTTAAAGGCAATTATCAGCTCTGCTTCAGCTTTGCGTATGCTGAATGCTGTGGTGATCACCTGTAAGCAAGCAGTAGATAGGTATAAGTCAAAACTGATCGTTGGATAAGGTGATGAAACAAGAAAGGTTTGAGGTTTGACATCAGGTAAAAAAAACCGAGCAGACAGAATAAGCTCATTTTATCCGCTGTTGCAGCCTGTTTATCTGGTAGTAATCCCACGCGGGCTACCACAGCCACAAAGAGGAGAAGCCGTATGCTTGAGGGACACCGTGATGTTATTGTATTAGGAGAAGCCTTAACGCCGGCCACACCATTCAACATCACTGAAGCCAAAACTCAAAATTCATCTAATGAACCCGACAGCAACTGTCGCTGATAGCATAAAGTGAACTCCAGCACCACCTACAAATACACAGACCCAGTAAACACACGGAAAGCAGCACAAGGCCTAATCACTAACCACAGAACTGTGCACCCATCAGCAAACTCAACTATCCAGCATCAACTTGTCAATGACATACGCAGGAGATCCTTAACCTAATAACGCCTCAGGCAAGGAACCCCTTTGTCACCCAACAAACACACATGGCCAGTGTTGGCATAGATCTCCTGTGCAAATCCCTGATGCATTGTGGATTCTTCAGCTGCACTCCTGTCAAGTAACAGACACACTTCTACACAATGGGGCATTGTCTGAGATGACTGTGGCCAGCCCCTTGGACCAGGTACCCCCAGGCAGCTGCCTAAGGCAACTGGCCCTAAGACCACCCTGGTCACAAACCCAACAATCATAGACAGACAGTAAACTCTGGTTTACACAATGGTTATCTGGGACCAACCTCATCAACCAAACAATAGGTACCAACAACACAAAGGCACCATACTTACCAAGAACCTCCACAACTCCTCAACACCTAAACCTTAAACACACAACAACATAGAGTGACCAACAAAGTGACACTGGCCACTAACTCACTGCAGGAACCACAAGACCAAAGACCACCTAAACACATCCAGCCCCATAGATCTCTGCTGGATTTTAGCATTGTGTTGTGATGAAGCATTGATGAAGCTGTTGTGGGTTTGTGTGGCTGTGTGTTGTACACATGCAGGTTTCTGTGTGTATACAGTGTTGCAGTCTTGTGATACATGTGTGCATTCCTCTGTGTGTTTGTGTATGCTTGTCACGTATTGTGGATATTCCTGCAGTGACTGATGGATTGTGTGCTGTGGAATATGCTACACGTGAAGTGGGAGACTGTGTGCCTGTGTGTTACATTGTATCACCGTATCTCCCGCACTCACCCACACCGTATTTCTCATCCTCGGTTGGAGTCCACATGGTACCGAGACCCTGCGTAGTAGATGTGGGGTAAATGCCAGAATTCGGGGGCAGCTATGGCCAGGAGAGGATAGTTTCCAGCCCCCCCGGGGTAGTTCCAAGTGAAAGTAGGACAGATCGCAGGAACCGGGGTACTTCTCTGCTTCAGAAAGTAGGTTCAGGAGTAGATCCAGAGCTGGTGTGCCAGGTTTCAATGTCAGGTGGCGAGGCCAGCGGTAAATGCCACCGACAGCTACTAATATCAGTCTGTCATAGAGAAGTCTGGGAATACATTCCAGAAGTGGATCCGGGGGTAGATATTCCACAACCCAAAGGGTAGATTCCGATCTCCAAAGGGCTGATACTGGGGGCAGCCGCACCGGAGCGGGCGCTGGTCCTCTGTCCTCCCGGTCAGTAACTGATGATGCTTATGGGGGTCCCGGAACCGGCGGAGGGGATCCAGAGAGCATCATGATAGGCGGTGGGGGCCCCCGGTCTATCCAGTGTGATCTATATATACACTCTGATATACCCACCGACACAGACAGGGGCAGGAGGGAGGAGCGCCGGGAGGAGGAGGATGGAGCCACAGAGGGGAGAGGGGGAGCTGCTCAGGCCCAAGCCAGCTCCTTACAGGTGTCTCTGTCACTGCCACCTTCTTATATATACCAGAAACACCTGAGATCCATCCACACACCAACAGAAACTGTGTGACAACACACACATATCGCTGACATGAGCATGAGGGTAGTACAATGCAGGATAACTCAAGTCACTCTCTCCAAACAGATGAGTGATAGAATGGATTATGCTAGAGGCAGATTAATATCCAGGTGATATATCTTATATATTACATACGAGATCAAAGAAATGATTCAACTCTATTTAAAAAAAAAAAAGATAATATATATCACTGTAATGTATGTTATATACATAATCCCTACACCAGTTTATACCAATGCATGCCAGCCACAGCCACTAACATTAGAATTCGGAGGCAGAGAAGAACCTCTCTAGTCCGCTCATCATTCCTGATGTAGAGAGTCAGACGTTATTCAGTCTTTGGTATTGTCTTAGATTCAGGAAGCTTTACGCTATCTGTGCATGTTTAAATCCCCTCACTGAATTAGCCTCTAACACTTCTGATGGGAGGCTGTTCCATTCATCCACTACCTTTACAGTAAAGCATGCTTAAGGTACATCTGTGATAAACTTCTGACACTCTAGTTTTAGAAACCAAATTATTACTTGTCTGGAGGTAAACGCGTTCTGGATTAAATCACCTGTATTCAAGCAGGGATTCCAGTTGCAATATACCAGTAGAAAAGAAGCCCCAACTGGGATGCTCAGATATCTTTAACTCAATGGAGAAAATGGGTCAGCGCCAGTAAACGGGGTACCCTGAGACCCCAAGATTTGTGTAAAACCCTGTTACTCAAGGAAAGGGGTTACTCTATCATACTGAGCATTTAGGCTAGCAATGCAAAGAAGTAGTACCCTTATGTAGCCTCCTAATACAGACCCCTAATACACACTTTGTCAGGGCAGGGTGTGTTATTGGGTAGAAAAAGCGTTTTTTAGTCGCTAACGCTACACACTGATGGTTTTAGTCATTTTATGTTACTGGATATTTTTATATCTCCATTGTTTGGCTGCTGGAGACTAAATATAAATGTCTGTCTCTGACGCTGGAGAGAATTAAGCGTTCCCAGCGGGCACAGAATAAGACCCCATAAACAGAACATTCCATCTCCTCGTCTTATTACAGAAGAAGCACAACGGCAGCGACAGGCAAGTCGGATAAACCGAGCAGACGTCTCCGACAGACAGTGAACTGCAGAGTCTTGGAGAACACACTGGATGAGATATCACATTTGTCTTTGCTATAAGCACTCTTTCTCTCAGCATACGGCAGAGTCCAACCCCACATATGGCCCTTTTTCCCACCTCTCCATCTTTTACATGTGGAAGTCTTCTATCCACAAAACATGTTTACATCAGGCAGAACGTGCTGAACATAGAAGTACTCATGTGATATAAACCTCTATCCCAATAACTGTCACGTGTAGGCTAGAGTTCTGTCTTGAATCACGCAAGGTGTCTTTTGTCAGTATGCCAGCCCATGGCGGTTGTGTACAGTATGTAGAGCGTTAACCCAGCCCATGGCGGTTGTTTACAGTATGTAGAGCGTTATCTCAGCCCATGGCGGTTGTTTACAGTATGTAGAGCGTTATCTCAGCCCATGGCGGTTGTTTACAGTATGTAGAGCGTTAACCCAGCCCATGGCGGTTGTTTACAGTATGTAGAGCGTTATCTCAGCCCATGGCGGTTGTTTACAGTATGTAGAGCGTTATCTCAGCCCATGGTGGTTGTTTACAGTATGTAGAGCGTTAACCCAGCCCATGGCGGTTGTTTACAGTATGTAGAGCGTTATCCCAGCCCATGGCGGTTGTTTACAGTATGTAGAGCGTTAACCCAGCCCATGGCGGTTGTTTACAGTATGTAGAGAGTTATCCCAGCCCATGGCGGTTGTTTACAGTATGTAGAGCATTATCCCAGCCCATGGCGGTTGTTTACAGTATGTAGAGCGTTATCCCAGCCCATGGCGGTTGTTTACAGTATGTAGAGCGTTATCCCTGCCCATGGCGGTTGTTTACAGTATGTAGAGCGTTATCCCTGCCCATGGTGGTTGTTTACAGTATGTAGAGCGTTATCCCTGCCCATGGCGGTTGTTTACAGTACGTAGAGCGTTATCCCAGCCCATGGCCGTTGTTTACAGTATGTAGAGCGTTATCCCAGCCCATGGCCGTTGTTTACAGTATGTAGAGCGTTATCCCAGCCCATGGCCGTTGTTTACAGTATGTAGAGCGTTATCCCAGCCCATGTAGAGCAAATCAGTCTGTCTCATACGTTAGAGCTCCATCCCAACCAGTCGTTCGCAGCAGGTAATTCATTGGCACCTTATTTCATCACACAGCAAGCATTTACAAACATGGCAGGCGATGGCACACGAAACAGGCATTATTTGAGGATTATTGGAGGATTATTTGTTACAATTCATCTACGATTTAGGTGTTTCTAGGACTCCTTTGTTACAGTAATTTGCACTCCATTACTTTGACTTTGGTTTTGTTTGCAGTTTGATAAAAGTTATTGTCTTTTTGTGACCTGTTGCCGAACATGCTCTTTCCTAATGAAAAATATTCCCATTCTCATTTGCTTTCTCTTGCTTCCCACGGGATGCGTCGCTGTCCAGGGTACTATGCTCCGTGTGCATCCGCAGGCAAGTGTCACCTAGCTACTTGATTGTGAACTACAAATCCCAGAATCCTCAGATGCTGGACAAACATCAAGTTCTAGTTTAGTAGTTACTGGAGAGCCACCTGTTGGTCTATGGTATCCTTTTTTTTACTGAGATGACTCTTAAGTAAATGTGTAATTAACCATTTACTATTAATGTAGATCCGATATTCTGAGCATAAAAATTATATCTATAAAGAACAGTTCTGGTGCTAAAGTAAATATACTGCATTTTCTGTTGGTTTCTGTGGAGTTTTGGCCCAGCTTGCTTTAGGAATATGGTGCTTTGTGTTTATCACATACAAAAAATTGTGAGGTATTGTATAACTTGGGGGGCTCGAACACAAATCATAAAAGAAACAGTTTGTATATATATATATATATATATATATATATATATATATATATATATATATATACAGAGAGAGCTAGAGAAAGAAAGACAGTTAGTCCATGCCCTGTATGACTTTATTGTTTCAGATAGGGATGATTTGCAAGACTGTGAAAGCGTCTGACTCATCGGATAAGAGCTGTTTTATCTAATGGGTAATGTAGGTATTTGTAAGGGGCCAAGTATCATACCCTTCCCCCTTCAGACCATCAGGAGAAAGGAGTGGGCAGCTTCCTGGAGTGTCATTCACAAAGTTTATCCTTTCATTTTGTAATGAATGAATGATGGCCCACTGTTTAAAGGCCATGAACCACCAGTCCATTAAAGGGAAAGTAAAAACCAGCCCTTCATTTTGAACACATGAGCTTTCGGAAACTCATTCAAAAGGCCGCCACTGTTCTAGACACTGGATCTGTGTTCCCTGGTAAGCCGGAAGAAAGATATCGTCATGTAAAAAAGAAAGCACACCCTCTTTGAATTGTATGGTTTTACATATCAGGACATAATAACAATCATCTGTTGCTTAGTAGGTCTAAGAATTAGGTAAATACAACATCAAATGAACAACAACACATGACATATTACAGCGTGTCATGGTTTATTAAAAAATAAAGCCGAAATGGAGAAGCCATGTGTAGAACCACCTTAAGCAGCAATAACTTTTTTTGTTTTCTGTATGTAATCAGTTTCTCACATCGTTGTGGATGAATTTTATGCCACTCTCCTTTACAAGGTTGCTTCAGTTAATTGAGGTTGTAGGAGCATTTGTTGATGGACAGCTCTCTTAAGGTCCCGCAACAGCATTTCAATCGGGTTGAGCTCTGGACTTTGACTCGACCATTGCAACATCTATATAAACAATAAATAATAATAATTGTGGCCAAACATCTCTACTTTGGTCTTGGCTGTCCAAAGGATATTGCTCCAGAAGTCTTGTGGTTTGTTCAGATGCAACTTTGCAAAGCTAAGCCATGCTGCCATGTTCTTTTTGGAGAGTAGAGGCTTTCTCGAGACAACCCTTCCAAACAAACCATATTTTGAATTGTACTGTCATGAACTTTAACATTTAACATGCTAACTAAGGCTTGTAGAGTCTGAAATGTAACTCTTGGGTTTTTTACAATTTCTCTCATGGTCTGATCTTGGGCTGAATTTTCTGGGACGTCCACTCCTGGCAAGAATGGCAACGGTCTTGAATGTTTTTCGCTTTTCTCACTGTAGAATGATGGAATTTAAATTGTTTGGAAATTGCCTCATAACCCTTCCTAGATTGATGGGCAGCAAAATTTTTCTCTAAGATCATTTGCTGTTGTCTTTCCTCCTTGGCATTGTGTTAACATACACCTGGATGCTCCAGTCCAGCAAACTGCTAAAACTTCAGCTTTTATAGAGATGCTCACACTTGTTGATGATCAATTAATCAAGGGCATTTAATTAGCAGCACCTGTCTGCTACTTACCATCTTAATTCTGATTGACGCAGTAAGAGTGTACTTAGTTTTTCACACATAGCTTCTCCATTTTGGCTTTATTTTTGTTGAATAAATCATGACACAGTGTAATATGTCATGTGTCGTTGTTCATCTGAGGTTGTATTAACCTATTTTTTAGACCTGCTAAGGAACAGATGATTATGTCCTGATATGTGAAACCATAGAATTCAAAGAAGGTGTACTTTTTCTCACAACTGTAGCTGGCTTTACTATCTATATAAAGTGAATTCATCAATCCAATTCCTCAGCTCAGGAATGTTACTGTATAAAATATTACTGAAGTTTTTACCAATTGATCAATCTGCATTTTTGTCACAAAGCTTACAATTTAGTTCAGGAACTGGTTAAAATGTTTAGGGGTTGTGATAGCTTCCAGTCTAGCTTGTATAGTGTCTTCAAACCATAGAAAAGTGTTGTACTGAATTCCTGCTCATAATTGAATAAGCTTCGTAAGGAACTGAATTAGGTCAGAAATGTCAGCTGATTTCCTGTATTTTACCCAGTAAAGAGTGAGTTCTGAACAACAGTTTGATAGCTTCGGGAACTAATTTCGTGCGGCTGGCATGGGAGGAGGTCTTACACACTGCATGTTAGACATCATTGCTCTGATTAATGCTAGAAGCCACATCATCTGTTACACATACATCTGTGATGACTCCCAAGAACCATAGATAAAATATAGAAATCAGAGAGCTATTCTCAGACTATCATGTCAACTCATTCATATCAAGTGTGAATGTTGAGGTCAGAGGTCCTTTAGAACTCAATAAACATCTTATTCCAATGGGACTGATCTCAGAAACACTACTTGTAGGACACTTATATACTGCAGCTCATAGAAACTCCCCATGCATTTCTCAGGAACTCACCAGGTCTAACCAAGGGGAGGACTTTAAAGTGTCTCCCTCACAAAAGTATGAGTTTGCACTTCAAAAGCCATTTTTTTTATTTATTAAGGCAAAAAAAGACATTTTCCAATGGGTGGCTCAACTTTGTAGGAGCTGTAGACCAGATGAGCTGGTAAAGTATTATGAGGGCAATTGTCCACAGCTTGAGAGGCAGAAGATAAGCATTCTCAGGTTACCCCAGCCAGAGAAACATCTCTATAAACTGCTTGGACAATATGAAAATGCAGCAATGCATGCCAACTATAAACTGGACTACTTGTCAATGGATGGTCAGCTAGTCACAGGAGCAGAGTCACCACGAAACCCTCAGAATCAAACAGTGCATCAGTCCCCAGTTTTGGGACTATTAACGAGAATGTATACAAAAGGTGAACCATTCCTGCTTGGGCGTCTTTTATTTAAAGAAAAGAGTTCCTTCATGCTTTGTGTGTATTGTGTGCTAATAAATGGTGTACAGGACAAGTTAGTGAACTGTGTTATGATGATATGTCTGGATGCGAATTGTATTTCATCTCAACTTGGTTAGAAAGGCTGAGCGAGGGTTGAATACCCCGGCTACTCTTATTTGTTAGCATGGCTGCTGTCATATTCTGAAATACCCCTATAATATTCTTAGTTATTGCTTCTAGCGCTGATTATAGCTCAACCATTAAAATGAAGGTAGCGCCCTCTACTGTCATGCTTGCAGAAGGCAAGAAGAACCTGCTCTAATGAGTGGGGTTAGTATTGATTATTATTATTATTATTTATTGTTTTATAGATTGTTAACTATTTAATTAAAATTTGAATCATTTGGTGTTAAATATCTTAACTAGATTTGCAATGTATGTTTAAGGCATGTGTAATGTGTGTAGGGTTGTTTGTGATATAAAATCAGTGGGGTTGTTGTATATGTATGATGTTTATTGGTTTTGTATTATTCCGTATGAGTCTAGAAATGATTGCTTAATTTAATTTGTGGGTTATTGAAATACACTATACATTTATTCAGTCTTATATAACTGGACAGAGTGTGTGCAATTAATTGTAGCTTGGTGGAATAATTAGTTTCTGTCACAGGTGCCAGAAAAGTTGAGTCATAAGAACAAAAGGATTGCGTTTCTGTACCAGCTATTCTTGTGATAGAGGGTTAAATAATAAGTCTAGCACATTGTGGAGTATATATAAAATGGTGATAACTTTAAAACAAGGTCTTAGCACAATAGCCGTGGAATATTCCTATCACTTTTCAATTTTGCGCTAGAACCACTTCTTTATACATAAGTTTAACCGTGTCAGTTCACAGCTGTTAACTAGGAAGTGAGTTTTTCCCTTCCATGTTAAATGTGTGGTTTTTTTACTGTATTTACCGATGTGTAATTAACTCAGTAATATATAATTCACTGTTTACTAAAACTGGATATAGTTCAACCAATCAAGTTTATAAAAAACGTAAGGTCCATTTTAATGAAGGTAATCCCTGTAATTGGCCTCCCAGAACCGTAAATGTACAACGTGTGGTTTAGTTAAAATATCATAATGTGTATCTAATGGGTGGAACTAAACAGACTTACTAAGTCACACATATGGTATCCAGATGGTCTAATGCTGGGATGTCCAAACCAGTCCATGAAAGGCCATAATCCCTTCAGCGTTTTAGGATTTCGCTAATTAACATGTAATTAAACTCTAAATACTGGGAATCTCCAAACAGTACTGCCCCGAAAACCTGATTCAGGTATTCACGCTAATACCGGATGGCATGCGCAAGTGCCAGTGATAGATAATAGTTTAGTAAAGAAACAGAAGCATAAACTAAGTATCTATATTATGAGGTATTGTAAGCATATTATTCTTCTTATCAAACCCCTTCACCAAATGTGCAATAATATGGAAGAAGCCTCATGACGATCATGTTATACAATAAGGAGGTCTGGCTGCTGTAGATCTCCTGGCTCTTTTTGTCACTTTCTACTTGAAACGTCCTTGTTATACTAGGAGGTTACAATGGGACACTTGCTGGTAATTATTATGGAATGAAAACTTTAAATATACAATCAAAAAAGCATAAGCAAATTGATTCTGTAACTACTTTATCTTGTTAGGAACTAAAATCGGGTTTGTTTCAGGAGGACAATGTATTTTTTCTTCAAGGACTCCTCGATGAATTGATCCTAATACAGCTGGGAACTGAACAACTCAGACAGACTTCAGTAGCCCAAGTATTGATTAGGAAATGGGTGCCAGTCTACCTCTTTTCTGTTTCAGGATCACTTTGTACAGCATAGGCTGGGTTCTGATAACACAGAGCTGTGGTTGCAGTAAAAAAAAATCCATCCAAATCTTTGGACTCTGGAATTGAAATTTACACCTTTACTTAAAACACTGCATAGTATAAAAACCATCTCATAGTATACAGAACGTGCAGACGTTCAATTAAAGAAGGTTCATTCTTGGAAAATGACCTGTAACGTCGCCCAAGGTTCTTGGGTTGCACCGAGAATGTCAGATCCTATCTATGTCTAGATTTGATTCTGACGCAACATAAATTATTGTTATGGTTATGTTTAATGTTCCCAGTTGTTGCTTTTCCTACGTATAGATTGTGTTTGGAAAAAGCTAGATTAGAAATATACCGACAAGCTAGGGAGAAGCCCACCATTTGGTAACCACAGTCCCAAAGTTGCAACGTAGAATCATCTTGATGGTTTTTATTTCGAGAAGTCTTGAGTGAATTCATGTAGAAAGTACTCAACGAATATGTGGAAGGGTCTAACAAATCAAGAGTAAGGTGACAATGTAACAACCAAGTGGCCATTTCAGTTCCATGAATATTTATATATATGTACACATAGGGCCCGGTGCTCTAGAAGCTCAATTGTAAAAGGCTTACAATAGACTACAGTATTACAGAGGACTAAAAAAGCTAAAATATGTCCTGGAGCAGCCAAACATCAAGCTCTTCAATGACACCGATTCTAGTCTAAAGCGGTCCTATTGGTTGTTGCAGCTATTAGCAGGGACACCTCCTTCGTTTTGTTTCTTCCGTCTCTTGTTGAGCAATCGGTTGGTGGATGAGTTCAGATCTTTGATCTTCACCTGGTCGTAATCAACTCTCATTGTAGCCAAAGCACTAGTCATCTCCTCCTAAAGGAAGAGGGAAATAGGGATGTGATGAAGAATGGCTGGACATTATAATCTTTTAATGCTGGTATAGTCTATGTACCTAAATGAATATGAATATCAAGTTTACATCTATGTGCATACCTGGGAACGCTCAAGGTTCTTGCCCTGTGTCTCACATGTTAGGGTTAATATCCCTGCTTGAATGCAGGTGACCCAATTAAATATATCTTTAAATATAGAGAAATCACAGTTTCGTATTATTATTAGAGCCATTTGAGTAACACGTTTGGCGATCTACTACGTAGAATCTTCATGGAGGGCTATTAAAGGGTCTCAGGATCCGCTCTTCTAGAAAGTTCCTAGGTATGTCTATATGGCATAACAACGTAAGATGTGACAGGGACTGAACGTTACCTTCACTTCATCCCAATGCTCTTTGTCTTCCTGAAGTACCCGGGCTGTGTGCAGAGGGGTTGGAGGGACCACCATAGACTGCTGTATAAACCAGGAGACTCGTTATTAACGTGAAAGTCATCACCAACACCTCAGAAGACAACAACATGTGTTTTATGACAATTAGTGTAGACTGCTATATAAGGGGCATACATATATATATAAGGGGCATACACATTATATATATATATATATATATATATATACACATGGGGCATACGCAGTGCCAACACGGAGGAATAGTCATTATAGGCAGCAATTCAGATGTACTCAGCTTTGTGTGGGGATGGGAGAGAGCACAAGGCCTCAGCCCCAAATTTCATAGTGTCATATTTGTGGGGTTCTAGCCCCATATTTTTTATGTGAGGCCTTAAACACAAATCATTTAAGAGCACACACACTCCTCCTAAATCATTTTGGCTATGCCTCTACTCCCTGCCTTAGGACGCCGCTGTTTCAGACATAAAGGATCACATTACGTGACCCTGTAGGCAGCCATAGATCCCTGTAGGATCCCTGCCATGGGGAAAAATCTTCCAGACCAGCCCCACGGCAGCCTACTGAAAAATTTACCCAGCAGGTCAATTGGCAATGGCCTTTATTCACAAAAACACAAAACAGTAGAATTTAAGGGATATGTGAAGGTACTTTTCTCAGTAACGGTTCGGGTTTACTGGAGAAATGATTAACTTTATTCCTTTGAGGAAATCTTGGTTGGCTCTATATACCCCATATATCAGTGAGATATGCTTTCGCTGCTTTATTGAATGAATCCCACAGTGGATGGAGGCAGGTCAAGAAAAAAGGAACAGCCTTTGGCCCTCTAACTATTGTTGGACTCTGAACATTCAACAATGTTGTTGCCCAATAAAAGGGAGGAACTGAAGGTTGCCAAACATAGGGCAAATTAATGCAGATTAGAGGGTATTAATTATAAACACAACAAGGAATGAGGGTGAATGAATTAGTTAACTTGTTATGCGATGCCCACAATTCCATCGGAATCTTACGGTGACTTGACAATCTTCCTGTTATTTCACAACCTCAACATACAAACCTAATCCAACTTTTACACCTGTCTAGTAAATTCAAACACTAAATTAGACCTAGTAACCAACAGGTTATAATACCGCACACCAAGTCATATACAAAGCAACTAAACCCTTTAAACCGTAGATGCTGCTCCCTCACAAGTACTCTTTTTACCATTTTTTTAAAACAAATTCTTTACATTACCAACAATAAAATTAATAGCTACACATTGTGAAATGATAATAAATATAGTTGTTTTTCTGGTCCTCCATAGATCATTACCTGGGAACTATTAAACATACCGGATTTGTAGGTCATTAAAAACCCGGGACTTTTACTTTACGTCACGCTTATAGGGCATTGCCAAAACAAACATATTATTAGCTGTGTTTGTAATCCAGTGAATTATTTGTGACGAATCTATAGTATAGTAATGTGTATTGCCCTGGGGTTCTAAGGTACATACTCAATAGAAACGTTTGATGTGAGCAAAAGGGGGGGGCACACCATATATGTGTATTCCTAGGATGGCATGGTATTTAAATCCTGATAACATTGTATAGGAGTATAGCAGAGTGGTTAAAATCATTGGTATAAAGGCAAATCCTTGAATGCTGAAACTGGACATGCGCAGCGTCAACCCTACTGAGATCCCACAGTACCCTGCAATTAAGCTTTACATACATTTATCCATGGGTGATTCATGTACTTGGTGATTGTCATTCTTTCTGTTGGGTCGGTTCTCAGCAGGAGTTGGATCATCTGCTTGGCTGCAAACACAAGAAAAGAGAGAGAATTCTTAAAATGCATCTTTTCTTTTTCTTTTTTTGCTTTGGGGGGGTGACACTGAATAGTCTATACCTTCTTGCGACACTTCGTTCCACTCTGGAGCCGGGAATTCATATTGTCCCATACGTATCCTCTTTTTCATTCCCGGGGAGATAGCCTGGCCTGTATTAGAATAGAAGGGAGGGTACCCACAGAGACTGAGGGAGTGAAAGTGAGAAATAAACGGGCACAAAAGAGTTAAATGGGGAAACCGCAGCAGAATATAAAATTCCATGATACATTACTTGTTTAAAATGATTATTATGAATACGTCTGGAATATTTGACTGCCCAGAGGCATTCTGCACTCTCTATAAGTAGGCAGATCTTTTCCATCGAGAATTATAATTAGCTTTGATGATGATATTGCGAATTATTTCATCCTGCATTGATCTTGCAAAGATAAAACTGGTGTAGTTCTGGTGCCAAGTGCTACATTTCAATCAATCACGAGAAATATTGTGTTATCCGTTTGGCAATCAGTCATTGTTACAAATGTATCGTTTTAGGTTTGTATTGAGGAAAGGTAATTGTGATGGAGATTAATGGAAAGGAGTGATAGGGTTTGTTACAGAACGGGATTTCATACTCACAGAATGTACATGATGACCCCCAGCGACCACATATCACAGGATTTATCATATTTTTCTGGACCCAATACCTCAGGAGCTACAACCACACAAAAAAAGGACATTAAGCGACATCAAGCTGTGATTTATATATTATTAGCATTTTAACTCTTAATTAAATGATAGAACATACAGCTTGCCCCCTCTGGCCTTTGATCTAATTACTTACCCACATAATACGGAGTATAGCAAGGAGTCTGAAGAGCATTTTGAATAGTTGTTTCTTTGGCAAAACCAAAATCTGTGATCTTGAGCTCAGCATTTCTTTCCTTGGAAGTGTAGAGAATATTCTCAGGCTGTCGTGACAAAGGAGGTTTATGTTCAGATATACAGTAATACAAAATCACGATACAGTCATTCAGTAATAAGTAAGTTGGTGAGACAATTGTCAGTATCACCAAGCCGCTAGAAACACACAATTATAATTGGTAACACACAATGTGGACACCGGCATGTAGACACATAATGACCTGAAAGCAATACGTCACCCAAAACTGACCTTGACGTCTCGATGAGCTATATTCAGTCCGTGCAGATGCTGAATTGCCATTCCTATGTCCCGCATAATCTCGGAGGCCTCTGTGGAGAGTGGGGTTACAATACATAGAGTGATCATATAGATCATATATATAAACATATATATGGCATCTTTAACCGAGCCCAAAACACATGATCTCAAAGCGATTCTCTACATTATTAAGACTTCTGCATCACTGTCAAACATTTGAACCATTATTGCCCCTTGTCCTATACTTCTGGACGTGCCGCGCCTTGGGATCCATCGTACCTCTCTCTGTGAACGCTTGGTCTCCTCTCTGCTGGATACGAGTGAACAGCTCTCCGCCCTGCATACTGACAGAGGATCGGTCACAAGGAAGAAAAAGAAATGTAGACATGAATAAGTTGCATATTTTGTGGAATTGGCGTAAAGCGGTATATCTTTAATAAATCACACATTAACGGTTTCCATTATTTCTATGAATGTGTTAACACACATCAATATGAATATAACTAACCTGTAACTCTTCATGCTATTTATAAAATTTGGTCTATGGCTAGTGGTGGGTCGAGTGAGGTTAAGTTCATCAATGGCTGGCGAGGTGCAGGTTGCAAGGTCTGGATCTCTAAGAGTTCTGGGTCTGCTCAGACCTTGCCTAATAGTAACTTTTTATTTTAGTGGATTAATAGGTTTGTAAACATACTACAGAAGCAGATCATGTTATCTCTAAATACCCCCATACTGGGTAGAAGACTGTGTAAAACATGAGCTTGATTGTTTAGCCTAGGAGAACATTTGGGTTGGATCAGAACTGAGACTTCTGAGAGAAATCCCAGTCCGAGAAAGGTTGCAGCTATGAATGGAGAAAAAGACAGATAATTCTATGTGCTTTGCTACATATTGTGTGAAAGATAGGAAGATGTAAGCAACGTTCTTGATGTCGAGGCAGCTGCTGAGGGGATGATCATACGTGGTAGAACATGAGCTGAGTGGTGCTATGTTGGTTGGTGAGATAATGATGTTATTAATGGAGAGAGTTGGGGTACTGGGCAGAGGGAAGAAAGCTAGTTCTATTTATAAAGATTACATGGATCAATACAACATCAAAATAAACTAATCCGTGCATTAAAGCAGCTATGTATATGTATTAGTATATGTATTAGTATATGTATTAGTAGAATTTGATGGCAGACCATTTGAGCCGTCTACTCTGCCCGTTTTTCCTGATGTAAGGCTCAGGTCTTAATCAGTCCTTGATCTTGTCTTCGATTCAGGAGTCATATGCCTATCCCATACACTTCTGGTGGGAGGCTGTTCCATTTATCTACCACCCTCTCTCTGTAAAGTAAAACTTACTTACATTACCTCTAAACCAGTGGCATAACTACAGAGGTCACAGATGGGGCCCATCTTTTTAGGTGGCCAGGGGTGACCGCTTGTTCTCTCCTCGTACTGCTTCAAAATAGTACAGAAAGTGCCCTTCTGACATGGATTAGTCCAGGTCGGAAATGCCCTTTCTAAAGTATTTTGAACCGGCACGGGGAGACAGGAACGTATTGAGGTCACATTACATCACATGACCCACGGGGTGAAACCAAGGCTGCCTGCACAGTGTGCGAGCAGCCGGGCTGAAAGCTGCAAGAGAGGTGAGAGGTAAGCAGGTGCAGGCGGGAGGGAGAGGGTATGTATGTTTGTATGTATGTATGTGAGCCACGAATGTGCATGCACACGTGTATGTGACCTATTGTTCCAAAATGTCAGCATCCGTCTGGAGATTGGGTCTCCAGTACTGTAGACCGTACCCTAGGTGAGAATTGACCAGAGAGATATGTAAAGTGGAAGAACCACCTCCATTTCCCTGCTAGATATACAATCCGGCACCCTGCTTAGCTTCAATTCATCAGAAATATGATGGGATTTTTACACCCCAAGTGCATTTTTTTACATTTATCAACATTAAACTGCAGCTGCCACACTCTCAACTATTCTTCTAATTTATTAAAATCTCTTGCCATCTGACTTGTTCCACCCATAAGGTCTACCCTGTTGCAGACCTTTGTATCCTCTGCAAAAAGACATCCCGTAAAGACCTTCTGTAATATCACTAATAATGTTCTTTATGTTTGTATTTTGCCATGTTCCATTCATACCATTCCATCACGATCAGCAGGCATCTTTTCCCCCGGTGTATATTCTCATACACATCAAGCACAGGTACGATGTGGGGTCCTCCTGATGATCTGGTATGGTAGTCCACCTCTCGACGAGATTTGGGACTATCAAGCAAGATCTAAGGAGGGAAGAAGTAGAGGTTCCCTGTTAAAATGTCTGAATACCCTTCTGTGCCACACTCACGCTCACTACACTCGTCTTGAAAGGGTTCATACAACAGTGTATCAAAATACAACAAAATACACAATAAGTGACCAGTAACAGACAGGGATTATCCCCTTGAGCATAGGTGAGATAATCATTAGTCATGAAACCTTTACAGTAAGAATCTGATCTCATCAAAGCCCAGCTGCTACTTTGTTGCTTTTGTTGCTTTTTTTTTTATTACATCAAAGCAGTCTTGAAAACATTTTAATTGAAAAACAGTTACAGTTTTTTGTTGGCTTAATATTTACTGTATTCATTAGATTATAAAGCTCTGGTCTAACATGATGTAGGTGGATATGTATTAGCAGATAAAATACATGTAAAAATAATAAACGTATTGATGTTATGCTGCATTCCTGTACATTGGCCAATTTAAGAAAATATAAATGAATAATAATAAAAAATATAGAAAATCAACATTATGCCTCATGGTGATACCCAAAGACTCAAAAGATCTGATCCCCGCACTGTGGCTTAGCAAACAGTATTTTATATTTTTTTAATGAAAACCAAGTTGCAGCTTAACATACTCTAAACATGATCCAAATTTCTGAGTGTGGGGGGGTCTAATCAGTTATTTACTGGAGCAGAGCCGTAATGAAGGCTCTTGGATCGGTACATTCTTCTGGGAGTGAAAGGAGGTGCAGGGACATTGCCGACAGGTGGCTCAAGCGAACCCCTCAGCTTGCGGTGTCTGGGCCAGCTGCCCCCATTGCCTTTACGGAAGCTGCACTAATAAAAACATGTACTACATCCAAAGAATAAGATCACTTCTTTAAGCATGGTTAGAAAACTAGTAGTTCTGCTGCTTTTAAACTACAGTTACCATTAAGTATGTGTTCATCAAAAAAAGCACCAGGATTTCTGGCCATTCCTGATTGCAGGCAGACGAGTTAATCAGACCCCCTTCGCTTAAGAAGCCATATCCAATAATCCCTGCCTCTTTGCCGCACACAAGACCTGCACCTTGGAAATGCCATTTATTCACATCATGTAGAGTGTCCGTGACTATAAACAGATCAGGTCTGGTGTTTGGCAGTCTTGATTCTATTAGTGCGATAGAAATATCAGTTGGATTATTTGGGTCTTTTCTATTACAGCCTTTACTGGACAAAAATGAAATCATGCATTAAAGTCAAAATATCATTTTCATCGAATTATTGTCCACACCGGTGTGATCGAGAGAAAAAAATAACAGCATTGGCAAGGCAAAGCTGTCCAAAGCTGTTACATTTTACATACAATTTTCTTTCTATGTAAGACATATCATAGATAGCTCAACCATCTGAATATGAATGTTCTTCAGGGCTTTGGGGTAGAAAGTGTTTTGTGAGTGTCTCAGAGTCTCAGCCGCACAGCAGTGACGGGGATATCATGTGGTGCCAGCCCTAGGAATGATAGTGTCCTGTAAGTTCCTGTATCATCAGTATCTCCTGTAACATAGGAACAGTACCATATTGCTTTGGTGCAATGTGCCTAATAGATGTGTGTTGAAGTATTGAGCTTCACACACACTTTGGGGGCTCACCTCATTCAGGTATCTGGTTTTAAGGCTGTCATAGGTCAGGCCATTCCTCGTCCTTGCGTCAGCCTTGTTTTACCTGTGCTGGGACGTTCATCGCTGACCAAACCAAAAATAATGTCTTCAGCTATAACCTGAATCCACTGGGCTTGACTAGATGATCCTAATACTTTATAAGGCACTTATAATAGTGCGATATAGTCACAGGTTTGCATAAAACCCGTACAGTGCTCCCACCTCATCCTCTAACATCCCCGGAATAGTATATATAAGTGACCCGTGTACCCATCTCCTTACCCTCTGCTGTGACCCAAGCCACTTTGGTTTTGTACCAACTACTAGCTGATAATAACATAGCTATAAATGTAGAATAATCACATGTAAAGGTAGGTTAACCAGTGTCACATGTAGTATGAGTACATATAATAATTTAGGTGGTGCTTGCAGCTAAGTCTAGTAGTGCTTGCGGCTAAATCCAGAGACTGCCTCCATGGTGGTGGCACATCTGCATTGCCAGAATCCTAATGACCGAGAGGGCGATGAGGGACATGGAACACGTCATCTGTGCAAATGCCAACAACAGTGTTAATCAGCATGTTTAGTTTTGTAAAGGTTGATGGAATGGCGGGGCAGCCCTGGCACTTGACGGCCACCTGATGATGTCACTTATCACAGTTCTGATATCACAGCCGCGTGCTACATTTTTATGCTCATTTATCTAGCCGCTGGCCGCACAATACAGCGCAGAAGCGGCAGATGGGGTGAGTGTGTGGCTCTGTCGGCCAGCAGCCCACTGGGCATTTGCCATTTGTGCCAGATAGCCTTACCGAGCCTGGACTAAGTTTGTGTTTGGCTGTTACTTTCCTTAATGAATGTGAATTATAATGTTTAAAATGCATCAGTCAAATCAAAAGGCAGGGCTAAGTCAATAAAAGTATCATAATAATCATTCCACATATAACTATTTAGAGTTGCTGTACCAACAACAAAATGAACCGCAAAGCAGTTGATTTTGCTGGCATGATAATAGAATCTCGGTGCCAATATCCAGTAATGCAGCAGTGAATATAAACTGCATTCCTCACCTGAGCGGAGGCATGAAGGTGACTCTCCCTCCTCTCATAACTGGATAAAGATTAAGCTATTGACTCAACCTATTAATCAGATAACTCGGTGGCTAAGAAAGTGTGAATGAAGGCAGTGATATGGCTCGCACAGATATAATCCCAACCTATGTGATGGCGACGGATCAGGTTTCACCTTTTTTTCTGAGGACGCCTATGGGCACGCAGTCCTGCATGATGCATTTTTAGAAGCTCCAGTTATTATTGTTATTATCTTGTATTTATATATCGCCAACAATTTACGCAGCGCTTCTTACAGTCCATACATTCAAAGGGTCAACAAAACTAGAATTTACAGACCAAGGCAACCCGATACATTAGGTAAGGAGGTCCCTGATCGTTTCAGGGGATACCTAGTCACCCACAAAGAGAGCTCAGTGTGAGAAGTGTGACCTCTGGGTGGTTTCAGGGGTGCAGTGCCAGTCTGTGCTTTCCATCGGGGGATGGGAAGCTCCCATAACATCACTTTCTTTTTTAAGGTCAGGGCTCAGCCTGGACGTGGAAAAGTTTGTGTGTTTATGTGTCACAAGCACTGTGGCTCTTGTTACAGCCATGAAACACCCCCACCCCCTCCTGTGACAACACACTGTTCTGAACGCAGCATATTGCTCTGGAATCACACAACGTTCTCAGAGATTCCATAGCTCTCTTACACTCATCCTAATGCTACACATAAAGTGTTCCTATAATGTCTCATACTATTCTATATGCCCCCCATACACATCCTCCTATTGCTCCCTCACCTTACCCCCCAAGGATCATTTGCTTCCTTCCATAACCAAGTCCCATGACATTTCATATACGTGGTGGCAGCTCCCCTGGCTTTATGGCCGAGCCTGACCTGAGCGATCCAATTTTTTTTAAATAATTGTACAGTTCCCTCTTAGAATTCCTTTTTTTCTTCCACTTGTTACATGTATCATAAACGGAGCTTGTGTATAAAAAGTGATTTTGGCACAGTATATAAAGTTTTGTAATCACCATAGCAACCAATGTAATAGTTCTGCTAAATGAATCATTACATTGGTTGCTATAGAGAGTAGATCATTTGTTTGCTCCATATACATGTCCCTATAAGTTCTGACTCCTCCTATTGCCCCATACAATCATTCAATAGACACCGCCTTCCCCTTCCGGTTTATATCACACTTCCTTTTGCCCCATATAGACACTCTGCTGTTCCATACCATGACTATGAAGTGTGGTGTCTGGAGCTCAGCTCTTTGTTCCCATTGAGTTAAATATTAAATGAAGCACATTCCTCACAACAGTGTCACACTCACCTATCTGGTGAAATACGAACACACCCTCTAACACAACATAGCTGTTTAACCGACAGTCACACCGATTACTAATTATAACACGTGCCCAGACATGGACTGTGTAACAATATAAAGAAGACAATGTAAGAAAAAAAAAACAGTTCTTTATAATATACAATAAGGCACATAGCATCTCTTTATTATATACAATAAGGCACGTAAAAGCTCTCCTCGCCTGTTTCCGTAAGTCAAATTATTATGTTATATACTACTTGTTATGTCCAGTCTACCCATTGTACAGCGCTACGGAATATGATATATAGATAAAACAATATATAATAATAATAATAATATATAATACCTTTCGAGCTAATAATATATAATACCTTTCGAGCCAATATAACACAAGCCATATTACAAAGTCACACCACAACAAAGATTCACCCTGAATGACTATTCCAATCCCACCGACACTAGTTAAAGCCTCATCTAAAGAGTAACACACAATCCGTAGTTGGCGCAACACTCAAGACCCGTGTATAAGTCATGATACATGTACAGTATATGTCACTATATAGAATTGGATTTACAATAAAGTTTCAATGCAAGGTTTGGGCATCTCTTTAAAGCGACCACTATCATGGTGTCAGCCACACTCTACATCATCTCCTTTTAAAGCTGGCGCCCATGCTATCTTCCTCAGGATGCTGTTACACACATGTATCCTCGCCCCCCTCATACGACTATCTGTAACTTACACTTACAGTCTCTCACACTGTACGCGTCTCTAACTTTCCCACAGCACTGTCTAAATCGTACACATCTGTAACCTGCATGCAAGCCTCTTATACTCATTATCTATGTGCCCTAATTCACAGAATGAGACTCACGCCGTGCAGATGTGTACCTACCACCTTATATCCAAGAACCACTCCAAGAAGACATCTTATCTGGCCCGTGGAAGACCAATAGACATCAATACGCCTGGCTCCACCTGAGACTCATACCCATATGCTCTTCTTAAAATGTACAATAACGCTGGGCAACAGTAACTCTCCCACTCACCTTAAACTGGCACTGGCTCGGTCTACACATTCATTTATGGCTGGAACTAACACGTCATCCATGTTTATCAAATTCTGAAAACTAGGACTAAGTGCCAACATACAGTAACTGGCAGAAAGCAGCTTCCCCCGGGGTTGGCACACAGAATGAACATAACACTTCTATTATTCCCATAGCTGGCACTCACCTTGAGTGCACACTTCTGACCGGTATCCCTCCGGTA
Source organism: Spea bombifrons (assembly GCF_027358695.1). Lineage (NCBI taxonomy): Eukaryota > Metazoa > Chordata > Amphibia > Anura > Pelobatidae > Spea > Spea bombifrons. The sequence continues at coordinate 10,616,235 of NC_071092.1, read as the reverse complement.
ACACTCCAACACTTTGCCATTAATACCTAGGCCCAACACCTGCTTGGACACTTTGTAGTCATCGGTGATGGCATGGCGTTTTATCTCGAACTTGTTGGGCTGGACTGGCACAGTGGGGCACTGGTCCCCCGCCTGCTGAATGTTGGCATTCTCCTCCATAATGCCCACTCAGGACTCCCGAGCAGTCACCAAAACCAGACTCATGGCGGCAGCTCGGTGCTAAAGTCCCATGAATAGTGACAGAAACCTCCTACAGCAATTCTGCCTCCACTAAGGAAGGGAGGGGGTGGCGGAGAAGGAGAGGAGAAGGAGGGAGGAGAAAGAGAAAGGGAGGGTTGGGCAGGGAGGTACAGTCTGTTGATTAACCTCTTCATTGCAACACTGGTTACTGTCAAGCTTTTCAATAGGAAGAATCTATTGCTAGGATACAAGTACATTTGCCTTATTGTGCAAAGGCAGGGAGTCATTATAAAACCCAACTATTTATAGAACCCAGCCTTCATAGAACGCAATACAGGCAAGGTTTTTACGGCCGCATCTCAGGACTTATAAAATGTAAAAGCTGCCTATAATCCTAAAACTGATCCTATGAGCGTTCTTTAATCCGGAGTTAGCAATTATTACATTCCTCATACTAGGGTCACCGGGAAGGTGCGCATTAAAATCAGTTCTCTGCAGGAGACAAGTTTCCATGAAATTATCATTATATTGTGTCTATTCCAGCATTTATATATTCTGACATGTTTTAAAAGTAACATAAACACGGCAAAACAAAACAAAATTAACCAAAATAAACCCACCGACTACAGCTAATTTTCTTCTGGTGGATTGAGAATTTCCATATAGGACACCTTCGCTTACCAGATATGTTGCAGCCTGCAGGCCCTCGAGGGGGTAGCTGAAGACTTTACCCTGAAAGAGAACACTACTTGCTGGGGAGAGGGGAATTGGAGAATATACAGCTGGGGACAGGCATGTGGAAGGGAAATGGACATGGGGCGAAGGGGTACAGCAGTAAGTAAAGTAATGGACTTGGTTAGGGCAGGAATATATACAGGAGGAGAGGTGCGCAGGGATAGGCAAAGTGTCCGTACAAGGACACCAGTGTCCGTGGGAGGGGTGTACCTAGAGTATTTGGCACCCAGGGCGGATCCTTTGTAATTTGTAAACTGTATGTCAACTGGAAAAAATAAAATATTAGCTTAATACTAAATTAGATATGTTTAAATAAATAACATTTACTGAACAGATAAGGTACAGCACAACTTGTATCACTATATACTGAGCCAGACACTGCTGGTGGTACAGCATAACTGCTATCATTACATACTGAGCCAGACATTTATGGTGGTACAACATAACTGCTATCATTATATATTAAGTCAGACAATGGCAGTGGTACAGTGTAACTCCTATAACTATACACTGAGCCAGACATTGACGGTGGTACAGCATAACTTCCAGCACCCTCACACAATAATGCTTTCCCACTCTCTCTCACTCTCTCTCTCTGAATGTCTCTCTACCTTTCCTCTGTCACTGTCACTTTTCCTGCTGCAGCTCCTTTTCCTCCTCCAATTCCTCCTCTTTGTTCTTCCTCTAGGCTTCTTATTCTGTCAATTTACGGTGAGGTGGGTGCGGAAGGTGGTGGGCGTGTCTTCAGTGTTGTGCGCCAGGATATGACATCAAATTCCGACGCACAGCATCAGTTGCCGGCTTGTATTGCAAGGGAACAGGATCGGAGGTTTGTATTAACAGACCTCCCGCTTCCTTGATTGATTTTAAGCCGGTTAGAGGGAGATCCTTGATCTCCCCAATTGAGCCTGCTCCTCTAGTGGCGGACATTATAGCCTTTCTCTGGAGGGGTGCACACTCAATGCCAGCCTGGTGGTCCCCCCTGATGAGTGCCACCTGAGGCAGACTGCCCCCACCCAGGAACGCTACTGGTCTGTGGCAAGGTTTATGAGATCTATAAGACATTATTAAATTGTCCACCACACACCCAAGCAATGTTGGTGCCTACCCCTGGAGGGGAGTGAAGACATCGCAGGGAGAGCTAACTGGGCAAGGGAATGGATATTAGGGAGCAGGAGGAAGCAGAAACCTTGGGGATTGGGGTTAGGAGAGATGAGAAGCTGACAGAGGGCTCTAAAAAGGACAACAGAGGAGGAAGAGAGAAACAGGAAAAAAGTGAAGGGACAATGCGAACAGATGGGAGGGAAAGTAAAGGATAATGGGATATTTCTGATGGGCCCCTTAAACCCAACTGTCTGAGTTTATTTTTCAGAAGGGATGGACAGTTTCAGGTCTTTGACAACCACTGACAGTTCCTGCTACTTCTGGCGAGTGCACACACCTTGTAAGTGTATTTATCACCTAGGCAAAGAGGAGAACCCCATGCTTTTGGAATCTGAATTCCCCTAACTCACCATCATAGCATATTTATTTTAAAAAAAACCTCTCACAAACCTTTACTGACTGATCTGACATTATTTTCATGTAAAATGTTTTCGAGTTACCTGAGCCCTTTGTGAGTATATAGCACGCTACCTACACAATCCACTGGGTGGCAGCAAAGTGTCATTATTCCCATGGTTTTAGTTTGTAAATTAGATTTTGTGTTTGGGGACCTCTGAGGACAGATGCGGACCATCACCCTATTCCATACCATTTACATCAGGATCCAAAAGTTTTTTTCTTTTATTAAGAGTAGGACACCTGCGAAAGATAAACCATAATTAAAATATTCAGATATAGCATTAAAGGAAACAGAGCAGAGCTTATAATGGTGTCTTTCTCTCAAAAATACAGTCCTTATTTATGGTCATGTGATTTATTTCTATGTTCCACATGAATAGCGACCTATCGCTGATCCTCTGCTATTTATAAAGCTAGTTCTCATGACCTCATTTTGGAATAGTCATTTTTTATGTGTGCATCTTTTCATCCACAGACCTGTGTTTTTTATGGGATTGTCTTATTCTGGAAATCTCTGACACAAAATAGTAGGTATTTTTTTAGCTTTATCCTCTTTCTTCGAGCCTTCTAGATCTTTATGCATCATCCTCAATGAATACAAACAGAAATGAAATGCATACAACAGCAAACCTTTTAATACAAAATATATATCATGACAGACACAAGACCTAAGCCAATCAGCTTTTACTTCCAGGTCAAAATATCATAATGAGCATATAAATAATGACAAACACAGGGGCTAAGCAAATCATTTTCAACTTCCAGGTCAAAATGTCATCACAAAAATATAACCAATGACAGACACAAGAGCTAAGCCAATCACCTTTCACTTCCGGGTCAAAATGTCAGCATTACCTGTTTGCCTTGGTGAATTCTCCTTTTTTTCCTTTAGCTCTCTCTCTCTGAGCAAATCCGGATTTTCACTGGATTGAGATCTTTCCAGTCCCTTGCTGCCCGCCATTACAATGTCAATATTCAAAATCCCAAAACATCTCCCATTGCCTACATCGTCGAATTTTCAGCATTGTTAACTTCATTTAAACAATCATTCTTTTCAACTGATCATTTTCTCCTTTAAAATGTTCTTGAGGAACGTAGCATTTTCAATTTCTGCTTCTTCAATAGAACTCTATTATTATCAGGCAGAATTGACCAGTTGACCACGTTACAACACACAGAGTAGCAGTAGGCAGAAGAGAAACATATAAAGCATCAACTGTTTTAAATAAATAGTATAAATATAGGTGCAAGCAGGGATGTATCTTGGTTGGGTGCTGCCCTTGGCCTGACCTAAATGGCCACCTAACTATTGTCTCTGCTGCCGCTGTCTACCATGATGAGTGCTGGAATATGACGCCATATCCATCATATCCATAGGTTGCTATGGAGACCAGTTCTAAGGGATATTTCTGATCTCTACCCAATAAGTAGTCGTGACCAGGAGAGCATGATCGCCCAACTGGGTGACCTGGCAATGGTTATACGGTTGAGACGTGCCCAAGGACTGATTAAGGTCTGAGTCTCTACATCTACAGGAAAAAATGTAAAGACTAGATGGGCCAAATGGTTTATATCTGCCACCAAATTCTGTTCCTCTATGTTTCTATAGTCAAATTGGAGTTGCCTGCACCTTCCCAGAAATGTTTAGAGGGCCTCCTGCCTTTGGGATGGAGGGAGTTAACAGTATTCAAATAGAAATCAAATGAATTTACATTAAAATATGCCTTTCTGCTCTATACGACTTCTGGTAGGGGAGGAAGGTCACCCAATACCCTTTCAGGCCGTCCAGCCCGTGATTCCTCTCCTTCTGCTCAGGGAAAGAGGCCATCCAAAAATATTGAAGTTAATGATTTGTTAAATGTCCTCATATATTTTTAAGCATTAAAACTACACAGGTAATTAATTCCCAGGGAAATCTGAATAAAATAAAACTAATAGAGCATGTTTTGTTCTTTTGGATGTATTAAAATGTAAAGGTGCCTTTCTGGCGTAAGTAAACAGTGGAATTTCTTTCCACGTTAGGCAAGTCATTTTAATAGATTTTTTTGTGTTGGACTAGTAAAGAGTTAATATATGAAGAGCTTTGAGGTCAGCTCATTTATAAATAGAGGTAAACTGCTTCAGTAAATGCTCCATAGGTATCAGTGACTTTTATAAGCTTTGCCACAAATTATGGTGTCCAGGTATTCTATAGCTCCAAAGGCCCTAAATCCAGCAGTCCATCTTTCTAATCCCCTGATATCCCTCTTTTCTATCATCTGAGAAGACTTGCTGGGGATGAGTGTGTCCCGGCATCACTCAGCCCTAAAAGTTACAATCATGTCTCTACAAACAGCAGAAAATGTCTTTATAAATTAAATTGTACAAATAAAATACATTGTTACTATTATCTTTTATTTATATAGCGCTAACAATTTACGCAGCGCTTAATACAATCCATATATTCAAGGGGTCTGACAAGACGAGAATTGACGGACTAAGACAAACCGATACATTAGGAGGAGAGAGCCCGGCTCGCAAGCTTACAATCTTGAGGGAATGGAGTGACAAACATAAGGCACAGAGAAAGGGTGAGAGGTAGTGTGGTGGAAGGTGGAAGGTTTTTAGATGTTTCTTGAATGTTGGGAGGGTGAAGGCTGAAGGTTTGGTGGAAGTAGACTCCAGAGATATGGGGCAGCCTGAGTGAAATCTTGTAGACGGGAAAAGGAAGAGGTGATAAGTGAGGAGGAGAGCCTCAGCCCATGGGAAGAACATAAGGATCGAGTAGGGAAGTATTTGCTTATGAGGGCAGAAATGTATGGAGGAGCAGTGTTATGGAGGGGGGGGGGCAGTGTTATGGAGGGCCTTATATGTTAGTACCAAGATTTAAAATTTAATTCTAAAGGTAATGGGGAACCACAAATGCACATAAAATGTCTGGGTAAAACCCTACCTTCGACCATTGGGAATGTTGGGAGGTATCGTACTTTTCCTACCTCACTTTATTATATTTTTAGGTATCAACTTGTGTAATGTAGATAGGGGCCACACTGTGTGCCGATCAATAACAACCAACTACTTCAGATAGAGGAGAGATAATCTCTTAAAGACAGGGGCTATAACATGTCCTCTAAAAACATATCTCCCAACAGTTCCAGTTTTTTCAGGGCAGTCCCGATTTTCAAGCACTGCCCCGATAACCGCCACAATGTACCATTGTTGTAAGAAGTAGGAAGATGCTCACCTGAAATGTTGGTGGGATGTTATGCCTAAAAGCTACCCGTTGGCTCCCAGAGATGTAATATTTCATCCTGTCAATGCACAGGAGACCAGGCTGTCGAACAACCTTTCTCACATAGCAAACAGGGGATGATTCGTTTACGACAAACATTGATGGAGCCCTCAAGCGTTTTAAGAAAATTAACGTTATGAGATTCATTGCATTCTTTCCTGTAAAGATTTAATCAGAAACAGAAGGCAGAAAGGTTTTAAGACGCATGCTTCTGCGTCACACAACTAATCCCCCAAAACAATCGCAACATTTTTACACAATTAAAAACATATTTCTGGGAAAGGGTCGAGCCTTTACAAAAGATCAGGTTTCTAATGACAAACTCCTTTTTAAAAAGCTAAATTCTGCAAAGTAGATGGAACGGCATCTTTACGAGCATATTACTGCATCGAGCATCGAGCGGAAGAGGTGTTAGGGTCTAAGTGATTATGACAGCCTAGATTAGCACTGAGCCTTGAAGGGTTATCCTGTTCTTCCCTCCCTCTTATATAAATCCTTTTCACCCCACCATCTCTCTTTATTTCTTCCGTTCTCGGTTCTACTTTCCCTAATTCGTGTTTTTTTTTATTTATTTCCCCTTTTTATATGAACAGCAAGGTATAGAGTTATTATTAGATTCCCAATAATTGGAAGGAGAGAGATAGACAAGGGGGAGAGAAGACGTTTGTGCAGTTTTATTTTTATTCTCCATATTAAATATATACTATAAGTATCTCTCACATAAAGCTTGTGATAAATCAAACTTTTGTTATTGTGTTAGAGGGTTGGTTACATCCATATATATATAAAAGTACCAAATAACGATATCGCCAAATCTACTGCTGGTATCCGCATAAAAACAAGAAAAATACTAACAGATTGAGGAAAATAGGTATTTAATTCAAATGCTGGGTGCAGTGATTCATTCATTATCCAGTCTTCTCCGCTTTGGTGTGAAACAGTCATCTCCTTCACTAGGCCATTTCAAAAAACTCCTGCCTTCTTCCAAGTATTTTCTCGTTTTCCCTTTAAATAAGAAAAAAAGTAATCCACTTCACATTCCAAGAAACGTTTCAGAGCTCTCCAGCAAGCCTTCTATCTTCTCCCGTTTAGGTGTCACAGAGCCGTCCTCTATAATCTATATCTCGCCAGGGGAGATCCGCAGCTCTCCTGCCTTCTTTTGTCTTGCTGATGTCAATTTCTAAATCAACCATCTCTAAATCAGCTGGACACAGATCTAAAAATGTAATTTTACAGTTATGTTCTCGTTTGTCCACCATTAAAAATCTGAAAGCCAAGCTCTTAGGAACATAAAGTGAGGTTTGACTTCTGAAAGCATCCTTTTATATGGTGGTCACGGTGACACTATGTCCCAGGATTGTGACGGTTTGTTGGGTAGAACAATGGTCCATATTTCAGCACAGTATTTAACTGTAGAGAAACAACAAACTGCTCAAATACACAATACGTCAATTTATAATAGGCTAGACAAAATTGTACAATTGTGTATTTTAGATAACTATTCAATCTGTCAGGGCCTTTCCTTTGGCTGCTTGACCATCTTCTAGGTCGCCATTCCATGCTGCACCTTAGACAGCTTCCCAGGCATGTCTTGGTGTCTACACCTCGTACGCAGGTGAGTCCTTTGGGCATTTCTGGCGGCTTGAAATGTTATTCTGCGAATGTTCCACCATCCTAGCGACCAGTGCCTTGAGGACTGTCACCACCTATGTAGTAAACCTTTTGGTGACCTTTTGGGTGTGACTTCTCCTTATTAATTCACTGGCGTTCTCCGTCTCATCTTTCAGTGTGACGTTACTTGCCTGACCTTTTGGCTTGTTACCCTGTGTATGCTTTTATTGTACCTGCCCCGAACCTTTGGCCTGATCTTGTTGTGTTAGTGGCGTTCATGGATAGGTGGGTGCAGCCACCTGGAGAACTTAATAATTGTAACCTGGTTGAATCATTTATGCGCTCACTATATGGGGGTCCCAAAGAAGGCGTCATTGTAATTCACAGTATTGGAAATCAATGGGAGTGATTTCTGCATACACTCATGTGAGGGTCTCGTAAGGGACCTCTCAGCAATCATATACCTTAAGGTGGCTTAACTGTCCTTTAAAGTTCTCAGACTGTCTGCATCTGAATCATACTTGGGTTGCACCATATTGAAGGAAGACTGGACTTTGTATTGTGATACAGGTACTATATAAAGACTGAGGGAGGAAGAAGAGAAGAGAAAACATGTAAATTGTAAGGGCCAAACTGAAACATAACCAGGCAGCCTCCACACACAGAGTTACCCATTTGGTTTTGAATCGTAGCTCAAAAAGTTGATATGTACATATGTATATTTTTATTTATTTAGCACTAGCGGAGCGGATGTACTTAAGGTATTAAAGCATTATACCAGCTCTTTATTAACAGTCTTCTTTAATATGATCAATAATTCAAGTATTGCAAGTGTTTGTCCTCCAAATGCCCACTAGAGGGAGACAACATACCACAGTCGTCTACAAGTTATCCCATATTGAAAGTGTGAGAAGTGAGCATTATGTAATTAATCTCATCATTAATAAAATCCTCCAGTGCCCTCCCCAAAATATTTCCCTGTGTAACTTTTGATGTTTCAGACTGTAAGTAGGGAAACAAAGAAAAAGGGCCGCTGCTCTTGCAACTTTTGAATATATGAAAGTTATGAATGTAACAGAAGGTTTTATACGTAACAGTGCTGCGGAATCGGCCGGCGCGTTATAAATAAATGTAATGTAATGTAATATATTGTGTGTGTTTGGGGTCATTTGCGTTATAGGAGATACAAAGAGGACAGTGATCCTCTGTTTTAAGTATGTGGCGCATTTTACGGCTGTACCATTCATTCAATGTCCCCTCTCCATTCCTGATCAGTGCGATATTGGTATTGATCTACTTTTTTCTCACTACACCACCACCTTTTTGGGGGCTGCAAGTAGGTCTCAATGCCCAGTCCAATATTACCCCCAGTCTGCCCCATTATAGGGCCGGCCCTGTAAGCATCACACAGTCACACAATCGCACCATTAGTCCTCCTCATCCTCATCCTCTTCACAACAGACCTAGCATTACAATTAGTACAAGAGAGTATAAGCTGCCAAATCTTACCAAATCAATCGGTTTCAGTAAATCGGGTGAGAATTCCCCATACTGGAGACTTCCATACGGCACCATGAGATGATGTATCTGCCGCTTCCCCGACTCTCTAAATATTGCAACTGTTCTTGGCGTAGACTTTTTTCTCAACTTTCTCTGTTTTTATCAACATAGCGCCCGGGGCTTGGAGCCTGCCGGCTGTTTCCGTTTGCAGATATTAGAAGCTCGCTGTTGTGTTCTGTGCGGTCATTAGATATTGTAAATCTGCCAGAATATCGACACCACCTGTGTTTATCCGACACACACAGATTACAAACCATCTCGGTGGTTACTGGAAAAACTGGACTGGAGTATATTTGTCTCGTCTGACAAGCAGGACAGGCAGCTGGGAGAAGCGAACTGGTTTTATCAGTGATTTCAGCTGTTTCAAACTACAAAAGATTGTTACTTTATTTGGTATCACTTGAAATATTTCCATCTTTAATGCTCTTTTCCGATAAGGTGACCTGCCCTTCTTCTATGGCGAGGTGTGTGCATCAAAAGAGGCACCCATTATTTTAATGCAGCCCTATTTAGTGTATGCTTTTGTGTAAAATGCAAAACTTTACATTTATATACATTAAGTAAATCCATGTAATGTTTTTTACATATAAAAAGTACTTGCCTGGTATCCCCCCACCAGCCTAGCATTAATCACCAGCCTTAAGCTTCTTGGTTCAGAAGCAGGCCCTTTAAACGCTGCCACCATCAACCTTGAAGTTTTGTATCTAAATGTCTGTGGCAGGACTCGGTGGCCCGTGGGTCATACCTTATATCACCCGTATTGTTACGTTTCTGATTGGTGTTGACTGGTTCATAAAGGTGATGCAAGGAGAGGAGAGAGAACGTCAGGACAGGAATTGTATTGGGCAATGCCAGTAACCTTATACCACATACACTATATGACACCTGCCCATTACACCAACAGGGGCTTTTATGACGTTGCATTCTAGCTACATAGACATTAATATTTCGTTGGTCCACCTTTGCAGCTGTAACAGCTTCCACTCTACTCTTCAGTATACCAACACATTATGGACAATGTGATGCTCCCAACTCTGTGGGAACCATTTGGGGAAGGCCCTTTTTTCAGTATGACTGCAACCCATTCCACAAAGCAAGGTCCATAAAGACATGGTTGGATGAGTTTAGTGTTGAAAAACTTGACCGGCCACACAGATCCCCGACCTCAACTCCATCAAACATCTTTGGGATGAACTGGAACCTCACAAATATTCTACTTGATGAATGAGTAAAGAATCCGCCAGAAACACTCTTGTGGAAAGCCTTCTCAGGAGAGTGAAAGCTGTTATAGCTGCAAAAGGGGGAACCAACTACATATTAATGTCTATGTATTGAGAAAGCAATCGCATCAAAGTCCCTGTTGGTGTAATGGTCAGGTGTCCCAATACTTTTGTCCATATAGTGTATGTCAGTATTGCTATGGTAGAATATTCTATTCGTTTTAGAGTAAGTAGCTACACTGATTGGCAAACAAAAAGCTTTATGTAGTTTTAATGCATTCATTTAGTTATACTAAAAGATGTGATTCAAAAATCTTCTTTAAAGGGAACTGTCATAAAGCAAATCTTTTGGTATGATTACATTTCTTCACTTAAATAACTACAGCTTATTCCAAGGCCACAAAGTATCAAAAAGTTATAGTAATAAGTTAACTAATAATGTTCAGCCTCCTAGTAAGTCTAATGAACTGACCTGAAAGTCATTAACATTATCGCTAGCCAGTACATCATTTGCACTCATCATAGGTGACGTGTATTCACTTTAAGTATATTAGCCCAAATATGATATTATACTCTCAGTAGAGAAGAAGGTGGGTCCTGGGGGGTGCCTGGGGACAGCTCTAATTCCCTGCAGTTTAAGTTCATTTGCTAAACGATTTTAGCGATTTCTTCATAACTTATTGTGATGTCACTCCTACTGATGTGATGTCACTAAGTGCCCCTGGGCTTTGCGTCATTGTGTTAATCGGGTGTGTGTCTATTGTTTTAGTACTGACCCTTATCTCAATACCATACACGACATTACACGGCAGAGGAGCTGTTTATGTGAGAAACGGGTTGACCTTTCAGCCTTGTAGGCAGTTACAGGCAACAAGACCCATCGGAGCTCCTATCCCAGCCAGGAATCCATCCCTCTTCTCTTGGCGCTGGTGTTCTTCCCAAGCGTTGCTCCACAAGTCTGGGACCGACTTCCTCTGGAGATTCAGAATGCAGGGCAGGGTAAAGATTCATATTTTCCATGAGTTCCCTCACATTGATTTACTGTGCATTGAAATATCCTGCCTCGTTTATCTGGCATGTCTTCAAATGATGACCTCGTGCTGTTTATCTATAGATTACTAACTGCCCCCCCCCGATAACTCTGGATATACGCAAGAGAAATCTTATAATGTATCAAAAATGCCTCTTCTGCGCAGAGCGTAAATTATTTGTTAATTATAGCTGTGATCCTGGCACGCCTGCGATCAATTACTGTTTATTAAATTAGCAGGTGCTAATATCCTCCTGAACCATGGCCACAGTGGAAGCCAACTCCCATAATACTCAGCCAGCAGAGAGGTAAAATTCACTTGTACACGCAGACAGGCGCATAATCTCTGCATTACAGGGGCGCCCCGAGTCTTTAAATGCAGCGGTGCCTGAAGGACATTCTACTTCCATGCTGCAGCTCTCTAAAGTTCTCCACGTGGTGCACATCATTAAGGGAGACTAAAGGGAAACCTATGGAGGGGAGACAGAGTCATACGTCCCATGCGTGATGCTCCTTTTAACTGCCCCTAATGACATCTGATGCTAACGACTTCTGTAATCATTTATTACAAGGCATATATATATATGCTGGTTAAGGCCCTCAATACTGTTTGCGTAGGGCTGCAGCTTTCAACGCCGTTACTTGAGTAAAGTCTTATGCGTGTGAAATTTAATCTTGTGGGACTTTGACGTGTAAGCATATATTATGTACATACAAGCTGCTTTACAGACACAATTCAGAATATATGCTATGACAGAGATTGCGTGACCTATGACACCAGAATTCCAGGGATGGTAAATAGGGCATTTTCTGGACGTGGCAGTACACAGCGGCTCAACTGCCAAAGGTTACCCCTCCCCAGAACAAGAACTACATTCTTAGCGCCGTCGTTCTTGTACAGCACAAATCCCGCAATGAATCTGATCAGTCTGTAATCATTCTAAGCAGCGAAAACCAGGGCGGATTTGCAGCAGGGTCATGCGAGGCTACAAAACGGACAACACGGCAAAGGTTGCGTTTTAAGTGTTATCAGTCTCTTTTCCCCGAATTCCATAGACAAATTCACGATTGCTCCTCTGCATGCGTCACACTGAGCTCGAGACATCACCGGGCGAGCAGAGAGATCGCATCAATGCGGCGCGGAATAATGGTATGTCTCAATGCAGGAAAGCAGCAGCTGCTTCTGCGTATGACATCAGAAACGCCTGGGGCAAGGAATGAGTTAAGAAAATTCCATTGACTCAGACTAATCTTTTTTTCTATGAATGAGAGGCAATAATAACAAAGCTGGGGCTTTGTTACAGCAAAGAATTCTAATTCTGTCCTTCAAACGGGCTTAAGCTCCAGTCCTCAGAATGTAGTAGTACATACAGGGATCTACACCAGAGCTGGCAAGACTCCTCCCTCATCTGTGTTCAGAGGCAGAGCTTGTCATCCCTCTGCCTGCTTCCCATTGGTGGAATCGGAAGGCCCCGCCCACTTTTCCTGGAAAGTTCTTGGAATTGTATCAGTTCAGTTCTGCTGTTGAGCGCTGGATACAGACACACACCCAATAGCACTATATATAGATTTAAGCGTAGTTGATGCATAGATGTGCGATCAGTACACGGTGACCACCGAGGAGATCCGACCTCCTTCCCCAACATTGTGGCTCCAAAGCAGACGTTTAACGCAGGTGGCCGCCGCTCATCAGGATAAATATACGGAATACAAAGAGGATTTTCACGCTTTAGTGACCGCCCCAAGACAAAGAAGCTGTCTCTTGGAGAGACTTATGCCTTTTCGCTGCTCCTGGACGGATATGATTCTTTGTGTGAGAGGGTAAGATGCTTCTTTGTGACTTCAAATCTAACAGCTGTCCCTATAATCCGGTTACTAAAGATGACTCGCGATTAATTTTCTAAATACTTTTTAACCATTTTCATGTTTATCAACAGAAATGGTTGTTTCTACCTAAATAAAGTCAGATCACAGATATATATATATTATAATCAGCTATAGTTTTCATTTTCCCTGCAGTGCAAGGTTTATAAACTGAGTTATCTGAAAACATTAGTAAGGGAATGACTTTCTTCTTTAAGGAGAGTACAAAAAAAAGATAGCTTTTTAGGTTTTAATACAAATGTATATTAATCGGTGTCACTGGACTCAAGTTTCATATTTTAGAACATTTGATTAAAAATGATACTAATTACCAAACGCAACATAAGAAGTGTTAAATATTATTTTGATAAAATAACAAATTATTGGTTCATTTTGGTGCAGTATACTTTTTAGACTTTTTTTTTTTACCCATTTCTGTGAAAAAGGTTTGCAAAGTACCGCTTAGAAATTGAAAGGTTTAAATGCCGTCACCGGGTGCGCATGAACAATACAAGCAACTTTAACTTTCAAACATTTGCGTAGAACCGTAACCATTACGCTTAGTTTGTAACTCTACTTTATCTCTTCAGTCCCCAGAGCCTGTTGGCAGATCAGAGGACCTGTAGACCTTCTTCGTGCTTGGGGGTCCCAGGATTTTCAGCCGATCAAGTCATGCACCCTCTGAACCCACCAGTCTGTCCAGGACAGTCCTCGTACTCCTTAGAGGAACCAGCAAGGACATCAAACAACCATGTGCCTCCTCCACCTTCCCAGACTCAGCTCAGAGACCCGGAGGAAGACTTTTTATGCATCGCTAGGACATTTTGTTACTTACGAGACTCTGGTGAGTTTCTAAATTCACTTTATAGTTGTTCTTGGAAAAGACGGTACAAATGGATTATAGAGGCAGAACATGAAGGAGCAAAGTTATCACTTTCTCGTTATGGCAATTAAACACAGTGGTGAAAACTAGTAAAAGACTTTATACTTGCATAAAACAATGTGTAGCTGTGAATTCATTTCTTGCAGAGGTGAGTCAAGAAAAGCCCTAATAGCCAGAGAAATTACCGTTGTGTGACACTGAATCATGGGGGAAAAAGAGGAAGCTTAAAATTAGGGTGCAATAAACCACTTTCCACGGCCACGTCAGGTTTAACGGAGAACTAAACCATTTATCAAGTGGTTGGTGCAACAAAGTTATTAAACCTAGATAAGAAGGAACTTTAATGGGTAGAAATCTATTCAGAGCTGGGCTGGTGGAACACAATTAGCCGCTGGACCCTCGTAAACTAAAATTCTCAGTTTAGAATCTCTGGTGCCCCCATCTTTGGCAGACTTTACTAACTTGTCATTACAGTCATGGAAGAGGAGACAACCACCTCAGAAGTTATTTAAGTAGGGAGTGATATACACGCATTACGATTATGTTGCACCTGCCCCTTGGTGTACTGCCCAAGATGATTTCATGTTTCAGTCCTTCTAAATTCTGCACCAGGGACACAGTAAGAGGTCTTGGCATATCGACAAACACGGTTCTAGATCAGGGCTGGACAAATGCAGTGTTTCCAGATGCTTTGCTGGAAAATGACTTCACCACACTGGCTCAGGATGGTGGGAACTGGAGGGCTGCAGTTGCCCCGATGTAGGGCTATCACTTCTGTCCTAACTGTATATCTGACTAACATGCCTGATAGAAGAGGGTGATGTAAGAATTTACTCCCTGTCTACGTGTAACTGTTTATCTTACTGTTTACTTGTGTTTGGACCCTTATTAGGTTGGTACTGGGGCTCTATCACAGCCACAGAGGCCAAGCAGCAGTTACAGAAGATGCCAGAGGGATTCTTCCTGGTGAGAGACAGCACTCACCCCAGCTACCTTTTCACCTTGTCTGTGCGGACTAACCGGGGACCCACAAATGTTCGAATTGAGTATTCCGACAGCCTTTTCCGACTTGACTCCAACTACCTCTCCAAGCCACGCATTCTGTCCTTCCCAGATGTTGTCAGCCTGGTGCAATACTATGTCTCCTCATGTCAATCTGAGGGCAACAAAGAAACCTCCAGGGAATCCAGTCCAACTCCACTTGTGCCAACCTCGCCAAAAGAACCTGCCGCTGTCCACCTCAAGCTCCTGCACCCCCTGCCTCAACGAGGGCAGTGTCCCAGCTTACAGCATCTGTGCAGACTGCAAATAAACCGGAGCTTGGTTCCAGACTCAGACATAACAGAACTACCATTGCCCAGAAGGATGGTAGAATATCTACAGAGGTACCCATTCAAGCTCTGAGTGACATTAGACAATCTGGACTTGTTGCTTCTATTTACACACTGCACATACATAAGGTGCCATGCTAGCACAGTACACATGGGCATAGGATGCCCAAGACTGTATAAACGCGAGATATTTATTTAAGTCTATTCACATGAACTTTTTTGTAGAGGTTTTGTATTTGTCCAGCGATGGATACTGTGCCTGTCCTGACCCTCGTTCCTACTTCCCCTCCAAAGACTTAACAATGTGACATGTAATGAAGAGCGTGTTCACGTGAACGTGCCATATGCAGCAGAATGAAGACCACGGAATACAGGGAACTGTATGTTTCCATTTACCTCTGCTGCGGAGCGTTGCTCTGCACGTTAATCACTTGTGCTGAATTTCAAGTCCTTTCTGATGTGAAGGGTTTAAATGGCAACACTAACTTCCTAGATACAGCTTTTTCAGAAGCTGCAGCACTTTAGAGACTGAAACTGCCATTTATCAGGGTTGTGTCTCAGGCTGCTGGATTACAATAAATAGGATATTTCATATTAAATAATTGTTATGTCTTTATTTTATCCTACAGGAAACCATTATGTCCAATAAGCTACCACGAGTACTCTACCCACTCGCATCACAATACACAATGCTGGGATAACAGTCTCCCCTGTTCCAACCCACCTTAAAACATACACATCCATCCGCAATGGTCACATCCCCCACCAGAAATCCCCTTACCAAACACCACAATATCTTATCTATACCTAACCTATTTATTAAGATCAAGAACGTCATCGATATATCCCACCAAATCTTATCACCGATGGGACTTCATTTCATGCCACATTAAGTAATCATCATCAAGGACAACTCAGTCCTTATCGACGGAAAAGCATTCTGGGTTCTCCCTCTTTCAATTTTGTCCTGTTTGGTGTTTACGAGAACTTTGTGAACTTTGGTGGGAAACCTAAGGCGATTAGAGCACCACAAGTTCCCCAAATTAAGCAACTCATGAAAGTTTTTAGTAGTGTCACTCTATGCGGTTTGAAGATATAAAAAACTCCAGTAAGATTCTCTTTAAAAAAAAAAAACAAAACAAACAAAAAAAACAGATGTCCCATATACTGTACAGTTAATGTGGAATTTTTCACCTTGTAGCAACTCCCAATTTGTCCCAAAATGCTCCGACTACCATTTTCAAGGATAAGTAGCTGCTAACCTATATTTCACCCGATTGCAGTACATTTCCAGACTCAACCCATTCCCCCCCCCCTTCTGTTCTCAGTTTAACGCGGAATTTACCAGGAAATTCTCCTCTGCACTTTTCTAAGAAAGTGAGAAAAGCGAGAGTGGGTGGTAGAGAGAAGCAGGCTCCGCACAGAGGACGCACAATGGCATAAATACGTGCTTCTATTTATATGTACAATTTGTTTTCACATATTTCGTTTATAAAACATCATTGAATATTATTATTATTATTATTATTATTGCAAAACAGATCAACGCAAATTTTAAACCAGCTTTGCAAATGACCAATATAATAAAATGTACATTTACAGCTCCTGGACCAACATAAAATTTTCTTTAAAAAATCTAAATATGTGTAAATAATGTTTATTACATTCTTAATAACTTAATTACATGTTTTTGTTCACAACGTTGAGGATAAAGCGCTAGTTCTGTGGTTTAATTTTATCAAACATTTTTTAATAATCGCAAACATTCTATCACTTTTTTTTTAACACTTTGTTTTTAAGATGAGCTTTAGAGAGGATCAAACTCCCTTCGGCAAGTCACAAACAATACTAAAGGACAAATATCCTAAGTCAGACATTTGTGGCGGCGTAGGGGACAAGAAAGTCTGATAAAGTTCATTAGGGCCGGTAAGAGAATTAGGTGGAGAGAGATATATTGTACCAAGGGTAGTAGATTAATGGAACAGCGTCCCATTAGAAGTGGTAGAGTGAGGGAATTTAAAGATGTAAGGGACAGGCATATGACTCCTGAATCTATATCACGGGACCAACGACTGATTAAGGTCCGAGTGATTACGTCAGGGAAAATGGGCAGACTAGATGGGCCGAATCTTCTTATCTTCCGTCTCATTCTGTTTCTATTTGCACAGTTTTAAAAACAATGCTCCGGTTACGATGGTGAACTGGTTATGTCTCGGATAGCCGCTTGTAAATAGTATTTGTTGCCGGTGCGCTGACTCCTCGCTTTATTTTGTATGTACTAATGGCTAAAGATAGACTGTGTGAGTTTGTGACTTCCTGATAGCATTCAGAAGACAGATTCATTATAAATATACAGTTTACTGAGTAAAATATTAACATTTCCATTACGTTTTACTCGTTATATTTAAAAATATAATAATTAATAGATTAAAAATATTAAATTACATTTAAAAACCCAAATTCTCTGCAAAAGTGTATGATTGTTTATATAATAAAATAGTTTATTCTTCCTAAGACAATTATTATTATTATTTATTGTTTTATATAGCGCCATCAAATTCCGTAGCGCCATCAATATTAGTCGGTTCCTTGAAATTCAAGAATTATCACTTAGGTAAAAATGAATTTACGGTATCTGCTGCATGCTGAATACTCAGTGTTTTATATATATATATATATAAATATATATATATATATATATATATATATATACTTATGTGTGTATATACCTATAGTGTAACTAAGAAAATGAGGATTGCAATATTTATATATTTGTATAAATATATGTATATATATGTATAAATATATGTATATACTACATATATATATATATATATATATATATATATATATATATATATATAGTGTGTGTATGGGGAGCTCTGAATCTTTCAGTGTAAGCAGTGAAAGGGTTAAATATTTGTGCCGTTAAACATTGTTCAGCTTTACATAGAAAATGAGAAAATCAGCGTTGTGTTGCGTCACATAATTCGTTTCAGAGAACCGCGCCAACATTACTAGTTAGCTGCCTGGCCCGGTTCCCGCCCCCTCCTCTGTTGCACTTCTTCGGAACTCGCCCCTTTCTAAGAAATCCAGATAAAGCTTAGGGCGTGGCCAGGCAGAGCCTTCCAGCCAATCACAGTGCGAGCAGGTAGCTATTCCCAGGAAGCCAGGAACACGTAAAATCCCTCCAATTTTCCTGGGAATTGACACAATAGCAGGGCAAACCACAGCTATTTCTCCCGGAGGGGGGGATGGGATGGTACCACTGCTCCCAGAGATGGTGGGTGGTTAATATTTCTCTCACACATGAAGCTTTACTTTGCAGTTACCACAACGATTTGCCTTGCATTAAATTAAACAGAAGCAGGGGCAGTTATTGTATCTCAGGCAAGTCCTCACCAGACAGAAAGGGGTGTCTGAGATATAAGGCGTGAAATGCGGCAGTGAAAGGGTTTATTGTAAGGCTTATAGCTTTTGGCTTTTATTTCATTTCCTCTCCTGGTTGCACTAATACTCGCTAAGCCAACATTTGCACGAGTAAAATCAATATAGATAGGCCACCCCATTTGTTTTAGGTAAGACCTGCATGTGTACTCAGCGCTTTACAGTTTACAGTGCAGCGTACTGTAACCATACAGTCAATATGCAGACACTGTGATATAGGAAGTTCCACAGACATTGCAGTGCTTAAAACGTATGGCAATTACAGCTTGTGAAAACAGAATGTATCAGTATATTTCACACAAACATCTGCATAAACA
Source organism: Spea bombifrons (assembly GCF_027358695.1). Classification (NCBI taxonomy): domain Eukaryota; kingdom Metazoa; phylum Chordata; class Amphibia; order Anura; family Pelobatidae; genus Spea; species Spea bombifrons. The sequence continues at coordinate 10,597,224 of NC_071092.1, read as the reverse complement.
AATAAATGACCTTTTATTCACTCAGCGCCAATAGTTTACGAGGTGCTTCTTACAGTCCATGCACTCAAAAGGTATAACAAGCCAATGTATTCGCTACGCGAGCTTATGATCCGAAAACCTGATATTTAAGTATATTTCAATAAATTATACATTTTAATCGTGAAACCGAAATCAGTATAGGGTTTATGTTCAGAATTTTGCACGGTAACCAATAGCAATAGACTAAAAATTTACGTTATTTGCCCGCGGGAAAAAGAGTTCTGTCCTGAAGCTCTCTCCCTTTTTCAACAACAATCAGCAACTTAACAACTGAGGAGATATAAAGCAATGGGGAGAAATAATTATGGGGATCCTGAGAATAGGAAAGATCCGGTTTCAAGGAGAGTGCGCACTATGTTGCCCGATCTACTATCTTAGAAACAAATACATGTGAAGGCCAGAGTTCTTCTTTTAAGCTCGGTGGGCTCCGAGAAGTATGGATGGGCTCTTAATATGTCACGGTCTGTAATTAAGTGCACTGGCATATGCAGCAATAGTAGCCGCTGGTAGGGACTGCCACTTCTCCTCCAGGAGCGCATGTGATTAGCTTCTTGATCCAAGGAGAGATCTGACGGCCCTTCCGGGGTCAAGAAGGATTTTTTCCCCTAGTTTGTTGCAAAATTGTAAAGCGCTACAACTGGATTTTTTTCTGCCTTCTTTTTGGATCAACAGCAACAGCAATTAGCAGATGTGGGAAAGGCTGAACTTGATGGGCGCATGTCTTTTTTCAGCCTATGTAACTTTGTTCAGTAGATCCAGCGGTGTTGCCAGGCCGGAGAGGAGCGGCATCCATAAGAAGTGGCGTTTAGAAGTGAAGCATAATTTACCGAGCAAACACCACTGATGGCTACTTCTGGTTTCATCAATGGCACTATGTACTTGTTGAGCAGGTAAATGGACTACATCAGAAGTCCCACTGATTCAGCTCCATGGTAAGCAGTACAGACATATAAGGGGTAGATAGGACTCATCACACTCGGGGTACTTTGACGTAGTGGGGGGCTAAGCAATATATGGTCGTAAAGTGTGACAGAATCCCCAATATTTATGCCTCGGATAGCCGCTTGTAAATAGTATTTGTTGCCGGTGCGCTGACTCCTTGCTTTATTTTGTATGTACTAATGGCTAAAGATAGACTGTGTGAGTTTGAGACTTACTAATAACTATACAACGGAGTAAGACATTCAGAAGACTGATGCATTCTAAATATACAGTTTACTATGTATAGTAATATTAAGAAGAATGTATTTTATTTACACAATTTACTTCACAAATACTGTTTCTCTGTTTATACGCACGACGTTGTAACTTTTATGAGTGTAGAACTCTGTGATACATTCGTACCCAGCAAACATTCTAAGTTCCTAGAAAAGAGGGACATCAGGGGAGGAAAAAGGGACAGAGGGATTTGATTCCCAAAGACAGACCGTCCCTCCTAATTCTAATTTCTAATTGAATCTTAAAGGTACATAACCTTCCGAACTAAAAATAGCAATTATGTTCTGTTAGCATCAATGTTTTTTTAGGTTATAGGTGAGTGGTATGTAGTGTGTGTGTGTGTCTGATCCCGTCAGGATCCTTACTAATGTTAAAGTCGATCTATCCCTAAAATCTGTTTTATGTTATCCAGGAAAGCATAAAACATGATAGTATTTTATAGAATGTAAGGTTTATTAAGCCCACCTTTTCATACCTCTTGTTTTCATGCACTGTCCTGTTTTTGTTGGTAGTCGGCGGCCATGGACAGGTTGAGGAGATCCTCTGATCTCCCCCCTACCGGCCCAGGGGCTTGTAAAATCAATGGAGGTCTGTGCCGTTGCAGAACAGATCTACAATGCAGACCCCACGTGTCCCTCTCACAACACTGTACAGCAGAGTGCCGCAAGGTGACCCTCAAGGTATGGTGGGCACCCCCAACAAAGGGGCTGGGTATACTTTTTGTTGTTACTTGTTATGTCCTGATTACCCGTTGTACAGTGCTGCAGATATGATGGCGCTATACGAATCAATAAAAAGATATAATAATAGTTGGAGCTGTGGCTAACACTTTAACCATTAAACAGAATTCCCATGCAGACGTCTTCACCGGCTGTTCTTGTGAATATGTTTTTACGGAGTTGGCTGCAGTATATTCATGTTATAAAGGATATTAAAAACGTGCCAGGTATCTGACAAACCGATATAGGTGACATTAAAGTATTCTTCATTCTTTCAAACTGTTTTAAATATACATTGCAGCCGTACTGTTAGCATTAAAAAACTCACAAGTATGCCTGCAAGTGGGCTGTGTACGCGGAATCCACTACCAGCATTCACAGAATGGGCGAAGGTTCCACTTAATCACATAAACAACACAAATTGGGCCGAGTGGAAAATTCCTCTGAGTAAATGGTGAAATATTACCAAGGAGGAATAATACACGTGTACATGTAAAAACACGGATACAGCCTTGAAAGAAACACTGGGTGGTCCTTTAAATAATAATTAATCACAATTCATTTGTAGTTAAGGCGTCAAGGTAAATAAATCACCATGTGAAAAATACAACCCGCAAAAAAGCACACAAATACATATATATATATATATATATACACACGCATATATATATATATATATGTATATATATATATATATATATATATATATAAATACAATCAATCTAATCTAATGTAGTCCATTAAAGAAAATCACTATAATTATTTTACAAGATTTTGTATTTATACAAATAAATGGAGAAAAATGCAAACAGATTCGTGATTTAGATCTCACATGAACCGCAAAATCTGAGGTCCGCTATGTAACGGGAGATTTCGGGCTGATCCCTTAACATCATTGTGTGTTTCTCAGAAAGATATACCTTTCACGGGGGACTTTGGCACTGAGTTCCAGGAAAAGACAATGCAAAACAGAAATATACACTGCCTTCAGGGGCATGGGGGGGGGGAGGTGATAAGATAGAAACAGCGACACAAGCGAGGGATATCTGGACATTATATATATATATATATATATGTTTAGATAAAATCTTAGCACTAATTGAGATGCTTGAGATTTTGAATATCTTAAGGGTTGCCTTGAATTCCAGCCTCATCTTCCTTGAGGTTTTCTTTGAACGGCACAGGCTGTGGCTTAATGGTTCTGTAGACATTTCCTGGGAAATATATTTCTGGGAACTGAATCAGGAAAACAGGGACCTTTGATCGCCCTGGGACCTGTTTCTATGTTTCTAAAGGCAGAAAGGTACAAAAAAAAAAGAGGAGGTGAAATGTAGAGCTGGCAAGTTTTGAATACACATAAAGGTAAATAAAATGGATTAAAGGCACAGCAGTGACTAAGATGGAACACAACCTTTGTGTATATCACAAACTGTTTGCAACAGTGTGCCAAAAATATATCCAAAATTAACACAAACCATGTACTCTAAATTGCTGCTTCTTTTGAGCAGGATGTTTAATAGACAGTTCAGACAGGGCGATACATAATGCATATGGAGCTCTTGGGTCTCTCTTTTCCCCCTCTACCATTTAACCTGACGATAGCATAGACCAGGGTTGTCCAACCTGCGGCCCTCCAGCTGCTGCAGGACTACATATCCTATACTCCTCTGCCAGCCCCTTAGCTGAAAGAGCATTATAGGAGATGTAGTCCTGCAGCAGCTGGAGGGCCGCAGGTGGACACCCCTGGTCTCCAACTACTCGCAATAATACTGTCATTCCCACACTCCCTTTATTTCTACCCACTCCCTCTTATTTACCAAATAAACCACCAAATAAACTGAGATTTCCACGCAAACACCCACCCACCGAGCATAGTGGCACAGGTCACTTTAGAACAGGGGGCTACAGGAGGGCACCAGCGTCCAAGGGCCAGCCATGGGCCAGATGGAGAAAACTAATCCACCATACACAATGGCACACACTAGACATCATCTAGTAGCAGATGCTTCAATGACCCTGGATCAGAAACAGTCTTAAAAATATACATGCTTTTCCTTTAAGATTTATGACATAAAGAACAGAAGAGTAAACAGGCGAGCTGAGCCGTGAAGCTGTAATGAACACTTTCACTTTCTTAAGGGATAAATACTGTTTTAGGTTTCCTTTAAACTGCCCCAAGAGTAAGTCCCAAGGGTCAGCAGACATTGCCGTGAATGTGATCCTTAGCATGCCAGCGAGAGCACACGTTGGTCCCCTGCTTCAGTCTTTCATAGTATCTGAACTCTGAAAAGGTTCATTAAGCCTCATCTTTACAGCCACCCTGTAGTGGAAATTTATTGCTAGGACTGGAAATTTCCACTAGGCTGTGACGGAGGAATAAAAAAAAGCAGCTGTTGGAAAGTAAACAATACTGATATCCTAGAGATCCAAGACTAAGACGATCCTCGAGAGCCGCATACCATCCAGATTTTCAGAATATTACTAAGCAAAACGAGCACTATTATTTGATTATGTTGGACCGATACAAATCCAAAACGTACTCAGTGGCTAAAACAGCTGTGGATACCTTTCGTTAACAGGACAATACATAGAAACTCATTATGCAGATAAACAGCTGGCTTTTATTCCATTTTCAAACCATTTTCCAAATATTTGTTTTTTGTCTCTAAAGCGTGAATAAACACTACAAATGTTTCAATTGGGAGTATCGTGCTAAAAAGGCTTACGTTACATAAACAGAGTTATCTGCCTTTATATTATATTAACAGCCTGAAACATCCTTTTTTTGGCCGTCTAAATTACAACAAACTTCATAATTGAAACTTGAAGTTAGGCTCTGGAATGTCTTAAGTATTTTTTCCTCTTAAATTTATTCCTAAATAGGACGTAGACTACGACTGAAAGTAGAACTATCATCAGATTTCCAGCACCTAACATTTCTAGACTAACAATGCATACATTTCCTGGACCTCGTCCTCATTTTGGGTCATCACACTGACGTCAGCGGGCGTTCCCGTGATGTCTGACGTCAGGGGCGTTCCCGCCAATGTGGGGCGCGTCAAGACCCCGCTCCGGGGACACGGAGGATTCTGCTATCTCCAGGCAAACCCAGAGAGAGAGTTCCCAGGTATGGTCATCGCCAAGTGGCAATATGTATTAAATATATCCCACTACATTAGTATTGTATTTGCACATGGTGTGTAATGGTGATGTCATAAATACGGGACTCAAAACAAATTGTAAACCTAGTTTCTCTTGATCAGTACATTCGTTTGCAATTCTGTACGCACAATGTATACGTCACTTTATATGGCCTAACCACATTGTAAGTCCTATTCAGGTGACAAGGGCTCTTAAGAATGAATTTACCATCAACATAGTCAAGAATGACAACAGTTTATGTCAGGTAGGGAATAAGTTACGGCCTATTATTTATATTGTCAATATGACAATGTAGAGTCAACAAGATTAAGTGACCAGGAAACATCTCACCACACACACGCACGAAAACAATGGCATCATAATGTTAAATGTTGCAACAGTTAGAAACCTCTATCCCGGGATGGGGAATAGCATATAATGGGATACCTTACCTCAGCTGAAAGTCTTATCGCAAATATTTATAAATGGCAACATAGTGTGTTAAATATTAACACAACACAAAGGATAATTGTATGCTTAATCCCAAATGTAGCTGTCATACATTTGCATGACTCTCTTCAGTGTTTTGCCCATTATTACGGTACTTTGATTATATATATATATATATATATATATATATATATATATATATATATATATATATATATATATATATATATATATATATATATATATATATAATCAGCATGGCAGGTTATACCTAAAAGAAAAGCAGTAGAGAACAAGTAATTCCCCTTTCAGTCCCCTCTGATCCGTAAAACAGGTTTTATTACGTGACACAAATGTGATAAAAAAGCGCAGAATTGCAAAAAAATATACAGAGATCCTAAACCAAAATGCCGTTCCAAGAACACAAGTTATAAAGGCCACTTTATTAGTTACTGTGTAAAACAAAGAGAGCGCAATGAAAACATGTTGCTATGTATCTTGCATATATTTGTTAACCCGGTTCAGTTTTTGCCTGTAAATCCCGGTCTCCGCTGATAGGGGATGTGGACATGGCATCCTCAGGACCGGCTCAGCTATAGCAGGAAACATAACTTCAGTCTTTCCTCAAATGGACAAACCTTGGCCTAAAAGACACATATATATATATATACAGAGGGTTGTGATGTAGTAGCAGGTAGTTGAGCATAGTAGTGATTTGCAGAATCAGTCACTAAATAAAAGTACTGTATTATATCAGTCTACACATCCTTCCTGACACTTAGGTAAGATGATTAAGGTTTGAGACATGCAGTGATGATGACTGTAAAACCAAGGAGGTTCCTTGTGGTTAAGTAGATACTTACTTTTTGCAGAAGTCTTGCACCATACTAATCAATCTCAGGTGGATTCCAGTATTTTTTTGCAACCACTGGTGAATCATGTCAGGGTGTCGAGGATCACCCTCTAGGAACACGTCCCTATGTGGAAGAAGAAAAGAGACACGATTAAACCCAACCTCCATAAGACAAATGTAAAAGCTTCAGTTCCACTCTTACTGTAATAATTCAAGTGCTACTTATTATATCACTTACCCCCCCTGATTCAAAAGCTGTGGTGCAAGGTGCAAGATACCCTGAATTACATTCATCCCGTCCGGACCGCCATCTAACGCATTGTGATCCTCGTACCTGGGATGAAAGGATTCACACATCAGGGCAACTGTGCAGAGATTTGCACGGCATGACCTATGCTGTGATCAGCAAAGCGATTACCGGAAGATCTCAGGCTCTAGCTGGGACATATCAGCAGTGAATATGTAAGGAGGGTTACTAACTATTGCATCCACAGGACCCCATGAAAGCAGACGCTCTGGGGGATCTGTAGAAAAGAAGAAGAGGCGGTGAGGATCCTGCTTGTTGAGCAGTGAGTGTGAACATTTATTATTCAAGAGGAGGCAGGGAAAAAGCATGCTAAGTGGAAGCAGGTCAGGGTATACGAGGTTGTTTTCGGATTTCTTACCTAACATAACATCGTGACGCAGAATATGGATTTTGTCTTGAAGCCCGAGTCTGTGAAAAGGATTGGAGTGTTTGTATGGGAGAGACCTGCTTCCATGAATCTTACAACGCTTCACTATATTATATATATATATATATATATATATATATAAAATAACTTCACACAGACCTATACCTTTAACTCCAAATATTACTTACTGTATCCAATCCTGATATTTCTCCCTGCTACCCCTGCATGTAGTTATGTTTTGCTCTCTAATTTCCTTCAGCAGCTTAGTGCGATCAGCATGCAAGACCTACAATCATTTTTCATAACATATGCTGTAATGCAGTCTTTTTGGCCCATATATTTCAACCTGTTTTTCTCTACAATCATTTTAAAAATATTTATTTTAAAGAGCAGAAATGCTGTAGCTGCACCAAATGTTATCCTCCTATGGGTTACCTTTCTGCATTGTCCCGGGTGAGATTCACAGCTGCTTCTGTTTTATCAATGGCTAGAACATGAGACTACAATATATATAGGAGACAAATGAAATAAAATTAAAAAAAACAAAAACATTAAAAGGCCAACCAGCTATGAATCAATTATAAAAGAGTAAATACACAATATAGGTTTGGTAAATATTCCTAAATATAAACATATAGTAGATTTCCTCACTACAAAATGAAGACATACGGAGTTCACAATTGTCTTTCTATCCACAAAAGTCCGTCATCTAACTTATAAAAGTCTCCACTCATCTCAAAAACTCAGAATACGTTCACGCCAAACATTCCATGGGTGTCCCTACTAACTCTCAATCATACTGAATGTCTGCTATCTCTAAAGCAGACATTTAGAGGGCGTCCTGCCAAATTCCCAGACAGAGTATCTTTTCCAACCCAGACATAGCCCAGATCTGCAACCTTCTCCTGCATATGATCTTACATTGTAAGGTAGTATATTATACAAAGGTTCTGCTCATTACACGAAGACATACAACATGACTCCTACGCAGAGTTAATGCCCTACCAATATGTTTTTATTTTAATCTTCTTGTACAGAGGTGTGACCACTACTTTCATTAATTTATTATTCCACCTAAAAAAAATGCCCCAAAAGGTATGCCAAGACTCAATTATACACAAGCCCGGATATCAAAGGTTTCCTCCCCAAATCCAAGGACGCATCCTCTCCATGTAGGTATGCCACTTGTTTGGAAATCAATAAAAATGAATGGCAAGCCCCTGACTTAAATTGGCTTTTAAAGGGGTTCACTGACAAACCCCAGCATCCCGTTTCCGGATTGTGAGTAATTTTGGTCACATGTTGTAGTCTTGCGTTGGACAGTGATCGCTTCACATTAACCCCAAGTGAGACAACCATTAAAAGTTGGAGCGTCAATAAGGCTCTGATGCTATTAGCACAGGGAGCTCTTTTCTACATCACTCAAATTGTCTGATGTCAAATACCCCAAAATGGCATAATCTGATGGTTTGAGGTTATTCTTCAGCTTACGTGACCCTTACCAAAAAAGCCACGCAGAATTTGTACACACAACAGAATTTGTCACCTGTGGTAAATGGCGAAGTAGAGCCAAAGACACTGCACCCGAACCGCATCCAACTTCAAGAATACGAGGTTTCATGGAGTTCTTCAGCCCTTGGCTTTCAGCAAGCACTAAGCCCACCAACTCCTGAAACCAGGGCATATATTTAACAATAATAACCCAACTGTAAATAAAGGTGTACCTGGTGTGGAAGAACTTTGTGTTTAAATCTACATGTATGTAAACAGAAACGTTTGTACATTAACCCCTTAAGGACAACGGGTGCTCCCTAAACCCGTTGAAAACAATGCATTTTGACATTGTCATTAAGGGGTTAAAGAAAACGGCCTTATTTGTGACCCAAGACATGTTTATATGTGTGAGGAGCAAGATGTATAGCACCTTCTTCCAGCGTGACAAGAGCTGATCTGTGTCATGCAAGGGCAGGTGGCATGTTATCTGACACGTAGGCTCTCCTGTGTAATCCCAGCACAGCTGAAATCACAGACCAAGTCAACCGAAACACCGCAACTGTGTACACAAATGATGTTTTTTACATCATTTAAGTGCAACTATGGCATAACATACCTCTCTAAGATTACACAAATTAAACCTTTTCTTAATGGAATTAAAAGCGAGCGTAGATTAAATGAAAACTAAAAAGGAGTTTGTGTATATAATGTATTCATTCTTAACCCGATTCTGCATGCAATTTGGAGCATTCTGGAGTTGGAAAATGAGACTTTTGTCCCCCCCTGGCTGCCTGGAAGTATTTCTACTTACTTCTGTCTCAGGCCGCGGGATAAATACCGGAGGTCGCATCTGCAAAGTCATGTCCAAAAAATCCCACTCTCCAATAACGTACTGGACTGGGACCCTGAGAAACAAAAAGTGGTTCACGTTTTGCCCTGGGTGAAAGATTGTGTTGCGATGGTCTAGAATTGTTTATCAAAACTGTGATACACAGCAGGTCTCCTATAGTGTCACAGTTCTACAGTTCAGAGGTTACCTGTTCAGGCGCTGCTGGCCCATGCTTTCTATGTGCTCCAGCTGACTAGCAGAGACAGGCCTCTGGGCTTCTGAAGGAGGAATACCATGAAGCTGGAGGTGAGAGAACAAATGCAATGTGAAAAAGAAACAACAAACTGCGCTTAGCTCAGCATCATACCATGCTTCACTGGAAAAGTGCTGTATGAGCCTCCATGTGATTTTAGAAACATTTAGGCTGAATGTGATGGACAAAATGTTGGGGTCTAATCACCACATGGTAAGTATTAAGGTACCCAACTCAGTAGCTAAGACTTTGTACCATTCAAATAGAACTCAAGCACATACTATGAGTATCTAGAAGTATCTACTATCAGTATCAAAGATTAACCAACACCCTCCGTCGATTTGCCCGCACGGCCAAAGTAGCAAATCATTGAAGTGCACGGGTACGATGACCACTTTGCTTCAGTGTCTGGGCTTTCCCAAACAATGAAAGCAAAGTAATAAAGTAATGAGAGTTCATAGTTCTTCATAGTGGCCTTGAGTGACGACGGGTTACCAGGAGGCTGTTGAAGTTGTATAGGTTGTTAGAGACAAGCCAAAGTTAAATCGCCCCCCCTGGGCACCACACTCTTCTAGGAACTGCCCTGGGGAGGTTGCTCCCAAGTTCTGATGCAGACGGTGTTGAAACAGCGAAACATTTTGCATTCTCACTTGACAACTATGACCAACTTGTTATTTAATGAATCATCTCATTTTTAGTCAGGTTAAGAAAAAAAAAATATAACTCAATCATATTTAACTTTCTGTGGATAAACGCCCAATTTACAATGCAATTTACAATGTCTTCCATTAATACATAATGTTGTCTCACGTACGGTTTTGCCTCCCAGGGCATGCGATATGATGATTTCACTTGATTCCCTTGCCTCTGGGACTTTGTGAGTTTCAAATATTTTCTGCCAGTGCAAAACCAACATGTGTGGAGTCAAACCATGTGCCGCGAGCCATCTTCGCTGTAACCAGCGATGGTTACTTTTTGGAAGGAGCCGGCACAGCATCGTGCAAGAGACGTGCATGGCCTGTAACAGAGATGTAGGAATAGGTAACCCAACCAGCAATGGCGGGGAAAAGGTACAATACACAGGGCAAAAAAAATAGTTAAGGGACACTCAACACAAGTACATTAATACATATAATAGCGAGATGTCCCTGTTAAATTATAAATCTTGTGTGCTTCACACTGCAATCTCCGGGTCAAACCCGGAGAGTTCTCAGGTATAGTTGTGGGGTGCAGCATTTCATCCTTGGACCTTTGCAGCACTATGTCTTGGGCCAGCCCTGCCTACAATTGGTACAATCATTGGTGGTGTTTATTTAACACAGCACCCCCATATGTCTCTGGAAGTGGGAAGTGAATGGGATGTCTTTTCTCTGTTATACCTACAAACACCTGGTTCATCAACCTGGTGGGACCCGACTCAATATCGGTGGGAAGTACTAAGCGTCTTATTTAAAGGCATTCATACACTGTGACACTATTTCGTTGGATCCCAGTTCCTACCTGTTCCTGTCTTTGTTCGCTGCAACCCGCTTCTTGCCAAGAACCTCTACACAATGTACAGTTACATTTATAGTGTACACAACTTTAAAGGTACCAAATACTTTGGGATAACCGAGTGTAACATTTAGCAGAGTAAACCAAAATACTATTCAAATAACAACGTCATTGCACATTTTGACAACACAGCCACGCTACTTCATACCTGGCAAAGGGAAGAGCGGAGATATTATACACACAGGCACACAACCCATTCACAAAGCTGCTTCCTGTGTACACAATGCAGAGCGCCTACAGCAACATGGAAGCAAAGACACGCGTTCCTGTATCATATAACATTCATATATACCAAGGAGACGACACAGAGAATAATCAGATTGTTTCTGATAACAATGTAATGTAACAACAGCTGTTATATATATACAGCATAGTGCTTTACATTGAATTGTTGGGAATGTTTTAAAAATAATACAGCAACTGTCTAAGCTGAAAACCGGTCTGTTAGGTAAGCCTAAAACAAATCTGCAGGAAATATATTTGTAAAAATACGTTTCTTGCTGTCTAATGAGCCCGTCCAAGGACATCAGCAAGTGACCCATAAGCACGGGTGTATCTTATGGACCCAGGAGAATATTTCCTTCAGAGACTTAATGTCTTCATATAGCTCCAAACTGTCCTCTTATTTTTGGGATAGTCCCAATTTACAGCACTGTCGCCCCCAACTGCCCTACCGTGCCGCTTTTGCTGATGTCCCTTGACCAGCAGAGGAGCTGTAAAATCAATGGAGGTCTGTTCTGGTGCAACACAGACCTCTATCACAGTTCCCACACGGCCACTAACACTCTATGAAGCTGGGCGCCACAAGGTGGCTCTTCAGGAGACCTACGCAGGCAGACCTCCCCTGGCCTCACCCCACCTTGGACACCTGAAATGCAGTCATATATATAAAAAGTAACTCTGGTGTAATGTGATACGAGTGGCAGAATCACCATATTAGCAGTTGGGATATTGCTGATGGATTCACTTTTATCACTCTGCAGCAGAAATATTCTTTATACTTAAACCATACTCTTGCATGGTTTATGCTTTAATGCAAGGTTTACAATGTTTTAAGGACCAGGGCTTTTGTTTATTTATCCACATTTTCATTTACTTGGCCTAATTTATCCACATTTTCATTTACTTGGCCTGATTTAACCCCTTCAATCCCAGGGGTTTTTGGTACCTCAAACTCCCTCATTGGAGTGATCGAGTAGCCCACCAGGGTCTAGACAGACCCTGCAGGGATACCCGATCCTCCCGTGAACTTCCAGGTATCGATCCGGCATTTCTATCTGTAACAGTTTTCCGTCTTCGCGCCGGAAGCTGTTACAGGAGATCAGGCAGCAGAAAGCCAGCGATGCTGGCTTCTGCTGCCAGGGGGGAGTCCAGGCTGTCAAACGACAGCCTGGTCTCCCGTGCAGCGGCAGGGATGTGTCCCTGACGCTGCATGAAGGGCTAGACGTACCGGTACCTCCATAGGGGTTTCTTAGTGGGCGTTTTTTGGACGTCCCGGTACGTCTATAGGGGATTGAAGGGGTTAAATAAGACCCTATACTCCTATTTAATTTTAGTGTTTTTTTTATCTAAAAAAATAACCTCTATCTAACCCTATCTAGTTCCTGACTAACACCCACACCTTGTCTTTCCTCAGCTTACAAGCGCAGTGAAAAGGAGAGAGGCAGAAAACAGAGACAAAAGTTGTCATTTAACTGTATCTGGGCAGGTGATTGTCTGTAGCACTGATCACACGCACAGAAGATCTGGGGTCACCTACAGCAGTAACGTGATCACCGCAATTGTGGGACTTTTTTTTTTTTTTTTTTTTAACAATGACACACCAGGTACATCCTCGACAAACCTGGGAACTATCTGGCGCCGGCTACCTGGAGCTTCCCTTTTGGGATGCAGGTGAGTGGCCCCCCTGATGTCGTGGGACACACGCCTTTTGCCTGTCATACCTGGGAACTTGTGCGCTCCGGCAGTCCGCCCACAGATGTCTCAGGTAAACACTCCCATTTAAAGGGGAAATGGGCGGGGAGTGGGGCGTGCCAGGACCCCACTCCCGCAACCAGGAGGATTCGGGTGTCAACCCAGATAAGCAGCTCATCTCCCAGAGTCTCTGGGCAAAACCGAAGAGTTCCCAGGTATGAGCATTGTCCTCTAGTGACATCTTTTTATGACGTACCTGGTACATCATTGGTCGTGAATGGGTTAAGGGATTCAATAAAAACACATAAATATATATTTAAAACATGTAAATAAGATATTTACCTTTCAATACAGAGGACGCCAGTGTCCATAACATGTTGTCAGTGAGGATCAGACAGCACCTAATGGACACTGTCAATGATCGGCTTTGCCAACCTATGTGACGGAAATATCCCCATCACGTATGTACATTTCTATTATTGAACATTTATGGCACTGCACAGTTTACAGTATAATCAAGGGGAGGTATAATAAGTGCAGGCATGTAATAAGTAACTATCCACGGACCTGTTAATTGGGATACAATAGGTAGGAATACATTAGGAAATGAGGTCCCTGTCCTGAGGAGTTTACAGTCTAAATAACTTAAAATAGCAATTGTGAAAACTCTTTTTAATACAAAGTTTACTAATTTAAGGGATAAAAATGCCCCATTACAGATTAAAGACACGGTAAGAGGACATCCCTCAGTAAATTTGATAGACAACACATGGAAATATGCGGTCAGACACAAACAATGACGCATACAACAAGTAGGTGACGGTACATGCCGTTCCCTTACCCTGCATTACACATCCGGTTCCGGAATCTTAACAAGAAATGTACCAACCCTATGGTTGCCATGCCAACATCCTCCGGCACGTGACCCGGCTGTCCATTACACGTTCTCGCCTAGTTCTCTTTTATGAATGGCAGTCTCATGAACTAATCATAAACGAGGTTTACCAGCGGCTGTCCAATCAAAGCAATAAGCTGAATCAGCGGGCGGGGTCCAGCAGCCTGTCACAGGAGCTGTCCCGGTTGATGGCAGGTGCCCGGTGCCACAGTTCTTGATATAGCCTGCATCCAGAGGCGGGAACGTTACAGTACAGCTTCCGGCGGTAATGCCGCTCGGTTAATTGACATCCTTATTGCCTTACGGAGGTGTATATTCACACGGACAGCTCCCCAGTATTTGGAAGCTTAGCCCCTTTACTATGTGGCGCTATATATTGGGGTCGTAGAGGGAGGTAGGAGGCACGTTTGTTGTTATTTTTAGATAAAATGCTTTTATATTATATAATATACACATGCCTGTCTGTACAGATTTGTATATATTTGGGGCCTAGTTAAAATGCATTTGCATGCAATATGTGTATATGTATGTATGTGCACTGTTCACTAGGGTAACCAGGCCATCCCTTTAACTGAGAACTCCTATAAGTAATACATGTTCCAGTATAAAAGGGTACCATATTAGGTGAACTAAAGGGACTCTCCAGCCATCAGATGCCCTTTAATTCATTTGCCCCCTCCCCCACCCCCACCCCCTGCTATATGCCCTGCATCTCCCTGCACACCGTATACTTACCCGCTATCAGCTCCAGCACAGGCCCAGGAATCGCTGGGGGCAGGGGTGTGAACCCTGTGTGCATGCAGGGAAAGTGCTTCCATTGATTGAAGTTAGGGTTCTTTCTTGCCACTGATTGGTTGTTTCAAGCAGCCAATCAGTGGCGTCGAAGTTGGGCAACTACAGGGCTGCAGCTTCTACCGCATGCCAGTACTTTTTAACTCGAGCACTTTTGCATCCTTGTTTAGTGGGACTGTCATGGACAGTATACTGGCCCTTTTGAAGAAGAGACTTTGTGTGGTTGCACAGTTTAAGTTTACATTTATGAGACTTTGTTAGCGAATAAAAAGAGAAATAATATGAAATAATAATCTGTATAATATTTAACAGACGTTCTTGCGTTCTTCCCGGCAGGTTATCCCAGGGATGTGCGACTTGGTACCTGGGCTGCTGGTCACGGCGTTAACATGAGTAACCGTACCGTGACCCACCCGCTGTATGTTGGCGTCACTGTGGAGCCTTATTCCAGCACAGCCCCCTACAACGGAACCAAAGGGGTAGAGTCCGCCGGGTCCCCCAGCATGGGCACCTGGCTTCTGTCACTTGGCATTGTCACTGTTATCGGACTGGCTGTAGCAATGGTGCGTAACCCCGCTGAAAGTATGATACCTAGTTCAATCACGTAAAGCACAACAAGCCTGTGGGTAGCACACATGTACTGTACACGCTTATCTATGAATCAGATAAGCACATGAGTTGTGTCTGTGTAGAGTTTAAAAGAAACACCTTGAATAAAGTGAGTCATGGCTTGAGTGTATATATGCTTTTAATTTAGTAATAGGAAGGGACATCTTAGCGTGAAAATGACATGTCCTACATAAATATGTAAACACTGCATGTACAACATTAAAATCCCACTGTTACATGTACATTAGACCAGGCCTTTCCAACATAGTGAGTTCCAGATAGCTATCGGTGGCACCCAGTATCTTATGCCACAGAGAGATTGGAAAACTGATGGAGATACAGGACTTTGTCATGCTGCAACTAACCACCTAAAGAAATGAGGAATGAAAGCCACAGATTATTTTTTTTATGTATCTGCGTGTCTGTAGAATAACACGGGGCAGCCGATCAGAGATAAGCAAAAAGGATATTCTGTCTCCCGTTTGCTGCATGTAATCAAAACTTCTGCAATACAAATCTTTTTTTTTTGGAAATGCTTGTTTTATATAGTGCTTGATATAAAACACAGTTTTTTATTACCAATATCACATAAAAAAAAATTGTCGTGTATGCGATTTAGTTCTGATGTCTTTACCTTACTAGACAGACACTGACTCATTATCTCACACGGATTTGTGTTAAACAGTTGAAAGGCTCAGTCTTAATAACCCAGCTGGACGATCAGACTAATAAAGTCTACAGGGGAAATAATTCAGCCGGACCGCTGTAGCCTTTCTATAAAGAATCAGCTCATGGCCGGCCAAAATATCACACGACTGACTACAATGGCTGCCTCTAGGTGGGCAGATAATGGCAGTTTATTGGAACAAAATGAAATATAATCTTTTAATGCTCAGCCATGTTTCTGTACACAGTTTAAGGCTCACAGAAAATATTCCTCCCCCTTAAATTTGAGAAATACTCTAACAGTGCAGTTAAAGAGATGCATCTTCCTTTCTGCAAGTTCTTTTCCTCTGTTCTCTGTCTCTCTCAATCCTCCTTTCTTCTTCTTTTTCTTTCTTTCCAGGTTCTTTACATCAGAAAACAAAAAAGGTGAGCTCATCTTATTCTAGTCGCTGGGACTGTATCCCTCTATTTCTTTTTGCCCTCTTATGTCCATTTTATCTCCCAATTTAATCTGTCGCAGAAATCTATAAATTAAATCTTTTTTTGGAGGAGTTATTCGGATGGTAATGACAACATGTGACGGATGAATTGGGAGAGCCAAGCATTGCATGATATTTGTAAAGCAATAGTTGGACATACTGCTGAGACGGCTGTACCTCCTGAAAAATGTGCCTTGTGTATAAATCTGCTCTGCATCCCTTCATTCCTTGCATCTACCTCATCGCTGACTTTGTCTGTGACCTCTCCTGTTTTATTTACCTTCGCTTATTTGGTTCCAGGCTGGAAAAGCTACGTCATCAGTTGATGCCCATGTATAACTTCGACCCAGCAGAGGAACAGGAAGACCTTGAGCAAGAACTTCTGGAACCAAATAGGGACCTACAGCCCCAAGGAAAGGTGTGTATGGATAGATGTATACTGTGCCGTGCTCAGGGTGCGTTATGTGTCTTCTGTAATTACGTTCACTCCAACATGCTTCATATATTTCATATGGTCTTCTTTATTCACCTTTGACCAACTTTGTTGTGGCTGTCGCTGGACTCCTATCATCTTGTTCTAGCTGTAGTTTTAGTCCCTGTTTGTGTTGTACCATTGTCATGTTTCTTTTACACTGTGTAGTTGTTGTACAAAGTGAACGTGGCGTTAAAAATGTGTGTACATCTTCCACATTGTGGAGATGCTCATCCATTATACCCCTGAACAACAGTCTAATATATCGGGCGGCACAGTTCCAATCCTCAAGGACCTCGAACAGGACAGGTATTATGTGTATCCATTCCCGTACTGAAGCATATCATAGGATATCCAAACATTGCGGTCTGTTTGTGAACCTGGACATGGATTCAGGAGGTTTTCTTGAGTTTACATTTGGGCAATTGCAGTGTCTTTCAGACATTTCATGTTCAAAACATACCCTATAATCTAATCACCAAACCTCTGCCATAACATTTTCAGCAGTTATCTACTGCAGCTACACTAGTTAAGCAATGCATTATCAAGGGCTGCCCCAGTGATATTCTCCTTCAAGAAAGTCTGAGTTGGCCCTGCATAATGTGTATTTGGGTAACGAGTACCTCTCCTGCAAAGCAGCTAGCTAGGCGGTCTGTCAAGTGCATATGGGGGAATTGTGCATTTGCACATTGCTTTAAAACATAGCAACACACAACCTCAAGATCCCTCAAATCCTTGGTGGTAGGTTTGTCTATGTAGATCGATATATATGAGGAGTCAACACTTGTTGTTTTTCCATGATTATGATTGTATAATTTGTTGCCAGATTATATCTTACATTGGTATAAATGTATGGGACAGCATTCTTTTTACTGCAGATTTGATAAGACTCCATAAGGGTTAATTATAGATAATATTGTTATATGGAGTATATGTATCCTCCTTTTTCTTTCTATTTATGTAGTGGGATATGAGATATTATTAGATCTATTTTCCATTCCCGGGACCACCCTGAACCAATTCCAGCTGTTGGTAACTGTTATTTAAATATTACGGCAAGGTTTTATGTTTAGAAGTAAGAGATCATTATGATACTATTTGTTTGTTTTTGCTTTAGCCTGTAACAAATTAAATATTTGTAAGCGCCACCTATGCTAAAGTATCCACAATTAGGTTACTGTAATGGTTGGGACAGTAGATGGCACTGTGCCATATATGCATACCTGGGAGAATGCCGGTGAAGCACCGGTTTTCCGGGTCCCCGCCCATTTTCCCTTTAAATGGGGGTGTTTCCCGCTGCCGTTGGCAGGAACTCCCCCGACATTAGTGGGAACTCCCGCAGACGTCAGCAGGGAGTCCTGGCCGCGTCCCGCAAGGGAAGGTTCCGGGTAGCCGGAGCCCGGAAGTTCCCAGGTATGCATATATGTTTCTGAATTATTACCCAGTTCTGCTGCAATTAAAGACAGAAGTGGTTTTAATAGATTCCGTGAATACTTTCAAATTACTTTCTAGTGAACACAGGGTTCAGGGTGATAACAGTAACTCCGGCACTCAAAGGTTTGGGATTGGCAGCCAAATTCATTCTCTCCTGCAGGGCAGTTAAGGATCCCAAGATAAAAGAGCAGCCAAAAGTGACACTTTAGAGAGCTGCTGTGACGCATTCATTTCTTGTATGAACATATTTTAATGTGCTGTATTCCTTTGTCTCTAGGTTCTCCTCACCAGTCTGTGCCCTCTCCAGAGACCCACCCGCCTGGTCTTCACAGACGTTGCCAACTCTATCAACGCCTGAGTAGCGTGACCACGACACGGAGTGACATGCAAAGCTTGGGGGATCCGTGTCACTGTGACCCATCATGTGGTTTGTGTCACTGCTCTGGAAGATGTCCAACGAAGATGGAGCCTGGGCATAGACGGCTCTCTCACGTTCCCATCACCTTGCCATTGCAGTGGGGACCAGTAATATAACCTCCTGTACACAGCCCCAGTGGGATAACACTATGGTTTACACTAACACACACATTTCTGAGTACACATCGACATGCACAGTGCCATGCCAGTATTGTGACACACAGTGCGACAAATTCCTGTTGGCTGCAGTGTGGAGTTACTTATACTTTGCTGCCACAGTGAAATACACACATTCTTCATCGTTGACACCTACAGCAAGTGCCACTGTACTCTGTAATACTGTACAGCACTACGTTGTGTTTGCCTGTATATTGAAATACACAGTTGCTCATGCACAAAACTTTCAATAGGAGTGCAGTTGTTTTTGACAGATACCGCCCATGATTCTCAGATAGTATTACGCCTCGTCTCAGTTGTAGCTTTATAACAGCTGGACCCCTAATTGTTGGTAATCTCTGGCTTACACAATAACCACAATTTGCCACATTGCCAAGATACACAATGCCCTGCAGAGACGTGCTGTTCCTCCCGCGCAGAAAGAAAACAATGCTTCAGCCAGTATTATCATTATTAATTTATATGGCACCGTCATATTCTGTAGCATTGTACATTGGGACCTAGTGCTTTGCTTAAGCTGCAGCAGTCGGTACTCTGTATAATAATCGATTTCATTCTCAGTGTGTAGTGTGATGCAAAGTTCTCTACACAGCCACTAATGTATAAACTCTGCTGTCCGGGGACGTCACTGCCGCACACAGCCGCAAACATTACTTACTACAGGACCGACATACACTACAGTGCACCTCCATAGCACTGATACACACCAGTGTGATATGTATAACTATACACACCCACATGGCACCAACATACACAACTATCCAATCTCTGTCCTGTATGTTTCTGATCTGCATTAACACGGCACACAGTACGTAATGCTATGCATTGACTACCCCCTCCCCACAGCACCTTTTCATTAGGTCCTTACACAGGGCTAGGCAATTATTACAATTCTTTTGTTACCGGGTGGGCCTTAAACACTACAAGTCACTTTTGTAGCAAAAAATGATTAATACGACTTTCAATGCCAGAAATGCTGTGTGCCCCATTCTGCCATAAGAAGGGGTTAATATCTGCGCCCGTATTCCTACCACAGTGTGTGCTACACCCACGTGA
The DNA here is from genome assembly GCF_027358695.1 of Spea bombifrons. NCBI lineage: Eukaryota > Metazoa > Chordata > Amphibia > Anura > Pelobatidae > Spea > Spea bombifrons. Next base: position 10,577,089 of record NC_071092.1, on the reverse strand, counting down.
AGCAGAGGTCTCCGGTAGAGAAGGGGTTATAATAGCAGTGCCATGTTGCATTATTTCTGGGCAGGTTTAATGATTTGATATTTATTTGTTTGGATCCCTTGTGCTTCATTAAACTCCTCAGTCCTACAAATCCTTGAATCCCTGGCCTCATTTATTCGCTAATTAACCCTTCACTCCATTTGTTCTGTCTCATTCCCAGCGATTCATCTAATTATAGAAATGATGTTTCTGTTAGTGAAATTTCTGCTTAATAGTAGAAGTCTTATCAGCACAAATCTCCGAACCCCCCCCAAGTACAAAGCAAACAATCATTAGGACAAAATGGAAATAAAAGCAGTATAAATGAATATCCCCCGATAATGAGTGTACCATTTATACGCTTACCCAGGGTATATCAAAAACTGTTACTTTATAGATAGGAGTTTGTTTTTTTTATAATTACATATAGACAAAGAATAATGAATTTTGGATAAAAAATTACTTTTACATAAAGCATAGTGTCCTCTGGCAGCTGGATATTTGCTGATAGTGATCACAAATTAAATTAATTGTCAGAAATCACCCTAATCCCTGGGATCTGAGAATGAGGTAAACCAGAGCTTCCGGGGAGGTGATAGTAACTACCCCGTCTCAAAAAGTCATTTCTCCTATGATACATTTGTGACGTGTTACTAAACCCTATTACATCATACATCCTTACATTGCTTTACAATCACATACATACTGACTGTGAGATGCTGCGGAGATCATTAATCCAAATGTTTTTTAAACCATCAATCTTATTGAGGATTCGGTCACACTTTATGGCCATAGATTATTATATTTTATTTATATAGCACAAAAAAATATTGTGACGCTTCTTATAGTCTATACGTTCAAGGGGGTATAACAAGGCTAGAACTGGCAAAGACAAACCAATACATTATGTAAAGTTTACAATCCAGAGATTGCTTTATCTGCTGCTGTATAATTATAAATCTTCCATAAATGTTCTATATTGATGGAACGTATATATGTGTGCCTGTGAAGAAGCAGTAAGTGGGTGCTTGTTAGGGCGACCCCTCTGGCCGTGTGTTCCGGGACAGATAGAATTTGTTTCTACGTTTTGCTTACTTGCGCAGGCAAAGTGCTGCCCCCTGCAGTATGTGTGATTTCTTACGGTGTCATTCCTTCGCTTCCCTGCTTATACATTCCACTCGCTGGCATTTAACCTGTGCTGGTCAGCAATGTGTGAAAATTATACGTGTCCTGGAAACATGGCCAATGTGGTTGCCCGAGGTCCTGTTAGTAAAGGTCCCAGACTAGTTCTGAACTGTCTAGCAGCTGAAGATTAGTCTTTTTTCCCCAATTAAAGAGACGCCACTCCACTCACAGACAAAACAACCCATGGCATAGAAAGAGATGTGGCTGTCAGGATGAATACAACGTGTTACGTAGTATGTGAGACAAGGAGCATTGCTTTCTCTGACATGCGGGATAGTATCGATGTCGTTAATATAGGTTAAAGCATAGAAATAATAGCCACGATAATTTAGCTAGAATACCTTTTCAATAACCGCAACGGCTGGCTGCAGACTGCAGTCCATAATAATCATTAGGAAGCAAATTAAATCCAAAACTGTATTGGTCGCTGCATAATAGGATCAATACAATACGCTTTCATTCATGTGTTTGTCTAATTAGCACAATGCATTGGTGATATCATACAGAATAGTTCATTCATACATCATTGCTGCATTTTCGAAAGCCACCTCCATTTTTCTAAATCCCCCCCTCTTAAAACACCTAAAACAGAGGAATAAATGAACAGGAGGAATAATCACGCATGTTCATAAAAAATACAAATATAAAATAACTCCTTCCATGGTATACTGGGTATATCAGATGGGGTTCCTTACACATATACATATTCACTGCATCTCCTAATCTATACAATTCAAGAGCTCTAATATTTCAGATTTTGTAAAGTAGTAGATCCAAGTATCGTCAGGATCTAGATAGTTTTATACAACATGATATTCTTTTATACATGCTGCTTTTCCATATATTAATACATTTTATTCTCTATTTTTTGGGATCGTAGTTAACTCTGGTATAATTGTCAACTCTGGGCTAGCGGGAACATAGTGACAGATAAGTGTCTGGTGAATATACACGTCACGCTAGACCACTTACACACTGACCCCGTGGTAATCAACCCTAAATAAAGAATAAAACTTATTTTACCATCTAAGGAACTGGCTGCAGCATTCTTGATCGGATTAAAATTTGCAAAAACACTAATTCTGCTCATTGGTTGGCTGTAGAAGATGGGGATATTTCAAATATTCCATGAAAATGTTTTTTTGTTGCGTTAAGTCGTCGACATTTAAACGGAAATGAGGTTATATGGAGAATTCAATCAAATGAGGTGATGCAGTGCACAATGTGACCTGTTAGTGGCACCTTTACATCACATATGCTTTAAAGTATGGATGTTCCTTGTATTTCTCGCCCCCCTGTCTGAAAATGTCAATGTTCCTTCACGGTATCAATGAAATAACAGCCTCGCAGCCTACGGTGAAGCTTTTTGGCTCAAGTTAAGATGCTAACCCTGATTTAGGGCTCCCAATGCATCTGAATTAAAATAGATACTTTTACCGCATCACAAACGTGCCTTCTATGGGAAGTCGAGGACGAGGCGAAGGAGCGAGATATGCTACAGTGACACGTCTGACACATTAGGTTTTGTATAGAGCATAATTATGGTGGTGCAAGTGGAGTAATCAGCAGAAATAGTCCATTGGTTGTTATGGTAACTGCACCACTTTTACCACAGGCATTACTCTTTATAGATAACCCCCACAGTCACCTAAACCTGATTCTGATTTAGGTTCCCTAGGTGGGGAGCCATTACTGATGCTTCGATCACTGCCCGTTCTAAAATGCTTTCAATTAATGGTGGCAGGGACTAAAATATGTGACCCTGTGCTGTTTGCTCTGACCTTGCATTCATATCGCCACAGGCCCTAGCAGCGGTACAGTGAGAAGCAGCAGGGTAGATCAGATGGTATACAGTATTGAGAGATAGTTGTATGTATATATATATATATATATATATATATACACAGACGTATATAGTGTTGGAAGGTGTAGCTGTGTATATTATGGGTGCCATGGCAGACATGTAGGAATAATAGTACAGCGAGATAGCCGTGTGTGTGTTAGGAGTGACGTGGGAGACAGCCGTGTACACTAGGAGTGCTGTGAGAGATAACCGTGTATATTAGGAGTGCTGTGAGAGATAACCGTGTACACTAGGAGTGCTGTGAGAGATAACCGTGTATATTCGGAGTGCTGTGAGAGATAACCGTGTACACTAGGAGTGCTGTGAGAGACAGCCGTATACACTAGGAATGCTGTGAGAGATAACCGTGTACACTATGAGTGCTGTGAGAGATAACCGTGTATATTCGGAGTGCTGTGAGAGATAACCGTGTACACTAGGAGTGCTGTGAGAGATAATTGTGTACACTAGGAGTGCTGTGAGAGATAACCGTGTATATTCGGAGTGCTAGGAGAGATAGCTGTGCACCTGGTACTTCATCTGTTGAAGAACACTAATTATTGCAATCATTAAATGTGACAAATGTTGATGCCTCCTGTTGGCCTCTGACGAGTTACCTGGATAATTAGTTGTCATTACACGTCACTAATTGCCACTAGAGCACTTTAATAAAGAGCAGAGCCGAGCTGTCACGCGTCAGAAACAAGGGGAGTTGGGCAAATTCAGTTCTTGCTTCTACCAGTTTGGGAATTGGTCTGTGTGTAACTACGACTGTCCTTTAACTCATTCCTCCTTTCTAGTACTTAAACTGCTGAAGTGATGCATGATTAATCACTTCTGAAATTGGGTACCTCCAAGATATACTTCAACACGTAAAGCTTCTAATTGCCTTTAATTGCTTCTTTGGACACTTTCCGCGCATCACCCTCCCCACTGGGTTGTAGCACTCTGATGTTGTCTATGGGAATAAGTACTTACATAATATATTCTATAGTTATATACTATCAGCGGAACGCTGGTCCGCACTGGACTCATAGATCACCCAATTACTCTTATCTGTCCAACTCCTTTCATTTTATTATTATTTATCAATTTATATAGCGCCATCGTATTCCACAGTAATGGGTAAACAGGATTTAGTAAGTCGTGCATCACATTGTACAGAAATCCTATATCTATTGGATCATTATCAGAGCAATTTAGTTGCCGCCATTAGTGAGTCACTGTAATCTTTGTGTTGGGCTACTAATGGGTTAATAATTGTATAGTTCCCATGCAATAACAGTAGGGTCATTGGGGATTGCTAAAGGAAAAGCAAGAAAGCTGAAGATGAGGGCAGGTGGAACAAAATACATGGAGAAGGGGAACCAGGTTAGAGAAGAGCAATTAAGGAGCATGTGGGTATTGTGGGGGAACAAAAAAACAGAATGAGGTAGGGGCGACAAAGCACAAGGGGAGAAATGAGGGGCAAAAAACCCCATGTGGGTATAAGTTGGACAGAGGAAGTTTAACCCCTTAATGACAAAGCCCGTACATGTACAGGCTCAAAATGCATTGTTTTTAATGGGTTTAGGGACCGCCCATTGTCATTAGGGGGTTAAAAACTAAAAGGAATGTGGGTGGGGCATAAAAAAATCCAAGGGGACAATGTGGAGCAAGAAGACCTAAAAATGACTTCATATTACTCTCTCATCCCACCACCCACTACCCTCAACAACTCTCTTTCCCTCCCTACTCATCTCTTCTACACTCTTCTTCTCTTTTCTTCCACTCTTTCTCTTTCAGTCTTTTTTATCCTTCCCATCCATCATATTTCCTCCATCCCTCTATGTTCTCTACCCATCACTCTTCCATCATCCTTCTCTCTCGCTGCCTTTCTCCTCCCTTCTCTGCGCACACCTTCCACGGTTAGACAAAAGGACTTGAAGCACCAAAGAGTAAAATTGCTGCTTTCTCCCCATGTGCCAGGTTCAGAGAGATGCATTTAACACTTAATCAAAATGGTTTGACAATGTAAAATGAGGTTGTGCGATTTCATTATTGTTCTATAATGGATCCATTTGCCGCAGACTTTTTTCACCTTTACATCTGCATTAATTGTTTTATTTTTATTCAGTTTCTTGTCGTTTGTTAAACTGTGCTTCTGGTGGGTTTTAATTTTTAATTACTGTAGATCACGTCTCTGTTTATTTGTGTAATACTAAAACATCAGTTTTTGGATTGTTTTGTTTACTTACTAATTTGGCACCTTGTAGAACCCTTTCCCCTTGATGGAGGCAGTGATTAGGAAAATAATTATATCATAATGTTAAATATATATATATATATAGAGAGAGAGGGATAAGAGAGAAGAAATAAAACACAATGAATTACTTATATTAAAATGAAGAACTGGAATGTTCCTGGGCACCCCTTGGCCCGTGCACAAGCACATACCTCCAACAGTCCTGGGTACAGTTTTAATTTTTTGGTATCTTCCCCATGCCCACCTTGCAACACTCTGAAGCTGAGCTCCACAACGTGGCTCTTCCAGTAAGGTGGACCAATGGCCATGCTTCATCAGGCCAATTCTGTCAGTAGCCCTGCCCGCCTTTGTTGCTGAACCTGCCCATCCCGCCTCTTGCCGCAAGTACCCCGATTTTGAAAAAGAGCCAGCCATGGTCCATGAGACCCTGGGGGCACTTTGACAGGGGCAGCTTCTGCCCCGCTTCTTTCAATCAAGGGAGAGGGTGGGCCTGGAAACTCTGCTGTGTGTGTCAGCATGAATATGCATGTGTAAGTGTGGGTGTGAATATGGATATGTATGTATAAGTGTGTGTGAGCATGAATGTATTCAGGTAAATGTGTCAGCATAGATGTGTATGTGTAAGTGTGTATGAGAATGTATGTATAAATGTTTGTGAGCATGGGTGTGTATATGTAAGTGTTTGCGTGTGAGCATGGTTGTGTAAGTGTTTGTATGTGAGCATGGATGTGTATGTGTGAGCATGAGTGTGTATGTGTAAGTCTTTGCATGTGAGCATGGTTGTGTAAGTGTGTGAGCATGGATGTGTATGTGTGTGTGTGTGATCATGGATGTGTAAATGGTTTTGTGTAAGCATGGACATGTATGTGTGTATGTTTCAGTGTGTATGTGAGTTACTGAGGGGTAAGGGCAAAATATAGGATCTGAGAGGCCATTTTCATGAAGAAGACATGGGGAGAAGCACACAACGACAGAAAGAAAAAAAGCAAGAAAGAAAGAAGAACAAGATGAGGCAAAGAGAAGAAGGAGCCCTATGGGAAAGGAGACAGGGACACAGAAGCAGGTGGCCAAGAATGTAGGAAGACATTGTGAGAGTGAGTGTGGGAGAGCATGAGTGAGAGTGTGAGGGAGCGTGAGAGAGTGAATTTTTTTAATCACGCTATAACATAATTAATGTGGGTGTGGTTTGGTGGGCGTGGTTGTGGGCGGGCAGCATTTTATCCTTGGACCCAGGCAGCACGATGTCTTGGACCAGCCCTAGAAACATTGCAGGTGTCAAAATAAATAGATGGCCAGCACTATGGATTCCTGGATTGGAGGAGACATACTTACAAACATTCTGCCCCATTGTGACATGTTCTATAGGGGCAGTGTAGTTCCTAAATAAAAATGCACATTTATACCTAGGAACGGTAAAAATAAGAGCGTTACGTTCCTCCCACCCTGTCTCTACTGAAAGCAGGAAGCATACGTAAGTATCAGGAAGCAAACGTGATTGGCAGCTGCTACTCCCATTGAACTCAATGTCCCAAACTCCATCTGACTGTAGATACCCATGATTTCTATACATATACATGTATGTATTTGTAGAGTTCATAGAAGCATGTGCTAAGTTGTGAACTCGCTGCTGAATGTGTATAAAATTGCCAAATACAGATTTTTTTTTTTATTTCATTGTCATTCCAACGCTGGCTCCATTATAAAAGAAAAAGCTAATGATTTGGACTGACATAGCCCTCAACATAATTTGGAAATGTACAATCTACCCCTGTTCTTGGCCAAAAACCATTGGAATCTTGGGTAAGTGCCTAGTCTGCCATATTGGAATTTTAGACTTGTTCTTGTGCATGGTGTACAGTGACACAAAGATTTAATTGTGAGTCTGAGCTGCATTGGAGACTGTTCTCAGGAGCTTGCAATCATATATAAATACCGGTATGTATATATATATTTCTATATATATATATATACATGTTTGTGTTTGTGCAAACGGCCATATTGCAAGCTTGCCATGGTCAGGCTTATAATGAGAATCTACTGCCAGTCTCTCTTTCCAGCAGCCCTGTTCCTGGCAGCGTCGCTAGCAGTCTGGTGAATACTGTAGGAACAGAAACATGATCCGCAGATAATAATGGGATTGATCAAATGCTGCATTGCCAAGTTTCACTTTTCCTGCCTTGTGAAGCTCTACGCAGCATATTTTCCTCACCCCTTGCACTGCTAATTTAAAACTCTCGCTGCTGCATCCATCAGCATGCGCTGCGTGTCCTGCCAGGGTGAGACTAATAAAATCCACTATGATTGCATCTGCTCTGAAAATATCCCATGCAAAGTGTCTTCTTCTGTGGTTCCCATCCAGTCGTCTTTTTTTTTTAATGCCAGCTGTTAGTCCTCAAGAGCAGTTTAAGACTTGGGTTGATTTTATATTCAAGATGACATCGTAACTCTCCTAAGCATTTTTATTGTTCTTAGTATTTTATTTCCTTAAATGTTATTCCATGGATCCACAGTTATGATCAGTACTAGTAAGAAGAACATATGATCGGAGGTGCCACCTTCCAGGTTCACATCATTAACTCGGAATACGTCTCGTCTTGTGAAGTGTAGGACGTCTGTAGGCTGTTAAAAAGAAAAACTACATTTATGTTAAGGATTTACTTTGTAGTCAATTCACTTCCACTTACTTTTATACGCAGTAATGGTGTATGTCCTTAATGTCACTTGGATTTGTTTTAACCCCTTTTTTAAAAAAAATAATCATTGGTGGCAATTTCCATGACCTGTGTCCTGCCCGATTATAGTGACCTAGGCTGTATAGGCCTATGTCCAGAGCAGCGGCCCCTATGCCTCCAAACCAAGGGCAAATGAAGGAAGTAATTAAACTGGAGGTTAGATTTTGTTATGCTTCCCACACAGGGACGTTTGGGCAGACAGCCATGACCCTAACAACTTGACATGGCCCACCAAGGACATTTCTGCTCTTGGTGGACAAGGTTCCTTCTCTGTTGATGCCCAAACTTGTCTGAAGACTGTCAGAAAAGAGGGGGGAAATACAAAATTGCCAGATACAGACCTATCCTTGGAAGGACCACCATCAGCCATAACCCAGAATAATATTAACATTTGAGCAGCCGTAACCTGAAGCACAAAGAGAAGCCCTCTGGCGTGATAGAAAAAAAAAAGCAAAATTAATGTCCTTGAGTGGGCCAGTAAAATTAATGACTTGAATCCAATATAAAATGTATGAGTTAAAGCCTCTGGACCATTGACAATCCAGAACAAACTTATCAGGAAAAGAGCAATATTCTTTCGAAGAAGGGGCATAAATTTAACTACCCCATTGTGTTTAGACCTTTCTAAAAAAAGCCTCCAGGATTAATGCAAATGGAGCTACTGCTGTTCCAAGTACCCACATAAACTGTGATTTCATTTGGATTTCATTTTACATCTTCTTTTGGCAATATTATTTAATTTCCCCTTATCAATATTAAATGTTGTTATAGGGACAGTCTATAGAAATGTTTAGTTACATTTTCCTTTAACCTTTTCGTAAGCTCTACTGATCTCATCAGTCTCCGACAATAATGACCATGTTTGTTTACACGAAAGCTTCCAGCATCTGACCTTTCCATGAATTGTAGCCGTACTCTTTTTCACTCCTAACAAAAGCATGATTAGAGTTTAAATCTACTTCATTTGAGCGCCTGCAATTCCAATTACCCTGTAACCAGGTTTATATAACCTGTGGCCCTCTAGCTAAGGTTGGACATCAACTCCTATTACCTTCAACCATCCAAATGGTCAGTGATAATGGGATCTGGAGTCAAATGGCAGCTGGAGGGGCTGGCTGCCTAAACCAGTAACTGAAACTCTTTTGTATGGATTTTGGGGGGCTCAGGTTTTCACGTAGACACTTAGGACAATGCAATGCTTTTCAACTTTCAGCATGACTGTGCCGCAGCGCACACAGTAAGGTCCATAAAGACATGGTGGGATGGGTTTGATGTGGAAGAACTTGGCCGGCCGCACAGAGCCATGACCTCAACTCCATTGAACACCTTTGGGATGAACTGGAACAAGCCAGGCCTTCACGTCCAACATCAGAGCCTGACCTCACAAATGCTCTACTGGATGAATGGGCAAAAAGTCTCACAGGGATGCTCCAAAATCTTGTGGAAAGCTTCCCCAGAAGAGTGGAAGCTGCAAAGGGGGGTCAAACTACATATTAATGTCTATGTATTTAGAATGCGATGTCATAATAGCCCCTGTTGGCGTAATGGGCAGGTGTCCCATGTAGTGTATAACCCATGATATATTTCATACTCAAAGAAAAATAAAGAAAAAGTACATGTGACTTCCCTTTAAGAGTTCTACGTATCCTTAGAATCAGGGCCGGCCGAAGACTTAACGCCGCCTGGGGCGAAGTTTAAAATGGCGACCACCCCCCCCCCCCGCCGGTACTTACCTTTAAACAGTCCTGCGGCAAGGCTCCCTGCTCTGCCACGGTGCCGGCTTGTAATGCTGAGCGCCGGAAATTGACGTCACTTCCGGCGCTCTGCATTACAAGCCGGCACCGGGACCGAACAGGGAGACTCGCCGCAGAGGAGAGAGAGAGGGGCGCCGAGCGGGTAAGCGAAAACCACTCTGTGCCCCTCTCTCTCTCCTCCGCTTCAAAAAAAAAAAAAAAAAAAAGCGCTTGGGGCGGCAAAGTGCCAGCCCTTCTAAAGTGCCGCCTGGGGCAATTGCCCCAGTCGGCTCCATTGTGGGGCCGGACCTGCTTAGAATATCAATGGAAACAGCTGCAAAATCTACCAGTTCTATGTAATCGTATATCCCAGGTTTAATCAACTTACCCTCCAATGCAGCCTCATGTTTAATTGATACCAAAAAAGGGATAATACAGTAAAATCCAGAAAAAATCTGTCCGTTTTCTATACATTCTTTTATTGATGACACCAAATCGATTTACTGAAAAATACATTTATTTTGCATTCCTGAAAGATCTCGTTATCTAATCTAGATTGTCACAGGGTCAATTTTCATCTTTGATTTACCCATAATGCTCAATTTCTCTGAACCCTGCATGGTGAGCAGAGGGGGGGTGAACATTTTGGGTGATTTAAAAAACAGGACCAAGATGCCGTTAAGAGGCAATTTTATTCTCTATTAACCCAAATCAATGGAAGGTTCCCATAAACCATTAGCCCGAGAGGGCAGGCAGCTCCAGGGTTAGATAAAGATGTCTGCCTGTTTATTAGCAGTGACAGCTCTGGGAAGAGGAGACTTTTGGGAAAAGGAGGAGGGGAGGGGAAAATATGTGCATAGAAATCTAGTTTAGAAAGTTGCATTCCTCTGTTATCTGTCAACTGAACAAAAATAGAAACAGGGAGATAGAGTTAGAGTGAACCAGACACGGGGAAGACGGAATAAATGGGTGTAAAGGCAAACGTGCAGTTATATGGGGCAGATGTGAAGGCCACAGTGACCGTCCACAAAAATGTATCTAGTTAGGGGGTTGTAGACAACCACGGTTCTAGGGTTTCTTGTGCCTCAGGCCAACCATGTGTGTGCCATGTTGCTCCTGAACGTGACTGATCAGAAAAGGAAGAACCTCATGGAGATGCAGAAGAAGTTGCCGCTCCTTCGCTTCCATTCCATACCTGACAATAATCGTTCCTTTCTTTCCAGCCCTGACTATTTCAAGCTTATTTCCATCATTTAAACCATCGAATCGTAGGCTCTGAATGCATTCCCACCACTTCAAACAACCACCTTGGGCATTACTTCTAAAGGCAAAAGCTATCTTGAGGGGGGTGTACCGGCACGACTGGTTACATGAATGAAGGCCATAAGAGAGATATGGAAGAACTGTGATTGTGAAACAGATAAGAGATGACTGAGATACAGATCGGGGCAGGAATCCATAAGAAATCCTGGAGATCAATGGTAGATTGCAGACAGGTCAACCAAACAGGATGATTGTGGTTGCTGCTAACCCTGGATACATCCAGGGCCAGTGGAGGTAACCCTAAAATGTCCTCCTAATATACAGCCCTGATTCTGGCAATGGACTTAAAAGTAATGTAAAAATATAAGTAAATAGACAGGATTTATATATTTGATCACCAGCCGAGTAATTAACTGATAACCCCATCCTGGTGTGATCTCCCAGCGCACCAGCTGCTGACTGCGCATTGGCCAGGTAATACCCCCACCTTCCAAGCGCCTGCCTCCCACGGTTGGATATTATTATTGTAATTCTGTAGCTCCGAGCTCGATCAATTGTTTGTTCGCTTGGGGAACGCTCTTACACAAAAGAGCGTCACAATCTGTCAATAGCGATCAGTGACATTCTGCAAGATGTTCTGTCCCAGGTAAGGCACTCACACATTCTGCAGCACTGTATAGAAGTGGCTAGAAGAAGAGGGCTTCAAATCATTTGCTGCCTATAAGACTGGACAGATTTTGTGTGGATCAGAGTCATAACAAAGATATCTATCTATCTTTCTATATATATATCAACACATATTATTTATACCCCAGCCGTGTTGCCCCTGCCATGTTTTTCACTACACTTTTTCCGTTCTCTCACTGTCTAATCAGGTCCCTTCCAGTGCCGGAGTTGGCATTATAAGATGGTGCCACCATAACTCTACTGGCTCCCCAGGGGGATGGAGACACTTCAGTTTGACGGCTTCTTCTGTTTATCCTGCAGGGTAGGAGGCAGCAGACGCAGAGAGTTGGGTGGTGATGGCGGGGGGGGGGGGATCACACTTGGAACAAGGGACAGTGACAGCAACACGGATCTTTTCTGCAATCCCGTGTTTTACGCAGGAAAGATATCGAGAGGATAATATTTGGTTGACGAAAATGACAGCTTCATGTTGTTGGAGGAAAGGTGACTGCGTTAGAGTGACGGGGAAACAAAGTATTGTGACAAGTAGGCTTCCGATGTGAATATATCCAGCAAGCATTCCAAAAAACGATCTCGTTGCAGTGGTAGCCAGTGGGGGTTTTGTGCTGATTGGACGATTCCTTTGGTTACTATAGCGATAAGACCACTTTTCAAACTATTTTTTTTTTTTTTTAAAACAGCCTTTTCGTAACTCTTGGCAGGGATCCTAGATTGTTAAAGGACAGCTGTCACCAACAGGGGAAACGGGTTTGTTTCTGCAATAAACGCACATGAATGGAAAATGAGGAAAATGTTGTGATCTGTCTTCCAGCAGAGGCCCAACGCAGCTCACTGATGGGCAAATACCTGGGCGCTTTCTAAATGAGCTGACCCTGAGACCCTTGAAATCAATTAATTAAAATTAACTCCGTAATGGCCTCAGTGAAGATTCTATGTAGTTTCTCACCAAATCTAATAACCAAGTAACTTTAATACAGGTGCTCATTGAATCTAGTCACCTGCATTCAGGTAGGGATATCAACTAACATACTGGTAGCAAAAGCACCAATTGGGGGTCTTATATGTGATATATTTGATATATATTAGAAAATGAATTTTACCAGTTTTCAGCAAATGTGCTCTGTGTAGAAAACCCCCGTAGAACATTAAAGTAAAGATGCCTGGAGCTGGGGGTTAGCAGGATTAATGTAAGGTGATTGGCCATCGTTAATAGATGTTGATCCATCAGACAGTCAAAGACACAGGATTACTGCTAAGAAGGGGCTTAGTCTGCACTGATAGGTACGATGGGCAGCGCAGACATTGTTTTATAATAGAGTTTAAAATATTGATATAATTCAATGTTAAGGTTCCTTGGCCATGTTCGTTCCTTAAGATTAGTACTGTTAGATCTCCTACAGCTTGGAGGATACCTGGGAACTCGCCGGGTTTTGCCTGGTGATGCCACGAGAAGCCCCGGTTCTCTGGGTCGACACCTGAATCCTCTCGGTCACAGGAGTGGAGTCTTGATACGCCCCACTCCCCGACCATTTCCCCTTAAATGGGGGGGTCCCGGGTGCTAGAGCTTTATCATACAGAGAGAGGGACAGAGTGGGAGCTAAAGCTTTATCATACAGAGAGAGGGACAGAGTGGGAGCTAGAGCTTTATCATAGAGAGAGGGACAGAGTGGGAGCTAGAGCTTTATCATACAGAGAGAGGGACAGAGTGGGAGCTAGAGCTTTATCATACAGAGAGAGGGTTGGAGCGAGAGCTTTATCATGCAGAGAGAGGTGCGTGATATAAGAGACATCGGCGCATATAAATCTGAATGAGGTTGATATTTCCTGAGTGACATTTCCCTGAGATTTATTCTTTGCTATTTTAGGATTGCCCCTGTGTGGTTGGCGCATGCCCCCTCTCTTTACCCGCCTGGCTGCGCCTGTGAGTGAGGTCTGAGGCGTGTGAGCCCGTGTGTAGCAGTCTTGCTGGAGTAATTAATAAGATAAGGAAGGAAATCTTTGTGCGCATTCCCAGACACAAATCGTCCTTCCCGGAGGGGGGAACTGAGCGCAAACTTCCAGAAAAAATGTGAAAATAACCCAAGCTGTGATTATTCAGTAAAAGATGTTTATGTTCGGATCCATACAGCATTTATGTGCATTTATTTTATATAAGAATAAGGATGGATGCGACGTAGAAAGATAATGCAAAAAAAGAGTAGAATCGCAATTTATAAGCAATCAGTGGAGAAATTCTAAAGTATTCATTTTTGGATCAGACATAAATTCACCCTATTTTTGTTAAAAAAAAAAAATTGAAATGGTAAATAAATTATGTTCAATTTTATGTGGGTTTCGAGGCTCAAAATATTTCCGAATGTATATATTTAGTCACAAATAATAAAAAAATAAAAATATTTCTGTTTCAGGTGCACAGGGTGTTTTTGAAATGGCATTTTTCTCTGATAACCCTCTCTGGGTTTCACTCAGAGTCTCCGGGTGAAACGTTGCTTCACCGGGGTCTCCGGGGCGCTCTGCTCCTCCGCCATGGCTGGGAGCAGCTTTTAGTCCACTCCTCACGCAATTCCCCCTCCCAGTCCCAAATAATTCAGTACTATCTGGGGTTATCCTCACCCTTGGACAAAAAAAAGAGAATGTTTCCATTTTGTTTCCATGGCAACCTATCAGTGCCTGCCTTTGTGTCACATGACAATTAAGCATTCCCTGAAAAAATATGAAATACGAGACACAATTTCACAAAGTTAACTCATTGATTGGAGGAAGCGTTTGGGTGTTCAGCAGTATGAAGAAGTATGTTTCTAATGCTGTGATTGGGTGGAAGAGTAACTTTAGGAGGTCCAGGAGAGTTTAAAATGATCAAAGGCTAACATTTTAGAAGCTTTAAGTACTTTGGATTTGTGCAGCCCCATATGTAACGGTAATATTAAAAATAATATTAGGAAGTAATGTCCCCAATATATATATTATACTTATTGTCAATAAATATTCAATATTTATGTCTCTTATTTCTTAATTTCCTGTTGAAAATTGAAATTTTAAAATTGAAATTTTAAAGTTGAAAAGATAAACATTTGAACCTCCTTAATATTAATATGAATACATTCCTCCCAACAGTCCCAGTTTTTGCATAATAGTCCTGATTTTGTCCTGTCTCGGGCAGCTGCCCCGCTTCTGCCCCTTTGGCCTGACGACCTTAGGCCACTCGGACAATCAGGTTCTAAGCCTCATAGAAATGAGTCTGCAGCTTCTTATCTTGTTTGGCTTCAGATGTTGCCATAGCAGGTTTGTTCTTGGCCAGAACATGCTATCTCGTGATAAGAAGCCTCCAACCTGTCTCTTTGATGCAGAGCTTATTTAACATTTTTTATACATATATTTATGGCTATATTTTAAATCAAATATGATTAAAGTGGAACTTCAGCCATAGTTACATGTTTTTTGTTCTAATCCTAGTATCAATTAACCACAGTTTAGAAATTACAATGTCTTATGAAGGCTTTTTGTGTGTTTTGGTTTGTTATCTTGCCCAATCTATTATTATTATTATTATTATTACTATTATCTTTTATTTATATAGCGCCAACAGTTTATGCAGCGCTTAATACAATACATATATTCAAGGGGTCTGACAAGACGAGAATTGACAGACTAAGACAGACCGATACATTAGGTGGAGAGAGCCCGGCTCGCAAGCTTACAATCTTACTAGACGAACATACTAAGTCCTTATGATACTTCCTTGTGGTAAAGAATAGAATATCTCGGTCCTTATCACCTAGAGGGACTCTCTGATTAATCAGGATCAATAGGGAAAGTGACATCATTAACATAAGCAGGACTTCATTTACATCGCCATAAAGGATGGTGATCAGTATTTAAACCACAAAGAAACATATTTTTTATCTTTAAAAAAGTACAGAGTGTACACATCAGACTCATCAGGTAGAGCGAGGGGCACCTGTACATAGGTGAAGAAACACTCATTTAATTAGTTATAATAAAGTGTACATGGAAGGTAAAGGAATACACTATGTTACAGACAATGGGGAGGAAAAGTAGGAGCATTTTAATAGTGGCTTACGACTCCTTATACACATTTTGGTTATTCTCCCACATTGACGGAGCCAGAAGCCTCTGTCCCGAGAGGCACCTAGAATGTCTTGACGCATCGGATAGCGCGGGGCAGTTACTGGAGGTACGGCGAGGCTAGCGGAGGGGGATAAGAGTAGAGATCTCTGCATTGAAATGGTCCAGAGAGAATAGGATGTGCTCCTGGGCTTCATGTGCTCGAGTTTGGCAGGTTAACCTGTTATTTTATTATGACATCTAAATGGAGACCTTTTGGATGATTATACGTGGCTGCTGATTAGCTTCGGGTTTATGTTTATGTTTACATAATTAAGCCATTTGGCGGAGCTATTAGTGATAGCGAACACTCTATACACCTGGTTCATGTATATCCGTGCATGCGCTTCTAGGTAAGGGGAGGACAGGAGGCTTCGCAATTTCTGAAGGGTTTAGCAAACGGTCATTTCAGAGCCACAGATACGATATGAGGAGTTTGAATTATACAGACATGCATGCGCATAGTGGCGCCTTGCAAAAGAAGGCCTGGCAACCAATGGCCCGGGGCGGGGGTAACCCCGGATAAATGGTTCACTATTATAGCTGCTGAAGGTACTTGATAAAGAACACATTGACGGTGTGCTATCTAGCCTGTCTAACATGCAGTCACCAATGGGTAATGTATAGAAAATTCTAAAAAAGGAGCATAGAAAGGATACGGTCAATGTGTAAACGATTTGATACACTGCAACCCCTGCTGGTTATATGCGGAACTGCAAGAATAAAAAACATCTTTTACTGACCCATTATCGCAGATCCAGAGCTGCCCAGGGGGCAATTACCTGACTCGCAGTGACGATGCAGTGCCTACTGAATGAATAAATGGCCCATCGAAATAGATATGATAAGTAGGCACATCGCACCTTCGAGCAGACTATCTGGCTCTCTGAGCAGGTACTGGAGACTGGTGTTTGCATGTGGTAGGATGTTAATACATATTATTGCATTGGAAAGCACAAATCATATATTAATTTAACACAAGGGTTATACAGACATCAACACAAACATCTGCAGACATAAAAGTGCTCGCACTGCTAAAATTACCACATTTGCTGCAATGAGCTTCAGCTGTGGCAGCAACCTGTACTAAGATCAATTACGGTTTTTCTTTCTTGTCAAGCGCACAGTGTCTCAGATATGGAATCAGCGCCCGATGGGATGTGATTATGAGGCTCACTAAAGGCGCATGTGTACTGGAGCAGTTAGTAATCATATTTTGGATTGTGATCCGTGAGTTGACAGGTCACTGGTCCAAGTCAACGGTGTGAAGCCATAGTAAGAGAGGAGGATCGTAGTAGATGACTAGCATGCTGCGATCTCTTTTTGAAGTCACTAGGAGCAAACATTTTGGGGACTTCTCTAATTCTCCAACAAACTAGGAAACACAGTGCATATATATATATACCGTAATATATATATATATATATACAGTATATAATGCTAACAATAAGCTATAGTCATGATACATTTCTCTTACACGTGTATTGAACATAATTGTATTAATGGCATTTATTTTTAATGAATACCTTTTAATTATGTCTCCATAATAGCAGCTTTAGGGGTAAAGAGCGCAGTAACCGTGTGGATATGGCTGGTGTCCGTTTAAGAAAAGAATGTCTTCTGGTCTTCTGGCACCGGCAGCTGCAAATGCGTCAGTAGATAGCCCTACAACTTAAACGCTATTTTTAAGATGCTGTGACTTAAATATAACCTCTTCCATAGTAAATCGCTCTTAATGATTGCTACCGATACACCGATACACCGCGCTATATGGCATATGTGAATACACAGAGAATAATGAATGGAGGCAGAGAGATAAAGTTATTGATTTGTTAAATTAATCATCAAAATACAGGAGAGGAATTTATTTCAGAGGAGAAATGTTAGAACCAGGGGCCATAGTCTAAACCCGAAAGGCCAGAGGTACTGTAAAGAAATGTTACTTTATCGAGAGGGCGGTAGGTAAATGGAACAGCTTCTCGGCAGAAGTGGTAGAGGTTGATACGGTGAGCTAACTTAAAGTTACATGGGAAATGCATAAAATTATCTTGAACCTTTCTACATCAGGAAAAATGGGCAGACTAGATGGTCTGAATGGGTCTTATCTAGAATCACATTCTACGTTTGTAAATGTATTACTAGTTAGGGAGTGATATGGAATCAGGGCCCTTAATATTGCCATTTATTAAAGTAAACGTTTTCGTTAGTAGCCGTGAGTGGCCGCGCAGACTGTATGATAACCAGGAATATGAGAAACGTGTCCTTCTATGAAAATTGCTTTGTGTGGTTGTTATGCGTGCCTGGAATGTATAGAAGAATATATGCATCTTTTCCAATCACTTAAAATCAATGTTTCTGGTGTCATTACACAATGTACGGTGCGAAAGCGTTGTTGACGGTTTTGAAACGCATAAAGCATGTGCTCTGTTAATTAACAGACTGATTTTGATTAATTAAGCGGTGTGAAATGTTATCTGCAAAGAAGAAATTCAGAATGAAATGACTGATTGTTGTAGATTGTATCCCAATTTAGACATTCACAAATATTTTCCCATACAAATTATATATATATATATATATACATACAGTGTATATACGGTATATATATATAGTCGTGCATCATTAAAAAGAACCCACTGTGCTCTTTGGGGGAGTGGCTTTATGAAGGGACAGGGCTAGCCATGCATAGGGGTGGGGCTAACACCAGACAGCCTTTAGTGTGAATAAACTGGGCATCATGCCTTGTGCCCCGTCTTTAGGAGATGGTCAACATGGTTTCTTATTTATTACATACATATAGATCCATAGACATACCTGGAAACTTTGAGGCTACCAGGAGCTCTTCCTCGCGGGATGTGGGCAGGAAGTCCCCCTGTTTAAGGGGAAATGGACGCGGAAGGGGTCTCCAGACGCAACCCGGAGAGTTCCCAGGTATTGTATGCCCATAGTTCCCACACATATGCAGCCACTTTTTTTCAGGCCTTCTTATTGTGTAGTCTGTAGAGTTCTACTAGGGGGCAATAAATGGATCATTCGAATCACTGTACAAATAACTAATATATCTTCTGAGAAAAAAAGCTGTCCTTCTGTTATTATTATTATTATGTACCAAATAATGATATCCCCAAATCTATTACTCCACAGAGCAACGTGAAAAATACAAATAGATAGAAGCGAACAAAATCAAACATTTTACTGAATATCATGAAAACAAAGCTGGGCTCGGAAGTTTACACGCTCTCCTCTACTTTGCGCTTCTTCTCCATCCCTGGGACGCTTCACAGGAGCCGGGGCTTCTCCCAAGCGCTTTGCCTTTTTGGTAGGTGTTACAATTTCATTCCCGGTTTCCTCCAAGCTATCGATCTTCCTCCTTTCAGTTATCGCAGGGCCCTCCTCTTCATCTTCCTGGGGAAGTTTCATGGCTCTCGTGTTTCCAACATCATTCTGAACATCCACCATTTGTACGTCAGCGGGACAAAAATCAGACAAACACTCTCATTTTGGTTTTAGGCACTCTTTTGCAAAAACAGAAGCCAAAGGGCTTAGCGTATTATGTGGTATTTCGGTTCAGGAAGCCCTCGTTGTATACGGTGACCAGGATAAGAATGGATTGGGACTTCACAATGTGATAGAACCCATATTTCCGCATTTACTTACTCTGTTTAACCCAATACAGAATATATAGAATATATAGAATAGTTCGGTCAAAACTAGAGTATCATTTTAATCCCTCAATACCAACTGGAACATTTAACGAAACATGGAACCAAATGGAACCAAACATGGAACCAAAAGTCTTTTTAGTTTTAGTGTACCCTGTACCCACACACATTGTGTAACAGATCAGTATAGGGCTTTATTCATATACGTACGGTCTAATAAACATGCATCACATGATATGAAAAATAGAAAAAACACTCTTCCCATGTATGCCAAAAGAAATAATTAACATAATGTAAAAGCCTTGGATCCTTTTTAGTGAATTTAGCATATTGTAATTGTAAATACATGCAGGATACACACCAAGCCCACTTAGATGGCTGTACACAACATATGGCACGCCAGGAGCCAAACATACACTACAGAAACGCAAAATGGGGAGGAAAAACAAAGTATGCCACTGTTTTTGCAAATTTTTTTATAAATGTATGTGTGTTTTATTGTTATATATTTATGATTTGTTTGTTTGAGGGGGAATTGTGACAATCATTAAGCGTTTGGTGTAGCACCAACTCTGATCCCTGCTAATCGATTGATCACAGAGTGCCGTCCAACTTATCTAACAACAGATCAGCTGCCAGCATGTAGACACAAATTAGGCTACCTGTTCCATGCAAACTCCCTAGGATCAAATTTGTTTCACTGAGTAAGAGGAGCTGCTGATTGGTCAGTGACCAATCCGCAGTATTCTCTGTCACATGATCAGTGTCTCCTCTCTTAGAGTATTTTAGGGATGGGGCATCTTTGAGTCATTTTTAGATTTAGATTGGATAGAGGGAAGAGCAGTCCGTGGCCAAGTAACTACAGCATATGCACTCTGATGGGATAGAGACTAGAGGCACTGGGAGGCTCACTGCACAGTTGTATTATTTTAATATATTTATCTATTATATATATTTATAGAGTATATAAAGCGTTGGAAGAGAACCAATCAACTTTCTGATTTTAAATCAGCTTAATAGCAAATTGAAATTTAAATAACATGTCAAGAGAAGCAGTTGTGTGTTCCTGATGTCTGGCAGCAGCACTCTTGGAAATGTTATTATTCCAGAAAGGAATATTAGAGGGGATTTAGAAGGGGCTTCAGTAATGTGATAACAATAAGAAACAATAATAAACAGGTAATGAGGCTCCTGTATGATGAAGGGCCAGCTCAGTCTCTCCTTGCAAGAGAATGACCCTTCCTAACACATAGTGAAAGCAGCAAGCTGGACCATAACTCTCCTGCCAACTCCCGCTTTGGGGATCATTCCCAGACAAGACTGCTCTTGACAGTAGGTTTGCTTAGTCTACATACCAGGCTCTGTAGCAAATGGCTGATCATCTGAACATAACGAAAGGACGTCTGACATTCGTGATGAGCATGCCATTGCATGCACCTGTTTTCATCTGGCACACCAGACATGTCCAGTCGGTTGCCGGCCGATATCTCCCCGCCATTTACCTGCAGGCTATATAGGCCCACCTGTACACTGCATGTGTATAAAAACATTCACGATCTGGCAGCCGCTTGTGTTAAAGTACCAGGGCTGCTTAGTTGTCCTCAGTCCAGCCCTGATCTCCTTCCATATATTCCAGTTATGCTGTATTAGATCATCACCTTTCTTCTGACAATGATGGACTCCAGAGGCAGTGTAGGCTGTCATACTGCTTGCTCATTTGTGGTTACAGTTACTACATGTGTAATTACATTTGAGGTGTGTATGCATCAATACAATGTGGGGGCCACATCAGAATCAAATACATAGATCAAATAATATCCTTATGTAAAGGTGTTTCTAGTGGACCCAACTTGTACGGGTCAATGTGGATCCACAGTGTGCCGGTTGCCATTCAAGAAAGCAATGGCCACTCACCGGCAGTTCTAGAGTTTTACATCTATGTTGCACTCATCATCAATACATCAATGGCAATTTTGCAATCTATCCTCCCACCCTACAGTATTTCACTGACTCTACCCTGGGCAGTATATTAATAATTACCTCCAAACATTAGGAAGGCCAAATAGAGTATTGGTGAAGCAAGAATTAGACCTCATCAGAGCCAGGCCAGCTCATACATATAGGACCATAACTGGACCATCCCCGAGTTATATTTTTTTCTTTGCCATTGACTGGGTTACCCCTATGATCCCATCTAATATCCCATCTTATATTAACCTCTGTATTATTGATTGCAAATTATCACAGATACTGCTGATTGTAAAATAATAATAATAATAATAAAATATATATATAGCCACACTTCCAGAAATCTAGCAAAAATGCCGCTTGCGTCCACGACAAAAAACACTATGGATATAGCTTGGGATGCCATAAAGCCACTGCTATTTCTGTGAGGTGCCCAATGATCCGATCTCCCTCCGGGCAGCAGCTCTCCGTGTGATTACATGGCTAACTGCTCTAGAAATGGCCCTACACATCATCCCCTCCTTCTACCTCCCAGTAGCAGGTTCAGTGGTGCTGCTGGAGACAGTAAAACTCTATTAAGCAGCTATATTCTGGGACTGTATATTAAATCCAAACCCAATGCACCTGCAGTACGCACTCGCTTATTCCACGTCCATGGCGATCGCTCCGTTTACGGAGACGGAGTGCGCTCAATTACAATGCTAGTCCACATCTACAGAGAGAGAGGCGCCATTCACGTCTTACAATGCCGGCGACAGCTCAATATATTATGCAGAGCTTAATAATGACATTGTATCACCTGACTGTAGAACCAAAATCTCCAGACTGCTGCATTATGTAGCGAAGTATATCTGTAATACTAGGTATAATAACTGTGTGTAAATAGGTACACACTGTGTGTTTTTGTGGCCAGACTGTGTGTACCAAGAGTGAAGCTTGATGTTTCTGTATTGGTGTCTTAAAGCCTATTACATAGAAACATAGAATTTGATGGAAGAAAAGGACCATTCAGTCCTTGGTCTAGTCTTAAATTCAGGATAATGTTATGCCTGTCCGTGCATGTTTAACCCATTGCATCCCCGTAAGTCCGGTAAGTCCTTAAAAGCTGAGCCAAGACGCCCTTTAGGATGCACCGGGACATCTTGACTTCGTAGCACAGCAGGAACACCTCCTGTCGTTACACAGGAGATCAGGGTGTCTAGCATTGCAGGCTTCCTACCGATTGTGTGTAATACCGATGTACAAGGAATACCGCTATACAAAGAATGCCTGATCACGCGATCAGGCGTTCCCTTCTGGTAGGTGTCAGTGCTAACACCCACCTGAAGTTCACAGGAAGGCGGGGGTCTCTGATTGCTCCCCGTGCAGGCTGATCGCTATGCGGGGTTATGGAGCCCTGCTTGCTGATCTGTGTGATCAGCACCGACAGATGAATTTCTCTGGCTATCAAAAATATATGATAGGCACCCAAAGGGATATTGAGCCATACTGAACTGGGAACTCTGCAAAAACAAACAAACAAAAAAAGAAAAATAATTAATTAAATAAACATTGTTGGTGTTTTTTTTTAATGCCCCTCACCCTAAACCCCTTAAGCCAATAGTATTAAAGATATGTAATATAAGGTAATATATAAAGGATGGATGTGGCCCTCTTGAACATAAATAAAATATATATGTGTAGTATGATTGTAATCAGGAGATGTTACTGAACATAAATTGGGTTTTACAAAACTTTTTTTATCTATTATCACTAATAATCATTATGATTTATGTATTTCTATGATTTTATGAGAAGTACTTCACAGAACAGAATGCTGTACAGACATTTAAACAACAATTGGATGAATACTTGCAAAAACATAATATACAGGAATATAATTTTTAAATTATGGGGAAACAGTTTCTTGATCCAAGGAGAGATCTGCCGGCCATTCTGGGGTCAAGAAGGAATTTTTTTCCCCTAGTTTGGGCAAAATTGGAAAGAACCACAACTGGGTTTTTTTTGCCTTCTTTTGGATCTACAGCAAAAATGAAACAGATCTGGGAAAGGCTGAACTTGATGGACGCATGTCCTTTTTCGTGTAACCATGTATCGTTTGTACGGGTCCGTCCAAACTGGAAAAGAGGAATCATGGTTTAACTAACATATGGTAAAAATGAAAAAAAAACCTCTGGTCCTTAGGTTATGAAAAAGCCCAATCGCAAAGGGGATAAATCCCCTCATTGTGTTAGCCTCTACCACATCTGCTGGGAGACTGTTCCACTTAATATTTGGGGAGTTGCACCGTGCCAGTATGTCACTATGGATACCAGATATGTTACATGTTATGTTGTTTCAGAGGGCCATGGGAAGAAATATTAACTTAGAAACCCCCCTTAAAATATGAAGCAGAGGACATGGGTGCAACTTTCCTGCCAGTTGGGAAACGATAATGATTGGAGGCTGCTGTGGTTTGGGGGGGGGGGGGGGTTGATGGTAATAAATATAGAGTCTACATTACAAATTACCTGAATGATAAAATGTTATCAAAGAAAGCAACTAGGTGTATTTGCCAAAATCAAATATATATAAATATATTACAAAATCTATGTCAAATGACTTGAAAAATATAAATACATCCAAACCCCTGATTTCTTGGAACAGATTTAAAGTCATCAAACCATTTTTTACTTAAAGTTAATAAATTAAATAAAAAATAAATTAGATTTAACATGTAATTATTACCACGTATGATTCCTGGGGTATTTGGCGGCACTGCTATTATACGATGAACTCAGTATGGAAAATGACTGCCTCTCCAGGGGAACGGGGGGCACAGGGGCAATTGCCCCCAGGGCTGCTCTGATTTGCATATTACTCTAAAGCTTCATTCTGTGTTTACTTGTAATTCCACATACAGCCACTATGATGTCTAAAGTAACAGGGTGAATTTACTCAACGACTGTATCCCTTCTGTGCTCCGTTTATGTGTTTTATGTATTCCCTTTCTGTTAATTTGTTTTAGATCAGACTAGATAGTACTCGATGGGCACCCTCCACATGTGCTCATTATTGAGCTTTTAGTCTCAAAATTAATCTGGAAAGATATTTTTTTGTTGATGTCCAACATGCAGACTGAAACCAACCAAAAAACACCATTTAATAAACAAAACGTTATAATAATAATAGTAATAATTTAAAGGCTTTTCCCCCGCCAACCACATAAAAAAAATGTCAACATTCAAAAACTCATCGCCAACTCTGCTATTCAGCATTCATAACCCCGCGGCGCGTGGACCTTGGAGCTGTGGCTTATTTACCCCACTCTGGGCAATCAGTGGCAAGAATCACCAGACTATGGATCAGGGCAGCAGAAGTTCTGCAGCTGCAGCTTCTACCTATGGTTAGCAATTTTCCCCTCTGCTGTTTTTTTTTTACTTACAAAGTACCGTACTTTAACCTGGATTGTTTGTTGGTGCAGCCACATGAGACGCTAAACTGTCCCTTAAGTATACGTTTTATGTATAGGGTTGGGAGTTTGATGGTCAGTACATACGCATTAGGTAGGCAACAGGTTGAGATGTTATTGGGAAAGCTGACAATTTTTTGTGTGGTTGGCGGGGTAGATGCCTTTAAATTATTACTATTATTATTATTATTAGGTTTTATTTATTAAATGATGTTGGTTTCAGTCTGCATGTTGGATATCAACAAAAAAATATCTTTACATATAATTATTCATATACAATAAATATTATTAATAATAATATTCTCCTCCTTAGTCCTATCTCCATATATGATTGGCAGAGCCCTGGATGCTGGGGCAGGAGGCGGGGTTCCTAGTAGGAAAGGGGGCTGATTCTGATCTTAGGGGGGCTGCTCTTAAAGCATGTTATGAATATGAAATCATAATTCCAGTAATTATTACATTGGAAGGCTGTAGAGGAAATGCCCTGTTCTGTGGGATAAAGTGGGCAGGCTCTGCGAGAAGTGGGCTGTTTATAGAGCAGACCGTGTGGGTTATTCTGAATAAACTGGTCAGTATGGAGATGCCCCCCGGGAGAGGTGGTCTGCTTATAAGGCAGGATCGGGGCAGGGATGCTGTGGGTAGGGTGGGCCGGTCCTAGCATCAGAGTGGGCAGTCTCAGCGAGAAACGGTCTGTGTGCAAAGTAAGAAATATATACAGGAGTGGGGAGGTCCAAGCGTTAGGTGGGCAGTTCCTAGGGGTAAAGTGGGCTGGTGCTGGGGCAGAGGTGGGCAGAGTCTGATGGTAGTTAAAACGCGTTCTATCTGAGGGGTGGGCAGCTCCTTTGTACGATGGGCGGTTCCTAGGGCAAGGTGGGCAGATGCTTAGGTGAGGTAGGCGGTTCCAAAGGGGGGGTTAGGTGGGCAGCTCCTTGGGTAAGGTGGGCAGCTCCTTGGATGAGGTGGGCAGCTCATTGGGTAGGGTGGGCAGTTCCTGGGTGCCGAGGTGGGCAGTCTCTGTGCGAGGTGGGCTGGGTAGGGGGCTGTCCGTCCATATAGAACTAGCTCAGCTCCCATCTTCTCCCTCCTCCCTCCCCCGGTCTCCGGCAGTGCTGAGCTTCTCTCTCCGGCTCTGTTCTTCTCCTCTCCGGTCTCCGCAGGAGGATGATGATGGTGCTCGGTACCCGGTGCCCGCTTCTACCGCTTCTGTGCCTCATACAAACCGGCCTCCTCTTATCAGGGACCGATGGCTTCAGCTTCCCGCAGCAGCACACGTGAGTACCGGGCATTATAACTAGGATTATAGCTAGAGATTAACGTGAAACCGGGAATAATGAATGGTGTATAGCGGATAGCGCTGATCGTACCGGGATTACTGCTCCTGAATAAATAATAAATCATATACCGGGAATGAAGCTTCTGGTACGGGGAATAATGCGCCCAATAATCTTGGCGATGTTGATGATGCTAACAACGAGAATAATAATACATAATAATAATAATAATAATACAGACAGTAACGATCCGGTGCCGGGGATGGGATTCGTGACACGGGGATAACTCTTTGATAAATGTATTAACCCTGTTATTCGCTCGTTCTACTGCCCTGGGCATTACTTTAACCCTTAAGTATCCTCTATCAGTCCCTATTAGTGCAAATAAATCTAAACCCTTCTATCTAGCCCTTCACCCATCCGTTTATACCCCCCGCTGTTATTTACCAAGGTTTGCTTTCACCCCCTTTTTTGTCAGTCCTAATCATGTTAATGCTTACTCTGCCCTCCAGCCTCTATTTATCTATACCTCTTGTAAAGCTGCTTCTTGGTTAGGTAGAGGGTAGTTGATGAGTGGAAAAGCTTTCCAGCAGAAGTGGTAGAGGCCGATACAGTGGGGACATTTAAACATGCATGGGATAAGCTATACTGTATCTGAAATAAGACTAATGACCGATTAAGGGCTGAATCTTTACATCTTATAAAATAAACAGACTAGATGGTTCCTATATGCCGTCTTCTTTCTATATGTATATATGAGTATATATGTCTTCCGTTGCACCTGTTGTATTTGCAGATAAGCGGTTATTGGTATCTTACGCCTGATATCTACCCCTTATGGTCTCGTCTGTTCTTTCATTCTTTCGCTTCTTGCTTTGTATACTTTCCAAGATGACTTATCTGCTCTAGGGTGACCAGATGTCCACTTTAACTCCTTCCACTTATTACAAATGCATCATGCAGGGCAGCAGCTCTTTTCATTCAGCCCTGTAGTGGATGATTCCGTGGTTAGTGGGTTATCTGGTCATCCTTCCCCAACCTGTCAGTCTCATAGTGTATGTCTTTATGCCGTTCACCTATATGAATTATCACCACATTCATTCCACCCCCTACACCCCCACACACACACTAACACACACACTAATCCTAACACACACACTAACACACACACTAACCCTAACACACATACTAACACACACACTAATCCTAACACACACACTAACACACACACTAACCCTAACACACACACTAACACACACACTAACCGTAACACACACACTAACCCTAACACACACACTAACCCTAACACACACGCTAACACACACACTAACCCTAACACACACGCTAACACACACACTAACCCTAACACACACACTAACCCAAACACACACGCTAACACACACACTAACCCTAACACACACGCTAACCCTAACATACACACTAACACACACACTAACCGTAACACACACACTAACCCTAACACACACGCTAACCCTAACATACACACTAACACACACACTAACCCTAACACACACGCTAACACACACACTAACCCTAACACACACACTAACCCAAACACACACGCTAACACACACACTAACCCTAACACACACGCTAACCCTAACACACACACTAACACACACACTAACCGTAACACACACGCTAACACACACACTTACCCTAACACACACTAACACACAAATGAATTGCCCATCAAAGTATTAGGTATGGCCCCAATTGTATGAGCGATGCGGTCTGGGTGCGATATAACTTATCGGTGCCTAGTCTCCTTCGCTTTCGCAGGGCAGTTGTTGTTGTTGCACGCGCAGAGCCGTGTGTGCCGAGTGTACATGTGTCTACATGTCCGGTTGCTGTATGTATCGACAGCCTTGTGAGCAGTGAAAGGGTTGTGTAACACCCACATTTAGTGCAATTTTTAGAAGCCCCCACTCAGCTGCTGTCCCTACTCAGCAAGGGGTGACAGGTGCTCCAGGAGCAGATAACAATCCGGCTGTCTCGGGGTAGAGCGGCGCCGAGCTCTCACATCACACATCAGATACCGAGACCACAGAGAGCTCTCGGACCTTAACACGGAATGGCGTTCCTCTCGGTACGGAGCGGAGGGTGCTTGGGGATGTCTGCGCAGAAATCGTGGCTAATTACAAAAAACATAACACTACAAAGGGAAATATTAAAGTCAATTAAGATAATTATCTGGAGCCGCTCTCTGGAGGACCGAAACGCTCCTGCATCCTGCAGACTGCGATAATGGAAGTCTGCGTGCAGAGCCCAGCTCACAGCCCAGTGCGCAGCGTTGTGATGCGTGTACATGCTTAGGATACATGCGCGCACTCGGGTTAGAATGTGCGTGCCAAATAGTGAAGAACCTTCCACCTATACAATCTACGTGGACGTTTTAGATGTAATGTACAGAAGTTTTACTTCACTGAGAGGGTGGTAGATAAATGGAACAGCCTCCTATCAGAGCTGGCAGAGGCTAATACATTGAGGGAATTTAAACATGCATGGCATGGGCATAAATAAAGCTTCCTGAATCTAAGACAAAGTTAAGGACTGATAAAGGTCTTTACAACATAAGACTTGGATGGTCTATGTATATGATGCATGAGTGTGTGTGATGATGTCATAGATCTACAAACTTTTTTTTATCTCCAGTGGAGAATTTCCCAAAAGCGCGGGCATTGACACCGTTTTTTTTTAATGGTGTCTGGGTCTGGAAGACGGGTGGCAGAAGCCGGAGTGTCATGGCTGTAAATGTATCGGGTGGTAGGGTTCTGAAACGCGGTAACGTTGTAACCAGATGAACTCAAACCATTCCGCGTGAGAAAACAGCTTGAATCCCAACTCTGCAGCGAACGCATTAAACGGCCGTCCCGGTGGCAACAACGGCTTTAACAGCACGGAGGTCACGGTCTGGAGATCGAGACAGACAGCTGCTGGAGCTCCAACCTTATCACAAAATCTAAGGCTCCATGATTCAAAAAAGCAAATCTTTATTTGGTTTCTGTAAAACGATAACAATGTTCATTGGAAAATACAATCTTTACAACAAACAATTAGAAACGAAGACTGGAGCGTTAGGATCGCAGAGCCGATAGCGGGAATGATGAATGATTTGTACTTTATGCTGTAAGGAGATGTTGATTTATCCTGAACCATTACCATAGAGGATTTCTCATACCGTCGGCAGGGCTGATGTCTTTGAAATGCCCGATGGTCCCAAGATCACATGAAATGCATCTGCTATGCGAGAATCTTATAGGCTTTCCTTAGATAAGGTCGGCCCTTGTCTAGTTGAGCATCTCTGTCGTCAAAGAAGAACACAATTAAATAATAAGAGACGGCTCTAGAAATAAGATATGGTCTCTTTAGAAGGCATCTAACCCATCTCCTTATGATAATAGACTAAGGCATCTATTCACTAAAGTGGGGGTTTGCTGGGGGGTTTGACACTTAATCTGCTTGATATTGGTATAGACAATCACCGGCAAAGCCCTGCACGCGTCTCCTGCAGGATCGCCCCAGTTGGCTCTGCATAGCGCGTAGGCAATGTGGAGACCTCATGGGTCAGCAGCTGTTACGACACTCGACTCCCTGCTTGGTTTCAGCGAGTTCCCCATAGTGTAGCCCTTCAGCAGATTTGTCTAGTGAATGGTGACGTTCTTCTAGCGTGCAATTTAGTGAATTTGGCCTTAAGTGAAGTCTATTGATTTGTGAATAACTCCCACATTCTACGGTTTGTCATAAAGGGTGCGTGAATATCACGTTTAGAATTTTAGCAAAAGGCTGATTGCATTGGTGGTGGCTTCAAGGAGCACTTATTACTGCTTGTCATTGCATTAAGCCGTATGCGTTCGCTTTCCTAGAGCTATAACACTTCTCTCTTTTATACTGAATTTATATACCGCCAGTGACCGTTTCAAAGGCAAAGTAACCTAAACAGTAATAGCGTTCACTTCAGGGTTTATTCACTAAAGCGTGAACCTGCATATGAGTTTGGTGAAGAGTTGCTGCTGACCATACAGGATGCATAGTTCAAACTGTTAGGTCTCACTTATTTAACTATGCATTGTACAGGGTTAGCTCAGCTCGTCAGCGCATAAGAACTATCCAATGCATTTAGTTTGGCCGTTTTGCTTCCAGTTGCAAAACCCTAAACCTTATTTGGGCCTTGGTCTTATGTATCCACTAATCCTTAACCTCTTCTTCTGGAAAGGCCATTCCACTTATCCACCACACAAACGTCTTCTTTAGTGAATAAACCCCACTATGCAATGTATACCTGTATATAAAGATAAAGTTATTTATTTGTCAGCTCAGCCGTCTGTGACATCACTGTGAAACACTATATGCAAATCGACTAGTCTCCACTATAATGGGGTAGGTCACAAAACAGGGGTCTAGCACAATGCATGGATCAACGTTGTGATTTCTAGTAGCTTTGCAAATGCTGCGTTGGTTATGGGGGGGCCAATATGTGTGATACAGGGGAAAGTGAACCATTACAAGGTCTACTGTAACTATATTGCTATTAACAATTCTATATGTGCATCACGAGGCTAGGTTTGTATAGGTGTTGGAAGAACGTCTAACTCAGGTTAGAAGAACAGAAGAGTATAAAATATATAGAAGTTTTTGGAAAGCAGCAAATTGAATATCATTCCCTTTAATACATGCCTCTGTATGGGCTCAGCATGCTGTCAGAATGAACATTTGTTCTAGATCTTGAGCACTTAGTAGAAAACCTTCTGCTAACTTCCGTGGAACTTTGCGTGTAGCTTTTCATTTGACCCATGCATTTTCAGTATATGCTTTTATCCAGCCTTCTTTTTGTCCCAAAACAAAAGCTTCCCAAACCCGGCTCGGAGAATGTGCAATCCTTCGCAGGTCCTCCATGAGTCTGATCCTCCAGGAGCAATCCATATTAAATGCATATTTTTGTGTGCACCGCGTCTGCGTCTTTATTCTGACGGTGCACGCTCCAGAGAGCAGGGGCTGATCTGTTAGTGACTGCACGGTGACAGCATTGCTTAGCTCAAGCTGTTCCACACCTTGTACGAGACTAAGTAGCCATAAGGGAGCTGGATGGGGCGAGCGCCAGAGGTAGGTGCCAGACTCCGCTGCGGAGTCGGTACCTGGAAGCCGAATTTAGCAGCAATAGGTGACCTGGAGCTCCGACTACAGTTCCTTCCTAGGCTAGGCTGTCAACCCCACAAACTATGTGTTCCCCCAAAAAAGGTTCCCCATTTTCCCCAAACAGTTTGCTTTTTCATCTAACGTTTCACATATTCAGGTCCCATAAAACATCAATAATATTACAAAATATTCAAAGGGGGGTTATGTCTTGGAACGACTAATTTTAAGTGAAGAAATGTGACTTTTCTTTACTGTAGCGATTATATTGGCCATATTTTAAGCTTTCCCCTTGAGATACTTTTTGTCCTTTCTTAATTATTTTTATTTTCCAAATTGTTTCAGAAAGTACGAGCAAGCTTCTGTATTTTTTTTTTATAAAATGTATCTAACATTTACGTGCAAGATAAGTAGTTTTGAGTTTAAAATTTTGGAACATGGCATTTATTTGGTATTTGTTTTTTCTTAAAAAAATTCTTCTATGTTTTATGTATTTGTTTTTTTTTTAAAACTCTGTGTTTATGTGTGTAAAAAGCTTTATGTTTCTTTAAGGTTCTTAATTGATAATATTTAGGCTACAAAAACTATGTTTAGAATAGAGGAGAAGGTATAGAGTGTATTTGAAACGGTAGGGAAGGTCATTGTTTGAATGTAGAAGGTCATGTTATGGTTTGCATCTGAACAAATAAATAGCCTGAATCTTCTCAATTTCTAAAAGTGCCAAGCGAATATTTTGTGATATTAATGATGGTTTATGGGACCTGAATTTGGGAAATGTAAGATGAAAAAACAGCTGTTTGGGGGAAAATGGGGGGAACATTTTTTGGGAACACATAGTGTGTGGGTTTGTCAACACAAGGATTTGAGAAGAGGATGCTGGCAAGAGGAACATTTGTTTGATAAGCTGTTAGAAAGTAAAGGGAAGTGTCACAAAATGGGAGAAAATCAGTGCATTTGAAAGGTCGAATTAGGCTTTTTTTGTAGTAGGGCAAAGAGGAACATTTGGGGTAAAAGCAAATGGAAAAGGCAAATCCTAAGTGAAGAGAAAAGATTTTGATAGAGTAGATGCCACTCAACATTGCAGGTGTCCAAATCGAGACACCTGTGTTGGGAGGTGTGGCAAGAGGTGGAAAGGGGTGGTGCTAGCACCAGAGGTGGGTGGGGCCAGTGGTATGGTCATCTATCTGATCTCGCAGGGCTCAGCATTGAGCGGTGACCATGTGGGAGATACACGCAGAGAGCTCCTCTGCTCTAACAGCTCCATGGACTTCGATCTCCCCAACCGTCCCATGAGCCTCGCTGCCCACAAAAGCAATGGGGAAGCGGAGTGAGCCTTAAGTAAAATGTTACGAGCCAAGATACCTTTCTCCTGGAATGTATCCGTCTTTGGGGGGGAAAAGAGGATTTTCAGAATACTATGTGTCTTGTGGAGATTTGATTTGCTGGAATTAGTTAAAGGGGGCATTATTCGGGAAATGGGAGAAAGAATAAGAGTTGAGATTGGGGAGACTTGGGTACAAATATGACATGGGATTGTCTAACGCACCCCATCAGGTGACCGCAGAAGATTAAATGTCTATCTTGTATACAGGCACAGCGCTCTCTCCTCTTCATACTCGTCTCTGGCCCCCAGGTGCTGAGGACTTTGATTTAGCTGTATTTCATCAACTGGTAAATTTATATCTAATCCGTGAATAGCCGCTGACATTCAGGGATGATGTGTATCCCTATTTAGATGGGGATGCTATGCGCCCCTGCGATAAAAAGCATTCTCAAATAGGCAGCTTTCTCCTTGCATTGTTCCCCTGGCAAATTGTCTTTCTCTAGTGCCCTGGCTGAAGGTTTAATGGCATTACTGGGGCAGCGGCTAACATTAGCGTGGATGGGAGGGAGACGCGGTGTGTTTATGGATTGCAGATGCATTCTGCCATTGTGTGTTTGAGTTACACTGACAGTTCGCACATTTTAACATCAGAGATAATAACAGTGCAGGGACTGGGCTACACCCCCCCCCCTCACCTCCCCATCACCTATGCTTTGGGCCCTTTAATAAAATCTTTGCCGGTGGCCAAAAGATACAAACTATTCATTGTGTAGCCCAGTCACTTACAGAAATTCAATCAAGAAAAACCCTTCTTCATCACAAAAAGCAAGGACCCCCCCCCTCCCCGATATAAAAGCTGCAGAGAGAATAAATGGTGCGATATGAATTGCCTTTTAAAAAATAAGAGTCACTGAAATCTGTCACATCTCGAGAACGTGGAACAAAAACCATCAATACCATTCACCTATTATATTTGTAATATCCATAATACCAGTTTAGCCCCGTTTCTGTTAAAAACCAAAAATACCCACTCTGCTCAGAGGTGGTTAAAGTTATTTATTTTGTCATTTTTACTGTACTTTTATATGCACTTTAGAAAACAAGTATAGATGAATTGTTTAAACTATCCACATTGAATAGCCCGGGTATTTTATGGGGGCATCATGCCCATTTTGCCTCTCCATTCCCATTGTACAGTGCTATGGAATATGAAGGCGCTATATAAAGTAATCAATAATAATCTATCTGATTTATAAATTGCTGTATGCCGAGGCATCTGGACATCCATTTATCTCCTTCCGATGCCTTCTTCCCTAATGGCAGATCCAACGTTGGACCCTGAGCTCACATATCAACCAAAAAGCGCTCCAACCTCTTAAACAGGCTGGCGCGTCACCGACCTCAAGAGTGTTGGGTTTGGGCTGCCTGCAGAGTATCTCGCATACAAAAACTCTGTAGGGAAGGAGGAGGCTAACGGCCGATGGTGGCTTTTTAAGGAAGGAAACCTACGTTGACGTTGAGATAATGGGGATGATGTGGAAATTGCAATTATCGACCAAAATAGTAATAAAATAATAATAAAAAGATAAAAGAATCTTCCAGGTGCAGCGTGGACTCATTGAGTGTTACTCGTCTTTTAAGATTGAGGTGGTTGGGAAAAAATCAGCGGATCAGGCTGTGGGTTTGGATGGTTGTGTTGGTTTTGACTTGCACTCCAGATAACACACAAGATATTGTGCAACGCTTTATTACTTCTGCACAGGAGTATTCTTTTTAATAATAAATAGATTTTAGTTAGGGATATAAAGGGTTGGAAATAAAACAAAAAATTGTGAAATTTTTTATGTTGAAAAGTATAATAATGTAATGAAATATTTTACGATCAACAATTATAACTCAAATAATAAAATGGATTTTCATTTCATTTTCCCGAAAGAAAAAAAGTATTTTCTCCACTCCAAAGCGCTGAGAATTTCACACCTCCCATATTTATTCGGTGTATTTTACTCACGTGTACGATGCACATACATGATACATACAACAATCCTGGGGGTTTCTGCGTCGGTAATAGAGGCAGAGAATACGAGCCCTTGGACCAGATATAATGAAGATTTGCCTTTTATTATCCAGCAAGATTTTTTTAGTGCGGGATTAAGTGGACGCTGCTCAACATACATGGACAGCCGGCTCCACGTCCGGGAGAGATAAAGCAGGAGGCTGGCACGCGAGCCGGGTCGCCATACGCTTTAGTGGGCTATTAAACAGAAAGCGGCTTCGTTTTATCGCTTGGATGCAGGAGGGGACACAGGTGGGGGAGGTCTCCACTGCTACAATTTAATTTGCCTTTTATCTCCTTAGTCTGCTGAATTATAATAGTCTGTACAGCGGAGCAACACAGCATCCTGCCATGCATATTAAGAGGGCACTTCACTGGGTAGAACCATGCTGGCAGTGCGAGTGTTTGACAGCCATGCGCACTCCTCCATATTGGCTGTGCCACTACACACACCCTCGCTCCAACATGGTGAGGGTACTGTTATTAAGGCATATACTCCAGGTTGGTGAGAGTGGCTTTCACTCATGATAGCTACACTGTGTAAGCCATGGTATATTCTGGTTATAGGATGTAAATTCATGGACCTTTGAAGGTTGGCGTTTCCTTGGGCTGTACGGTGGTTATGGTTGTACCGATGG
Source organism: Spea bombifrons (assembly GCF_027358695.1). Classification (NCBI taxonomy): domain Eukaryota; kingdom Metazoa; phylum Chordata; class Amphibia; order Anura; family Pelobatidae; genus Spea; species Spea bombifrons. Next base: position 10,541,734 of record NC_071092.1, on the reverse strand, counting down.
CTTAGTCTGGATGACTATAGGAGTTCATAGATCCAATTCATACAGATGCTGGGAGTTACTCGATCGTCACGTTACATGTCAGCTGTGCAACTCAAAAGGGAAACGTTTGCCCCCCCGCTAAAGAAGGATGCCTATTAAAGAACATGTGCACGGGTGCCTGAGCAGACTTGGCCATGGCTTTGGCCGAGCCGGAGCTACCTGGCAGTATATCACGTGCACGGAGATGGAAAATGGCTAGGGGGTGAGCAGAGGGGCAAATGTACTACAGAATCCCCCCATGCATTTGCAAAAGGGACACAATTGAAATTGAAAGAGATCACGTTACGCTTATCTGATGGATGCTCTTTGAATATTTCGAGACGTGGCATACTGTTGGGGTGTGACATTGCCTGCATGATGGGCACCGCTTCAGAGTGCGCCGTGACGCTGGTTTTTAATGCACAGCAAACTTTGACCGTTAATTGGATTTTCTAGCAGAATGACAATTTGTGGACTCAGACAGACATGTTTGCCTTAGCACTTGCTGTAATTGGACACTTCGTGATTTATAGGCAGAAGATGCCATTATTTGTATTTATTACCTTGTGCTTCTTTAATGTGCGTAATTTGCTGGGATTGTGCTGTACTTAATCTTATGACATCATTATTGCCTCTACCACCCCCCATGCAGCAGTGACAGTGCAGGGACACAGCAAAGGCCTCTGTTTGATGGAGATTTCCTTAAGAGCCGTGTGTGTTCTCCTAATGATGACAGCCTGTTTTACAAGGTGATACGTTATCTTTCCAGACGCCTTGTGGATGAGCGGCATTAGGCTATAAAGTGCCAGCCGATGCCTCCATTTTAATTGAGTGCAAAGATCTGCTTAGCTGTGTGTCAGCCGCTCAGCTCCCTCTTATTATTCCCGCCACCTGTGCTGCGCGTTCCCGACAAAAACAAGAGTCGCCGAGAATAGCGAGAGAGCTGTGCGCATAACCCTGCCCTGGGTATGGAAGCCCACGGCCTACGCTGCTCTTAATGCTGTACTGTATGTGTATATATATTATACAGTATATATTATATAGGAGATGACAGATATGTCGGTTGTTAAGATTTTGTGACTCCTGGCAGTAACCCCTTTATTTCCAAGTCTTTCTCTTTAACGTCGGGCCTCTCTGCTCTGCAAGACGTTCCATTTGTTGTCTGAAGCTGTGCCGAGTATTGCCTTTTGTCTCCTTTCTCTGCATCTCTCCTTCCTATCTCTTTGGGTTGCAGTCACTTTTTCAGACCATCATGTCTGACCATTTTTCTACCTCCCGATTATATAACATTTCTCCTCTCCTAGCTAAACATGTTTCCTATTCCGACTCTTAGCATTACTCTTCTCGCGATGCTCTCTCTGACCGTAACTGTGTCTACTGACTGCAGCAATCCTTCTCCTGCGGCAACTACTTGCCCCCCTGGAGTCTGTATCTTTTGTCCCTGTGCTGTCCCCATCTATCTCGGTGTTCTATTAAATCTTTATAATTAACCTGAACGCGTGCCCCTGTTTGAGCTATACACTTTCAGGGGCTTTACACCACACTTTTTGCCCATATCCCATATCCGTCCGCATATCACATTTTCACCCTTGCAATGCATTTAAGTATTTGTGATGTAATAGTGATGTAATAGTTCACTGTGAACAATAAGCTCTATAATCTGATAAATCACCCAGCACCAAGTATCACAATGATCAACTGAAATGGAAAGCAGATTGTTTTCTTAGAAAATTTTAAAATATAAGGGCAGCCATTCCAGTGTAGGTTTTGAGTCAATTATATTAATTTAGCTACATGAAAGAAAACAACAACTAAGAAGGAATTAGCAGTGCAAACCTGCAAATGTGTGCATTAAATAATCATGAAGCTTTAGCACTGTATTTAGCCAAAGCACACAAGCTCGTCTGCCACGAGAACAAAACAGAAGACGGGGCAGGCCTTATATACATACCTGGGATGAAGAGGTGGGGCTAGATGCACATGGGGGTGGGGCTAGCCCCTGACTGCGCTAAGAGGGCGGTAACAGGAGGGGGGAAAGTGACTAGCCCTGCCTCTAGATATTATATAAAGCCCCCCTTTATTTGGCAGATGAGCTTGTGATATATGACACTAAAGCCTCGGTTATCTCACATATAGAATTGTAGGTTTGGGTTGGAGCTCCAGTAATTTGCTCTTCTTGATTTTATTCATTTTGCTCATCTATCACAAGATATATATGATTTTGTACAGCCCTTAAATAGCGGAGGATAGCAGGTGCTGTGGCTCTATATCAACTGTTAAGGTTGCCCACCCATAATTGGTGCCCCAAGACTCTTGCTGGAGTTGACCGGTCTTACGGATGTGACATTAGATTACGTACACATAGACGCAGTCTGAAAGCTTTTCAGTGTAATAGTTTCCCAATATGGCCCACAGTTTTTGTGAAAGTTAGCCATTTACGGCTACTGGGCCACTAGCTGCTTATACAAGCGTCATGTAATCATAAGGATTACAGAGGTGTTGGGATGCGAAGCAGATAATTTGTTACGAGATTAGTTTCATCCCTTTCTTTTCACTAAGGCTCCTATCTTCTTTTATCTTTCTTATCTTGACAGCCTATCCCTCTCACTGAATGCATTTTCCATATCATACGGTCAGTACATGGTTGCTGGCACGATCAATGAAAGAGCGGTTTAATTAGCTTCTGCACAAAATAAAAAAGGGGATATGCAAAATTCTAATTTAAATGACCCATTATTCATGTCAAGGTCTTGAAATCCAATTTAATATACATTTTGAAAAAGTGCTGCTCTCCAGTGATGGTCATGAAGCTATCTTCTTCACCATCACTGAGTAGACCATAGATTGATGGGTAGATACACCTAGACACCACAACCACGTTCATCTTATTTTACTTATTATCATCTAGTTAGAAAGTCTGAGGCATCACTGGTAGTGACCTTCATCCCAACATATTTAATGTCCCAAGTCGCACTTGTTTTAGTGAGTGTGGTTGAAGGAATGACTAGGTTTGGGGCTTTACAAAGAATTCTGAGACTTTGCGATCTGCCTATGGATATTTATGTAACTGCATTTAGCAGACGACTGATCTATTTTATTTACGCAACATCATTTATGAACATTTTCAGATGTTTCTGCACACATTATTGTCACTTTTACTGCTGCGGAGCTCTTTGATGCACTCATAGTCGGCAAACGTTCTGGGAGAAAGAGAAATTTAGGTCTCATTATAGAAGAAAACATTCGGGAAGTTGGAGGTCTCCTCTTCAGATAAAGAAGAGACGACTGAGGTCCTGAAATCATATGTAACTTTATATCTTTTTTTGAGTGTTGGTCCAATAAATAGTTAAAACATTAACTATATAGGCCGGGATACATAGTACTCCTGCCAAGTTTGCTGCCCAGGAGGGGCATTAGATGGGGAGGAATAATAATACAGATCCCATGGACAGAACATTAAGCTACTCCCTTGGTATGCACCTAAAGTGATTTTTTAATCAGTATACTGTACGTTGATACAAGTCAGAGGATGCATGTGCCAGTCTTTTAGCAGGGATGGTACGGGCAAACGTGTAAGAATGGAGATCAAACAAGAAAGCCTGTTCTTTTTAGATAGGAAAGAGAGTAGAAGGGCCAATTGGTTCTTATCTGCTGTCTAATTCAGTGCTTCAGTATCTCTCTTGTGAGTTGAGGATTTATACAAAGCCCAGGTTGGACCTGTTACTGTTCGGCGTGTTTCATGGCGGATAAAGAGATATTATCCAGAGATGCAAGATCATTGGGAGTCTGGCCAGAGCCAGATGTTGTGCAGCTGGATGTAGCCACCGAGGTCCCAGCGCAGGAGGTATAGACTTGCGCGTACGTCTCTGGCGTCACCGAGAATCAGAGACATCTCTCCCCAGCTCCCACTCCAATCACAGATCCCATGTCCAGAGAATTACCCAGAGCTGATAATCCTTTGGCTCGGACTGTTGTGCTTGAAATCGCCTTTTGTGCCTTCTTTTTGTGCAGTATCTGCCTCATCTTAAAGAGGACCTCATTTCATAACAAGGTCCTTGATTTCCTTTTCAGCTCAGAAGTAGGTTAATTTCGAAACACCGCTTCTTGGCTTTATCTCTGCTTCTGCAGAACTTTCTTCCACGTACTCCACTCTCTCCACCCCCACCTTTTTCTTTCTCTGCCGCCCTCCCCACCATCATTTCAGCTTTTTCCCTCTTGACAATTGTAGCAGCGGAGAGATGAAAGCTCTGTACAATCTGCTGTCCTGGTCCATAAACTGCTAATCAGGTTCAGCAGATCACTATCGCATACTGAGAATGCAGATGCCCCCCCCACCCCTCGTGATATAAACTGAGAGGTCAACCGTGGGTTAATGGAAACCTGACTTAAGCCAGGAGCAGACTGGCAGACTCAATACCCCTAGGACCATGTACGCAACATGGGCATAGACTGAAATTCGGCTATATATATACTATTGTATACTATTTAGCTAAGTAACACCTAATATGCATGAACGTAGATTTATGAAAAAAGACCTTGATAAGGGTCATTTAAATATAAATGATAAACAAGCGATTTGTGTATTTCGTTCTTGTTTACTAAATACGACTAGATATAATGCTTGTATAATTTATGTGATGAGACAGTTGGCAGAAAACATCAGCTGCAGAACTATTAGCTTAAAACTGCAACAGGGTACTTACTTAAAGGGGCACTCCAGATACCTTATACACCCTAATGCATGGGGAGGGGGGATTCTGCAGACTCTCCCAAATGCATTTGCCCCTTTTATCACCCCCAGCTAAATGCCCTGCACGTGATGCATTGGGCTGAATGCATCTCCCTGCATGTGATGTACCCACCTCCAGTCAAGGGTTAATGCCTTTTACTGAGTTATTTCGTGATCAATTTTTGAAGGGGTGCTCCTGGGTCATAGAAAGAAAAGGAGACGCAAAAGAGAAAAGAGGGAGATAAGTAAAGGAGAGAAGGGAAAGAAGAGAAAGAATAGAGAAAGGGGTGGGATGAGTGAGAAGAAGAGAAGAGAGAGAAACAAAGTAGAATAAAAATGGGAGGTGAGACAGATGAGACACCTGCACGCAGACACTCTTACTAACACACAGACTGGCACTCTCACATCCACCCAGACATTGACACTCACAACACACAAACAAACATACCAGCACATTTAACTAACACAGACACACTAACACAGATACCCAGACACTCACACTAGGGGAAGAAAGAAGACACAGACCCTAACGAATTTACACTCACACACACACAGTCTGCCACTCACACTAACAAAGACAGACACTGACACTCACACAAACACACAAGAATACCCTGACACTGACATTAACAGAGACACACTGACCTACACACACACACACACACAGCCTGACAGTCACACAGATCCACACCAACACATAGCTACTGATACTCACACGGACACACACATACCCCGACACTCACACAAGTGAAGGACTAGGGACTTACCTCTATTTTTCGGGATTGTTCGAGTCAAGCAAGGACGGGAGCACCACGTGCAGGGGCGTGTATAGGCCCCAGTGTGTATGTGTAAAGTCTTCCCATTGGTTTCAAGAGGAGCACTTTCCTCTCACTGATTGGCTGCTTAACCTGTCAGTCAGTGACAAGAACGTACTCTCATTGATGTCTTTCATGCCACTGATTGATATCTTAAGCGGCCAATCAGTGGCAAGGAATTTGGGATCTTAAAATAATTACAGAGGGTTAGGGTTACTCACAAATTACTTTCGTTTGCATTCTTCTATAGAACGGGTTTTAGGGACATTGAAGTTTTTTTGAAACTCTCCACCAGCCAGCAGCATCTGTGCAAAAACAGACCCCATTTATTTGAATGGGAACAGTTTCCTGCCAGAGCAGAGGGGGCGTTACACTGCAGCTCTCCACCAAGTATTTTAATATACAATTATTATATTAACTTTAATAAATGTATTATTGTATTATGACATTGGCATATATTGTGTTTTATATTTTGGGGGGATTTTTTATGCCTGTTATCAATTTTACTATATAAATTATAGCGCAAACATGAGTGCCATTGATTAAGGGAAAACTAGTTTGCATGGTTGATTGACATTTAAATCAACTCTCATTTTAACCAACCAAACTCCAAGTTTTTTTATTTTTTTTATTTTGCAATAATAATTATGTTTTTTGACCAGGGTCTCTTACGTTACATGTAACAGACTGGGAAAGAAGATTCTTTAGATCCGTGTTTCTTAACCCGGGGTACATTTACTATTTGTACTACACTTCTGATGGACCAGTTTTAAAATGTATTCAAATTTGATAGAAAACAGGTGTACTTTGGGGTACTTGATTACTGTAACAAGGTTGTAAGAATACTTGAAAGGGAAATGTTGAAACACTAAGAGACCTTCTCCATCCAGTGTGATGGAATCTTTGCTTTTTATCTGCGTTCTAATTTGGAACTCTGACATACAAGCTCACAAAACTTTAATCTACCGAATAAAAGCATCATCTGTAAAATAACAAATAGATGGCAGATAAAAAACTAATACAGCACTCACAAGTCTTTTTAGAAAGTAGGTTTTTTTTTATATATAAAAAGCAAATTAAGTCTCAGTGGAATGCTTTTTTAATCCTCAGTAGGTGGCTTGAAGCATCATATTGGGTTATACATTGACTGTTGTAATAAACCATAACTGTTCAATCAAAAATGCCTCTTAGTGTTTTGCGTATGACTGTGTATAATGTATAGAGAGAGTGTGTGTATGTACAGTATATGTATGTGTGTGTATATATGTGTGTGTGTATATATATATATAGACTGTGTATAATGTATAGAGAGTGTGTGTGTGTATGTACAGTATATGTATGTGTGTGTGTATATGTATGTATATATATATATATATATATAATCTCAGTGTATGTATATAGTTAAAGGTGCTGTACCATGAATACTTTTATGTACATTATGGTAATGAGACTTTTTGTGAATAAACCCCATTATAAGAAGAAAACCGTGACAACCCTGATTATGTAGGAGTGTCCATTTAGGTTTATTTGTATAAATGACATTTAGGATTTTTTTTAGGAACAGAGGCTCATGTTAAGTTATGGAAATAATATCTTTATTTGTACATCTCTGCAAATGTGGACATCTAAATTGGTGCAAGTCATCGAGACACCATAATATTCAGGCTAAGAATACCCAAACATTTGGTAAACTAAGTATAGAGGACAGCAGAATAAAGGTTATTAGTCTCGTTTAAGACATTTACATAGTGGAGGCAGTTGAGTCATAGGGCATCTGTTCACAGAGGGCTGGTAATGGGGGGTGCCAAGTGTCCCCCTATAAGTAGGACAGTCCCTGTTTGGGATCTTAATCTTTCTCTAACGTTTTCATTTCTAGGATGGATCTAAACATTTCCAAAGGTTTGTATATAAACAGCTGTTTTTTTATACAAACACAAGGGTGTTTATAGATTATGTTGTATAAATAAAATGCATTTTTCTTCAGCTAAATAGAGAGTCATGGGGTAGCCACATGCGAGCTGCAATGGAGGTCTGTGCTGCAAACTCCATTACTTTACAGTTCCCTGGGCTGGTCAAGGGAGATCAGAAGATGTCCAGAGAAATTTAAGGCAGTATTTACACCCTGGCTGATTCCGTACTGTGATCCTTTTTATTGGTTTTCAGCGCAGTTCCTACTGGTAAATGTGCATTAGACAGGGCTGGATATTACGCTGTGAGCTTGGGCCACTATATTATTAACTATTTGGCCAGGCTTGTCCCCCTGGGCTGAGTGCATTGGCAAGGAACCAGTTACAGCCCCTCTCCCTGGGGTCCGTCCGCGGCCTATTGATTTGGCATAAAGTTCTATAGTGATGGCATGTTTACACAATGCGGCTGCTAATAGTCTGCGTCGGACCCCTGTCTGTCTGATTGGGGTCTCCACACCTAGGAATTTGTCATTTAACCAATACAGTGCTGCATGCAGCAAATTATGGACTGCCTGCTAATATCCGCAGAGCTATCTATCACCGTAGCACACAGAGCTATTTATCACGCCGAGTGCCGAGCTAAATATCACTGACATGCAGAGCAATATGTTACTCCGGCATGCAGAACCAAATATCCCTCTAATGTGGCAGAGCTTTATTACGCAGCTGTTTATCTATAACATGACAGTTTAAATTGTTTTAAAATGCAGAGCCACGTAATTCTGTGTAAAATTACAACAATTGCTATAGGTGGAAAGCTTTTTAAAAATAAATACTTATAAAATGCGTCATGCATGGAGCAATAATCGATTTCAAGGCATCGAACGCTCTGTCTGTCTCTTTTATTCTAATAAAACCAAAAAAGCCCACATATATTGGCCGGATTATAGGCCGCACCCTTACAGTTTGGTGCTGTATTAAAGAAAAAAATATTTTTAAAGAAAAAATACACATGAGTGGAATGGTAAAACAGTATTTTATCTGATAAACAGGAATACATGTATTTTAACATTTTTGGTATCTATTATACAGTTTGTCAGCATATGTTATATGCAAACAGGAAACCAATAGCCATTTTAAGGTGTGTCCCCCCTTAATTTATAATGCACCCTACTTATAGATATACCACTCTGCCCCCTGATATGCTTTATGCCCCCCAGATATGCTACTCTGCTCCCCTGGTTTGCCACTCTGCTCCCCTGATATGCCCCCCCCTGACTTACCAATGCATCCCAAGACTCCCTGGTGCCAAGCTGGGGCAGCCGGTGGATGTCTGCTTCTGGCCAGTACTTCCGCTGAGGATTCTATGGTGGGGCACCGGAAGGTTATGTCACGCCATCGCTCCGTCATAGAAGCCCTTCCGGTGCTCATATAAGTGTGATGGTTAGGTGTCCAAATACTTTTGGCCATATAATGTATGGATACACATAATACATCTTACAATTGACACTCATTTCTTGTATAATTCTAGAAGCATTTAACTGTATTCAAGATAAAAGAGAAACCCTCCCTATGTGTAGCATCCTAATATAGAAACCTTAAAGGTGCTGTTCCACTGAGACAGAACATTAATGTCACTTTCTGGTATGTTAAACATAAGCAATTTGATCACATAAAATCAGTTGCATCCAGTCAGTGCCTGCTTTGGTGTCACATGACTTTTAGTGTTCCCAGCAAAGTTTTAAGGGATTAATGAATAATTTCTGGGAAGGATTTGGACGTTAAAGTGACAGTTTTAGGTTAATTTACCTGACACCCCTTTCTAAAGAAGAAGAATACTCTGTAAGTACTTTAATATGCATTGTTCCAGCCATGCTGCAGCAGCCCTCCTTCCTGCATGGTCTGACATTTGTTGCCACTGATTGGATGCTTAAAGCAGCCAATCAGTGGCAGCTACGTGTTCTCTTTTCAAATCATCGGAAATGCTTGCGGCGCATGTACACGGAGGCCTAAACAGACCCCCCCCACGCACCATTCGCAGAGCCAGTGCTGACTGAACATATCTCCTGCATGGCATGAAGATGGTGGGTGGGGAACGGGGAAAATGCATAAGGGGAATTTATCGGCCCATTGGCTGCCTATAAGGGCCAATACTTTAGGAATAAAAGTATTACATTTGTGGATAAAATACCCAGCAGGGTTGGTACTAGGTATTCAGAAACACTACAGACAGAGAAATGTTATAAAAAAAGGGATACATTGCTAAAGCAATTTTTTTCCAAGAATTGGGGAAGTAAATTTTCATCGTATTATCTTCATTTCCTATTTACAGTTAAATGAAATGGTTCTTGGCTTCTTATAATATTTTTAAGCTTGCCTTTTGATGGGACTTAAAGGTTTTGAGGACATTCTCATTATAGCGGAGGAACACACAAGGGTTGAGTCTGACGGCTGAAGTTGGTTCTTTGATGGTTTTGTGTTGAGCGAGGCTCCCTTTTACTATTATCCTTTGGTAATGAAAGCTGGGAGTTGGGGGGGGGTGTAAAAGACAAGCAGATTTCCCTTGATGTCCCAGGGTGAGTGTAACAAGCTAACGCCATCAACGCTGCAAAGTGATTTCCTGCACCCGCTGGTAGACTGCCACATGACGAGAAAATCTGCTTTATGGCTGGCGAACTTAATGTCATGAATACAGAAAACAACTCGTAATAAGTATGTACATATCGGGACTCTGGCCGTATGCAGCTCCTTTCCACTTCCACGCCCCGTACTCTATATCAGAGTTGGCAACTGCCCCTGGAAATGGACTATAACAGGAAATTGCAATTGTGACCCTACACTAGCTCCAATTGCCTGGGCATTATATATATATATATATATATATATATATATATATATATATATAATCCTTCTGTGCTCTAAAACATCCCCATAGAACGCCTTTTATCCTTCTATATAACTCCCACAATAACATATCCCCTGTATCAACCCTGTCTAGAAATTCTCCTGCCCTCATTATGTTGATTCTCTAAGACCTACTCTATTTTACTTGCCCCTGTACCTGGTCCCTTCTTTGAATCCATGACACTTCTACAAATCCTCTCCCTCTATCCCATCCTTATCCAATCTCCATATACCACTCTATATAACTTATAGCCATAACCTCATATACCACGCTATATAACCTATACCCCTAACCCCATATACCACTATATATAACCTGCACCCATAACCAATGTTCCATCTAATTTTTCTTAGTTGGTGTGCGCATAAAATTTCTCTTTTCAGAGCAAAAATTTTGTGCGCACAATATCTGCGCCGCATAAAGTTTCAAAAAAATTACTATTTTTTTCTTTTTTGGAGAAAAACAGTTGTGCGCACAATTTTTGGACGTGTGCGCTCTCTTAAAAAGCTATGTGCGCGCGCACAGGCGCACAGCTTAGAGGGAACACTGCCCATAACCCCATATACCATTCTATTTAACCTAAAGAGGCCATCTGCATTGGCAGGGCTGGTTTACCCCATTTCATTTATAAACAAATTGTTTCATCTTTGCCTTGTTGTTTTATTTGATCATTATTGTGACTTTTAAGGCTGTAGAATGCTTTAATATACTCCTACACACCAAACATTTCAAACTCTTGGAAAGGAGGGACATTGGGGAGAAAAGAAGGGCACAGAGATTTGGGTCGCGATAGAGAGATCTGTAAAGCACTCAAGTAAATCTTGCCAGGAGCTGCCACTACTTCAGACCTCTCAACCGACGAAGAATATCCCACTGCCAGGAACCCCCCTAATTCAGATATCCCAGACCGATACCTGGGGCACCTGGTGCTAAGACTGTCCCTGTGCTTGGGATTGCTTCGACAGGGTGATTATTGCCCCTACTAAATTTCACTTTCCCATACCACATTATATGGCCTGACACAGTTATAGAAGAGGCACTGCCTCAGTTATAATATAGGGCGTATCTTTTAAGTTTTGTGCAAGTCATCTGAGATGACCGCTTTCAGGTCGCTCCCATAATGCAGGTGCTTATCGCTTTTCCTGGTTCTTCTGTAACTTAAGAGGTCACAATAACCCAATATGTCCCATTTTAGCATACTCAGTATTTTGAGGGACATACATAAAATGGGTGGGGGTAGACCAAACCGTGAAGGCAAACCTAGCTTTATGAAGAAGTGGGAGAAAAATTCTAAAGGCCATTACACTGGGTAATTTATATGGCTGCCGAGGCTGTGCCTAGGGAAATATATTTCACAGGTAATTTCCAATCTGTCGGCCTGTGAAAGAAGCCATTATTCTAAGTAGAAAAGAGACTGTGATGTCACCCGATTCCTTAACGCTTTCATAACCAAGCGTCGGACCTGCCAGCACAGAACCGGTTAATAAAAGGGACCATATCTGTCCTACATATAACAATCTGGGTCAGATATTTCTAGCACTGCTCTAATAAATGTAACAATGTCCCTGTACACTTAGGTCCTACAGACATGGAAGGAGCGAAAACATATTTTCTGTGTCAGTGGTGCCAATATGCTGTAGTCTATGATGGTACTGGGTATTAATATACCGTAGCAATGCAGCGCATGGTAGACATGGGAAGTTTCATATCCTCTATGGTTTAAGGCAGGGTTTGAAATGGAGTTCTATTCCTTTTGTTCGACCCTCTGTTCATGAATGTTTGAAACTTCCATCCAACAATGGCCAGGCAGCTATCATGTGCATTAATGTTCCTATGATGGCTGGGCTGTCCCAACAGGTCTACGAAAAAAGAGTTAGGACAGCCAGCCATCGTAGGCTCTTTAATACACAGGATCGCAGTTTTTTTCCCCTTCCAAATGCCAAAGATTGATCAGGAGCCCCTCCATGCCGTCTTTCCCTGCCCGTCAGCTCCTTGGCATTCAGGTTATGTGTTCAGCAAGCGGACCCTCGTTTAGCAGTGCGCACGCGTGGTATACTCGCTGTCTGAGACCCCCATTCATCTGAACTGAAACCTCTCCCACTAACTTCAATATGGACGCATTCCTGCCAGAGATAGCCTTCTTCAACGGCCTAAAACAGTGTAGGGGGTGCGCTGCAGCATTTTCACAAAGTAAATTTACTTGGTTTTCCATACAGGTAAAGAATGCATATTAAATACCTAAAAAGTACTTTGGTATGCTCTCTTCATTTGTCGGGCTGTATGCCACATTAAACTGACCTTTTATATCCATGATGATGAGTTTCATTCTTGAAAATTGAAATGCCTTGCACCATCGCCGTATTCTCAAGTCTACGCCATCTCCATTCTATAGCTTTCAGCTCCAGTGGCCTCCGAGGGGTTAACACCACACCTTGCCTAGTGATAGGGACACGGGCCGCACGCTGCCCCGTGGCACGGATGCCTTCGTTACACACTGATAATACCCTATTGATTTAACTTGACATCCTCGTTTAAATTGATAAAGGAGGCGCGATGGGGACAGGTCTGTGCTTGGTGTTTAATGAGGCTACAGCAACTTTGCCTAATAGGGATGCCTGTCTTTGTCTGTGGGTTTTATCCCCAGCACAGGCCCTACCAAGTGACAAATGTCCCGTCACGAGTCATTTTTCATGTAAAAAAATCACATTGTAAGAAGTCCAGAGGTTAATCATTAATGGGGGTAGGGGCGCATCGCACAAATGATTATTATGTACTAATATACTGTAGAGAGCCAGCATCGCCTAGTTTTTACATGTTCCCTTTACTCGCACATTTTGTTTTTAAATGTTTTCACTGCCTCAAAGCTATCTTTGCCGCTTATCTCCCGCAGGATGCAATTCTGGGCAAAAAGGCTGGAACATGAGTTCGAACAGGTTATGAGAAACTTCGGTGGGGTCCAGCAGCTCCGAGGGGTAAGTCCTTTATTTTATAGAGCGTTTTGCTTCTCTTCTCTGCTCAATATCCCCTCTCTTTCATATATGTATATATATATATATACTCAAGGTGTGAGGGTAATATTTTGGGTTGTCTTTGGTTCGGGAGCAGCATTTGGTGGGTCACAGAGATACGGCAGACGCCGTTAAATACCGTTACATACAATCTGTAGTATTATCCGTTAGATTTCGGCCTCATTCGAGTTAGCAAATAGCTCTCCGTCCTCAGTCACGATGACTTAAAATATTACTAAGCTTTACCAGCCCACAGAAAAAGCTTTTAGTTGGATGGGGAATGTTACTCATCCGCCCAGTGTCTGGAATAAATAGGCGTTTTTGTAATGTTGTGGCATATTTGTCACATATAAGAGTTATTTGTAAAAAAAAAAAAAAGCAATTATGGTGCAAAGTTTGAAAAGTGACCGTACCACTATAGCAACCAATGGATTGTTCCTGCTGATATAGAGGGTTACAGTGGTTGCCATGGTGATAAATCCACTTTTCAGACTCTTTACTATTATTATTATTTATTAAGTGCTAACTTATTTATCAGCACTGTATAATTTCAATATACAGTGATTAACAAATATGCACCTACGCATGCGGATACACCAGGGGTTAAGGACTTTTGTACAAAGTTCTTGTAATGGTGGGCTTATAAGGGCCCCGCTGTACATTCTAAAAGACTTTACACCCAAATCACTTGTATGCGTAACCCACATAACCTCTACGTTCTATATTTTACTTTGATTGATATATTGTGACAGTAGCTGGTTATAAGATTGATCTATGATTGTCGTGAGCTATTGTATGGGAATTATGAAGATGGGGAGCTTTTATCACTCTCGTGTAAACCATTACTGCCAAAGCTGCCATCTTAAAAAAATATACATTGTGACACTTGAAGAAATCCTCTGGCTCCTATTCCTGGCTTTCTCTCCTTCCATCTCCAAACTGCCCCCACCTCCCCACTACCCCAGGAAAACATATGTTTTGTCTTTTAATATATTTGCATAATGAGGACGCCTCTCATGAATAATGTATCGGTGTCCTGCCTGCGGTGGCCTCCTGTAGATGGTGTCACACTGTCACGGATACATTGTTTATTATTTTAATTAAGAGGAGCATCTTCGTGTCACGCCAGGGCTGTGCTCTCCTTCACTTCGACGACAAGCTCCTCTTCTTCTTGGGATGAACACGTTACATCCTTATAATGTCTTCTTAACGGCTTGGTTCAAGGGCCTCCTAATCTCACGTTTTAACCCCACAATGACCCCTGATCTTGGTTTGCACTCTAGATCTGGACATTTCCAGGGTCCCTTATGGACAAGCAGACGTAATTGTGGGTAGAAGATATGTGTCATGAAAAGTTTAATCAATGGATCAACTCAACTCAACTGATGAGTGACCATGTAGCGTCTATATAAATGTTTATATATCTCACAGCCAGTATAATGGGTTTATAAACACATCTAATGCACTTTGTATATATGCCTATCAATAATGAGAGATTTGTTACTATGGACTCGTGTCAACACACAGCATGGAATTAACCCTTTCACAGTGGGCGATTGGTCCACCACATCAGGCACGCAGCGATGTGGAATTTCTAGTTGCGTTCCAGACCTCTCTGCCCGTCTCGGCACGAGGCACATACATACCCTGCTCACGCCCCGCACATTCATAGCGCTCTGCCCGCTAATGACATGCAAATGAGATGTTAATGTGCCTGCAATAACGTATGCATTGCGGGCTCTGACAAATGAAGCTGGCTGTGGCCTGTCCCCCCAGGTGGTGATTAATGTGCGCCGGGCGCTGGTAGCGGCATCTTCGGCAGTGTACGTCCTGCGTTAGTCTGCAAGCTTCATCGGGATGGAGGCAGATCTTGATTGGATTTCATGTCCCTGGAGGTCCCTCTTCTGGGTGGCAGAGGGTGGGGTGGGAGAGAGTTTGTCTAATCCCTTGATTAATGCTATACACAGAATTACAGGGCGGTTAAAAACAGTGCATTATTGTTTCTTTCCTGCTGAAAAAGCTTATAAAATTATTGGATATTTGGCCTTATTTGTATTAAGAAATCTCCTTATTCCTTCGCCTATACCCCGCGCTGCCTGCCCCTTACGTCTTAAGTGTTTTATCTTAATAAAGGGAGCGGTCGGTGTTTGCGTTTCACACGTCCGTGGAGCTGGGGCATTGAAAACCTGATTTTCCCCATGTTGTATTTTTCTTGTTTTTTTTCCCCTGCATTCTTTGTGTGTTTCTTAAATCTGACGTAGATGCTGAATCATTGAAAATTCTGTTGCTGACACCACAGGGCAACATCAGACATGGTTAGCGGGAGAGCCGCATGGGATTATGGGTGAGGAATGGAATTATTTATAGGCGTTTGCGTTCCTTAAGGGGCCGGGACCACCGGCTACTCGGCTGTATCTTCTAGCCATATTAGACTGAGAAATGTGGCAGACGCAACAGGACATTTAACAGAATCTTAGTCTCCTAGGGATCAGCGGGAATGGGGAGAGATCATGAGCTGCATGTGGTGCAGAGAGGAACATTATGCGCGAGAGAGTCTTTGGATGGAATATACTAAATGCAAAGTGCTTTTCTTCTGTATTAGAGCACTCAGTAAGACACATGCTGTTTGGGAATTTATTCACTAAATAGTAGGTTTCTGTGAGATTCTCGCGTCATAAGCAGGGCAAAATGGTAGATGTCTAGGGCCCAATTTTGCATAATTCTGTTTCACTCAATGTGCTATAATGTGATGACATTGCAGATGACTTAATAAACGAGGTTCTTTGTTTAACCTCATTCTCCGTTAGTTGTAGTGTTCATTCCGTCTCATCTGGAGTATCATTTACTATTTTTGAGAGGGGGTATCACTCTCCCTCAGTTGGAGTAATGCTCCTTCTCCCTCGTAGTAGCTGTCAATCTTCCTCACCTGCAGTATCATTTGCTTCCCTCGTTTGCGTACTCTCCTCAACCCCTCTCATAGCATCACTCACTTCCCATCTGTTATTTATCACTCACACTCACTCTCTTGTGCCATCACAGTCTCCCGTAGTATTAGCCTCATTTAGCAGTGCAGTTCCCTTTCTCATCACCGTCATTTTTTCTATTTTTACCATTTCTACTGTGGTTTTATTATGGCTCTTTTTGTCCGTGCGTCGCTGTCACAATGCTTGGCTGAGTGTGTAATCTGCCAAAACCTTGGCAGACCTGTTCTGACTCCACAGCCCCTTACGGACACGCCATTAATCAGACAAGCTGCAAGCTGCGATTGGATGATAACGTTCACCTATTGGACAGATCGAGGCGCTCGACGAGATAACGGAAGATCCTTCTCAGGACAATGTCCAGCATTGATGGGGTTAAAGGCAACGGGGCTGTCCCTGTGTAGATACAAAGAAAACACATTATGCATTCTGTGAAATCATTCCAAGATCATTTTCTGGACCGCGTTTTACCTTTGAGCAGACGTGATATTCTACAATTGTCGGCAGTACAGCTCTAATGACTACGAGAGAGGAGGTCTTAGTAGATGATGGGCGTTCGAGTCAAACAGCTGTAGAGATGTTAAATTTCTTCTGGGCTGGCTTTATATGTCAGGGGGCAAGCTTTCCCCCATGGACTCCCCATACATGAGCGTGAGGTAGAGGTCTATGTAGCTGCCATGACAGACCTCTCCACAAACGCTTCCTCCATCATAGTCTGCATGCTGCCTGCTGAGTGCTGCCATATGATGTCATATACCGGCGCTCCGCACCAGCATGGGGTACTGCCACGAATCTGTAGAGCTGGTTTCACAGACCTCCACATGCAAGCTATGGTGGCTGTTAAGGGTCCCAAGAGTCATCTGCCATGGACCCCTAAGGTAATCCTGGGCCCATGACAGCCTGCTCTATTGTCCCATGTTAAAGATGGCTCTCGTAGAAAGCTTAGGGGAAAGAAATGTGTTTAAATCGCTATTTATTTTCCTGCTGTGGTGGTCTTCTACTACTTTAGACAGTCAGAGACCATCTGCTAATGTGCGGAGAAGCCCATGTCAGACCAGATCAAGATGTTTATTAGACAATGAAACGATGATGGGTTCTTCCACCCAGCTTTTTCCTATCTAGGTGTATTTTTCTGGGTATATAAATGCACTGTACATCACTTTTTTTATTTATTTATTTTTTAGCAAGCGATCTAACCTGAGTCTTAAAATGCTGCCAGTAGCAAATGTAATAAAGCCGGTGTATAAGAATGCATTCTCAGCAAAATTAGAATCCCCTAGTGCCTGTGGGGGGCTCTTTCTATAACTAATTTCACTGAACAGTAGAAAAAGACCAGCGGTTTTACTGGAGTATCTATTTTTTATAATATTGTAAACTATATTTTTTCCATTTGTCGTTCCCTTTGTAATGATGTTTTTTTCAGGGTCATATCGGGTTGGCAGTCCAGATATGTGTTAAGGATAGTATTATCAATAGATTTATATAGCACCATCATATTAAGCGGCGCTGTACAATGAATAACAACTTGAACTTTCAGAGGGAAAAGTTAAGGAGGGTCCTGATCAAATGAGCTTACAATCTCACTGCACTTCCCTATGACAAATTAAGAGTCATTAATATACAAAATGAGGTGACCTGGTTTTAGAAAATCAGCCCACTTACTCTTTGGGGGGAAAAAAATTATTTTAAAAGTTGTAAGCCATAAAATGTCACAAGATCATGGTGGTGTCACCTCAGCCACCGTATCACTTTATCAGAGAAGAGTTACAAAAAATCAAAACTACCGTTATTGGGGACTATCTCTCTGTATGGATACGTATGCTTTGATCCCAGATAATAACTATGTGGCCAGAACAGATGAGCTGGAATATGATATAAGGAAAGGATTGTGTTTTAGAGGTGCTGCTCCAGTTAAACAAGATCTTATATACATTCTGTGGCATGTTAAGCAAATAACCTTTCGTCATTCACTCTTTCCTCTGTAGGGCTAATCAGTTAAAAAGAACATAGAAACCTTTAAGAGTTTTTTCTCCATGTCTAGAGGGTGCAGCAGGTGGAGATCTGCGTGATGCGTGTAGACAACCTCTGCTGCTTCGTGCCACTTCTGCCGGGCAGCAGCAGAGGTTGTCTACACGCACCGCGCAGACGTCCACCTGCTGCGAGAGAGGAGGATCCAGGTCCCCTGCAGCGCTGCGGGGGATCTGGATCTTACTCTTTTAGTCAGTCCTCTATTTGAGGTTGGATGGTAAGACGACTTCAAATATAAGACGAGGGGTATTTTTCAGAGCATTTGCTCTGAAAAAACCTAATTTTGTATTTGAGCAAATACGTTAATTAAGGAATTATTTCTGGGATAGGGTTGGGGATCCAACAGTACTTGATGTTTTCGATGCTACGTTTTGTGTTAAATTCAATGGAATCGGAAGAATGGCACCATTAACACTACATATAACCGTTGGTCATGTCAAGTTTATTCTGTGAATGTGAAACAAGTTGGTGAAATGTTTCAGAGCTGACTAATGTATACTTTTTTTTATTGGATTGGAGGTTGTGGCTGGTGTCTTGGCTGCTTGTATTACGGCAAACCGAGACGTAGCTGCAGTCCGGTAGCGATGGAGAATGATGCTCAGGCGGATCAGTGGGATCAGTGCACGGGCTGATCTCTAATACCTGGCGTTTGTGTGGTCAAAAGGAAATACAATCATACAGGTCAATGAGACAAGCTATGGAGAGTGGATGCCGGACGTAGGAATGGTTTCTCATGTAGGCCTCTGTATATACACAAGTCTTCTTTAAAAGACAGAGTCTTGGAAGATTCATAGCTGAGTGGGTCTAATGTGCTGGTGGGAGTCTGAATCTTCAAACACTCTTCGCAAAGGAATTAATTGGTTTTCCTAAAGCGTCGCTCCCCAGGGTGGAAGAAGAAGAGCTCTCCCATGACTGACACTCAGCGTGGTACTGACGGAATGCCGTGCGTCTGGCTTATGTATGTGCCCACCCTCCCGCTCTTTCCTCTCACGTGACATGCAGGTGGGCAGCTAAATTTATCCAGCAGCTTCTAATTTGGGGCACATAAATAGCAGATCTGAGATTAGTGCGAGGCGTGCAAATTCCGAGCCACCACTTCAGTGCTGGAACTTGGAGCGGGCGTAGGGAGAGGCAACATATTATCCTCTTGTTAATCGTTCAGTATGACTGGCTTCCTAGCAACTGAATGTGTTTTGTATAATAGTACTGAGTATCTTCTCCATTAGAGGGCCTAAAATTAAGAGCAGCTGCTTTGCACAGATAGCTTGGTTGACCTGTGACCCTCAGTATTTAACAGTCGCTGCTTACAGTCGGCTGTCCAGAGGCACATTCGTAAGATTTCCACCAGCTCTGCTTTTGTTGTCTCATCTAAAGAAAACCAGAATTTAATGACAGATAATCACTTGTCAGCTACCCTCATTGTTTTCCTCATAATGCGAAACCTCAGATCCAGATTGATCCAAGGCCCCCTTTTTTAATCCTTTCTGCCCAAAGATTTTCTTTAAAAACAAAAAAAAAGAGGAACAAAAACAAATGTATGTAGCATTAAATAGCAAGTGCTCAAGAATTCTACAGATTATTGTTCTTTTAGAAGTATTACTAAAATCTCCTTCATAGGGCCTCTTCTGACGATCTAAAAAAGCATAAAAGGCATACATATTTGGATTCAGTGCATACCCAGCAAAAAATCTATCTAAAGTATAAATATTGAAGATTCCGTCACGATATATAGCCATGTAGTGCTATAGCCCCCCACTATGTCAAAATACCCCAAGTTTGACAAGTCCTGTCAGATTTTTCGGGGATATATTGCTAACCGTGGAGCTGCACTGCATTTTAACCCAAAAGAGACTCTCATGCAATGTAACGCCTTGTCTGGACACCATTAATGGGGCATCTGTGGGGATGAACCTACAAATATTTATAGCATCCAGAAAGGGGAGTGCATTTAAAAAGCATAAAAGGCATACACATTCAGATTCCCGGGTTGCTGCTAGAATAATAATCACCTATAAGTACACAAAACAAAGCAAGAATTTGGTGCATACCCAGTGAATACCGTTCAAAAAACACCTAAGGCATACATGTCGGAGATAGGAGTATGGAGCAAGGAAGACCTTTGGTGGCTTTTCCATGATGACTGGATCCTCCTGTACTTTTTATAGGCTTGCGATAAATTCTCTTTCTGTAAGTATGTTTTGGACAGGACTGGAGAGCGCACATGGAGTGTGTTCTCTGGTGTGTTTTGAGCGGTTTTATTGCTGGGCATTTGGCTGCACTTGTTCCCCACCCTGGGCTGAGTGGGAATGTAGTCACCATACATGGCTTTTTGCAAGATTGTGCCCGTTTCTAGAATAAAAACACCAGGCCATGTGATTTCGGGCCATTGTTAATCTCAGCATAGACTTGGGTTCCCCACTTGTTGATTCCACGCGTCCACTTAGGTCTGATACATGTAAGGAGCACACTTGAGTCTAGCTGGGCTGTAGGAAAATGTACTGTTGTCCTTCACAACCCGTCGAGAGCGTTGGAACTGGGTTCTTAACCTGGCATTTACCTACTTAACATCAGTATTACTTATTTCCAGTTTCCTTGGCAATCTGGTACAAGGGTGGTGGTGTTATCCTTTCCAACAATGTTCCTCCAAAGTGAATAGTGACAGTAATGCATTCAATAATTGATGGAAACTGTCAAGAAATATATAAGAGGAAACAGTCTGGAACATTCCGAGAGCTCTCAGAGCAATTGTATATTTTTCGTTTTTATACAGTTTCTTTTTATTGTGCGTGTTAAGAAAATGTAGCCACTTATTGCTGCCTTCATATAAAAAGAATGATTTTTTGCTTGATACATACATTTTAAAAAATAATACTCGGAGTATCTCCATTTTTAGGGGTTACCGTCACTTTAAATACTTCTTGTTTGAAATCTTAATCTTTAGAGTGTGATGCAGGAATTATTTTTGCTGCAAAATACATTTTTTTTTAAATCTATTCCTGTAAAATTACAGCCATCAAACACTCAGCGCCATGCTTTGGCCATATGAGGATCCGTATTCAATGTTTATTGATGTGATGTAATAATTATTGACGGATGCGCGGGTTGTCATGACGATCTACAGTTTAGGAGGATTAGATAACCTTTTGTTCTCCCCAAAGTAGGTGTAGAAATGGAATGGTTTGCTTTAAATATTCATTGTTACTGAGAAAAGAACAAAAATCCCTTTATTTAATATTTATAGTAATCTTCAGGGGCTTTGATGGGTGTTAACACCTATAAAATTTGAATATTAATTTAGGGAAAAAAGAATATAAGACTACCCTATAGGAAAAAAAGTTTTACAAGTAAATACTAATTCACATGTAAACTATTTTTTCATATTTAATATAAACTATGATCGTGAACATTTCTTGTTTTTATTTCCTTTTATTTGCCAACCTGCACCCCAGTTATGCACATCTGACCCCAGGGTTGCCACTCTGCCCCCCAGATATGCCACTCTGCCCCCTGATATGCCACTCTGCCCCCCAGACTTACCAATGCATCCCCAGACTTGCACGTCGATGCGACATCCTCTACTGCTGTCTGGCACTTCCGCTGTGGGCTTTTATAACTGAGCGCCGGAAGGCCTTGTCACACCGGCGCTCTGAGAGGAGGATCCAGGTCCCCTGCAGCGCTGCGGGGGATCTGGATCTTCGTCTTATAGTCAGACCTCTATTTGAGGTTTAATTATAAGACGACCTTGAATATAAGACAAGGGTTTTTTTCACAGCATTTGCTCTGAAAAAACCTTCTATATTCGAGCAAATTTGGTATGTTGGGTTAACACTTCATGTGCCAGAAGGGCAAATTGCAAATCTTGGAGAGACGGTGCTTTGTAGTACCATACACTGGGGTGTTGCACATTGGAATAGCACCAAATTTATATTACCATAAAATAGTACAAAAAAACCATTACATTTTACCAGGACCAGTTTCTGTTAATTTAATCCCACTCCACCATTCCACATCTCTAATCCGAAATACTAAAAGAAATAGCCAATGCACTCCCTCATTTATTCCTCAATCCCCCCGCTTCCCTTTCTCGGTTGGCACGTTTCTGCCACACGCTGATCACTCTTTATAGTAACACTTTGAAGAAGGTGTAAAATCTACACATTTGTGTTCCTGTCAGCAGCCGCCCACCTCCTTTCCCATAGAGACAGGGGACTTGCTTATCCTCGGCGTATTAAATGCCGGCTCCCCTTCGCCATGTGTGCCTATAGAAGAAAGGAAGGAAGCTCTGGCTCTAATTTATCAAATCTTTAAAGGCCAGTGGGCTACAGAATGAAATGTTGACTATGGATTTGGTAGCCCGGCATAGCACGGTGTGGTGTTTTTATGTTTTGTTGTGGTACTTAAGGGGTTAAGGGTTATACAGTGATTTCTCTCTGTAAATACATGGTCCACCAATAAGAGGGAATTATCTCTATTCTCCCGGCAGCATGCTGTGTCAGAATCCATCACTGGCGAGAGATTTAAAATAAGTCATTGGCGGTTCCCAAGTGAGATGAAGATTTTGCTGGTTAACTGCAGGCATCTTTGCTCACCAGATGACATCTAAAACACAATGTATTAGCAGCATGGCCAGACTGACATCTCATTAACTCTGTCATTACCAAACGGAGCATCCTACACAGCAATACTACCCACTATTAAATTCACTTAGAACCTGCGCCTCATCTGCAGGCCAAGTTACTGACGTTCAAATTTGCCCAACAGACGGATGTCTTGCGCAGAACAATGTATTTCTAGCTCTGCGGCCCTCAGAGGGTTAAACTGCGGGTTTTAGAGGGAGCATAGTAAATTATAAATCTCCGTACATATACGAGCTAATAATTATAACGTTTAGGTTTCTGGAATGTTACATTTTTACCATTTCGGGGATGTCTGATCTTGAAATATGGTTGCTACCTGCTTGTTATCTGAACTTACAGAAGTCTGCGCCTTACAGATACGGCATTAAAAGCATGTACATTATAAGAGCGAAATATAGCCTTTGAAACATTAGCTGTGCACAGCAGAGGGCATGGAAATGGCAGGCACTCAGCCTTGTGACACCCCCAGTCACAGAGTGCATTTGTCAGACAATTAGTAAATTCTCTTGCCCATGATAAATGTATCTCTGTGTTTTCTGATTTGTACGTGGAGTGCCTTAGAACATCTTGAAATAAAAATAAATCAAATGATATATTTTGCACAGATAACAGAACCCAACAATAACTGGGAGAGGAAGCCGATGTTATAGTGTTATAGTTTATACAATGTTTAATATGAATTATATAGAATTTGGTGAAGATGATGATTTTTACTCCCCCCAATTAAATATATACTGGCAAGTATTTTTATCGCGGTATCATGGGATCACTCGTGTTCCCTTCCCTTAACTATCATGCTCATTCCCAGTAAGGAGAACCATCATGCACTCCCCCTCCTATGGGAATACATACAAGGTGACACTCTGGACAGGGCACGGAGCGAGCTAGGGAGGCACCTCAGATCAGCTCCTTCTTTGTGCAAGATAATTAGGTTCAGACACAGCGCGTGAAATATTGATCAACTTTAATTATTTAGAGCTTCATTCCGCAGCTGTGTGAGAAAATGGAAAGAAAGAAAAGTTCCTTGATGTGTGGGGTCAGGAAGAAGGAGAGGAGGAGATGGTGTAAATTAGATACGGGTTTTAGATGTAGGTAAGTGAGATGTGGGTTCCTGGGTGGATGGGTTAAGATAAAACGGTGAGATTTAAGGATACAGTAATACATGCAGATAGAGGGATGATCAACTAGAAGAGGAACGGAGGGTTGGGTTCTTAGGGATAGACAGGTAGTATGTAAGGGACATCTTGCTTTCTATAGATGGCGTAAGTAGAGCGAGATTGGTAGCTCGGGTTAGCAGAGCAAGGTTGAGAAATGGAGGGTAAATGGGAGAGGAGTTGGTTGAAATGCGATGGGTAGAATGGGTGAAAAAGACACCTTGATGTCTCTGGTTATGATGAAGAGATAAAGGGAGAGCAGATAGTATCATGAGGCTGGATAGCTATATAGGGGGACGAAGATGAAGAAAGAAAAGAGTGGTGAGATAATGTTAAGGAGCCGCAGATGGGAAGAAGTGGGTATTTTGGAGAGAGATTGATACTTTGGTGTCTGAGCCCAGATAGGAGAGAAAGTGTGATGGCAAGTAGTGGGTTGGCCGTTGTATGGGGTCAGGTGGAAGCCGACAGCTTGAGATATTCAGCTTTAAATGGAAAGCCATTCATTGGTTTCCAGCATTTAGGAGCACAAGCCAGAGACAGGAAAGTCCATAGCCCTCAGGTGCCATTAAGGATGGGTGAATGAGCAGAGTAGAGGATAACAGATTAGAGAGGCTGGGGCAGAGATAGAGACAGATGAGTAAATGTGTGTGAAATAAAAGGAGGGATGTTCTTTGCCATCTGGGTCAAGCAGGATGAAAACAGATGAGTTATTTGTTTTCCGAGATTAGGAGATGGAGAAGAGAGACTAGAGAAGGGTGAGAGAAACGATGATGGAAAGAGAAAGAGGATATAGGCGGGTAGATGTAATTAGATGGAGGGAGGTAAAATTTCAGGGTAGGGAGGTGAGTAAAAAGGGAGGGTAGAAAGAAGAAAAGAGAGGGAATAAATGGGTAGACTGAAAGACAGGTGAGGGAAGAATGAAGAGTCTTAATGTAGGTGGGAAAGAAGAAGAAACACAAATTAAAGCATAATAGGATCAGGAAGTAAAGAAGCTTGGAAGTTGAGGTTGGGTTGTTGGAATTTTTTTATTATCTTCTTTTTCAGATAACTCAGTATTTCTATGTTGACCACTACGCAGAATCTTAATTATACACAGAGGAAACATGAATGACACATAGGGTGACGAGACAACAAATGGCATTTTGTTTCGATTATTTGCTATTGTATAATAGCATATAGCATATTACAGTGCTAAAGGAAGGGGTTTCAGATTAAAAGAAAGTGAGCACTATAAAGTAATTTTGAGTGATGGCCCAAAATCAAGTAATTTAGTAACCAACCCCCCAAAGAAAGCCTCCTCTTATTAAGATGTAACAAGTGCTCTTCTTGGCTGAGCATACAGTCTAAAGGGAGTTAAGCACAGATGAGACGGATGGCTATCATATCTTCTATCGTTGTACCAGGCCACAGGTTGTGGGGTGACTAAGGCCATCTAGGGACTTTGGGGCTATTTCTGTAATTGCTTCAGTAAACAAAAAAATGATTAGAAAAATATTCTGGACATACTTCCTGTAGGTGCTCAGAGATTAGTAATAATAATAATTAGTAATACTAATAATAATATATTTATATATAATAAATATATTTCCCTCTGGGTAAAGATAGATACTGAAGTAGAAAGCATAAAGGGGGACTCTGTTCACAAAGCCAAGACATGGATATTTAGGAATTACGGTATTATTATTAAGGAAATCAATAAATGTGCTTTTTGCAGGGTTCTCGTCAGAAACGTTTCACGGTATCTGGGCTGGGGGGGCAGGTAAAGAGATGGAAACTCATTGACGTTCCTCCTGTATTATAAGGAGGAGGAGATATAATTTGGAGAATTTACCTACGTTAATAAGGTTTCTTTTCATGATATGTATAAATTGTTCAATGCTGAATGATATATCGCTTGCATCGGCCCCAGTGTATAAGTATTCAGACATAGACACACTTGCGATGCCCTTGCTACTTGGGCTTCGCGTACGCTCAGGGCCTCCCTCCTTTGCTGCCTGCGAGACGACAGTCTATTCTTAGCCTGACACATTTGCCCATGCGTCTTGTAGATATATGAAAGTGGCTTGAAGTGGTGTGTGCTGTCTCTCTCTCGCTCCCCACAAACACACACGCTGTTATCTGCAGGTTCTCCGACTATGAAGGGGGGGGTGCCGAGCCCACACTTTTCCCACTAATCTAATTCATCCAGTGGGGCAGAGGAAAAAAAATGTAATTTATTTTCTAATTATTCCTTGTCTGGCAGAACCGTGTGTTGCCGGAGTGTCGCTATTTAAAATATTTATCTCCTCGGTGCGTGGTCTGCCCAAGGCCCGTGGCACTGGATGGATGGTGGAGAGAGAGCTGCTCTAGCTGCTGTTTTGACGTCTCTGTGTAAATACATTTATTTTTCATTAGGATGTCGCTGGGCTTTTAGCTCCTGATGGAGCTTCGGCCACAATCCTGCTCATCATTTTTATGCAGCCTGGAGAAAGACAGACCACGTCAGTGTGGGGCGGACACTCGCTCGCCGCTGCTGCTCTCATCCATAATACAATGCATGTACTCTATACATACGGTGACCTCCATACCGTAGTCAGACATGGAGCTCTGCAGCGAGTGCTTTGCGTTCATACAAACAGCGCTACAGAGAAACTGCTCTCCATATTATTTCATCAGAACCTGTTCTGCATGTAGAATGAAAGCACAATGGGCTGAAAAATGGCCCAGAGGAATACTGTTGGGACAGTACTACTAATGCAGTATTCACAAGCGTATGCTGCTCAGTCATACGTTCCAAGTGCCACTTTTTTGTGAGGGACAGTCCCTCTCTGGACCCCAAATCCCTCTCTCCTCTTTTCTAGAAGATGTCTAGAATGTTTGCTGGGTATCAGTGTTCTACGGCTGTAAAGCAATTATGTGTTTAGAAACAGCAGAAAATGGCTTTGTATATTTAATATTTTAAATAAAACGCCCAACTCAGTTACAATAGGTTCCAAAGTCATATAAAAAATTCTTCGTAAAGCCCCGCGTTGTGGCCACGTCTCTAGGCACATCACCTAAAAAACAAAAGACATTGTTGTAGACTCGGAAAGCAGTGCAATAGAGCCTCACTGTTTATTACAGCCGAAGATGTGCTCTGTATAAAGTAAATATGAATAGTGCCATGCAATGGAATATAGCACATTCATTATATCGCGGAGCCCCTCGGATACCTTGCAGTGACCGCACAGCCACGCGTGAAGATTGCTCTGCGTCCCGGACCCATATTTCTCACCCTTGAGTGTTCTTTAGTTTATATCGTTGCGCTCTCTATATCTAAAGGAGATAAGGCTGAATTTGAATAATAATCGCTCCCCCCCCAAATCCTCGCAACCCCACAATCCCATCTGCCAGACACTAATCTGCCGAGCCGAGGATCCTGGGACATGAGAGCCGAGCGCAGTGTGGAACCGCGGAAAATTGCCTCCTCCTAGTCTGTCTGCACAGACTGCATGTGATTGCAAGCAGCGAGCCAGGGAACGGGCGAGGGAGGGAAGCGGATCTCTGGATATATTCTGAAACATAATTGCACATACCCTGCATGTACACAGCTATCCTGTTCAACAAACATGGATATTTTCATATACATTCGACAGCAGAGAATACCTGTATACCAAACTCCTATAATTACATTGGCACTGTTGGACGGCAGCTACCACTATCCCTGGTTGGCTTTGGGTAATGGGAATAGTAGTCTGGCAGTACAGCTAATGACATGAAAGTTGGTAGTTTTTTTTATTTGCGGTTCCATTGGCTTGGAGTTTCTTGTCCAAAATGAGTTTTATGCAGCTGCGCGGCAATGAACGGGTTAAAGCGCGGAAGACTCGGTAGAAAGAGGTACCAATTTTTATAGCACTGCGCCTTGGTACTTAATTCGTCCGCTGCTTGGTGTATTAAGCAATGCTGGGCTTTCCAGGGAGCACCTGGGTAAGAGAAGCCATATCTGATAAAATTACACAATTTCAACGAATACCGCTCTTACGATTCCCACAGACATATACTACAAGACACCCTTCAATTCCGCACTCTACAGAAGTAAATTGATGTGGCATTTGCTCCAATCCAGTATGAATCCTTCCTTGCATTATAATTTAAAGAATGGGCATTCTACTTGCGATGTAAACAGTAAGAAGAATAAACGTCATTCACTTTATACTTCGTGATATACAGTACTATATACATACACATTGCCATTCTCTGCCACGCCTGCTGCATTGTGGCACGAAACGGGGCTACTCTCTCACCTAGCGGATAACATTCATTGTTACCATAAAGTGAACCTGTTGCTCAAAATGCCAGAAAAAAAATTCTGCAAAAAAGTCACTAGCTGTTGTAATAAACCTGTTGCCAATGTATGTTTTCTATAGGTATCTCCAGCTTCATTGTGTGATAGGTTAACATTTACATGGCAGGGCCACTTGTGCTGCCTGGCGTCGTCCCTGCGCCACCCATGGCAGCCTATGCCTGCTTCATGGTATTCCTAGATGGCATGCAGCCTCTTTTAAAGCATGTAATGTATTGCTCATGGGTATCGGCTTGTCTGCGTTCCCTTAGAAGTTGGGGTGGCAGATAGGTAGGGTTGGCACAGCCATGTTTTTTTTTCCGGTGCATTTGATGTAGTTGTGCTAATTAAGAAACGTTTGAACTTGAACAGGTACGTTTCTGTATGTACATCGTGTATACAGTAAATACGGCATTTTACAGCAAGTTGTCGGTCTGAAAGACTTGTCGTCCAGCCTTGTGCGTGGTGTGGCAGCGAGTGTCCTTTGTGTGCGCCATGACGAGGTGGCAGGTGTCTTTCCCGCGGTGTCCCTTGCTCCATGATGGGGCATTTCACCCGCGTCTCGCACTTCACTGCCTGAAATGGATTTTTCAGGTTTTGCTGTTGTAATCCGGTCATGCGGAGCTCTTCTGTATGAACACAAAGACACAAACACAATGGGCCGTGTGTGGACAATTAGTGTCTGTGATGGAGGAAGTGCGCGGCGGACTTCTTCTGAAGACGCCTCAGCCACATTTTCTATCATTATGTACGCCGGGGGATATATATCATTATGTACATACTGAAGACCTGGAGATATGCATGCATAGAGTGTGCATACAATGCTTTTTGGATCGTATGCTTCACTGATACTGGAGCAGATTTTGCAGATCCTATTGCCATGGCAACCAGGGCAAGTCATTAGTTGCTATGGTGATAAGACTGCTTTTATAAATTTACGCCAGGCTCACTTTTTAGACGTTACCCACACAGCGATACTGTGCATCACAGATATGGAAACATTATAACGATAATGAGTGTTGCTTTTTTAATTTATTTCTTCCGAAATGACATAGCTGATAAGGACTAACCTACTGTTTCCCCCCAGGAAGCACCATGTTTGTCTTAAGCGTTATAACAGCGATTTTGTCCTGTACTTTATACCCTCCATATTTTCAGCATGGCGGAAAAGGAAATTCTGCCCACCCCTCCCCAGCCCCCCGGAGCATGAAGACCCTTTTATTATCTCAAAACTATATCTATCGTGGACTCCTATAAATTGATTGAGTGCATATGGCACCAATTCATTTTAAAGTGACAGTTATGCCCATTTTTCTTTCTTCAGGGATCAGTGAAACAAATTATGTTTGCTTCACCGTCCCTGCCTTTCAGGAAATTGAATAAGCTTCTGCTGCCACGTGTGCATGCGCAGGCAATCGTGTGTGTGTATTTGTACCACATCGGCCATGTTTTCCAGGACACATGGAAAACGAATTGGTTCTTTTCCATAAATCTATACATCCCATATATTGCAGCATATTATCTGGGCCGGTCAGCAATATGTATAAACTATATGTGTCCTGGAAAACATGGCCGATGTAGTCACCCTAGTTTGCGCGCTCCCAATGCCTTCCCCCATGCAACTGGGAACATTAAGCAAACTAGCGGAGTCCCTTATGTCCCAGGGTAAGCAAGTGGTTTGGGTCTAGCATGGCTGTTTAATGTTTTTCAGAGAATGCTTAGCCTGGTTCTTTCGAATTTGATGGCTGCTGAATAAACCTTAAAATTATTCCACCCCCCTCCCCGCAGGCCATTTCTGGGGTCCACTGCATTAGCTTTTTCCCCCCGTTCCCACCTATTGAATAGAGAGATTTCATTTACATTCTGTTTGGAATAGGTTTTTTTTTTCAAGGCAGTCCAAAATTTATTACACAAATGACTACAAAAATGATGTGCTTTCATGCTTTTACAAACTAAAAACCATACACAACAAATTAGTGCTGGAAAAACCTCAAAGGATTCATTCCTATGAATTGTCCTAATTCTCTCTCTCCTCAAAAATCAATTAACACTATGCTAGTGCGAGAAAATGACACATTAAGTCGGGAGGATTTAGGGGTTTTTAACATGCTTCTCTACAATCACAATTGTTTTTCTATTACTGGATATGTTTTTGTGTATCGTGCTGGTATATAATGTGTGTTTAATACAGGTAGTTACAATATTTGTCTAACACTGGGGTAAAAAATATATATATATATATAATATGCACAATATATAAAAAGTACAAAAACCAGGTGTGCGCCATAATGATGTGTATCAAATTACTAACTTTTACACATGGTTGATGAATAACATTAGTCTTGACTCTCGGCAGATTTGGTCGTAAAATCAGGTCGTCGGGGGGGTAGAAAGCAGGATTTGGGTTGGTAAGAGGGACTGTCCCAACGAAAGCGGGACACTTGAGTGGTATGCAGTTTTTTTTTACATATACAGAGCTATTACTGAGTGCAATATCTGGTGTCTGCCGGTTTGACATAGGCTATAAACTGTCTCCTAACGTCAACCCTTCTGTTTGTTTTCTTATTAAGCACTATTGTTGCCCGTGACGGGTAAATTGCGCCACATCTGCCCACTTCGCAAATCACCATCTACAGCTCAGTGACTGAAGAGAGAGAAACATTCGGTGAACGAGACACATCAAAGCTTAGAGTTAATTAGTCAGGAGAGTGTTTCCTTAATATCAGATCACTGAACAGCAGCCATTCAAGCCAAGCCAGCACATTAGTCGCCTAATTACTGCACATCTGCTGTGGACTATGACTCCCAGGATGCTCAGCCAGCTGGAGTGCTAGAGGTTTTCAGTGGGCATTAATGGGAACGTGAGCAAACAACTCTCCGTGATTATTGAGATTGGGCATAGTTATTTTTGAGTACCCACCACTAAACTAAGCCAAGTTTGTACGTTCATTGGCTCTCTCTCCTGATGATACATATGGGATTCATGGAAGGGCAGAGAGAAGATGTAAGATTCCAAGTGCCACAGATAGCAATGTGTTTTCAGAATATATGAGCATATTAAGCTTTATTAATTCCGTTTTCCTTTGCCTGCTAGTTACCTTTCTGTGCTGCCTTACCTCAATTGGATGACAATTAATTGATTGTTGGACTACAACTCCCGTGGCTTCCTGCCAAACACACATTGTTGTGCTACAAGAACCAGGACCCAGTCTTAGGTTTTAGTTAAAATACAACTCCACTCTTTGGATGGCTGGGTATATTGAGAATTATACCACCCTTTGGGTTGATGAAATGCCTCTCCCAAATTTCTTGTCCATCCAGCTGTTGGCTAAGGGTCATGGTGGCTTTGGTAAATATAGATGGTCTGTTCCCTAACCCTAAGGTAGAGCGTTCTCAGCTGGTCGAGGGTAGTAGAAGCAGGGGAGGTGGTGCTAATGGGAATTGCAGTTTACCCCACTTGTTTCCCCCCCCTCTATTTACTATGTAGTGGCCCAAAATATTAAATCATGGCAGCTCAGGATAATTGCCCCTCTGCCCCAATGTGTCCCCCGTGTCATTTGTCTTTTTAGATACCATTCCGTGCACTCTCTCTCCTCCTTTCCCCTTCACTCACACTCTCTTATCTGCTGTCGTTCTCCATACATCTGCCCAGTACTTGAGAAGAGATTCATTGCTTCGGGAGCATGCACAGTAACCGGCTGTCCGCTGGCTGCTCTCTGGGGTGCTTGGCAGTCATTCTTTAGCTGTGTCAGGTTCTTAGAGCTCAGTAAATCTTAGTTTCTTCATACTGCTACGGTTCCTATTTTTATGAGCTAGCTGGCCCTTGGGGGAACGCAAGGAACTGGAGAGCACTTGGGGCAGCTGAGGCATGTCCTCAGGTCATTAAGACTGAGCTCTTGCAGAATGTGACATTTCTGTCAGTAAATAATTGCTGTGTAATGGTTTCTTTCCTTCATTCCTCAACATCTGCACCTGTTACCATGAGTGGAGTTAACAGGCACCATATACATCCAAGCCTTAGATTATAGTGTGGATTCCTGGATGGCATTTTATTGGCTTTTATTGTGTAATGGTTGTGATTCACAACTGTATCTGTGACTGTAATTAGGGTTCACACGCACCATCACTAGATTGCAAGCCTTTGTGTCACATGGACACCATAAAAAGAAATTGTTCTTCACTTGTGCCATACAGATGACTCCAGGCATGGAGATGTCTACAGGTGTACCTCTCTGTACATGCTTCACAATCAAATGCCATCGAACACCAAGTCTAGACTTATTCTAATAAATGTTGGCTTAGGAACACTCTGTAAACACATTTCTGGAATTATCCCTTTTTATCGTTGCACCTGTCAGGATATGTTTCAGAAGACCCCTGTGTTTCAGCAATTCCCTGTAATTGTTTTCCTGGCATTGCAAGTTGAAAATATTCACAATTACAGCATCCATGCAAACCGAGTTTATGGAGTAGTCACCACTGTAGCATAACACTCGCCTTCTCTGAACTTCTCGGTTTGATGTCCAAGTGTCACCAGTGAGATGGAACGGGTGTTTGGTCCCATCTGTGGACGTAACTGTTTTTAAGATAGATAGGGAATGGATGTTATTTCCTTTTCCATAAGCTGTGTATTGATTTCACATCGTCTTCTGAGGCGTGAGGTTCGAACATGGATAAATATTCTGCCGGGTCCCTCAGAAAGATGGACGAAGCTATTAAGAAGGAGACAGACTGTTTCCTTTGCTAATAAGAGGAGGGGAAGTCATTCAAACGTGACCGAGAGGAAATGGATGCAAGCAGGGGTGCTTTGTATGGGTGGATGGGAGCTGAAGAAAGTTATGACTACAGTAGAGAAGATAACGTTGGTATAGACAAGAGTAGCCCCCTCTAGGTGGTTCTAGACGTCTGCTTCCATGGAGCATAAATATATGGCTAAGCATTATATGGCCATATAGTGTGACGGAATCCCCAATATTATGCTTTGGATAGGTGTTTTTTTGAATGGTATTCGCTGGGTATGCGCTGAATTCTTAGTTTGTCTTGTGCATCCAAGACTAGCCAAGCATCATGGTTGTAGTCCACCATCAGCTGAAAGGACACTGTTGTCCAGTGTTGGAATAACAGCGTAAAGGGACAGATAGTACAAACACCTTTCTAGATCAGGACAGGGCTTTTAAAAAGTGTGACCCGCAGGGTGTGTATTGTAAATTGTGTAAATTGTTAAATCCTTAATAAATCAAAATCACATACATTTTTTTTACCATTTTACCTCTATGGTGCACAATCCCCATCCTGCAGTTTGTATAGAAACACTAACCCCATAAGACTGGCGCCATGTTATCTAGTTGAATGGAGTCAAGCTACTTTGGAAATAACATAAGCAGTATTTTTTTAACTATTGTCATGCTGGACTGCCCACCCCAGGGGGAGTACTGTTTGTATGTGACATTCAAAATGTCACAATAAATTGCCTGTGACAAATGGTTGCCATCTTAGCTTGATGGGATTTGTTATCCAGAAACAGCCCGAGAGCTCGGAGATTGTCACCTCTTCTAGGAAACCGTCTGTAGAGCAACCAATTTATCATGTCTGCTTTCCAGGGCCGTGTTGAGTTAAGGGGAGACTGTGGGCCTTATTTTATATGAAGAATAAGCAAATCTGGCAGTCATCTCCGTTTAAATCCCACCACTGTCAATGAATGTTAACGGGAGAAAACAGACAGCTTTGCGTTTCTCCTCATATACATTAATACCCCCTGGGTCTTTTTCTATACGAGGAGGAAAGTAGATCTAGCTGTTTTGGGCTGTTAACTTCCACTGACAGCGATGGGAATGGGCAAGTGAATTGAACCAAATCTGAATAATTCTGATCCAGAATGTGGAACAATAACTCAGAAAGAACACTATACACACTTCCAAGATGGATTGATGCAAATAAACCATTTCATACTTACCAACTGTCTTAGATTTTCAGTGTTTGGTGTGATTCTTACCCTTTTACCCTTTATTTGTCTTAGCTTAGGGTTTTAATCTAAACATTGTCATTAAATTGGACATATTAGCTAATAGTAGCTGTACGGCAGACGATCTATACATTATGTTGGCGGAATTTCAAACGTATGCATAGCACAGGAGAAGTAATTGATTTATTGATGCCTTCCGGTGGGTAACATGATCAAACAATACAAAAGTCTATTGTGGTGAATTTGTATTTTTGTACCTTTCAAAACTATTTAGTTTCTTGGTAAATTGTTACAAACCCACCGATTGGACAGAAGGCATACCCTATAGTTTTAATAAAGTCATGTTGTGATAAGAGCGGTGAGTGTGAAGGTCCTCCGTTAGGAGCCCTTTAAAGGTCCCTTTTCATGATTTAATGTTTAATGCGGTTTATTTGTCATGCCTTGCTGTGATTAAATGTAGCATTTGTGTGACATTGTTTCTTCTGCTTCACAAGAGCCTCCTAATAGCGGCTATGCATGATTTTCCGTTAGCTCCACTGTATGCTGTTCTGCGGGCGCCTGGTGACATGTCGCAGTGTGACAGCGCAGAGGCAAAATGTCCCTGGAATTATTATTGCAGCTACTTGCAGAAAAGAAGGCAAATTCTGCTTGTTTTCTCCTATTAAATTCCTCGGCCTCCGTTGGCCGGCCAACAAAGTGTTAACGTGCCAAATGACCCGATCATTTTCTTGTATCTTGGCTCCTTGCTGTTCGGATGGCTAGAAGAAGCAAATTTATATTAGGAATTTTTTTGGTGACTTCATAATCTGCCGTTGACCAAGATAGCCCTGGATTATCAAGCTCTGTCCCCTAGTGTTCGCTCTTCGGTGTGCGTTAGCAGTGCTTGCGTTATTTTATTCCTACAGAAACCAAGGATGTATTTAGGCAAAAACCAAGGCAAAATGCCAAATTTGAAGCAATCGGCAAAAAAACAAGTGTGGTTTCTATGGAGATTGCTTTAAATCTCACACTTTACTTCGTAATTACTAAATAAATAGTCTCGGTAATGTGTAATTTAATCATTCAGCGGCAAGCTTTGGCAGTATGTTGTCTGCATGGGAGCCGCTGCTCTTTCCTTTCGATATTTCTGGTTGTTTGTATGCATTGTATGGGGCAGCGCTTTTCAGTGGGTATTCTGGATTGGGCCACTCACAGTGTATTACAAATACATATCTGGGAGGTGTATACATTTTTCTAAAGCATTCTAGCCCAAGGCTGGGCTGAACACACATCAGCAAACTTTGTCTCCCATGAACCTCAAGATGAGGGCTTCCATGACAGCCCTGCTCTGGTGGCCAATCATACATACATGTACACACGTTCCTTCACAAGTACATCCAATAATAGCTCTTAGGAAGGGGTAACTGTGATGCCCCCCTGTGAACTGCAGGCATACTCTCAAGGGCAGTCTTTGATCGGATCGTCACATTTCATTTTTAGACTCCAAGATGGTCCTAAAAGGAGCCTGGTGACCCATTGTATACAGATGTCATGGTCTCGTCTCGTTTGTACATGACATAATTATTCTATGGTACTGCTAGTCTTAATTTGGAACCATAGCATTGGAATCATTCAGAATGAACATCCAGCTTTAGGGATTAAACCAGTCCGAAGCTTTAATGTTGGGAGCTAATTATGAAGACTAGCATGTCTGATTGATTCTTTTTTGGCATGCAATTCTGTAGGCTCTATTTACTAAGAGCAGCGGATTAGTAAATATAGTTAAAGCTGCTTTGTGACCCCTATAAATTGAAAACTTGTATTAATTAGTGATCTGAGAACATTGAAGCTCCCCATTCCCTGTCTGGTGACCTACTGTAGGTAAGGACTAAGTCCTGGAAGTCAGTGATGGTGACGAAACAGAGAGTTGGGTAGGTGAAGCATATGATCTTTAAGTACTTCGGTATTAAGTAGTTAATATATGGAATATGTCCAGAAACGGCTTTATCTGTGAAATTTCTTATTCATTAATGAAATTTCCATGTAACAGGGAAATCTAA
Source organism: Spea bombifrons (assembly GCF_027358695.1). Classification (NCBI taxonomy): domain Eukaryota; kingdom Metazoa; phylum Chordata; class Amphibia; order Anura; family Pelobatidae; genus Spea; species Spea bombifrons. Next base: position 10,505,251 of record NC_071092.1, on the reverse strand, counting down.
AGACAGGATAATGATGAAACAATGATGTAACGGTGTATATATGGGTATATATATACAGTGTGAGTGTATATGTATATATTATATGCATGTGTGTGTAATAATGAATTGTTGATTTTAAAAGCGAATTGAGTTACAGTTTTTGATGGAATAGTTATTTTCCTAAAATAACATTTTATTGTATGAGTAGTCCCCACCATTCTCCATGTGCCTATTAGCAATCCCATGCGATATTGGCTGTAAATGTCCTCCAATTTGCAGAGATTATCACCCAAAACTGTTTGGTGGCACGGACATGATGCCGTTGGCTTCAGCGCCAAGCCCTGCCGCATGGGGAGAATGCAGAGGGAGCATGAGTAAACCTTTCTTCGCGTCCATGCATGCTCAGATACCCAGTTCTTTTGATGGACAGGGTAATAAGAAACCAAGCGGCGTCTCACATTGAAATGCTGCTCAGTTCTCACTTAGACAAGGACAGCGAAGCCAGCGATGATTCCTGAATAAAGGGCACGGCTGCTTCTTAAAAGCATGCAAACAAAAAGCAGATTGCTTTTGTTAACTAAAAAATAAAACTGGTTTCACAAACTACTACATCCAACAATGCTGAGATATGAGATTCTCGCTGCAATTCTTAGGTCTCTGAATGTGAACAAATTCACTTGTCTAGAAGTTGCAATGTGGCACTATTAAATTAGCAATGAGTTAGAGCTGGTTATTGGGTGTTTAATGACACATGAAGGACCACATCACAGACATGAGGATGGGAGAATGTGGAGTCTTTATCAGCCCTTTTCCTTTTATTGCCTTCCTCAGGGCATTATATGCGCATGTCACTTGGGTCAAAATTGTTAACAGATACTATCTTATTGCCTTTCCTATTTCTTCCTATTTGGATCGGTCATAATCTTCTAATCAATACAGTTCTGTTTCCCTATTGTTACCCTATCTGCATGCACCTTGTTCTAGACTAGGCCTTAATCACCGCTTAACTACCTACCCCTCCTGGCTTCAATGATTAAGGAAAGGAGTTCCAGGGAGCACTATTTTTGGTGATCTAGTGGTGGCCCAAGGAGATATGTACCTCTGCACATGGGACATGAACATTGGCTCTTCTGATGATATATTGTGGTCGGTGTAATGGTCAGCATGTCATGTAGATGACCATCACAGAAGTCCACTGCAGCAACGCCGGCCCTGGCCGCAGACAGTTATGGACACTGAAGCTTCTTGTATATTCATCCAAGGATCTCGGTTTAGGCATGGGATATGCGCAATGTTTGCTCCCCTAACTCAAGAACATGTTAGGTAGGCAGTTTTGCATTGAAAGCATGCCTAAAACATACATGTCTCCTTGACTCCCAGCCTCTTTAGTCTCAGCCCATTCCCTTCTCTAACCGAGACAGAGGCTGTTTATTTATTTCTGTATGTGTTTGCAGACAATATGTTCTAGGCTGAATGAGTTCTCCACAGGGAGATAAACCCATTAAATGAATATATTTATCGCAGAGCGAATTTGTGCAAATCTCGTCCACACAGTGAAATCCTCTTAGATGAACCCATGATAACAGATTAAAACAGTTAACGATGATACTTCCCGCGCCAAGCGCTCAGACATTACGTCCCTCCATTCCTAGTCGCATCTCTACGGCAAAGGATTTGATCAGCCGTTTTTTACGATAGATTACGATGTGTAGGGATGCTAAGATTGGGTTTGGAGAAGCCGTGGTAGGATCTTTGAATGCTGTGCACTTGATATAGTCTTCGTTTTAGTTCCATTTTAGTAGATGTAACGTTGGGTAAAAAGGAGGGAACTTGTAACACTCAAAATGTAATTGCAGTGTGTTCGGTCTCTTTGAAGTCAACCTTTGGCATTCCAAGAGATAGCGACTCCATTTCCCCAAATACTTTTTGAGTCAAGTGGTGGCATAGGTACATAGATAGCTATTCCATTTGCTTGCCTAAAGTTTATGCCGACCAGAGTCTACAGTGACGAGACTCTACAAAGAGAAAGGTCTTCCCTCCGACTGGAGAATAACTAGAATATTATTCCATGGCTCCTCATTTTGAAGTCAAGGCCTAGGATCCATAAACTAATAAAAGTCTGACCTGTCACTTATATGAAATCTTAAAGCTGTTATAAGGAGTCAAACATTCAGTCTTTGTTAGACTCAACAATCAGAGCCAGATAGGTCATTGTTGAAATGATTTGCATATACCTACGCGGAATCCCCGGCACTATAGAATTTCTATGGGAAAACATAGTTTTATCTCAAGGAAGCTGAGATTTGTGACTAAAGGGGGGCAGAAGTAGCACAATTAGAACAATTTCCTGAAGTTTCCTCCTTTCTTCACATCCATCCCTACAAATGCAGCCATAACAACTCAACAACAACGAGTAAGAGGAACGGTAACTTCAAATGTATATTCATGCAGATCCTGAGAGCAGGCAGTTAAGATCACTTAAGATATGTTTATCGTCTATATCATAAAAAGTTTAGCGTGAGTACGCATCTGATTTCAGAATTGGAGGCTGCTTAAAGGCCACCTACGGGGCTCTGCAGATAGGGCCGGGGTCATATGCTTTGCCACATTTAATTATTCCTGGGTACCCAGTGACCCATAAACCATCAGCCTGTCATACAGTGACACGATTCTCCCTTTAACTATGGATTTTATACATTAATCATTGCTACCCTGTATTATGCATATTTATAAGCTTGGCTAAAAGATATATTCTTTACTTTAGCTTCATGTGGATACCAAGACGAAGGTAGTAGAAATGATGTCCTAGGGGTAAAAACGATGGCATTGATTAGCAGTTTTGGGTATGTAGATGTAAGATCAAACATTTCATCTGATTTTCGATGCGTTTTTGTGCGTCCAGCTGGGCCCTCTATGGAAGTGAAACCTGCGGATTTTAACCCTTCTTAATGAGCTCTGGACTTTAATTTATTGCTCCCGTAGGCACCAAAAATCTCATGCACTTAAAATGTTTAAATAAGTTGTAAGAAGGTAATGGGTGGTAAATGGGCAGAGCAAGCACTGTGAATATTAACCCCTTTCACATGTACCATCAACAGCCCCGTTTAAAAAACCCGGCTTATAGGCACCGTATGTACCTGTTCTGTCTTACAAAGAATCCAGTCTTGTTCATAATGATTGGTCAACGTTGTGAATTAAAGAGTGTATCATTTCACTATAATCCCTGTTTAGTGAATCAGACCTTAAGTGGATCCCTGTGTACACTCTCGTCGACCAGATTGTAGGGAATTATTTGCGGCCCGATGGCTGCCGTGTCATTTAGTATATTTATGTGTCTGCCAATAATTTATATTGATTAGTTGGTACAAGAACGCAAATCCATCTGCAACAACATTAAGTGTGCGAACACAATCTTTTTAAATCGAGGTGCTATATACATTTGGAACCAGTTGGCTGACTGGTAGGAACTGGGGTGCTTGGGCATATATACTCACCCAGGTGGCAAAACTGAAGCACGTCCTTTACCTCTGCCTGGCATACTTTGTCACAAAGTAGTCTTTTTCTTTAACCTCACTCTTTATTTATTGTTCCCTATTGTGTCTTACCCCTTTTCAGATTCATTTTCTTTTTTTTTTTCTTTTCTTTTAAAACCCTACCTCGAGGACAGCAATATACTATGCAGTAAATCCAAGCTGATCCCTCTGGCAGAAAAAGCATTAAGTTTAATATGTTCGGTTGTTGACTCTCTTTGAATTCTCTTGTAGCGAACCTACCTGTTTGTTGCCTTTTAATGTTTTTCTCCTCTGGTGTCAATATCCATGGGACATCGGGGCGCAAGAATCAGATATCTCCGTTTGTGAATATTCTATCGCACCTTTGATTATTTGTTATTCGTAGAATAAAATCAAGGAAAATGTGCTGGGAATTCTCTACATATATAACTTTGATATGGGCTCCTGATATTTGTTTCGGGGTTAATTTAACATGGCTGGAGCTTGCAGTATTGTCTGTTGATTTGTTTCAGCATTGTGAATGGTGAACCCTGAGATGACCTTGTGTAATTCATACTTCAACTGGTGACTTGCCCTTCTCCTCATAATCTTATCCCGTTATCTCCCCGTTGTAGAGTCGCTGATTGTTGTTGATTGGTTCAGGCTGTCTGTGAAAGAGGGGTGAAGAGACTTGAAATTGAATAGATAATGCTGGCTCGGCCAAAGGCTGTCGCCTTCTAAGAGGTTAATTTTTAACTAAAAGTCTCCAAAACGATTATACTTTTTTCCAAACAAAAAGCAGAACGTCTAGGTGGTTTCAGTATATTAATTAAATTATAAAGACGGTGGCAGTGACCCTTCCCTTTAACTACGGCCCGTAACATTTAACCTAGTTTGTGTCACTTGCGGTTTCCTCATATGACCGCTGCTTCTCATTCTTCATTCACTGACCCGTGTAGCTCAGAGATGCTGACCTCCATTCTCCAAGGGCTTCGGTCACACTGTGGTTTCAGGATAATGTGCCACTCAAAATTAATTTTTCTGAGAACATGTTAATTAAAGAAATCCCCAAACTCTGGAAATATTTAAGTGCCGTGCACAATAATTGGACCTCCTTTTGCTAAATATAACTAAGTAACCTTTTCCATTTACAAGCCCTTAGTGTAACCTCACTTATTTTTCCACCTAATCTTCTCAAAATGGGTTTATCTTTTGCTTTGTAAAACCTCCTCTTTATATCATTCCTTGGTGGTCTATAAATCCAATGCACATAACATCATCCCATACCTACCAACTCCTGCTTGTTGTGAGGCAGTCCTGATTTTTAGGTACAGTCCTGCCTAGGGAGTGTTTTTTATGTGCCTGTTGGGAACATCCTGTGACCTTCCCTAACCGGCCCAAGGAGATGTAGAATCTATGGAGGTCTGATCTGTTGCAGCCCAGACCTCCATTGCAGATTAACTATACATTATTGAGGCCAGCTCACTGGGACAGAGGTGGCCACCTTGTGACACGGTCAAGCTTTGGTGGCTCTTCAGGTAAGGAAGGCAGGCAGTTGTACCCCTGCCCCTCCAGCCCCATGCCTGGGGTATAGGATCTGTTTGTCCATACAATGCTTCCTTTTGTCTAATCCATTTGTGATAACTGAGATAGCTGAGGCCACCGGTTACCTGTAAGGCTTTAGTACACTATGACTTACAGAAGTCAACCAGTTACTTCGTTAAACCACCCACATGCTGTGAGGAGCTCTCTACATGTGTTGGTCAGGAACATGCAAGAAAATGGTTGTTGTGGTCCCCAGTATATGCACGGTTAAATAATCCAACATTCTGGGTCCCTGACTTCACTATGCATTATGAAGGGCTGATCCCAGTGAGCTGGGAAGGAAATCTCCCTACATTAACCTTACGTTATGCAGGCCCAGCTCAACCTTCCTTGTCATGGAAGCACACTGGGGCTGGCTTCATCATAAATGGTGGTGTCAGGGAGCTGAAATGCTCCACGCTCTCTCAACCTTTTTTTGTTAGTGAATTCTTCTCAATGGCTGGGCAGACCAGCCTAGGTGGTTTGATGAGGAGTGCCGAGCCAATACAGTTACCAGATGAGACACCATTTCTTCCTCTGGTAGTGTCTCTCTGGACACACACTGGGACCCAAATCGGCAGTGGGCAAGTGGGCTCTGGCCAGGGTCTTCTATGGCTCGGACTATGCAGATGACACTATATGGCTGGCTCGCCCCCCTCTGTTTTACACCCAACCTGTGACATTTTCTCTTGCCCATTGAATGTTTTCTCTCAGATTCCTTCTGTCCCTCTTATTATCTCTCAATCATTTTCAGCTTCCATTTCTAACGCTCTCTCTCAATCTCTCTTTCGTTCTCTCAGTCTCGCCCCATGTGTGCAGTGTTCTTGTGATCTCCAGCTGTCTGGGGTCAGTTATGAAGCAATTAATGTAGATCCAGAGTGGGGCAGATTGCAGATTGAAGCCTCTGCTTATTATATACCGTGCTGGAAGCTATAATTTGGTCCATTTTGCTGCATTATAATTTCTGTCTCTGCGCACATTTAGTGGAGGTGCATCCAGAAGCCTGCAGATTTGGGGTCCTCCAACCCCCTCCGTTTTGGTTCTCTCTGTTTCTCATTCCCTCTTTTCGCTCACACAGACGCTGAATTATTATTAAAGAATTCATTTAAATATGATAACTGAAATGGCCTTTTGCCGTAGATAGCACTTTCCCATAATCATTATAGGAGGTATCTATCACGCCTGTTAAACACAAAATTATTATATCTTGGTTCTACTGACTATGTGTCTGCGCCTAAAACATAGTGCAGGCGCTTGTATCATTAATTTGCATTGAAGTGACCAGTCAGACGCCGCTGCTTACACGAGCAGGCAATCGCGGACATCGGGTAACATAGGTACAAATGGTGCGTCCTTAGCCCACGCGCTTTAACCACATTCATACTTACCTCCTACGCACATTTTAAGTGGCTAAAAAGTTGTTTTAGGTGTAGTTAGAATTTGAGTCCTTCAAAGGACTTTCCTAAACGGGGACGTTTTGGGAGGTATGTATTTGAGTGGTCAAAGCCCGACATTTTAATAAACAGCCACTTACTTACGACCAAAGCCACCATGGTACGACTGCATGGAAGTCTCCGGGGGGTGCTGTAGTGTCCCCACATCCACACAGCTTTGGGGGGCTCTAGTTATTTCATATTGGGGAGCTGGAAGAAGAGGGAGAGTTTTCCAAACACGGGACCATGGGGGAAAGTGGTGTTTTTTTACAGGGGAGGGTCTGTAGCGTATACACTGCTACCCTCCCCTCTTGCCGGTGCCCTGTGGGGTTTGTTTGCCCTCGGCGTCCCTCGTCTCTCCTCATTATCCGCCTGGGATATGGTCTTTTGCCTGCTCTGCTGAGCACCAGGCACCCTCTGGAGGAATGGGTTTCCCGGGGCTGCCTGAAATTAACACGTTTATTTTCTAATGTCTCTGTTGAGATGATGGAACAAGCCCCCCTGTCTGGTCTCCTTTTAAGCAGTCGGGGTCTCTGCAGTCCAGTGCTGCTGTACAGAATGATGCTAATTACCGGCTCAGGGGGCTGCAGGCGGAAATACTTTTGATTTTGAAATGTCATTTTTCTCCCGCGGCAAACGCTCTCTGTGGGGAGGTCTACGCCAGCGTTTCATACCACTGCTGAGGAACATCAAAGAGAAGGTCACAGGGGCAAAGCGACTAATTCTCAAAATTCCTGCACATCCTGCAAAGGGGTCCGTCGTGCCGTAAATACTCTCCATAAAAATTGTAAATCGCATTGCAAATTCCACATTCGAAACAATGTGGTCAGAAATTGGGCTTTAACCCTATTGATGCGAGGAGGCGCTATGGCAATGATTCAAAAAACGCAAATTATGTTTTTAGTGTAATTGTTCAAAAAAGGCTACTTAACGCAGTCATGCTTTTTGACACTTTTACCAAAAGTGCTTAATTCACTGCTCTGATGGACATATCTGTCAACATTTGAAAGTGCCAAAGCGAGATGCTTTCTTTTAGGGGGTGGTTGGAAGCAGAGCTTATCTCGGACTTACCATACCTTTTTGGATTCTGATCAGCAGTCCATGCGCTTCATGTGTTTCTTTGACCCCTTAAATATCTTGCAGACAAAGATGAAAGTTGCCTTTTTTTTGCGTATTTTCTATTCCATTTTACATGGTGGCAAACTTATGTCTTCCGCAATCCTTCCGGCATGCTTTTAACATCTAACATAGGCAAGAACCATCTTCCAGCTTGGTACCCTAGGCAGCTGCATAGTTCTCTTAAATTATAAGGCCAACTCTGCCTATTCAGTTGTTTGTTAATACTTTTATCTAAGGACAGAATGGGGTAATAAATTCACTAATCGACTTATCCCTCTGTTTTGTGACTTTTACCCGCTTGGGAAAACTTCCACTGACAAACATACGTCCGTCTTCTAAATCCTTAATATAATTGTCAGGCAGAAGTCAAAATCTGGCTTTTTAACAAAAGTGATAGAGGAGGTAAGAAGAGCCATTAATGAATGATGAGTGGAGGAGAATGGAGAAGAAGCGATAAGGTTACAGACGTATGGACTCGTGTTCTTTCTGCCTGTCGGCAATAAACTAGCGGATAATTGTCTGGTCAACTAAATTGTTATGTTACTTATATGTTTACTTACCATACAGCACGGCAGAACTTAGTGGTTTTCTATAAGTTAAGAAATAACATTTTTTTTTTTTTACAAAAGCAAATTAAAAATTTGCTTTTGTAATTATTGTATGCACATTGTAACCATCGTTGGATATAGATGAAAAAATATTTTTTAAAGAAAAATGCTCCTCTAATATGCAAATGAATAGAATTTCATTTGGGAAAAATGTAATTTTCTTAGAAAGTTACAATGTGGTGTCATAAAAGTTATTTCATTCTGGTTCATCGTACACCGTGTTAAACACTATTTAGTCGACAAGACCAAATGTAACTTCGTGTTTGAAAGAAGATCTTGGCTGTTAAGTGCAGAGTCAGCGAGACGGTGTTGCAGCGATAGCAGAACCTCCTTTACATAATCTTATGATTGTTACTGATCTCTGTAGTCTCAGCTGTAGGTAAGCAGGGGATCCGATGGGAGTCAGATCGCTGAGTTCAGCAATACGGGCTGGGCGGAGAGAGATGTAGTAGGGTTGCAGAGTCTGGGGGAAGGAGGGGTAATAAATGTCAAAGTGGAAGAGGAGAGAAAGAAATACACACCTGGAAAGGTTATATCAGAAAGGAGGAGTGTGCGTAGGAAAAACGATCTTAGAATTTAAGAAAAAAAGTGTGAAAATGAGAAACCTGGTAATGTGATGTGAGATCTGAATAGAAGAGGGGTAAAAACCATAGAAGAGATGTAAAAAACAAGAGCCTGGTCGCCGTATGATGCACAGATGGAGTCTCCGTGAATAATATATGTTCCATAGCATATTTCTACAGAATATTGTACCAACTCACCCTGTTCTTTCGTTGCAGCTCTATAGAGATAAGCGGAACCTGTTTCAAGTGGAGGAGAATGTCCCGCGCAAACTGGTGGAGAAAGTAGCAGGTGACATCGAGACCCTCCTTGCAAAGAAAGTGCGAGCTCTGAAGGTAAGCAAGCAAACGACCCTGCACATTAACAGTGAGTTGTTTAAGTATACCAAAAATCTGGGCTGACACATGAGTAAGGAGAATTCATATGGCTGTGTCAGTCCAAGAAAAGATGAAGTAGTTTATTTAAGAAACACAGAGGGACACGCAAGGCCAAATAAGCTCTCAACAAAATGAAGAAGAGACCCCTGAGGTTACAAGAACTTATGTGATATCTTTTTTCCAGTGCTTACCAAGGCACGCATAATACAAATCAAGTTTATGAACGTTCACAAACACACATACAAGAATAAAAGATCAGACCTGTGTTTCTTTCTGCAGTTTTTCCATGGGAGTATATTAAAAAGTCCATATTGGCCAGTTAAGTACGGATGGGAGTTTTCTCTGCCAATAGGTGCTCAACTTGTCAAGACTTGCATATGTTCAAAGTGAACATATATACAGATAGAACATACACGGTAGCTTTTAGAATGCATGAACTGATGCAACAAAATGGACTGGTATGTATACTAAAGGGGTGGACTAACCATTTAATATAAATATTCTGTATCCCTAACTAATAGATCAATATAATGCTTCTTAGGATGCATAAGCCCTCCATTCACTATCTTTCAGTTGTAAGACAGTTGGGTCTATTCACTTAAGTAAGTACTTAAGTGATTAGTTGAGTTAAGGGTTAACTCGACAGACCAGATTCGACTGAGTGGCATTCCATCGCATATTACCACTTCCAAAATAACTAGCTTGTGAGAAGCATACTTTATATTTTGCAATGTTCAGGCGAGGGCATGCAAACTGAATGAAATCCTGCCACCCATCCGTGAAAATGTGCTTATCCACCACCCCTTCCAGTACATTATATATATATATATATATATATATATATATATATATATTTATATATATATATATGTACATACACACCGATTAGCCATAACATTATGATAACTGACACGTGAAGTCAATAACATTGTTATCATGGCACCTATCATGGCACCTATCAGTGGGTAGGATATACAGTATTAGGCACAAAGTTGATGTGTCAGAAGCATGAAAAGCGTAAGGATCTGAGCAGCTTTGACAAGGGCCAGATTGTGATTGTTAGACTGGGTCAGCACCTCTCCAAAACGGCAGCTCTTGTAGGGTGTCCCAGGTCTGCGGAGGTCAGTGCCTATCAAGAGTGGTCCAAGGAAGAATAAGCGGTGAACCGATGACAAGGTCATGAGAGGCCGTGGAGGGGCGAAAGCTGGCCCGTGTGATCAAATCCAACGCCATTAAGGCCGGTGGACTTAGATGCCCCCAAGGTCCTTTTTTTTTTTAACTGCCCCTCTGAGGCTTTTTATTTTTAAAGAATTTTTAACCCACATCAGTGGACAGGGGGGTAGACATAGTCCCTAAAGCGTTGCACCCCTCTGTATCATTTATTTTTGTCTGGACATTCTACCTCCGTGTATAATTTTCACGCTACATCGTGACGATTAGAAGTGGTAGGATCAAAGCTGAGCCGTGCATTACAAAGCCTTTTATATTTACTATTCATGAGACTTTACCATTGCATTTACACCTGGTTCTATTTTCTCTACATCAATAAACATTTTTATTCTGTGCTTACTTTCTGGAAGTAAACAAGAACATGTCTTATTTTTAGGTATCAATGTCCCTTTAATGTATAGCCGCGTCTTCCGCTGAACCTTCCCCTTTGTGTTTGGGACGTGTGCGTAAACCGGAGAAATTGCCACACATTGTGTTAGCACAATGGTCGGCAAGTGTATTGATCAGAATCGAATCGCTTTAAAGGAAAAAACAACTCTCCAAAAAAAAGCTTTTTTTCCAAAAAGCTTTACGCTTGCATCTATGGTTAACCCTTTGTGGCCTGATGTATTCCAAGAAGAAGATTCGCCATACATTTACGTTTACGAGTCTTATCTCGCCGGTACTCCTGCTCAAACACAATAGAAGATGTTTCTGGTACTCCGTATCACTGGCAGTCTGCTGAGAGCTGTTTCTTATTGATATTCCTATCTGCAAACAATAAACAGGTGATTTGAGTTATACATGTTATCACGGAGCACCCAAGAGAGAATAATGAGCACTGAATTCACAGTTGCTGAGTGTGAGTGGGCCACTGAATTCACAGTATTGCTAAGTTATTCGGTGCATTGAGTGCATTATACAGAATTCAACAAAAATATATATGTATTTTATATATATATATATGTCTGTATGTATATATATAATACACACATATGGATTTGTGACACAAGTCATCAATTGGCCCTCCTCTGGATTAATGGAAAGCACATTTGTGCCTTGTTAGTTAAAGGTACACTCCAGTACCACAGTACCCCCTGCAAAGAATGGCTATTAAAGTACTTTAGAATACATTATTTAACTAAAGAACAATAAAATAAACTACTCATCATCCTTAAGTGCTGCACTGCCCCCTTTTTTGTCCCATCTTCAAACTAGTTTTGACTGCTCGAAGCAGTCAATCACTGGCAGGAAAGAGTTACCATTGAAATCAATAGGAGCACTTTCTGTGCATGCGATTAAAGAAGGTCTTGTTGGACCCGCTGGGACTCTTCCACTAGCCAGGGCTGGTTGGCGGTAAATATAGTGTACATGCTCACTGGTAAGCAGGAAAAGTGTTCATCTGAACACATCCTCAGCAAGCCCAGGAGCTTGAGGGACAGGGAAAGAGGACTAATGCCTAGCGGTATTCTGATGCATTCCTCCATGCAGGGAAAAAAAATGTTAACTTAAAGGGGACACAGCAATCTTCTGCATTAACGTTAATGTGATGGCTGGAGTGTCCTTTTAATCTGTCTACCTCTTTCTGGAAAGCTTTTGATCTCAATCACTTTGGGCTGACAGTTTTAATTAGATGAAAAATACAGTAGCAAAACAGATTAGCCAACTAATGCATTAATACCAAGGGGAAAAGTCTAATGGAGGGGGATGTACACGGGAGGTAAACGGTACGCTGGCCAGATCTGTGTGATGTGTCCAGGAGAGCCGCCGCGTGTATATTAGAGTTTGGTGCGTATGGCACCTGTGTGTGTCTGTCAGATGGTGTATATGTATGTGTGACCTGGAGTGTTTATCTGTGAGATGTATTGTAACACGCGTGTACAAGCAAATTTGGTAGCGATCATACCATTATTGGGTAGCTGCAATGCATTAGATTGCTAGCCTTTAAGACTACTATGGTCTCTTCTTTAGTCAATTGCAAGCAAATGTAAGGCTGTGAGATGTTTCTTTGGCGCGCATGTATGATAAGGTGGTGGTTGTAATTGTTTAAGCATTTCTGTTGGAGTGAGTTTGTTGAGATGTTGTGTCATAGCGGCAGGTGTGTTAAATGCCCAGACCCACATATAGTGGTATATTAATGCCCTGATGCCCACATGTGTTGTCTCAGGGCACCCAGGCCCACACTGTGCTTGCATCCCCAGTGCCGCTGCTTGTAGCGAGTCGTGTTTAGTATGTGATTCCATAGCGAGTTGTGGTCCTACCCCCCCCATCTGCCGGGGAGGTTTGGGGGTGTTTTTCCCTTTTGACAAATCCATAACAGGCTCCAGAGGAGGGAAGTTCAGCAAATCCCTCACAGGTTTAATCTCTGTGCATGTTAATTAATAATGACAATGCGGCCCCTTCTCTCCCTGCCTCGCTAATTACTGGTTAGTAGCTTTGTTTTAATTATAATTTTAATTCTTTTATAATCAAATCCAGACTTGTTTTATTTATTTGCTTTGTGTGTGTTTGGAAGCTGCGTGTCTATTGTAAAGGAAGAGCGAGACCAAATTAGAGTGCTGGAAAACAATGCAATAAGAAGAGAGGTGGCGGGAATACCGAGCAAGCTGCTTTTTATATCTCTGCCTCTCCTTTACTTACTTATTCAATCTACTAAATGATATCTTCCCCCTGTTTATTAAGCCCAACTTTGTCGTCCCTTTATCACTCTTGTCCTTGTACCCAGCTCTCTCAATCTAACACGTTTTTCCCCTCCAATTCCTAATCCTTCCTTCTTTCCACCGCATGTCATGTAGGGTTCTGCGTAGTTACTGCACCTCTGTCAATTAGTTGATACAGTAAGTGCTGATGTGTTTAATATGGTACCCCCTTCTCCATCTATATCCTGGTCCTGTTCCCTGCTCCATCAGTCCGATCCAAAGGCCAGGAATCTGTGAATCTTGTGCTGTTCCCCAAAATGTATGCTGGGTTATCTTATTCTGACTCATAGGAAAGGGATTGTCTCATCATTTGGTCCATCTAGCTTCTCAAGACTGCAAAAGTTTGTTATCCCTGTACTAACGCTAAACCTCCATTCTTCTTTTGTCTGTTTTAATCCATGTCCCTGTTCTTACCCCTCCAATTATTAATCCCCTAAATCTGTCCTCTGTTCTCCCAGCACGTGTCCCAGTGTTTGCTTCCAATTCATGTTTGTTCATTCATTCACCCGTTCATTCCCCTTTGCCTTTCTTCTATTCTTTTTGTCCTTTCATGCACGTCTTAGTATCTTACTATTCTCAGTTCATCCAGTAATCCAATTTGAGCTCCATCACTTTGTCCTAAAGGTTTGTGAGCACAGCACTTGTCATATCGCACCTTCTATGTTAGTGTCCTTGTGTGTATTCGGATCACAGACACCAGAAATCTAGCCTTTTTAGGGAATAAGAGGGGACTGGCAGCGTGCCCAGAGGCTGTGAGCTGCCCACCAGCCTCTCTGTATGCTCCGAGATGCGGCTAGAACAATGTAGACAAAAAAAACCCTTATAGAGTTTATCAGTCCTCGAACCTTTACTTTAAGTATTTGGTCACGTTCTTAAAGTTTTTTTTTTTTTTATTATTTCAGAGATGCTTATTCTTTCTTTCGGCCATTTTTAGGGCTGCCACAGGACATCTGAAGAGAGTTGTTTACCTGTATAGGAAAACAAAGTGACAGATGGGTGATATATAGACTGGCAGATAGGGGATAAAGAGCTCGTCTGTGGCCGTTGGAGCATCATGGGGCTTTGCCGGACAGCTACCTATTGGCTTCTATTAAAATAAAAGCAAGTGCCGTAGGGTCATGCTCAGGATAATGACTTGCTATAGACAAGGCATGGAATAAGATGTTGCTTTATGGAGCAGTGATAGGAGACTGGTTGGGTTACCCCAAAGTAAGCGGCATTATCTAAATCATTAGCTTTAAGAGATTTATTTACAGAGTTGTTAAGGAAACTGGAAAAAGGGTTAAAATAAAGCCTATGCTATTTGAGAACATGAATCAAGCGCCCTGTCAGAAAGAGGTCAAGAGATAACCCTCAGAGCACAGAATTATTCTGGATCTAATTTGTTTTGCACTGAAATGTAACATTTTCCTGGATTTGGTAGAGGAACACAGTTGATGGAGAATGTGCTCTTTTGATTTCATGTCTCCTTGCTTCATCCAGTTGTAACTACTGACCACTGTTCCTTACTCAAACTCAGCCCGTCTTCCAACATGCTCATTCCTCCCTCTCTATTTCCCCTCTGGCTTCTTTTTTCTCTTTCCATTTCATGAGGAGCACATTCCTCTCTCTGGCTTTGTAAATGTGTTTTTGGGAACATTAGACCCATTATGTTCATTAGAAGATCTTGACCAATCATTTGTCTCCTCGGAGGAAGAAGTGATGCTCTAAGAGCCAATTAGGAGTGAATCTCAAAGATGAGGCTGTATTGTAAAGGCATTTCTGCTCTGAATGCTTCTAGTTAAGGCTGATTACTTTGTTCCTGCTGCTCCCTACCTCCTGTTGATGCACTACCACTATGATAACAGAACAGAAGCTTCACTCTTCACGCAGTACCTCTTCCTCATCCATACCATGAGGGGCTCAGCACATCTCTGTTTGCCCAAAGCAGGCAGATGTTGTCAGATCCTTCATAAACGTGATCTCTATCAACTTGGTTAAGGCAATAATACAGCCACCCTAAGTATTGTCTCTTGGATCTTCTGCCACTAGTGACCAGCTTAGTGAAGACCTCATTAAAGTATCTTTGATGCTGTACTGTATATGCATAAACTATTGTGGGTCCACAGCAGCACCCAGAGGCTGCCTTGGCTCCATGGTAATAATCCATTAATGTCTGGCAGGCCATTGTTGAATGCTTAAAGCTTCATGGTTTGACTTAATTTTCTCCTCCTCTGGACCAGAAAAGGTCCATGTGGTGAAATCATATCCTAATGCATTCTGTTGGTAAATTAACTGCATTGACCCCACCAAGAGCTAAAGGCCTATTGTGTGCTATTAAAAGGGGATTATTACTGTTTTAAATGGCCGTCTTTAGCAAGGACATTATTACTGTATTTTGCTCTTTGGTTGCCCTTGAAAGGGTCAATATAATCCCCCCTGCTCTTGAGATGAGCAGAACCTAATGACAAGAATATTCTAAGTACCTCTAATTTTGCAAATAAGCCCATAAAATGATTATATATGATTTTATTAGTGTTGCACCATGGAATGAAAATGAATCTTAAAGGCTCATCTCGAGCTATTCACTGGATTGAGCTCTAACCCTTCATCTCATTGACTACATTCCGTGTGTCTCTTTGATCTCCCACTTCATTGTCTGTTGCAATTAACAAATTAATGCACATCGCCCGCAGAAACCACTTGCAGACTAATTTCTTTTTATGCTAAGAACTGAGATGAAGAGTTAATGTTCCTGTGTTGGCACCAAGTCTCTGCCTCTACCCATAACGTGCATACCATGCGGTTGGTCTTAGCTGTAACACAGAGTAGTCGGTATGAAGCTGATAACACTTCCCTGCTGGCTGCCAAGTCATCTCGTTGCCAAATGCTTCTCTCTCTCTTGGAGTTCAGGCTCTGCATGTGCCAGACGCGGGAGGAGGGCACCTTTCCCAGGGTTTACCCACAATACCGTCTGGTGCAGCGGTGAGTGAGATTGTGTATGTGTCAACACCATCTGTTATAGCATCTTGAAGGCGCAAGTATGTGGAGGAGGGGACTAACAAAATTTTACGTGGTTACCAGGAGTGCCCTGTAAAGTGACAAAAGAGTAAGACGAGCAAATATTCCGAAAGCAGGTTCTTCTGGGAGACCATATAAAGTATCATGCAGGGCAAGGGGCATTTACTCCTTGCTGGGTCTCACTCTGTTGGAGGGTATGGAAAGCCTCTTTAAGGGAATGCAGATCCTTGGCTGAAAATGTTTTCCTAGCAAGAAACTCTTTAGATGCCTGGATGTCACTATGGCTAGAGATGTGACAGGAGCAACCAAGCAACTCTACAAAGGTACAGGACAATCAACGATTAACAGTCTTGGAACGACACTAGAACAGAAGGGATAACGGGATTCTTAGTTTCAATGTGTTGTGCAAGTAAGAACCAGAAACAATTGGAAAATGTATTTACTGTATAGATTACAATATTTGGTGCCCCAATGAGCCCGTCACCCTCCTATTATAATACCATTGTCTGTATACTTATATATGCCTGTGGTGGTCATAAATCGTATTCTGGGACAGGGGAAATTTACAGTGATTCATTGAAGACCAGAACAATATCTCACAAAGCGGTGAGTACGATGTCTTATAAACCATGGCTCAACAAATCATGGATCTGCTGGCATCTTACTTTTTCTGAGTAATCTCTAAAGAAATGTATGGATGCACCTTTCTCCCCGGGCTCTTTATAGCAAAATATTGGCTCGTAATTTATATGAATGTCTGTCAGCCTCTGAGGGTGACTATAACAGACGGGAATTATTCCGGCTGAAGTTTGCCTTGGTGGCATCGTCTGAAGGTCCCAGGTCACCTCAGTGGCTGTCAATCAGTGTCGTGTGGGTCTCTATCCCATGCACAATTCATATGGAAACACATTCATGTCCTTCAGATGTTTCCTCTGAAAAACTATACCTATGAGGAGCCAAGTCATCAGTCTGCTGTGTTCCTATTGATAATCTGGACTGGGAACAGGACTCCAACTCCTGACAATATATACATTAACTAGTTTAGTAGGGAGTAGGCTGTATCCCGCTTTGGGGCAATGCCCTCTGTGTCTCTTGCTTGAGGGTTTGAACAATTATGGCCAAAGTAATTTAGTTACCTTAAACTAGGAACCAGTGAAATATTTTTGCTGATTGCTCTACGTTTGCACCAGCATTGCACTCTGCATAACCTTCATCTATTCACTAAATTGCAAGCGCACGTGTGTTAGCTAAAACGGGAACTTGGTTCCAAATTGCAACTTCCCCTTGCTTCCCCAGAGGATGGCAAGTTGACTCATGAGTCAACCCCCTACCTTCCCTGGACAAACATCAGATAATAAATGATAATAATAAACATAAAATGGTGAGGACTACATGCTAAAAACCCTTTGGAGAAGAAAATCAAACAAAAAAATAAAAAATAACCTCCCCATCTCCAAGTCTGCCAGGTATGTGAGCGAGAGAGAAAGTCCCAAAAGGTGCTTGGAACTCATCTGCTCCACAAAAAGGGTACAACCTGCAGGGGAAAACAGTATTTCACTTGCATCCACCATAGTTTGGGACTATAACCTGGGCTTATTTTATTAGCCCCACACTGTGCACATTTATTTCCTTTAATATATTTCTTATTTTATTATCTCTAAAATTACTCTGCGGGGGTAGGGACTCTCTGTTTTGTGCTCTCACGTGCCTTTGCAAACATGCAGCTTTAGTAAATATGTCAAATATGTTGGCATGTGAGGGTTTGCATCCTCAGTTGAGTCTAGTTGGTGGAGTTAACCCTTTACTCTACTGACCACTTGAATGGAGCCAAATGTACCTCTATACCTCACCACATCCTCTTCCAGCGGAGTCCCTTTTACTTCTTTCCGACTCTCTCTCTCTCCATATTCTCCTTATATGCCCTTTTCAGCTTTTATCCACCTCTAGCTCTCTCTCATCATTTCCCTCCTTGAATATCTCCAATATACATGCAACATTCTTCCTTTCCCTGCTTCCCTGCCTCTAAGCCTCTCGCCTCCTCTACTCGGACAGCTCTACCCCCCCCCCAGCCTTCTCTTGCCTCCAGTCACTGTTCCTCAATCTCACATTCGCTGATTAGTGCCCTTTTACATTCCTCGCTGAATTTTCTCTATCCGGAGGATTCTGGGAGTTATGCGTATGAGCTATTTGGAGAAGGGGGTGTGTGGCAGTGGGGGGCTGAGTGTGAAACAGGAGGGAGAGTGCTGCAAATCACTGTATTTATTGTGTTCAGAATAGAGGGGAAGAAGGTGGAGGGGGGTTAATATGGCAGTGAGTAATTCCCTCGGAGGCATTAAAGGCTCTGAAACACACATTAACCCTTTCCTTTTGGCAGAGATACAGGCAGACCTCCTCTGTTTATGTACAGCTGCGTATGCAAGCCTGTAGAAGGTACCGGACCGAAGCGTCTGTGTGCACGAGTAGAGAAATGCTTGTACGCGTGCCTTGTTTATGAAGAAGCGCAGCAGGACGATGCATTTTATATGCCACCTCCTAATACAGCTCTGACAATACAGATCCCGCAAGATTGCGGCTGTATGGAGGCTTTCAGGTGGCGACATAAATATTTCACTTCTCTTAACCCTTTGAAGTACGCACATTTACCTGGATCCGTCAGCTGTCATCGAACCAGCAGGGGCAGCCAATGACTCTGCATGCTTTAACGTGACGGTACTTACCCTCGTCTGTTTAGCAGCGGTGTCTGTGCGGTGATGTAGACATCCTGGGAGAAACATGTACTTTGCGTGCTATGTTCAGACAGTAGCTATTACATATATACCGTATATATATATATATATATATATATATATATATTCCTCTTGAGGTTTACTCTATTTTAACTAAAAGTGAAAGTGTCAGTGGATCCATGCCAGCGAAAATCTTGGATGACAGAAGCCACCGAAAGGTCTCATAGCTGTCTCCTCACATGGGATGGACTGTCAAGTGATGGACACTTGCCCCTCTACTAATAAAGACTATACAAGGACACGGGGACCCCAAGACATGCAAATAAATCGCAGACTGGTAGAATGACAGGAGACGTGTGTTCCACTATAACACAATGTCAAATACTACTGATACATGACATTTTCTTGTGTCCTTTTTTGTATGACAGGCATAGAGACCACATGTAGGCCAGGTAAAACGCTGTGCCACGAGAGAGGCGTTCCTTATTATTAGGGTAACTGGCCCCTATTGTCGCTTATTAGAAGAATGGGTTTGTAGTCAATGGCGTATATTCAGAACAAGGTCTTGTTACCAGTGGGATACCTCAGGGATCTGTACTTGGACCCATTCTCTTTAATATTTTCATTAGTGATATTGCAGATGGTGTTGATGGAAAGGTATGTTTATTTGCCGACGACACAAAAATTTGCAACAGGGTTGATGTTCCTGGAGGAAGAAGCCAAATGGCAAACGATCTAGGTAAGCTGGAAAAATGGTCAGAGCTGTGGCAATTGGCATTTAACGTGGATAAATGCAAAGTAATGCACCTGGGGCATAAAAACCCAAGGGCAGAGTATAGACTATTTGGTACTGTCCTAACCTCAACGTGTGAGGAAAGGGATTTAGGGGTAATTATTTCTGAGGATTTAAAGGTAGGTAGACAATGCAGTAGAGCAGCAGGTAATGCTAGCAGAATGCTTGGTTGTATAGCGAGAGGTATTAGCAGTAGGAAGAGGGAAGTGCTCATGCCGCTGTACAGATCACTGGTGAGACCTCACTTGGAGTATTGTGTACAGTACTGGAGACCATATCTCCAGAAGGATATAGATATGTTGGAGAAAGTGCAGAGAAGGGCTACTAAAATGGTTTATGGATTACAAAATAAACCTTACCAGGACAGGTTAAAGGATCTTAACCTATATAGCCTGGAAAAAAGACGGGACAGGGGGGATATGATAGAAACATTTAAATACTTAAAGGGAATCAACAAAGTAAAGGAAGAAAGTTTATTTAAAAGAAGAAATAAAACCGCAACAAGAGGACACAAGCATAAACTAGAGGGGCAAAGGTTTAATGGTAACATCAGAAAATATTACTTTACGGAAAGGGTAGTGGACGCATGGAATAGCCTCCCAGTGGAAGTGGTAGATGTTAATACAGTAAAGTCATTTAAGCAAGCATGGGATAGGCATAATGCCAAGCTAGATATAGGATAAGGGCAAGTACTAAAGGAGAGTACTCAGAGGTTGGGCAGACTGGATGGGCCTTCTGGCTCTTATCTGCCGTCACTTTCTATGTTTCTATGTTTCTATGAATGCGTCATGGATCTGAATAATGGCGGCCTCTGGTTTAGTTGATTGATGTTAGTTGGCAGTAAGCATTCAATTACTAGAAGCATAGTTGGTTGGATTTTTCCTCTGAGCGAGGCTGCTACCTGTTAAGTAAGGTATGTATTAGCAGTGGGCTGCCTTTGATTGAGATATACTGCGAATGACTTTTTTTTGGCACACTTAGTGCTTGGGGATGTATAATTCCTTGCCTATGATGGGGTTTTTATTTCTGGTAGACACATTAGACTGTGTCTTTTCTCTGTAACAGATACCATCTGTTTGTATAGTTTTCTCATGAGTGACCATGAAACCTGACACTGGAGCTTCCTAGACTGTGTATTGAGACAGTCACCAGTATGACTGGCACCAGTTGGCATTGATGAGTATGTGGGTAATTGGTAGTAGTAGTATTGTTAAAGTGACTGGCAGTGATGTGTATTGACACAGATGGCTGTAAGGGGGCTGCCGATGATGGGGACATTGAGTTTTAATTAGTTGATACCTGCTAAACGAAAGGTGTGATACAGATGGTAATATTCCGCCTGGCATGAATGGATGGTAAAGTATTGGAAGGTAAAGGAGCTGATACCAACCTGGGTGTGACATCTGGTAGTGATTACCTTGGCACTAGTGTACACAAAGTGAACGGAAGCTGGAGGTGACCCTATTGTCATGGAGGACACAAGGAGCTGGCATGGATATTCATGATAAAGTGGTGGTGAAAGTAAGTATGTGTGATGTGGAGAGTGTTGGCATCTGGTACTGATTAGTGCTAACTACTCATGGGAGAGTTGGGTTGCGGAAATGAGCTGTAGCTGTGATTTTGGTAGACCTTCTGGTTGGTTTTTAGACAGGTGGTGATGCATCTGGCAAAGAGCTGAGAAAAAGTTTGTATTAATTTGGATGATACATGGGGATGTGGTATATTGGTGATTGAGAATAGTGAAACTGAAACCTTGGTAGCTGAACATAGCTGCTATTTTGGGAGCTGACGTCTCCTGGCATGGAGGAGAACCACATGTGATATGAATTTGGGTGGTGAAGCTGGCATTGTGAAGTGTCTAGATCACAAGTGGTTTGGGGAGACAGCTGGTATAGATTTGGATGGCACAGCTGGCAGTGTCAAGCAGTTATACCTTTGGACCCCTAGAGAGGGAGACATCTGGCAATGATTTGGTTGACTCAAATGGCATCCCCAGGGGTAAATACTTGTCAGGTTGGGGAACAGATGGCAGTGATCTGGGAATCACAGCTGGTAGTGTTGGAAAGAAACACAAGCAAAGAAAGTGAAAGTCAGCTGTAGTTAAGGTGGTAATACCAGCAGTATTAGTAGATAATACAGCTTGCGGTGAGGAGAGTGTCAGTTTTGTTTCAGTGCCACGGGTTTCGGGTTAAGATCATACACAGTTAGAGAGCTAAGCATTACTTGGACAGAAGCACAGACATGTTTGCAAGAAGTACTCCTGGCATTGGGGAGAGGGACAACTGGTGTTGATTGTGGATGGACAGCTGGAAAAAGCAATACAAGCAAATTCAAAACAGTGACAGCTGGCATTGATTTGGGGACACTTCAAGCAGCAATTGGTGAAGCAGTTGGATTTGGTTGGAGGGGATATATATAGGTTTGATACAGAAGATGTAACTAATGACAATGATGCATTTCGTGCAAATGATCCAGTTTAGTTAAATCAAAATATAGACTCAGAATATGTCAACCTGGCTAGTGGTGTTGAGTGTCCCACATCACAATCATTGGCTATCTTTAGCTGATGGTATGAGTTGAAAACAATGGCTGTTCTAATTAATATATGATTGCCACAAAGCCAAGGGGAGGCAGTTGTGGGACAGTGATCTCTCTCGCTGACTCTCTTCACAATGGTCTGCAGTGGGTAGACCCGATTAAAGGGATAATGTGACTGTAGGGTTTTTTCATTGAAAGGAAAAAGTTATCAGCGAGTTTTACAACAGAGTAACATGGCAGGCAATTGACTTTTCCATGGAAAGTACGAACAAGGTGACAAAAAGTGATTCATTTACCTGGCAGTGATGAGGTGACACAGTAGACAATGATGAGGTTGACATAGTTTGTAGTTGTGGGGTGACACAGCAGACAGTGATAGAGTAGACATCACTGGTGCAATTGATAGGGTGACAGATAGGTGTTGGCAATAATGTGGTGATATACCAGGCAGTAAAGGATTGGATATCACTCATAGCGAACTGAGGCGTCTGACATACTAGGCAGGGGTGGGGTAGATACAGTGCTACACATCGATCAGTGATGGAGTGGCATACCAGGCAGTAATGGGGCACATACAGCGGGTATAATTAATGGGGTGACATACCAGGCAGTGAAGGGGTAGACACAGCTGGTAGTGATGGGGTGACACTGATGGCAGTGGTGGGGTGGATACAGCCCGTAGCTACAAGAGGCAATACATCTGATAGTGATGGAGGGATAATGACTGCAGAAATGTCACCCAGTCCTGCACGTCTGATCTCTTTTCTTTTTCCTTGTGGCTGGATCGAAATCGTCCGACCCCTTCATACAATAGCCGAGGGCCTGAAGTGAGATATTGATCGGATGGGGGGGTTATTTGTGTCACTTATGCTGCTCTTTTGGAAATGGAAGATAATTACAAGATCAGAGGAGCTTGGCTGAATAGAAGCACATTAAACTGCATGAAGGTGAAGGGCAGAGAACTCACAGCGTACGCTGCCGTATACACGGAATGAACACAGGCGTGGACTGTCACCCACCCTTCCCACTGAGCTCTTCATTCTTTTGTTCAATAAAGCCTCCATTTTCAAGAGGGTCAGACAACCGGTCTCCCTTAAGATTTCGTACAACTCTTATCCCTCCCAACCAGCAAGGCTGCTCCGTAAGTATTTCCATCCCCAATCCAAGTAAAACTTCAGGGCAGTGACCACGCTATAGTTCACCTCTTGCTCCAAATGACTACCCCTGCTTCTTACAGTTATTGCCTATACCCCGCTATGCGCTCCTTAAGGTTATTGTATGTGAGCTTTCCTTTAACCTTAACAGATTTAGAATATAAAATAATTATCCTAATGACAACTTCTCTGTCAATATCACTTACAACTAATAAGATAAGAACAGAAGATCTGTCCCAAATTCTACATTTTACTTTTCAGGACACTAAACAGGCCCCTATAATGTATCTACAGATTACAATGTATACAATATATGTAATAGAAACAAAGTTTTTTAAAATACTTTTGGGCGCTCCCACCTTAACCATCTGTTTTTAGGATCTGTATTTTTATTCCTCCCTATTGAAGTATTGCCGATCTCCTGTTTAGTTATTAATTATCGCTCGGTTAAGCGTTTGCAAGAGTAGGTGGAGCGGAAAGGAAATAACTACAGGATTGGAAATTGATCAGACATAATAAAAAGAAAATGAAATTATTTATGAACTACACTACATATTGAACATATGAGGTTCACCAATCCTTTTTAAATGGCTTGTAGTTTAGAAGAGAAAACTAGATTCTAAAAACATGGCATGGTAAGAGAAGGTTAGTGGAAGGTGTATGGATAAGGATAGGACTTAAAATAATAATTATATTAAAATAGAAATTTGTACTATTTTGTCATACACTGTAGTCTCACACCGAAAAATCTTTGAAGTTAATTTTATGAGACAAGAAGAACATGAACGGTACATAATCGGTGAAGACACCTGCTACAGTCAATGAGAGATCAGTATCATACTTAACCGACTGACCTGTCAGTGACCCGTTCAACCCAAAGATAGGTCTAATCCACATATCTCCCTCTGCAAGCGTGGTGTAACAAAAGGCAGCTCCGATATCCCATGCGTGGGATTGCAAGGTCCCTTTCTAGGGTCTGGGAGGGGCACTCTCAGGGCACTCTGGGTAATTGTATGCAAATTGCTGTGGAGCAGCAGTAGCTAGCCTCACTAACGGGCTGCGCAGTCTGATTGCCTCTCTGGCAATTTGCATAACATTAGGAGAGATTTTCTCGCTAACATTGAAGTGTTTTTTGTTAGAGGTCACCCTCAGCTAATTACACACCCAGCATCACAACGAGGGCTTTAGTATGTACAATAGGACCTGTGTATCAAACTGTGCAGCATTTGTATACCAGGGATGCATAAATATGGACTGATTACTGTGTTCCTGGGGTATGTTATGTGTAAGTGTGCGCTTTCAGTTGTATGTTCGTGCACGTGAGTGCCTATTGTGTATATCCCAGCGTGTTGCTTTCATTTTGTGTGCACAGATAAAAGTCGTAGGGCAGTACGGTGTGTTTTGCCCAAATGTGAGGTGTGATCTTCACATGTTCTTGAGTGTTGAGCCCGTTTTCCGTTTGTGGCCTGTGTATGTTTGTGTCACAGTGTTTTGTCTGTAGTATGTTCTCGGGGGTTCATATAAAACAGATAAACTTAAATTTGCTTGTTTTCTTACTATGAAGTATACTGTTTTTGGGGTGGATGCAACATACAGCCTTAGGATTTGGGGTTTATATAGTGTCCAGCCCTGAGGTTTTGGGGTTATATAGTATGGAGCCCTTTGGTTTGGGGCGTATGCAGTATGAAGTCCTCTGATTTTGGTGGCATGCACTGTGTATGATTGGATATTGGGGGCATGTAGCAGGAGTCCTGGGATTTTGGGGGCATGTAGCAGCAGTCCTGGGATTTTTGTGTATGTAGCAGCAGTTTTGGGTTTTTGGGGTATGTAGCAGCAGTTTTGGGATTTTGAGGTTATACAATGTCCATCCCTGGGATTTTGGGAGTGAGAGTATGCAGCGTATGCACTTAGTCCTTTGGAGTTGGCATTGTTTGGTAAAGGCATTGTGGCCATAATTGTGCATCATCTATAGGTGTCATTATGGAGTCATTATGGAAGTACTGCAGTGTATCTCGTTCCTTCCCACCAGTCATCTATCTGTGACCTTTCTCTACCTCCATGGCAGAGTCTCCACCTGCCTCCTCTGTTCTTTTCTCTCCCTCCTTTCGATCTCCACCCACTGCTATACGAGCTCCCCCTCTTCTCCGGGCGCCCACTCCTTCTCCACTCCTCCTTCAGTACATTGTACCTTTAGATCTGTTTGGGGAGCAGGTTTCCTTGTTTGTGTTTCTGCTTCCTGAGTTTTTCCTCTTGCTCTGGCAAAGCTATGAGTTTAATCAAAGCTAATCAGAAAATTATGAGATGTCTGATTGCTGATTAGACTTCTAATGTTAATCTAGTCAAGGAGACTCTCGTGCAGGATATTTTAGGAGAGGGGCTCCCTGTGGGATTTTATATAGGGCACAGGACACAAGTTACCGTATCCCAAGAGAGCTTTCTGTATGTGGGTCCATTCATTCGTCCTCTTTTGTAGCATCAAGGACAACGAGTCCTCGTTAAAGGACACCATGCAGTTTGAATACCTTTGCCAACGGAACCTTGAAAAGACGAAGGCTTGTTACAACAAGAATATTTTTTAAGATAAAACGGCTACCCTTTTTCATTTCACATAACTATCAAAAGCCTTTCTGAATTCTCTGAAAAAGATGGTATAAGAGAAAAAAGAAACCATAAACTGAAAATAAACACTTTTGTTTGATCTACTGACATAGAAATGTCTTTTACATTGTAGCACAATCTGATTTCAGAGACAGATTAGTTTTCTTTGATTTTTTTTTTATTTTTTATCACCAAAATCAGCTGCTATCCTAATATATAGCTCCCTTAATGTTGGGAAATGATCAGAATAAGGTTACGTGAATCAACCAACCTTGTTTTCTACATGTGGGGTTCCTTGTAAAATTATATTGCAAGTAAAGAATGCGGGGTATGCGGTGTATTTATTTTTTACTTCTCTCCATGGAATAGATTGAATCACAAAAGCTGAAAACTTTTGACAGCTTTGGTGGGGGTAGTTTTTATCATTAAATTAAATGCATTTATCTATACATCTGCTAGGGATTTGGCTAGCTCATGCATAGGTTAAAATGAGCTTCCCTGCCTGGAACGATTGTGGTCATACTGGAATATATTGGTCACAAGTACATTTGAAAGTGTTCCTTTCTTGCTGTCATACATATGTACATTGAGCTATTTGTATAGTGTCGGTATCAGACATCAATTTGGCGGAGCTGAGATTCTGAAGCACACAATCTCAAGAAGTGGATTGCTTTCCATATGTTAATAGGACATCCCTTAGCAACGCGGTTCTGCAGAAGAAAGAATAAGTAACATATCTGCTAATGTTGATTTTCTTAGTATGCTAGAGTGGTCATTTTAAGTGGAACATCAGCTTTAGTGGCAAAAATCT